>NC_134173.1:76457310-77196729 GCF_964188355.1 Buteo buteo
TCTGGTCCCAGCTAAGCCTCGCTGTTCCCCTGCTGCCTCTCCCAAAGCCAAGAGACGAACTTCCACAGAGCATCTCTGGGGAGTTGCTCCCTCCTGCACTGAGCTTTAGATGAGAGGAAAGCCACATTGCTTCGCACAGACATCAGCTCCTACATATGTCAGTGTCGATTCATCCGAAGACTGTTGGACAAATTCCAGCACCTTATGCAGGGAAAAGAAAAAAAAAAGAAAAAGAAAGAAGGTGGCAGAGGTAAGGGGAAATGCCAGAAATTGTCTGTCTTTTTTTTCCTGACTCTAGTAGTTCTTTGTTTTTTTCCCCTTCCTTCTGTTGGTTTGTGGTATCCCACTGGTTAAACCCATGCTAACCTAATTATTAATCTATTGAGCCACTTACTGATGGGTAAGCAAGCAGAGAACCGCCAACCTTATGCCTGCCTTGCAAAGCTCTCACTGCTGGCTTCATCACTGAGTTCATACAACAAACACATAATTGTTCAGGCTGCTCCTTGCTAGCCAGACAGACTGCAGAGAAGAGCCCTGGCTGCCCAAGGAAGTGCTTCACACACTTGAAGGACATGCTCGATGGATGACAACTTGCTAACCTCTTTTTGTTCCCAGTGACATGCAAGGGAATGAAGCACAGAATTCCTCTTCAAACCTAAACAAGGCAACAAGGCAAAAATGCAGCAGCTGCACCAATTAAACTCAAATCTTTTTAAATTATTTTTTCTGATGCATCTGTGACTTCATAACTTTTATGCTGTAAATTCTTTGAGATTATGTCTTTTATTGATAGCTTTTTATGCATCACTGCAGCGTTAGTGTGTTGCTGGGAGTGGAAATGTTATCCTCATATCTCAGAGCAGTAGCTATCAGCAGCAACTGCTTCATTTCCCTTTGGATTCAGTTGGATGAGATGATCTGAGATGATTTAAAATACTCCAAAAAAGTCCTGCAACCTTCCACATCCCCCTGCTTCCTCCTATTGCTCTTACAGACTCCTTTGAACAAGAAATGTTGCTCTCCAGTCCCCTCTGTGATCTGATTTAGCTCACTCAGCTGCCAGAAAAAAAAAAAGAGATTATAAAACAACTGAATGTTTTTCTGCCAGGTGAGTGAGCTGTGTCAGTTCACTTTGTCTAGGTACAATCAGAGTAATATTAGAGTGGTTGAAAACATTATAGATGTTTACCTGGCTAAGCTGAGACATGAGAAGTGGCCACAGGTACACTCAGTCTGTTGGAAAGGAAAGCACAAATAGGTAATTTAAACCCTACTGAAGGTTTTCTTTCTAATGTAAAGGACAACCAGCGTTGACCCAGACAGCTACTGGTCTCAGGTGAAAGGTGGTAACCAGCTGAGAAGAGAGAGTCACAAGCTCCTTTTTAGTCATAGCTTATCACCATTGCAATCAAATCCCAGGTCCTGGATTTCTTTCACCATTCATTTTAAAGATCAATAGCAAGTTCTTGAGACCCCTGTGCCTTCCAGACAAAGAAGGGAGTCCAGCAAACAAAGCTGCTCCCTGCTGCATAAAAAGAGCAGGAAAACCAGTTTGTCTTGACAGGCAAGGAAACTGGACCAGATGAATCATCCCATCTTTACTTTCTTAATAAATACAATGCAGCAGCACTTTGTGCAGTCTCAGACATGTACATCCCATTAGATAGCATTACCAAAGGACCTTTTCTGCTGAGGGGAAGGGAAAAAAAAAACCAAACAGAGTCCAGAGCTGATGTCAGGAGAGTGGTGAATTTCAAGCTTTCAGTTAAAAAAAAAAAGTCCTCCTTTGAGCCAAAGATATTATTTTGTGGAAGGAAAGACTGCTGGCTGCTTGCAAGAGGCCAAGTTCAACTGAGAATGCAAAACCATGAAGGCTGTCTTTATGTCATGGCCAGGCCACACCAGGAATATTGTTGTTATCTCTGCCTTCTTATCTGATGACACATCCAGGCATACTGCACCCACCTGGTTTCAAAGAGAGAGGCCAGGTCCATCCATTGATCCACCCCTTGCAGATGTCTTTCACTCACCCTTTGCCAAGAATCACCTATGCTCCAGCCTTGTCTCTAATTAGAGATCTATTTGCAACAGCTTTATCAAAATCATATGCTCTGGTGTAACCAGCAATAAGATACTTCTCCCCAAACTGCTGCTGAACAGAAAGGACTGAGTGTACCGGTGTCATTCGACTCCCACTGTGGAATCACGCTAGTTCTGCACATCAAAATATCAAACAAGTAGTGGTAAACTGCACAGGATGGTGTAGAACAACTAGAAGTATTTAAAAAGTCAGGAGGGAGACGAGATTAAAAGGAAACAATATGCACAATTTGTCTAATCTATGACTAAGGGGACCAGAACTGTCTACAAGCATTTGAAGAATGTAAAAACAACAAAGAATGAGAAAGATTGGTTTGGAGTGGAACAAAGAGTATTATTAGGAGCAGTGGGAAGTGAAAGAAAGTATAGCCTGAATAGCTTAAGATTTTAATGTATTCCGCTGTAAACATTCATATTATATAATGGTCTTTTTAAACACTTTATCTTTTTGTGAAGAACTCTGGCCTTTTCCAGAAATATCTATTATTTTTTTTTCCAGAATATCTGATCATAATTCATCATCTTTTTTTTTAAATAGAAACAATAAAAAAATACTTCTGGCTTTCAGTGGCTGACTTGGAAAGCAACGCCATCTGTAGTCTTATTTTTAATAAAAAGGATTACATGGTAAAAGGCTTTTGGCTGGAGCCCACTCTGATGCCTGGGTTCCTGGAAAGGCAGGAGGAGTCCAAGAGCTCCATTTTAGAGACACCTCAGAAACAGGACCATGAAGGATAAATGCTGGGGAGTTACAGGCAGGGAAGGAAATTGGTCGAATTCCCCAGAGCAATATTCGCTGCAGGAGAAAGCCATCCTCCTAAAAATTTTATTCGGCACCTTACTGACTATATATATGTGTGCATATATATATATACACACACGCACACATATATTTATATACACGCACGCACATATATATACACACACATATATAGGGAACTGGTGCTTTTCACAGGGAGTTTTATAGGAAATTAATACCATACTTGCCAAATCTGGGTTGCAGGAAGCTGCATGGGATGAGGGGATATTTCTTTCCTGATGGTATGATGTGTGACATTCCCCCCACAAGCTGATGTAAAGTGTTCCAGAAGGCTTTCTGAAGCTCTTGAGGAAAAATAGCTGCATAGATAAGTGGATAGGTAGGTAGACAGACACATAGACTATGCTTGTTCCAATAGCTTTTAAATGGACACCACCTTGAAATGCTTCACAGAAAAAGTTTTTCCTTTTCTGATTAGCTTTAACATTTGGATTCACAGGAATTCTGTGTTTTTCCTGAAGTCAGGATAACCTCAGCAGCTGATACCTGCAGCATGGCCAGCACTTTGATCAAAGTCAAAATACACTGAAATAGGTATCCCCTCTTGACCAAAAGATTTCAGGACAGCCTTGTGTCCAAGTGAAGTTCAATTAATGGTCTGTTTTATCTCACTTATATGATATAGCTAGCATATGGCATGAACACCTCAATCTTAAAACTTAAAACACTGAGCTAATATTTGAGAATGTCTTTCCCAGGTAGTCAGATCCCTGTAGTGGCCAACCAACCTTCTCCTGCTCTCCTGAAGACATGAAAACCTCCTTAAACCACAGAGAATTTAATAGTCCTCTTCCAGCAGGTAACTACAGGTAATGCTGAAGGGAAGTCATCACTCCCATCCACAAGCGCAGTCCTTGAGAAAACATTGCAAGGTGAACCTGGCTCCTAAATGGGGCTCTCTCCAGCTCTTCAGTGCTGTTTGTATTGACTCTACAGCAAATCCCAGGAGAGCAGATGTGTTTGTTTTCTGTCCTCTGCTCCAAGACAGGCTCTGCTAGCCTCTTCCCTGTGAGCCCAGTCTAACTTTAAGAAAAAATAATCTTTGCCATAGCATGCTCCCTGGCACTTTCCCAATGGTCTCTCCAAGCCATGTGATGGGACTTTAGGCCAGATTTAATTTATATCACCCTTTGCATCAGACCACAGTAGGAGCAACCCAAAGTACTTCATCACCCCACAGTCACAAAAAGGTACACGACATATATACAAAATGTACATATGACACACATAACAAAAGGCAACTGTTGTTTTCATGTTGCATGTGTATATCCAGTCACAGGGCAGGCTATACATGTGCAATCCCATCCTACAGTCTGATATGCACGTGTAATCTCATAGTATGTTCGGAAGTGATCTTTTTTTTTTCCCCAGAAAATGCCTGTTTTTCAAATGGGTGGCAATACTTCTACTCAAGTGAGCAGTTAGGATTGGGGAGGGAAGAAGATACCACAAATTTTAGGTGTTTACAGTGCAGACATTGCTGTTTGAACCAGTTGTCCAGCCAATTAAGGGGAGTTCATATGGTCTGCTTGAGCCTCTCTGCCTTATGGGACATTTTCCCTTAACTCTCTGTGGTGGTATCCAGACAAATCACCTCCCACACATACTGACTAATTACCATTCTTTGCCCAATTATCACATACCAGTCCTCCAAGCAAAAGCAAAACATCTGCACCCACTGAAATGATGGCCACGAGCTGAATCCAGAATGTGTCTCCTATTTCCAGTTCTCCTTACAGTAAATCTGTGCTAGTCAGAGCTGTGCTTTCCTCTTCAAGCACATAATCAAACAAGAGCTGACAAAAAACACACCAAACTGTTTCAGCTAATGTAGCCCCCCTGAAACACAGTGTGGAGCAGAGGAGCTGACACAAGAAATAAAAGTTATTTCAGTCCCAAGGTTTATTATTTACCCTGCTTAATTGCTTATAATTCATATGAGGAAAATAATCATTTCTCCTTTCTTTCTTAATTGCACTCAAGTATTAAGAATCCAACTGCATTTTTCCCCCCTTTCAATGATTGGACCCAACTGTTATTATGGCAGGGCTTTTTTCAGTATTATTCTGCTATTGATTTGCATGGTGGATGGTTTATATTGCTAATTAGCATCTATTAAAGCCGGTATCCCATTCAAGCCTTGGTGAATGGAGATGAAAAGGAATAAGGCATCAGAATAAATCAGAGCATGAGAAACTGAGTTCTCTTTGACATATTTCCCAATGGGCAGTAAGAGTTGAACTTGAAAGTGCCCATATGTGTGCATGTGAATATTATATATGCACCTTGTATCATTGTTATTATGGTAGTTAACATGTCTCTCAAACATGTCATCCAAGGTCTGGGTACTATAGAACATAAGAGTCATCATACTGGGTTTATCTGGGTGCAGTATCCTGTCTCCAGGATCCAATGAGCAAGTACATATTTCCAGGGAGAAATATAAAGCACTGGGAAAAAATGAGTAACATATAACCAGTGCTCAGCAAACTTAAGTTCAGGGACTTTCTGAGCCAGAGGTATTAACAGTCCTTGATAGAAGTCGTATAAGTTTAGTTACTGGGCAAAGATACCCTGGGAAAGCAGAAAATTTACAACCTGTACGAATGGGAGAAGAAAAGGAAAGACCCTTTTGCCCCCTCATGATGTTGGGGAACTGAGTCTTGGAAAGACTAGAGGCCGGTGCTTCAAAAGTGATTATTATTATTATATATGAAAGGGGCCTGCAAGTGGTATCACTGCTGAAGGGAAAGTGGTTTCCAGGTGTGGTGGTTTCAGCCCAGCTGGTAACAAAGCACCACACAGCTGCTCACTCACTCCTCCCTCTCTGGCTTGGGTGGGATGAGGAGAAAATATAAAGAAAAGCTCGTGGGTCGAGACAAGGACAGGGAGGGATCGCTCACCACTTATGGCCACAGGCAAAAGACAGGCTCAACTTGGGGAAGAAACAAAATCAATTTCATTTTCTACCAGTCAAATTGAAACAAGGATATTAGGAAGCAAAACCAAACCTTAGAACACATTCCCCTCACTCCTCCCTCCTTCCTGGCTCAACTCCACTCCCAGTTCTCTCTACCTTCTCCCCCTGGTGTACAGGGAATGGCGGTTGGGGTCGGTTCCTCACACGTTGTCTCTGCCGCTCCTTCCTCCTCAGGGGGGAGGACTCCTCACTCGTCCCCTGCTCCACCGTGGGGTCCCTCCCGCAGGAGATATTCCTTCACAAACTTCTCCAGCATGAGTCCTTTCCCCAGGCTGCAGTCCTTCAGTCAGAGACTGCTCCAGCGCAGGCTTCCCCACAGAGCGGCGGCCATCTTGTGGGGCCTCCATCCCCCTGCTCCGGCGTGGGCTCCTCTCTCCCCGGGCTGCAGGTGGGCATCTGCTCCCCCGCTCCCCTCCGTGGGCTGGGGGGGGACAGCCTGCCCTCTGGTCTCACCACGGGCTGCGGGGGCATCCCCTCCTCCTTCACTGACCTCGGGATCTGCACAGAAGTTCCTCCCACATCCCAATCCCCTCACTCACTGCAGGTTCCCCCTCTTAAATCTGTTCTCCCACAGGTGTTTCCACCATCGCTGATGGCCTCAGCCTGGGCCACAGGTGGGTCCAAATTGGAGCCGGGGAACCTTCCAGCAGCTTCTCACAGGAGCCAGCCCTGCAGCCCCTTCCCCGCTACCAAAAACCCCACCACACGAACCCAACCCACCAGGTGGACTCTGAGTAGCCCCACATGACTCAGCCTTGTAGTGTAGAAAAACACTTTCTTTAACAAAACCCAGAAGGGCAGACCTGCAGTGGCTGTCTTAGCTATCACACTGTTTTGTCAAATCAGTGCTTAAATACCCCAAACACTTCGCTAAGATGTGGGTGCCCTTGACAATACAAGCTTGAGGCCATGGAGACAGAGTTGATAGATCCCGTAAACTGAAATAAACCCAAAGCTCCAGGTCTGGCTGGGAGGCTTTGGCCTCTGCACTCCAGCACCCTTTGCTGACGTTCTGATGGCTCAGAGCATTGACAGGAGGAGCTACACGCTGGAAAATGTTCCAATATGGTAGAAAGTGAGAGGATAAGACGATGAAGCTGGAAGCTAAATTATGGTGGTAATGCTTTTGGTCAGGAAGAGATCCGGGAGAATAGCAAAGCATGTTTAAGTCCTGATACAGGAATCTTTCCTACAAAAAATGTGAAGCAGAAGTTTACCTTTAAGAAGACATTTAAAAAGAAAACCAAGGGAAATATCCTGCGCCTTTGATTTCCCAACCTTTCCTCTGTCTGAGACCCCCATTTCTGGGGCTGCAGGGTGGCACAGGTATCTTTCTTGTTATATATGAGATGGCATAAAACCCAGCAGCTCTTTTATATAAATGCTCACACAGAACAAACCACTCTTGTTATTCCATCCCATGGTGAAAAATGTATTCCAGCCCTTATCCTGCGTCTTTCCTTTTTTTTTTTTTTTAAGTCTGTGACCTCTTGGTGGGATATGTCAAAAATGAGTCTGCTTCCCAGCTCCATGCAGTGAGGGTTCCTGCCTTTGTTTAAACAAAACCTTTCCATGTTTTCACATGGAAGAAGACTCCATATGGGGTGTAAGCTGGCATAGCTGCAAAAAAGCTGGCGAGCTGGGCTATCAAATATGAGCTCTGGCGCAAGAGTGGTGTTCCCCAGTGTTGGAGATCTCCATGTGCCTAGTGTTCAAGCAACAGTTCTAGCACATCAGTCCCCTGTTTTCTTAATATTGAACCATAATTTCACTGGCTGGAATTTAAACTCAGGATGTCCTCCTCTGTCCATGACGGACATAGACATTACCTTCCTTTTTGTGGAAGCATTTCAGGAGATTGCAGCATGCAGCTTTTGCATGTATTTCCCCCTGCCCCCTCCTCCCCCCATCAAATAAACACAAGAACAGTCAAAGCCATTAAAAGATTCAACTGCAAAATGGGTACACAAGAGAGGAGTTAGATGATCTTGACGATCACCTATTATTTTAGAATGTTATAATGAAAAAAATTGCTCTTTCATATGCTCAGTAAGCAGGCTGTGAATCTCCCCACCACAGGATACCTGTGGTCAAGATAACACCAGAGCTTTGACCTACTGGGTGCCAATACCAGCAACCAGTGTTTCTAAAGCTAAAATTAAGAAGTCTAACATGGCTTTAGGAAATGCTATTAAACCTCTTTCTTTGTCACAAATCTATTTCAGACTCATATGAGCATTTTAGAGTTGGAGTAGTGCCCCACATCTACCATTCACAAGGATGCTTGCATCTTCTTGCTAAAGCCCTGGTGTTATTTGAATTTCAGGGGGGGGAACTTAATGGTCATCATGGGCAATGCCTGCAGAAACCGTACCAGAGGGGGAACTGATGGTGTGCTGAGATCACTGCTTTTTGTGCTAACATGGCTGTCTGCTTGGCTGTATCTTTTAACACTGTTTGCAAACTGCTTTGTGCAGGAGCAATCTGTTCGTTCAGTACTTACTGCAGTGGGGTTTTGCTCCAAAGCAGAATAATTTGGATAGATTGCAGACTCCAAGGGCTTGAAAAGCTGAATTTGAGAGGGGCTGAATGACCCACTGGAGAGGCCTTTTTTATGATGACTACAGAAGGATCTTGTACAGCCCCACCTAAAGCTCAAGACATTGCTGTCTGTACTGACAAGGTCTCCAGTAACTGTCGTTGGCGTGTACATGAGGACATCAGATTATAGGTGTTTTGATCTGGACCCAAATCCCTCCAGACTTGTATTACCACAGTCCTGGGCACTCTGGCAAGGACTTCAAATCACAGCTCAGATATCCCAGTAGAAGGCAGGCAAGCAGAGCAGGAGGTCATCTTTTCTCATAGCCTGCTCCAAGGATGTTCTTTAAGCCCATTGCTGAGGGTGTCATTGATCTTAAAGTGGTTTTGAGCTGGATTCCTATGGGCTGACATGGTTGTCCTGTGTCTGTGTGTCTGTTGCCCTTTCCGTGTGTCTTCCCTGTAACTTTTGAACTCATTGTCTGAATTAAAACCCATCTGGCAAAAGAGCAGAGATCTCAAAGGTTCTCAGAAGTTGTATTTCCACATGCTTCAAAATCAACAAGACACAAGTCTGTAGGGAAATAAGCTTCATTAACTTTGGTAGTCATGATACCACTGTTTTCTCTCTTTGCTAACTCACAAAAAGGTAAGATCATTCACCTCATCAAATATGGGTAACAAATCCTATTTTACACTCTGCTAGTCAAAGTATAGGAGAGAAAAGCTCTGACCGCTAATCCTAGTTCTATTCAATGGAGGACTAAGAACCATATTTTCTTCGATAGACATGTTTCTAAGATGAAAGACAAGTCTCTAGTCTCTTTTTGGAAGTCCTAGTAGAAACATAACCGCATATTGAGGGTAACGCACATGTTTATGAATGTAGCAGTAGATAGTTTGTAGGTCTGGATGATTGGTAGATCAGTGTTGTCCAACCTGTGTTGTGTCAAGCACTAGGTATTCTGCAAAAATATTCTGCATGACAGTGAACAAGCCAAAACTGTGGAGATATAAACCAGTACACAGATAGTTAAAACTGAGACTCATTTTTAGGTGTCTAACAAACAAAAGCCACCGCAGCAGCACTATGCAAAATTTGTTCTGAAAACGTAGCTGGCTGTTATGTTAAAGAAGGTTTGAGTCCCTGGTGTGAAAGAGCAATTCTTGTGTTCCTTTGCTCACAGTGCTTATGCTTCTTAGAAAGTTTTGGACAGAGAAGCTGGATGAAAAACCGGTTTGTTTGACTAATCTTCTGCTGAACGCTCTGTCAAAGGAACATTCCACTTCCACCTGTGCATTGAAAACAGAGATAAAACAAGGGAGACCTCGTCAGGTGGGAAAGTCAAGAATAAGCAGAAACTAGGAAACTCACAGAAAACATGTGACCAAACCTCATGAAATATGGAAGGAAAGAGTATTCTCCCTAGAGACCCCAAAATGCAGTTTTGTTGCAAACCAGAAAATACTGGAAACTGCTGGACTAATGATAGGACAAAAGGACCTGTTTTCTAAGACAATGGTCAAAGGACATCTTTGCTTCAAAATCTATTTTTTTTCCCCTTTCCCACAGCACATCCAAAGATCTTTCTTTAAACAACACATCTATCTAGCTTGAGTTCTGGAAAGCATACCCTTAGAGATGCAAAGACAGCCTAATGCGCTTTTTTGTGCTCACTTTAATTCAGGTTTTGGGAAGATCCACATCAAAAGTCTGTCTTACTCTAGGGCCCACCACATCAGCACTCAAGGGCCATTCCAAGCCCTTCCAGCCATCTTGTCACTAGTTCTACCACATTCAACAGATGGTCAGCAGGTTACCTCTCCTAGTCTCATGCTCTGAGATGTTATCAGGATGAGTGACATCTGTCTATTACTATTTAAGTCAACCATGCCAAGGCTGTTTTTTCTAACTGTCAGTCAAGGGGAAAAACAGTAGATGTACGGGGTTTTTAAGTAACTGGCAGGATAGGAATCCAATTTTGGTAGCTCAAGGAAAATTCTGAGCATCGACGAGTAGGGAAGGTCGAGGGAGAGCTGGAAAAACCTACAGGATAGTGTTCATACAGATACTAGACTGTGCCTAAAAGTTTGTAGAAAAAGGTATATATTTGTGAGTTTATATAAATATCTCCATGGATCCCCAATCATTTGAATAGCTTGGTACATTTGTGTTAACTCTTAATTGGTAGATTTTGTGAGCTTTGCTTTTTCTTTTTTTAATTTCTTTTGTGTTGTAGTAGAGACTCATCTGTTACATGCTCCAGCCCCTGTGAGACACCAGCAGGTGAAATCTGCCCTTTGGTCTAATGCAAAAATAATGATTCACTGGAGTAATTGCTCTGGTTCCTGCAGTATTATAGTATTATAGAGACAGCCGTTCACTTAATCCATAAATCTTTTCTCTCTTTCTTTCTGTCTGTCTTTCTCTTCCTTTCTTTCCCTTCCTTCCTTCTTTCCTTCTTTCCTCTTTTCCATTCCCTCTTCTCTCTCTCTCTGAGATTTTTGAGAGCTTAGGCAAGCTGTAACCCCCATCTTTGCTGACTCATGAGGATTGACTTTGCTTGTCAGCCCTCAATTCAGTGTTCATACATTTTTAATCTCCAAATGGAAATCTTTAAAAAGTAGCATCTGGCTGAGCATGGGACTTCAAGACCAAATCATCCTGTAGTGCAATTGAGCATAACAGCATGGAGATCAGTGAGCTGTATCTCTCCATTTTGAGAATACACCTATTGGTTGCTGGCTTGGAGAAGCCTCCACAGAATCCTTAGTATCCCCTCTTCAGAAAACCCAAGCAAACAAACAGAAGTCATAGCTTGTGACAGGGTTATTTATGGGAGCTGAAAAAGACTATACAGTCTAGGAAGTGCTAATAACAGAGTTAAGATAATCTACCACCTACATTCCTGTAAAGATGCTTTCTGTCTGTAAACTAGTGTATTGTGATGTGCAGGTGATGGTATCCCTGCAACAGGCAAGAGAAAATGGCTGAAGACCAAGTTTTAACTGGTGGCATATAGGCTATATCCAGTCCATGTTAAATAACCAAATCACCTGCTGGAGAATTGTACATAGGGAGGACAAACGTATGGAAAGGGGACACTGCATGTACTTCTGAACACAAGGCTGTATCTACCAGGATTCTTTCGCAGTCCCTAAGGGCACTGCTCATCTCAGCTCATACGTATATTCCCAAACATTGTTCCTTCCAAAAAAAGGTGATTATATCCAAAACATCTACTGGACATAGTCCTTAGCCTATGCTGTTCTACAAACCATACCTTGGGTTTGTCCTGGGTGAACTCTAGTTGGCTGTTGTGGTTTAACCCCAGCCAGCAACTAAGCACCACGCAGCCACTCACTCACTCCCCCTGCTCCCACCCAGTGGGATAGGGGAGAAAATCGGGAAAAGAAGTAAAACTTGTTGGTTGAGATAAGAACGGTTTAATAGAACAGAAAAGAAGAAGCTAATAATGATAATGATAACACTAATTAAATGACAATAGTAATAATAAAAGGATTGGGATATACAAATGAGGCACAATGCAATTGCTCATCAGCCGCCAACTGACTCCAGGTTAGTCCCCAAGCAGCGATCCCTCCCAGCCCCAGTCCCCCCAGTTCATATACTAGACATGACGTCACATGGTATGGAATACCCTGTTGGCCACTTTGGGTCAACTGCCCTGGCTGTGTCCCCTCCTGACTCCTTGTGCCCCTCCAGCCTTCTTGCTGGCTGGGCATGGGAAGCTGAAAAATCCTTGACTTAAGACTAAACATTACTTAGCAACAACTGAAAACATCAGTGTGTTATCAACATTCTTCTCAAACCTAACTCAAAAAAAATAGCACTATACCAGCTACTAGGAAGAAAATTAACTCTATCCCAACTGAAACCAGGACATTGGCACAGGCCAAAGCATCCCAGAATGAAGCAGGATGGACCATCCCAGGCCAGGATTTGCACTTACTTGCACCTCCCTATACTGAGATCACACAAAATGTTCTGTGGAGCTGTTCATAGGCTAGATTGGTCTCAAGAAGTACAAATAGTGTTCAGAGAACTACCTTCTCTAAGTTTATTACTGTAACATCTTCTAAATACAAGGAAAAAAGGTCATGCTTTTTGAAGTCTAAGAGTACTTTATTCTGACAGCCAAAGACCATATCCAAGAATAATTCACACAACAGATACCAGGATATAGCATACCCAAAGAAGCATCTATTTCTCATGCTCTCATATAGCTGCATGTCTCTAACCATGCACTCTGTCAAAACAAGCAGCAACGATCCTACTCCAATTTCTTTTTACTCCTTCATGGTTTTATCAGAACAAACAAAAATATCCAGCTGGTTGCTTTGCACAAAAGACTAAGAAGGATGAAACCTTCAGACACTTGCTGTGTCCTTCCTACAAAGAAAAGATATCTGGCATTTACAGGAGACTGTTATTTTTAGTGATCCCAGTTCTGTTTCCCCTTCTTTGTGTGTCATTGACACCACTGGGGTGCTATCACTGAGTGGCAATTCTGGCTGTCTGCACAGCAGCATAAAACATATGCCCATGGTAACTGCTCTACCTCAAGATGTCTTGGTTTACCAACTCTACACGTATTTGGTTACTTTCACAGTACTCAGTGCACCCAAAGATGCATGTACAAGAGTGACTGCTTGCAGCAAAATGAACTTCTGTATTTCTCTTGGTGGCTTGATGCTTTATGGTCTTCTCTGTTTTATGCCAGTGAATTGAAGCAGAACAGCCTGAATTAAACATAGACAGTCTAGGAAATGTGCCAGCTAATAAACGCTACAGTAAACAGGGAATCCCACCTGCTTGCAGGTGTCTCTCTTGTTTTGTGGGACAAGAGCAATGTGTTTAGTACTATTATACCATTATAAGTAACTTCAGTAAATTCCCAAAGTAGAACATTTCCATGGTGCAATCAGTATTGGCACAGATTTCTCCCAGTAGAGTGCAAAGTGGAACAGAAGGATATGGATAGATGTGCATACAAGCCAAGAAACTCAGGTTAAATTGTTCTTTGGATAAACTCAGCATTCAAGAAATGACATTCCCTGAACTATTTTTGTCCACTGTTAATAAAAAAAGAACCCCCAAACATAAAAAAGTTTATTCTTAATATCTCTGAGGGAGATATGGAGGGAGTGATGCTTACCCACTGCCAGATTTTCAGAAAATGAGAGGGGAAAAAAAAAAAAGCACCCACCATTTGTTAATGGAAGGAAGCCATCTTAATATTTTCCAGATATGGATTACTGATTTCTTTAGGCTGGGCGAGCTAAAACTATGCAGCATTTTAAATCTATTATTACCCTGTGATTGGTCTGCTTTCACATGTACTATGCATGCTTGTAGTGACTTCAGACTGAACAACAGTCCAAGGTGAAAATCCATAATCCAGAGCCTCCACATAAAAAAAAATTAAGTAACATCACTAGTTTTGGTGAGGTAAGTGGGCTTTGCCGAGTGTGTCAGTATGACCTTCTGCACTTATCAGCTCTTCACTGGGGAGGAGGGAATGAAATCTCTCAGCTTTCCTAGGGGCACAGTATGGAAAAGTATTTTGGAAGACTGAGAGTAATCAAAGCCCTGGGGAAATCAAAGCTAGAATTTGATAATAAAATTCACAGAGATGGAAAGGACTTCCTGAAGTCAGTTATTCCACGCTTTGCCATGAGGCATGGTAAGTTCCACCAAGGTCCACCCTGATCCACTTGTATAGAATGTGCTGTTATTCTTCCCACACTAGGCACTTCCCACCCTTTCCAACCATCAGTTCCTGTGCTTCATTAGCCTTCCTGATGAAAGGATTTTGATAACTTCCAAGCTTATCTCCTGTGCTTGAATGTAAAGTCTTTCATTCCCTGGGAAAACCCCCAGGGGGTTCCCTTTGCTGTTCCCTTTGTCCCAGCAAAAGGCTTTGACATACATGAAGACTGTTTTATCAGCTCCTGCTTTTATTAAGCCTCACCACTAATGACATCTTTGAGTGCTCTCCTTTACATATTTATTGGCTAGGACTTTTGTGAGGTTTTGAACAGCAAATGGTGGTGGCCATAGTTAGCATAACCTGCTATGCTATGCTTGTTACAGGCCTGGAAATTTGCTCTTGTGCCTCACCTCCAGATAACTTTTTGATAGCGTGGGCTGGGCATTCAAAGGAATTTAGATTTTTTTTTTGTAGCCTTTGGTGACATGAAATGAAAAGTCTGGGCCATCAGTCCCCAAATCTCTGTTAGACTCTTGCTAGATTCTTGGACCAATCTTAGGAGCAGATAAAATAACCCTGGTCAAACTGAAGACATGGTCCAAAACACCGATTCTGATTAGCCTGGAGCATTTCAGAATGACACCTCCCCATTACAAACCCACTAAGCCTGATGTATACATCCTGCCTTAAATGCAACACCTTGAAGGGAAATCCTTGCAGACAGCAAAGCTATACTTTCTGGACATGGAGGGAGGCAATTAAAGGGTCAAAGCCAAGCACACTAGGCTCTAAATTCAATTAATTGATTCTTTTTCCACATGAAAGTAAAAGGGGCAGGTGTTGTTGCAGAAAAAACATTGGAGAAAGGATAATGTTGCTAGTGAATCAGGTGCTCTGATGATTCCTGGGATGATGGGTCATACTACCTATTAATCATACACTCACTTCCAATTCCTTCTTCCTTAATTTTTCTCTTTGTAGCCTGCTTAGGTATTTGACACATTTTTAATACTTTCACCATTCAGAAAACTCCTTCTTGCTCTTCAGTTTCAATGAGAGGATTTCTCTTCCATTGTGAGTTTCAGACACTTCACATTAATATCCCATAATAATTCTCACCAGAAAGACAGTCTCTTAAATCGCAATGTGCATAAGCGACATTTCAACATGACTGCTCTTCATGAACACACAGAGATTTTTAAAATCCTAATTAGGAGCCAGAAGAGGAATCCGTTCCAGTCCTTTCGAGACCTCCCTTCCCCCACAACTTCTGCTCTAATTTTTAAATACCTTTCCCTCTGCCATTTTATCCCACACAAGTGCACCATGTCAGCTTTTCTGGATACCCTTTGCGTTTGCAGAGCTTATGGGGCATGGAGGTATCTAAATCAGCTTCCATATGATCAAAAAGTGAAAGGTGTTGACAGCAAGTCAAGGAATCAGTGTGATGCTGGGATGACAGTGATGTCCACAGCTGCATGTTGGACCTCATTTTGCGATGTGTCATCGCTTGCACAGTCCCTGTGAGCTGTTTTCCATGGTCTTGAAGCACTTTGCGTCTTGGCTATTTCTTCTTATACAAGAAGTGAAAACTCCAGCAACACAGGATAGGAACCGGAATTGGAAAACCTGCCATTTCCCTCAAGCTTAAACAGAAAAACATGTTGTACTGTGTATTGTATCTTACATTAATATGCCATGTCATACGACATTGTTACAAACTACATTGCATCCAATTGTGTTGTAGTGGACTGCATTACACTGGTGTGGACTGGACTGGAATACAGTCTAATTTGTGGCAATATTTTATATTGTAGCGTACCCTCATCTCATTTTACATACCAGACTGCATTCTACCCTGGCTGAACTGATTAATCAGACAGTCCCAATAACCTCACGCTAGAAAGTGTTATTCATTTGTGAGCACAATCTGGACTCCCTTGTCTCACTGCCAGGTTTGGGGAAGGGTGGGAAGACAAAACTTCATGCTCTGACTTCTCTCTGTGGTTCAGGTGGGATCACAACTACAGTTGCTGTGACGGCTTCTGGCAGGCTTCCAGGGGTTCAGAGAAATTCAGGAAGGACATTGCAACTATCTGGAAAATGTGTCTTTTCTGTGATGAAAAGAGAAAAGGCAATAATGTCCATTTTTGCTGTTCCAGGCCAGCAAAACTGGGTAAACTCCACATTGGTCACATTAGAAATAGATAAGCTTCACCTTCTTTTAACCACAGCCTCATGTGTTACAAATAAACTTCTCAAGGCAGTTCAGGCTGCTTTCTGCTCTGAGGAGAAGGTTGAGAACTTGATCGGAGCATGCAGAGTCTCTAGGGAGCAGGGGTTGAATAGCAAGTGGCTCTCTAATAACAAAAACTGTGCAATATCCAGTAATGGGAGGTGGAAGCCAGACATTATTAGGTCAGTGTTAAGCACATACTTTTGCCCTCCCATCGTCTGCAAGGAGGTAAAGATGAAAGAGGTATGGAGACCCAGAAGATAAGGAGATGGGGACAACACCCAGGAGGAAGAGATACTTCCCCCATTTCCAGGAGCAGGGCCAAGCTTCCTGTATGAAACCATAATACCTATTTTTAAAATTATAAGAGAAGCCTGTGTGCTGCAGCCATAGATAGGAGAGGCTGTGCACCATGTTGGCATAATACGGCTGGCACAAACTGGCCCGTCCTGCTGCCTTCTCTCTTTTAGTGGGCAGCCGTTATGGGGTGCACAGGGGCTGCAGCAGGAGATGGATTGCACAACTGGACGGCAGAGATTTGGGAGCTGCAGAGAAGCTGGCGCGGGAGTCACGGTGAGCTGCGCAAAAGCCAACAGATTAAGCAAAGTATAACTTCAGCCTATGGTGTTAAATGGTTTGTCCTGGGTGGTAGGTGGGTCAGTGACCCTCCAATAGCTCAGGTAGGTCTTGCACTTGCAATTCAAACCCAGTTTCAGGCTGATCTCATTATTTATCTCAGAAAAAAATGGCTTCTTTGGCTGGTTTTGAAGAAGTGATATTTATATGAGAAATGTCTCCTTTCAGGGGATTTGTCTTTTTTAATAAACAAAACAAACAGCCCTCCTTCCCCTTCACTCCAATCCCAAACCATCACTTGACATTTTTCAGTCTTCTACCAAAGCCTTCAAATTTTTACATTTCATCTGAAAATGGTACTAGTTCTGAAGAAACCCTGAAATGTTCTATAAGAAAAATAAAGAAACGCTGTGACCATTTTCCATGCAGCCTTGCTTTTTCCTGTAGGCTCTGTTACAATAAAATACATGAGTTTTTCTTGGTGCTGGTTCGAGGGAATTTTAATGATGTGGCCATCAGGATCCCAATTCCCCACTCCAGTTTGCTAAACAGTTCCCTGTGTAGCAGCATTGGCTGTTCCAGTGTTGCTCCTCACTTGTACTACTGAGAGAAGACTCAGCCCCTTGGTTTTTGTACGTCATGGTGGTCCCAGAGTGGCATGAACTCAAGTCCATCCATGGGGTCTGCATGGCTGTTTTAGCATATGTGCATGCGTGTGTGGGCACACATACATGTTCTCCTGCCTGTGATTTCATGTAAGCGTGTGGTCTTGCTTGTGCACATCGGTGATCATGGTGCTTTCATACAGCTCCGCATACACTTATTTCTGTGCTTGGGGATGAGTGTCTGAACCTGCTTGAATCTAGGAATCTTCCCAAATGTAATTTTGGAAGGTTAGAAATCTTGTGCTATGTGCATGTGCACTGTCCTGTTTGCATGTTGGCACACTAAATATTTAAAGCCTCCATGCGGTAAGGAACACCTTCCATGTGATTTATACACTCCAACCTTGTCAGAGATAGACATCTTTTTTAAAAACCGGTGGAACCTCTGAATTCAACTTTCTTCCGTAAATTCTGTTGAATTAGTAATTCATGAACTGGAGAAACACAGCACAGGTCATGATTTGGCATGTCATAGCAGTGCTCGCAACTTTATAGAAACATTATTCATTGATACTGTTGTCCTCATTACAGAATTAATACATTAATATGCTAAGAGAAGAGGATTTTGCAAAATCTGGTGTCATGGCAATTTGATATGTCTCTGCATTTATGCTGCATTATATTACAGACCATTTTAACATATGTTGGGGTATTACATTTATGGTGAATTATAGTTAAGGCTGGTTTTGCTTAGCATGGATGGCTTACCAGGGAGACCTGTCACTGTGCATATGGTGGATTGTCTTCCTTTATGTTCACTGCTCTGTACTTAGATTTACAGCGAATGATTTCACAGATTTCCATTCCATATCCTAGGAATTTATTTAAATAGAGAGTGGAAAGAACATTGGTTTATTTTCTTTACTAATTTGTTGCTTTTAATGCTTGTCAGCTTAATTTCAGTTTTGTAAATACATAAAAGAAGGAATATGCAAATCCAGCTCATATTTCTGGAGGTTTCCCCATATCAAAAAGATTCAGAATTAAAAGAAAAAAAAAAGATAGAAGAGCTGAATAAATTTTATTTGGAAGGAACTCAGTTATAGGTCAGTATTTCTTCACATAGAATTCCTGGTTTTCCATCAAAAAAACCCTGCTTCCATAGCTCCTTACATTTTTCACCCGGAATGTCTTCAGGTGTTGGAAAAACAAAGTAGGTTTTCAGACTGTGGTGGGTTGACCCTGGCTGGAGGCCAGGTGCCCACCAAAGCCGCTCTATCACTCCCCCTCCTCAACTGGACAGGGGAGAGAAAATATAACAAAAGTCTCGTGGGTCAAGACAAGGACAAGGAGAGATCACTCACCAATTACTGTCATGGGCAAAACAAACTTGACTTAGGGAGAATTAATTTATTGCCAATCAAACACGAGTAGGGTAATGAGAAATAAAACCAAATCTTAAAGCACCTTCCCCCCACCCCTCCCTTTTTCCCAGGCACAGCTTCACTCCAGCATTCTCTACCTACCCACCCCAGCGGCACAGGGGGACAGGGAATGGGGGTTGGGGTCAGTTCTTCACACGTTGTCTCTGCTGCTCCTTCCTCCTCAGGGGCAGGACTCCTCACTCGTCCCCTGCTCCAACGTGGGGTCCCTCCCACAGGAGACAGTTCTCCACGAACTGCTCCAGCGTGGGCCCCTTCCATGGGCTGCAGTCCTTCAGGCACAGACTGCTCCAGCATGGGTCCCCTGCGGGATCACAGGTCCTGCCAGGAGTCTGCTCCAGCCTGGGCTTCCCACAGGGTCACAGCCTCCTTCGGGCACCCACCTACTCCGGCGTGGGGTCCTCCCCGGGCTGCAGGTGGAGATCTGCTCCCCCGTGGACCTCCCTGGGCTGCAGGCGGACAGCCTGCCTCACCATGGTCTTCCCCACGGGCTGCAGGGGAATCTCTGCTCCGGCGCCTGGAGCATCTCCTCCCCTCCTTCTGCACTGACCTGGGGGTTTGCAGGGCTGGTGCTCTCACATATTCTCACTCCTCTCTCTAGATCCAATTTCTGTGCCCCAGCAACATTTTTTCCCTTCTTAAATCTGTTCTCCCAGAGGCACTACCACTGTCGCTGATGGGCTCAGCCTTGGCCAGCGGCAGTCTATCTTGGAGCCAGCTGGCATTGGCTTTATTGGACACAGGGGAAGCTTCTAGCAGCTTCTCACAGAAACCACCCCTGAAGCCCTCCTCGCTACCAAAACCTTGCCATGCAAACCCAATACATGGATATAGCTGCCAAAAATAAAAGCAGCTCACCTTTGAAATTTGAAAATTCTCTCTTTCCAAAACCTTTTAAATCCAGTTCTCAGGCTTTCCTGTTTTTAATCAAAATTTGAAGAGTTCTGACAGATATGAACTGTTTGCATGAAAGCTTTGATTTGATGAAAAAAAGTTGTTTTCCACCCCTGAATGTTTATTATTTCTTGCAGCAGTGCTTTGGAGTCGTAGGTGAGGCAGGATCCCTCTTACTCAGTATTGTCCAAAAGCAAAGACATTTTCTGGAGACTTTGGTCAAGTTGTTATTTCTTGTTTGCAAATAGGGAATGCAATACAACTTCCTGCAGCGTGTATGATAACAAAGGACCTCATTGCACTACATATTTTATACCACGTTGCAAGAGTCACTCATGCAGCCCCCAAGTGTACACCCTAAATAGAAAGAACAGACAAAGTGTCTCTTTGCCTTTTTCCTTCCCCTATTTCATGATGATGAATGCAAAGCTTTGGGCAATGAAAGACCCTATCTGTAACATTTTTTTTTTCCCTCAGTAAGCAGCAAGTAGATTTAGGAATATAAATTTTCTTCCCCTCCCTGCAAACGTATTTTTGAATAACAGTGGTGGATGTAATCTTCACACAGAAGACAATGACAACCAAATTACTCAGCTTTTTCACACAGTGAGTGACTCTTGCTCCTTCCACCCTATCTTTTAACTCTCTAGGTTTTACTTTTTTAGCTCTTGCAGAGGCTTAACAAACCAATCTGATAAATTGTGAAAGACTTCTTGTCCTTCTGTAAACACCGTGATTGAAAAGCCAATTTACCTATGGAAGCAGGCTGGTGTATTAGCCATCTCCACCTTCCCCAGATTGGACTCTTGTTCTTCGGGGTGATGTAGGTCCAGTGTGCAGATGAGTCACCTTAAATGAGAGTAATTTTTACTGTTATCTTCCTTGGAGGAACTTTAAAACTGTTCAGTTTGCAGAATTTGTTTAAGTTTGCTAGTTAGATTAGAGATTGTGTTGAGACTTATTTTGATGATCCCCAAAGAGACATACCCACTGTGCTTCCGAGCAGCAGGAAAATGTTTACCCAGGCCTTACACAAATAAGAGGTTTTTATTGCTGTCATTGCTAATAGCATTCTTGAAAATTATAAATGGTCTTTAGATTACATTTAAACAAAAAAAAGATGAAAAAGCAACATTATAAAAATCCTAATAAATGGTGAAAACCCTGTTGCAATATTTGTTTCCTATAAACACAGGCAAGCTTGTAAGTGGGAAAATTGAGGACTTCAAATGTTTATATACTGCAAATAAACCCCTATTTGCATTTTCACATCTCCAGGACATTTTGCAAAGGAAATTCTTAACCTTCACATATACTTACCCAGCACTGAAATGCAGCCAACTCTGGGGAAGGATTCATGTCATTGTGGAATGGAACCCACCATGAATGAAAAGAAAGAGAGCAGGAACAATACAAGAGAGAACTCCCAAATTGTTGAGGATTCCTCCAATGTATTTCCAGAAAGATTTGGCTTAGGTCACTATCTTAGACAGATGTATGACTAGACAGAGACTTCTGCACCTTGAACTCCATGGCTTTTTCATACTCCTGCTCACAAGTGGAGCACACACCACCCCAAACCTTCTGGGCACTTTGAGAGGCTGATCCAAAACCTCCTTTGGCTTTGACGCTTGGAAATGTTTGCATTTCCAGCCAACATTCATTTGAGATGAGTTTTTAGCTCTTTGTCCCAGTGCCAGCTTCATCCTGCAGCTAAAATAATTCTTCCTCCTCCCTGCTGCTTGTCTAGAGGAAAAGTCTGTAGACCAGGCATACTCCTACTCAGCTTTCAGTTCAAGCCAGGCTCTTCTAGTCTTTTCTATTAAAAGAAGCTCTTCTTAGCTCTGACAGTTCTTGCAGGCTTTTCCTGAATGCATTTCATGTTGCACCCATCTTGCCTGAGTGAACGTGAATGAGCTGATTTGTGACATTCCCAATAATATGAAATTCCCAATAAATATGAAAACTTTGCTCTCTCTACAACCATATTCTCTCCTGGTACAGAGATACAACGTCGCATTCAACTTTTTCACACCTTCAACACGGTTATGGGTCATAAATGTCCTGTGATTGATTTGTAAATCTAGGTTATTGTTCTTCTCCTTCTTTTTGACTTCTGAGTCCCAGAAATAAGGCAGGGAAGAACCCAGAGGAGTGACTTAATCTACTGTTTCTTGAACTGATCCATAAGGTTCAGAAGGGGATCTGCAAAATGACTGCAGGAGAGAAACTCTCGTCTTCCTCTCACCCTGCCATACATACACATACACATACACTGCATTCAAACAAATAAGCAAATACATAGGTGGAGGAAAATAAAAACAAATGACCACCATACTTAAGCCTAATTTACTTGACAGTAAATTAAGTCAGTGTCTTACAGGCCAATTCCTGATTTCACTGCAAAGCTTGGCTTTTGTTTTAAAACCAAACCAAAACTGGAAGGGTCATCCTTGCACTTCGGAGTTGGTCATCTCTTCCCACCCTGGCATGGGAGCTTTTAGCCCAACCTTTTCCTGAAATTCTCCACACACAGAAGCTCATCTCCTTCCCCACCTATGCAATGACTGACTGTCGTGCAAGGTGTTTCCCCTCATGTCTACACCTCCCTTGCTGCAGTTGTGGCTTATGACTTTTTATCCTGTCCCAGGGGGCTTGCACAACGTTTGTGACCCATTCCTTTGGCACACTTAGGTTATCACAGAGATGGCATCATGTCGATGGCAATATAATTTACTGAGAGCTTTGTTTTGTGAAGCCAGCCCAAGGCAATGATAAAATTATGATCTGAAAATGGATAGAGAAACAATAGAAAGGATTAATCCCTGTTACTTGTGCAAGAGATGCTCTTTCCCGTAGCGCTGTTTTGGGATGCTTCCCCTTGTGCTGTATCATTCTCACCTTAACTCCTAACTAGGCATTATAGAAGTATTTCCTTTTTGTGTTTGTATGTGTGCATGCATTTGCCTCCATGTTTTGGACTAACAAACTCTAGCACTTTGTTAAATCTGTACTTAAAAGAAGACTAAGAAATGCTGGTGGGAGTTGCAGAATGTTTTCAAAATGATGTTTGTAGATGCAACTAGTTTATCAGCCATTAGTGACTCCTTTCTCTTTTAACACATCTGCAACCAGCCAGCACACGCTATTTCAGTGAGAAAAGGGAATCTCAGCACATGGAGTCACACGATCATCTCACCTGAGACCCAAGGTCCCACGTTACCCACCTACGCTCGCTGTATGAGCCAGCTCCCAAATCCTCCTGGCTCCTTGCTTACAGTATAATAAAACCTAATTCCTGCAGTTAATGATCGCCTACCTGCCAACCTCTTTTACGTGGAGGTCACTATGCAGTGGCCACTGAAAATATGTGGAAACAGGAGAAAGGGAGGATTTGCCAACAGACTGGTGTGTGTCAGACACCCCAGTAGAACCCAGGGCAGCGAGGCAGAGACCTCTCTCCAAGACTTCTTGCTTGGCAGCAGGGCGCTGGGACTGTCTGTCCCCAAACAGATGAACCTATGACTCTAGCTCATTTGAAACCTCCCTTTCTAATCAGGCAAGCATTTTTACAGAGCTGGTTTGGTTGCTGTGTGTATAAGGCTGAGTTAGGTTACGATTTTTTTAATGCCATAAGAGGAAAAAGAAGCCTTTCACTCAGAAGTGATACTTTCTTTTCATTTTGTCTTTTGCAACTAAGATAAATAAAACAAGCATTCCAATTTGAGACTAAAGTTTGTTGTTTTGAACTCCCTTCCTCTAGAAATGATCCTGGAAGAGATTTTTTTTTTTTTTCCCCATCAGATAGTTCAGTTTCTGTGAAAACAAAGGTCTTGGGAAAAGAAAAAAAGAAAGGCATTTATTTTTTGTCTTTTATCAGCTGGTCACATGAGATATGACTGTGCAGTCACTGCTGTTCCTCAGTGCCATCCCTCAGAAGGCTCAAATGCCTCATGAAACTCAACTTATTGGCACTACAAGACCATTTCATCTGGGTCCCATCTAATATGGTTGGTGCTTTCAGTTCTCATTAGCTCAGGATTAGGTGAATAATGAACTGTAGACACCAGAACCTAAGTACCAAGATATTTCAAGCTCATAAGCAAGTCAAGCAAGCCTTTTTTTTAAAAAAAAAAAAAAATTGTTAATATAGATGTTTAAATCCTGCTTACTTGGCTTTTTAGACAGATATCTGTTATTTTTCATCTTGTTCTTTAACTAATCAATGCCTCGGTTTCCTCTCAAGGTAAATGAGGAAAAATAAGGCCATCATCAAGGGAGGGAGGGGAAAGGATACTGTGATCTTTCCAAAATGCTCTGAGGTCCACAGAGATGAAAATTCTCATTTTATCCATTCTCCAAGAGTTTTCATGATCAAGAAAGCTTGTCCCAAGCTCAGATCTTTGTTCTATGTAATCCTTCAGCCACAGAGAATAAACTTCCTGCTGCCAAGCACAGCTTAGAGACTCCAACCCTCCATTAGGGTAAAGCTGTAGACATGAACTGGGAAAGAAAGGTAAGTCTGGACATCAATGCTGAGCTGAAACTCAATAGTTTCATACTTTTTCCAGGAAAAGCTGAGGGAAAAGACGCAGCTCAATCCTGCTTTCTGTCAGTGCCACCATGGGAAGCAGAGAAAGACCAAGTGCAACCCCAAGCATAGGAGGGAGGAGTTGGGAGGGCAAAGGAAGACCTAGGGTGGGAAAAGACAAGACATGACTCAGGCGTCCAAGACACCCATTGTTCCCAGTTGCATATCTTCCTACCAGTAAGAAAGAAGCATTGCCAGTTCGTAAATAAAACTCTGATGGTGAAAATCTTACCCTCATCCCCTCTTCTCATCTCTCATTCACCCCCACTGAAGAGGTGTGAGATATATGCCCAAGGCTTTGTAATGGAAAGAAGTGAGATCTGAGTGCTTCTCCCAGCAGGGAGAGACCTGAGATGGGTCTAAATTTGCATTTAGAAAGGCTTTTTTGACAGAAATTTTTTCCACCAGGTGCCACTACAGCTCCTACCTGGAAGATACTAGGCTCTAAGAAGTCAATCACAATGGGTTTTTGTAGCCCAGGATAGAAAAAAAGATGTGGTTTTAGCTCTGGAAGTGCTTTCATTGTTCAGGTCCAGGAATATACAGTCTTGTAAGTCCTCAGCATCAGCACTGGTCCAGTCTATGTAGAATATCAAAATGGTGCTAAATGGTATATTGATGTCTAGCTTCCTCCTAGAAAAGGACAGAGGGAAATTTGTTCAAATTCTCCTACACCTCTGCTCTCATTCACAAAGTGAAATACTACTGTGCACAGAGCAACAGTACACTTTGATCAGAAACTCAGATGCTAACATGTAAGTAAAATAAAATGAACAGTGAGCAGCCTGAAATCTCTGGGAGATTGAAAAGGACAATGGACCATCCATATTGGCTCTAAGGTGAAGGGATGAAGTATTCACTGACCTCAGACATAAGACTGTAGACTGAGCGTAAAGAAATCTGTCAGGGCAGTCAGGGGTAGATGAAACAGCAAAGCACAGTAAGGCAAAGTTGGAGTGCTTTGTGAGACCAAGCAGACTTTCATCTGACAGTGGGTAGCATGAAGCTGGGTGAATCTTTGTTAAATATTAAATGAAACACAGATCAGATCTTCAGGAGCAAAAGACAAGGAGATCAAGGGTGGTTCTGAAACACTGAAATGATGGCAGACGGCATTGTCTGAAAGTCTTGTCTCTTCTTGTTTACTAGCAAATGCAAAATTAAATAGCTCTGTACCAGACTGAGATGATGATATCAGAAATGCATCCTCAAAAGTGAATTTCAGTGAAAAAGGATCCATAAAAGAACAAGGCACCAGGAGAAGCGCCCTGGAATACATATAATACATAGCACCCTTTGTTTCTCAGTCATTAAAATCAATAGTAGGGGTATGTCATCCAATACATTACTGAGTTGCTATCTATCGGCTGGGCTGGCATGGATGGTTTTGTGAGGTTCACCTCAACCGAAACACCTTGAAGATGGTTTAGGCTATTATATTTTACTACATACCTGGGTCTGACTCAGCATGCAAATAGAGTTGTGTACCTGGGCTCAGTTAAATTTGGGCTGTTAGATTATGGGGAAGGGATCACCATGGAGCACCTGATGACCCACTGTCAAACTAGGCATGAAATTACCTCAGTCATTTCACTCATCACTGTGAGTCGTTTCTAGACAGCTCTTGTCTATTGCCAAAGGTTTTGGCTCAGTCATTTGCAAAAGGGTGTAAATCGCTCATACATGAATAGTATCATATCATTGTCCATAGTCAGACCTGAAATGGACACTGAGCTAAAGCAGCCCAACCAGAAGAGGTCTGACCTTGGCTCTTCTATCCATGTTGGGAATTCTGCTTCTAAACACACAGATTTACTATCCATATTTGCTGATCTCATGTTCCCTGCCAGAATTTAATGCGCTTTGTATTTAAGACCATACTCAGACCACTTACTGCAAATGGCTAATAGATGTGCAAGAACCTACTACTGTGTGTAAGGTTTGAGACTGATGAATTAATCTGCTAAAGAGAGAGGCCAGACCTTGGATCTTTACTCAGACAGTACAGGCAGGCACCCCACGGTAAACTATTTGAGTCCAGTCCTTACTGTTCCCCATCGAAAGGGAGGATTCAAGTTTGCCAGATCTCTCTTGATCAGCTTCTGCAGCTGCCAAAACTGTGTTTCACTGAAAGACAATGGTTTATTGAAGCCAAAATGCTTCTCATACATACTTTTTGATAAGAAGGTGTTTAAGTAGATTGATTAGGTCAACAGTGAAACACCTAAACCAAAAGTCAGCTGTTCATTACTCCAGTTTCTGAAAACAGAGGAGGTTTTTGGAGGTCCAAAATTCTCCTGATTATGGTTCCAGAGGTAATAACCAATCATCTGTGAAGGAGAGCAGAAGAGAGCTGGCAGGACAGAGGGGTGCCATATGCCAAAGACAACCACAAGTTTGGTCTTGATGGCTTTTTTATTTAATCTCAAATCTTGTAAATCTTCCGTTTCTTCTTAAAGCCTGACTTATAGCTTGGGAATTCAGAAAAAGGCAAAAAAAAAGGGAGAAGCTTCTGCTCCTTTTCTCACAGAAAGCAAGTAAACAAAACAAGCTGGAGTATAAGTGATTTTGTGGCGCAGGGGGATAGCAGACTTATTGACGAATGACTGAGCCCAGCAGCACTGCGGCCCAATGCTTATCACTGCAGTTCATCGCAGACAGCTGCCCCATCCCTTGCTGCACTGTTTATATTTTGGGGTATTATTGCTGCGATGCAGACGATGCAACAGGCACCTTGCTATCCGTCGCTTTTGTAAGGGAAGTAATATTAAGCCCGGAATATTGTTGCTGGTGACGATAAGTGAAATCCATCTTTTCAACTGAAAAATCAGAAATGTCTTAATACATGAGTGAGGGTTGTTCTGACACAGCCCATCTCTGGGTGTAATTATAGATGAAGGCTGGATTCTGGCTCGGCAGCAGCTGCTGACTGGCACTGTAGTCTTGCTTTATAGTTCGTGAGCAGCCACTGAGCATATGCATATTCATAAGCAGTGTGTTGGGAGCAGTGATAAGAGGTTCAGAGAGATTCATTCAATAAAGTCCAGACCACACATCCACCAGCCCAAGTGTGTGGGTCTGACCTCGAGTGAAAGAATCACGATGGAGGAGCAGAGGGAGAGCTACAGCGAGATAACTTGGCATGGAGAACAACGGAGTAAAGGAATGGTTTACTCCGTGCCACAAAGAGAATCCCCGAACACCGCGGAGAGGTAATGGCAGCGCTGCAGTTAAACAGCACTGTTGCTTGTAAATAAACAGTAGTTCAAGGAGGACTTTCAAAGGCATGAACAAGCAAAAGAGAGGGGCTTTGGCTCAGTTCACGGAGCAAGCTCACATGGGAAGGAAGGGGCTGATATAAGTTATGTGTGCGTCTCGGTCTAGCTGTGCTCACACGGTGGTAGCTGGTAATACCTGTTGTTGGTACAACCTAGGCACAAGTGCTTGCTCAGGGCTGCTCTTTACACCGATGTCCTGCAGATGAGGCCCCACAGAGAGATGCACCCCACTGAGTCAATGCAACGACTTAGGGTAGAGCCATCAAGAAATCCTTTAATCATTCAAAATCGAGGGGAAAAGGGTCACCCACTTCTAACGAACTTGGCTTCTCAGCAGCAGCAGTGAGCAGTGAATCCTATTTGTTACCCATAGATAAGATCCCTGTATCCAGAAACATGTTGTCTGCTGATGTCTGCTATGGACAAAAACCTTTGGAAAGGGAGTGTGGTGGTGCCCACCCACCCTGGAGAAGTCCTGCAAAGCCCTAATGAACTTATTCAATGCAGGCTCTAAACCATCCTTGTGTTTTCTCTGCAGTTCACATCACACGTTTTCCCAAGCTTTCTGTGAAGGCTGCTCTGGTGGTAAACAAGGAGAACGCAAACAGGAACAGCCACAGCACTGAGATACCAGTCTACCACAGAAGGAAGCCAAATACACAGCTTGCACCCAGCAGCAGCTTCTCTTTATTATTATAGATATTACAGTAACGTTTAGCTCTCACTGGGGCCCTGTTGTGCTGGGCTCTGCGTACACATGTAATGAGGTAGTTTAGGAAAGATTTGTCAGACAAATGGAGCCATCTGTGACAGTCACCCTAAACTCCCTTTGCAATCAACAGGCACTTCCAGAGGGTAATTCCTCTCTTCCTAAAGTAGCCAGCTAGACAATAAGAGATAAATCATGTTTTAAAATGCCTGGGTTTCTCCCTCTACTAAGGGGGCTACCTGGGTGGTAGAGGTCTACAATGCATTTATTTACATGTATTAGAGAGGAATGACATATTCTTCTTCTTTCACAGATGCTGAGCATGGGTACAACAGCATTTGCTGTAGGCCACACAGTGAGTAAGTGGCAGATGACTGTTTTGCTGCCTATTCCCAAGGTGTTAAATTCATCCAAGGCTGCCTTTCTTCTTCCCAGGAAGTATTTTCCGTTCAGGCAACTCAAAGCAGTCTGCAAACATGAAAAAAATTATATCCTATTCCTCTGGGGTAGGCACTTGGTGCAGACCCACAAGGAGATTTTGGCTCTGTCCATGCTTGGAGACAGAAGGCAGAAATGATCATTTCCTAGTGTCCTTCTCTGTCTGTTAGCACCAGAAAAAGCAAACAGTGCAAGTGTGGGTGTCCTTGTAATCTCAGGTATCTAAAAAGCCGCAAAATCCTGACTTGCTGGTGGGTCAGCAATGCAGTTTGATGTTCTGAAAGGAGGCAGGGCCGTGTATTGGAGGTCAGGAATTTAGGTGTAGTGTCCTTGAAGGCAAAGACAGAGAAACAGCTCTGAGCATTGGTTTCCCAATAGGCAAACCAGGAATAACAAACAGGCACTGAACTAGGGCAGGAAGGCTGTGAGAGAGAATTGCAAAATGCCTGCTGGAGCTTTGTGCAAGAGCTTAGTGTGGGCAGTAAGTACTGCTAACACCTGGGCAATCCCCTTGCCTTGCTGGTGGGGCAGAGGCGCCCTTTTATTGCATTCAAGTGGCACATTTTAATGAGAAGTAGCTATGTTAATTGCTTGGGATGTTCTTCTTGATAAGTCCCTTTCAGAGCTGCTTGGTAAATGGGTCTCTTTTCAGGCCACACAGACACTTTAAAGTATCCCCAGACACTCACTTGCTGCCTAAGAAGAAATCCACTACCGCAGCTGCATGCTAAAGAAAGGCTGCACACTCTCCACATGAACATCATTGCAGCCCAGAGCCCAATTACATAGCAAAACAATCACAAAAGTATCTACAGTGGTGCAAGGGAATCTCACCTGGGGATAAGTCTTGTCCGAGGACCCCGTGATATGATGTCAGCCTACTGAAGTAGAGAGGAAGAACTTTAAAATTTTGCATGTCTTTATTGGGTTGACGTGATTAGCCTGGTTAGTTTTGGATCCTTGCCTCTCCAGAACAGGAGAGGTTTCCTTGAAACTCTCCGATATGAAAGTTTAAAGGATACAGAACTATCCACAAGATCTCTTAGATTATATACATACATAATTTTCTCTTTCCTTATCACTTCTTAATAGCATCATGGGCAATTTGCACTCAGACTCATCTGCAACTGGAAAGAGAAGTATCTCCTCCACAAGCAGCTATGGGCTCACTGTCTCTTCCTGCCCTTTTAAAAAATATGCTTTCAGTCTGGAAAGTCCAGAGGAATGTCAAAGCACGGTGCCGTCTCAGCTGCCGAGTCCTACCTCTTTGCAAACCCACGACTGAGTTATAATTTGCTTTCATCTTCATTTCAGAGCCCATGGAAGGTGCTGTATTGTGCTTAGAGTCTGGGACTTACCGTACCAAGGGAAAAAAAAAAAAAAAATGACATCAAAGCTGTCATTCCCTTTGGCAAGCAATTGTATTTTAGATGCATGAGGTGTGCTCTAAAGTCTCTCCCCATTTACTTCTCTATCTCCCGCCTGCTGCAGATTTCTCCAGCGCTCTTTCATAATGAATTCTGCTGTTTCATGGAAATGACCCATGTTGGGCCGCACCAGGATGGCGGTGTCTGTTTGGATTACCTTTGGGAAGGTGTTAATGAGAGGTGGCAAGGCTATTACGGAGGCGAGCAGCTCTGGGGAAGAGCTATGTTTCAGCTGAGCACACCTGGGATGCCCGGAGCTGACAGTGATCACATAATGCAATTAAAAAGCAAAGTTCAGGAAGTGTCGAGCCGTGCGGCGCTTGGTCTGTGAAGCATCCAGGAGAGCCTCCTTCACATCCTATTTATTGTGGGAGGGATACAGCTTGGGAGTGACATCCCTTTTTATTCATCTGCATTATCCCCATTAGAAATAAAATGCATGAACTGAAGGCCACTCTAACCAAGTACAACTCCTGCTAAATACTTTCAATGAGATTTAAATCCTATAGGTAACCAGTAGGTTTTCCCAGTAACTTTTCACTCTAACTTTCCTTAGGAGGTGTTGGGACGTGGGCAATTGTCAATAATTTAATGCTAAACTGGACTTAAAACAAGTCCCCGGATGAACAGAGGGAGCTAGTACAGCTCAACAGGATGAGGGATCTTTCATTTGTCACATAAAGTTGGATCCAAATCCAGGGCCTGGAAGCCATGCATAGATACAAGCAGACTAAAAATATGGTACAAGCATAGGTTATTAGGATAAACAACCATGGGAATAGAATATCTTTTCTACCAGCTAGGTCTTTCTGAAAAGGCTGGGAGTATTTCAAAAGATAATTATTATAGAAGTACTCTCTGTTGTGTAGATATAGGAACTGTTGGGAGAGTTTAATAACCCGTATCATAAAGTAGGTCAGGCCAAAATTTGCAAAAGTTAGGAGAGGCTGTAAGGAAGTCAGCAAGTCTTTTCCAACTTTGCGCTTTCCTTGGGCCGAATTAAAAAAGTTCATATATGAAGCCCATGATCTGTAATGGTCTTTTGAATGAACCACTTCAAAATGACCCTGCACTTTGCCAAGACCTCTGTGAGTGCAGATGAGTCAAATCCACCTCTTTGTTCATTAAAAATGAAAGTCAAAACCACCTTTCCTTTTGTTTTTCTTATTTGGGTGTTTTTTGTTATAATGTTACACCAACACCCTGATTCAGCCCTACAGAGAATGAATTTACCTTTATTGAATTTTACAGCTGAGGTGAGCTTTAACTGTATATTTTCATAAATGTTCTGTTACAGTCAGTGGAGAACAAACAGTTGATTCAGTTGCCAAATACCTTTTAAAATACCAAGGATATTGTGTTCTGCATTTACCAGTCAAGAAAGTTACGGGTGGCAACAGAATTGACTCCCTAGAGTCAGCACAGAATATTTTTTGCAAGGAAAGCCATGGATCAGGGACTCTTCTGTGTAACTGCTAGCTGAGCTCACATTTATTCCTCAGTTTGGAGTAAAAAATATTAAGTGAAGAGCTAGTGAGAATGACATACCATCACCTAAAATCAAATCCAGTTTTATGGCTGACTTTTTAGAAAGCTCAGTAGTTAAAATAGGCATAAAATGATGGAGTATCACATGGCAGAGAAAAATAATCAAACAATTTTTTAGGTAGGAAAATCTAAAGTTCAGGTTGGAACTAGAGTGAACCTTGTTTTATTAATTTTTCTTCTGACATCTGACAAATTTAAGAAGGCTACAATAGTAATAATTTGCTTTACCAACTTTCCTTCTACCAAACAGTCCCTATCTCTCCATATGCATAAGATGCCAGCTGGAAGTGTGTGTTGGGTACTGACATACAAATTATTAGCACAACATGTATTTTTCTTTCCTGAAGAATGTCTATATCCAGCCTGGAACAGAGTGTACTATTCCTGTTCGTGTTTATCTCATCAGTGCACTTACATGTTGACTGTCCTTCTTTCTCAAGAAAAACATGCAATGGAGAATTCCAGGGCCAGATTCTCACTCTTTCTTTCCTTGAATACAAACCTTACCCTTAGGCATATTTTTCTACAATTTACAAAAATCAGGAAAAAATTGTAAGTACAGATATCAATTGTCTTCAAAACATTTTGATTCAAGGTTAAGTGCTTTTTCACCATGTACTGTGAATGACTTTCCTGAAAGGAGCTGAAAGAGAATATAAATGTTATATTGTGAAAAACTCAGAAAGCAGCTAGACTCAATTTTGATTTAGGATTCAGCCCAAAATAATATTTTGGCTAACAACAGATGAGTTTACACCTCCTGGCCACTGCTTCATTTCAGAGCTCCCATGTCCTTCCTTTTTCCCACCCATTAGACTGAAACGCCTTTTGCAAAACAGGGTCCCTTTGATGTTATATTAACCATACCAATATCCAACTGAGCCTAGCTACCTTGGCTGAACAAGGATATATATATATATAAAAATTGCCTTCTGATTTAATCCAGATCTGCAGAGTCAGGTACAGCTAGGCTGTGGCATGCATTTGTGTTGCAATTTTTTTTTTCTCCAGAGGGGATGAGTAGGAAAGGGAGACAAGATAGGAACTTTCTCTTAACTTTCTTGTCTCCACCAAAATCACCTTAAAAACAATGGGAGCTCTTTAAATACTGTGTACTGAGCTCTGTTTGGTTTCTGCTAGCTCACAGTGGAAAGTCACTTTACTGCTTCTAGGTAACCTCTGTACACATCTCTAATAAAGTTTAAGTCTATTTCTGTTGGTTGTTTTGGGGTTTTTTTTCCTTTTTGCCTTTTAATACCAGCACGTTTTGTGGGTGAGGAGCGCCAGAACTAATACATAGTTTTCCTTAGCATAATATTTAACCATCTGTGCTGTCCGTGACTGTCCTTCCACTTACGGGCAGGGATAGCTTTGCTGCTATTGGTGTCGCAGGACCATCCCATAGCCCAGTGCAAAAATCAAGGCTCTGTTGGATCAGGTGATGGGCAATGAAAAGACCCTTTTTGCCCTACAGAGCCATCCGAGTAGACAAGATGAAGGGAGGAAATGGAGACCCGGGGGGGGCGAAGTGATTTTGCCCAAGGTTTTAGAGCAGCACGGCAGCAGAGCTAGCGAAGGAAGCAACGCCTTCAGGCGCTCCGTTCGGCTCCTGCTGCAGTGTCCCATATGTGTCCTCGTGCTCAGGGAAGATTTGCTTTTTGCCTCTGCAGCTCCATCTGCTCCTGCACTGCTCTTTCTCCTGCCCAGTTGAGGACAAGGCAAAATCGGGAGACAAACAAGAAATGCTGGGTCTGGACCTTGGGCTGGTGATGTCCAAGGTTGTTGTTGGTGCTCTGAGGCTTTTTGCTGGGGGTTGTCCAACTTGAGGGCTCTCACTGCTTGGTTTTGGCCTCTATCCTTTTTGGTGAATGGCTCAGAAGAGAACGGAGACAGCAGTTATAGTTTCTAGAACTGGGGTAAGACCTCCTTTCTCCCCCTGGAACGAGCATCCTGGTTTCTTTTTCCTTTTTCTTTCCTGCTGGCCCTGTTCCACATGCACATACCCAATTAAGTCCAGAGATACTTTTTCATTAACAAAGCTGAACTAATGTTGCCTGTTTTCCCCTTTATCATTTTGATAAGCTCCATCTGTCCCAGGGGGAGGGAGGGAAGAGTTTCAGAGTATAACGATGGACTGCTGGAGCCATCTGAGAAAGAAAACCAGAAAAAGGCAACGTGCGCACACAAAAAAAGAAAAGAGGACTGTAAGGGGGGCTCGGCCACAGTGTTGGTACAGACAAGCTGGGTAATAAATTACTGACTGGTGCTCTGTCTTTGCATGAGGCCATTAGTCATAACTATTGCCTGGCTTGATTTATTTTTAAAGACTTCAGTAAGCAGGCAGTATCTGTGAGGGAAAGTATTCAAGCTTCACATATGTCAGGCAGAGAGAGCAGAGTGAGATGGGAACAGGCAGCAGACGGTGAGCTTCAGAGGAACAGACAAATAAAAGCCCCCTGCAGCAAAGAATGCCTCAGAGAGAAACCGGGAAGCCTACAGCCTGCAATGCTGTTCAGGAAGATTTTATTAGTAGGCTATAAAACTCCGAGAGTTGGGATGGTCGGTTTTAAAAGGACGCGGAGGAGAGTTTTCGACTATCCTAGGCAATTCTTAACCCCTGCCAAAACTAGATGTTTGTCACGTTGCAGCCTCAACTCTGTTGGTTTTGTCTGGCAAGGAACACATCCATCCACACCGGAGAAGCAATCTTAGGGAATGAGAGTGAAAGTGTTTGCAGTCACCTTCCATTTCATAGTCCCACATAGCCGGGACTGGATTTTAGGTATCTGTGGTGCAGCATCACGGACTCTTTTCTGTTCTGGGTGCCCACATGCCACTGGTTGACCTGACCTCAGCCAAAGGCTGAGAAGTCAGTCCTCTAATTAGACCCTCTATCCATTGAAAGTCCATGAAATAGGGTATCTTTTGTTACAGGAAAGCTATAAAATGCAAGACTCTGTGTATATATATATATATACACACATATATATATATATATATGAGCTCACAGTCTGAATAGACCAAGGTAGGAAAAGAAGAGAGAGGGGTTTGTTTCTACAACTACTGACTCTAGGAATGGGTTTTCTCTCATCCAGGTTTAGCCCCTGAAAAAATAAGAATTGATACCTTTCAAAACTCATTGCATTCTTAGGCAGAATCATGAGGCGGGACAAAAAGTCCTTGGGAGATGCCTTTCTTTCTCTGTTGTCCAGAGGGAAAACCAAGATGCCTAATTTGCATCAGATCATTAACTTCTAGACAAATTGCAGCCTCTTTTTATGAGTTCTCCACTACACCCCAGGTAGGTAGAGCGAAGAGAAACCAATGGTCCCCTGGCTACACGCAGTTGCTCATGAGTTGTTCAAGTATGGCTGCAATGCCAGCCCACAGGTATTAGCTTTATGTATCCACACTAACAACAGAGCTGAGTTGGCATGAGGTTGCTGAATAATTTAAATAACCATCCTTGGGGTGAAGCAAATCACCAGGATCTTCTGAGAAAGGCTTTGCGGAGCCAGGCAGCACCCAGTAGCCTGCACACCTTACTCCTTTCCTACAGCTGGGACCATTGCAATCTTCTATGTATAACCTATCCACGAGGATTTTCCTTCCACCAGAGGCTTGCAGTCTGTATATTACAGATCTCAGCTACAGGGAGTTGTTGTCTGCCACCCATGCTGCTGAAGATGTTCTTATCTGAGGAGATAAAAATATCTTTGTGTCCTGTACACGAAGGTGTGCTACTGTTAATTGCATTCAGAGTGTTATGCCTTGCTTAACCACAGGCAATCCAAGCAAATTCAGCCAAGGCAATTATCAGCATAGCCAGCAAATGAAAAGTCCTAACCCATCCTGTCACCCCCATTTGACTACTATTTCCTTTTTTTAGCTGCTACCACAGTGAAAGTCAAGTAGGTTGATTTCAGCCTTGTGGTGCAACTACCAAGGTTAAACCAGTCACTTTTAGGGTGTTTTTCCATCCCAGAGCACCTGACTGACTTAGAAAAAAGCAGGCTGAGGGTGAGAAGGGTTTGAAGGAAACACCAGATTGCCAGACTGGGTGCCTGTGATTTGAACACAAACAACTTTTTCAGCATCACTGTGAATAGTTCATGAGCAGTCAGTGTGTGTGGAGTCTTCTCAGCACCATTTTCCTAGTTTGAAAACCACCCCAGTGGATCAAAACCAAGAAAGGTGTGTGATTAACAGGTCAACAAAGCAGCATCTCGCATCAGACCAAACAGGCAGCTAAGTGGTTCAGGGACTGGTGGGGAACCTGGGGTTCTCCGACAAAAATCTTTGTCTTGAACTGAGTCATCATGACATCAGTAATGACAGGGGATAAAGTCAAGGAAATAATGAGAAAATGCTTTTACTATGTCATTACAGAAAAAAGGGCAAAATGCAAATTAGGCCATTATTGCTGAGAATGAGAGGTGAAAGAATGGATGTGTTTGATTGAAACTGGAAAACCAGGCAGGCTGAAGCTGCAGGGAAATGCATTGGTTTCCCTTGAAAAATCCAAACCCAAAGAAAAGATAAATACATACTTTAGAGAGTTCAAAATTCTCTCTTCCAAGGGCAGCTTTGGACTCACTTGTTAGAGACATTTTAAAATACACAGCGTGTCACTCCAGAGAAGTGGAAAAAAATCCATGGGAATGATCTATCAGCCATGATAGTTGCTTTTCTAGAAGACTCTTGAGCTGGCCTAAAGGTGAGTAAGCACAGTAGAGCAGGAAAAGAAAACCCAGTGGACTCCACAGTCAGGACCTTTTTGGGAAGACGTCTTACAGAAATAGGTTCTCCAAGGTCTGGAAGCCCCTTGATGTGCAATTCAGGTCTGAATTCCGAAGTAACTTCTCTGCAGTCATGTTGCTTCATCTCCTACAGCCAACACAGCCATACCTGTCCTACCTCTCTGCTGAGTCCTGAGCTGCCATAGTCAGTGCCACATGTGTAATCACCTCTTTGTTAGAGGTATGGAGGAGCAGAGCCTTGACCCAAAGCCTGTTTCACACAGTGTGAATCTTTCTATTGATGTCTTTAAGGCTCTGGAGTGGAGGGTAAAAGTGTGGAGACCTTTCCTCCTCTTTAGCCCCCTGAGTAGATCAGGGATGAAATGTCTTGCTGGGAAGAGTAGAAAAGGCATGAACTCCACCTGGATGCAGAGAGGCTCAGCTACTGACCTATATATTTGTTGCATGCAGAAAAAAAGTGGTTCAGCATCTCTCTTCATCATCCTCACCCTGCATCTTATCTCAGAGACTCCATCACATGACACCAGCACCGGTGTGGAAACCCCTGCTTAAGCAAAAGCATGTGAAAAAAGCTTTGGGTTTGTTTGCTTGTTGGAGTCTATAAGGGTATTTTCCCTTTTAAAATTCTGGTTCTGTCTTTCTTTTTCCTCATCACTTAGTACCTGGGAGCCTAATTTCTAAAGAAGTTAATGATAGGGGAGTACTCATCATGCAGACGCCAAGAAAGCAGTCTCCTTAGCAACAGCAGCCATGGAAGCACTCAGATCTGATTAGCTTTTCAACCCATTCATGTCCCTTGCACTCCCAGCAGTGTCCTGCCTGAGGGGTAAGTTGGCCTCTGTATTATTTAACATGTCCTGGGGTATAGATAATTCCCTAGAGAACATTTGAGCTCACCCCTGCCAGAAAACTTTCAGCTTCCTACTTCGAAAATGCAGCTGTTGTTGAAAACTCAGCTTTGGTGTTCAGAAAAAAGAGTCCCAGCAAAGATATGGAAAGAAGAATATTCTTGAATTATGCAGAGAACAGATACAGGTGGAAGCTGGGAAACTTTCTTCAGAGGTGGTCCTCTGCAGTGATGTAATTCTGTTGGTGAAATTCCGTCTTAGAAAGGGAGAAGCTTACTCTCTGATGCCCATTTTTTCCTCAAGAGGGATGTTAGCTATTAGAACAGAGGGATTTGCTTGTAGGGTACAGACAAGTACTCTCCAAAACCATAGCTGATGCTGCCAGATCTTTTATAGTCCCATGTCAGCTGCTATCTCTGGATAGTGACCTATTGAGGACACCTAGAACAGGTCTCAGTGGAGTTGAGATATTTATATCCTTCAAAGGAGGACATTACTGGGTGTAAAATAAGCCTGATGAGTGGGAGGACAGACTAGACAAGAAAGCGGTGTGCAATGAGAAAGTCCTGGTGCAGAAAGTATGTTCGATGAATTAATAAAATCCATACAAAGAAAACATATTGGATCACAGCAGCAACCCTATTTAAAGCATGGTCCCATGGACAGTTGTACGAGTGAACAGGGAAGGAGTCAAACTGAACCTCCTGGATCTGAGTCGGTGTCAGTCATAGGAAGGAATGTGGGAAATTTTTACACCAATTTTTGCCCCTCAATTTCCCATATTCAGAAACTACACCTTGAAGGGTGAAATAGAATCATAGAACGATTTGGGTTGGAAAAGACCTTTAAAGATCATCTAGTCCAACCCCCCTGCCATGAGCAGGGACATCTTCAACTAGATCAGGTTGCTCAGAGCCCCGTCCAACCTGACCTGGAATGTTCCCAGGATTGGGGCATCGACCACCTCTCTGGGCAACCTGGGCCAGTGTCTCACCACCCTCACTGTAAAAAATGTCTTCCTTATATCTACTCTGAATCTCCCCTCTTTTAGTTTAAAACCATTACCCCTTGTCCTATTGCTACAGGCCCTACTAAAAGTCTGTCCCCATCTTTCTTGTAAACCCCCTTTAAATATTAAAAGGCCACAATAAGGTGTCCCTGGAGCCTTCTCCTCCCCAGGCTGAACAACCCCAACTCTCTCAGTGCCATGAGCCTACACAGTAAGAGCCTTTCAGCACAGAAAAAGCTTCTGCAAGCAGGAAGGGGCTATTTTGTTCTCTCGAGCCATTGGTAAAAAAGTCATAAGATAAATTGGTTGGAGAAAGTGTGAGGTCTCCACCACTAGAAGAGCTTTAAAAATAGTTTAGAATGTGATCTGTGAGATGCAGCGTGGCAACAAATAATACTTATCTGAAGCAGATGGACAATATGATCCTGCAACACTCTGTGGTTGCCTGATCCCCAAAAAGTGAAGCAGAGTTTCCCAGAATTCCCTCTGCAATGCCACTGAATATGCTCGCGTAAAACTTCTGGCACTCTTGCAGAAGATAACACAGCAAATGGGTAGGTGGCCATTTCCCGTCTGATGGCATAGGATAAGCTACAGAAAAGTCTTTGTGAGGTTTTAGCAGGAGAGAGGTTATGACTCATTGTGTGTCAGGACCAAAAAGCAGCAGGATTCATAGTCGACACCACTCTCAACATCTCCTGGAGGGACACTTATTAAACCTCTACACCAGGCGTGAGAGCTCCTGCTTGACTTGCAGTCAGTTTTGGTAGGGACTTACTGAGTCTGTGAGGAGCAGGGCCAAGGTCCTAGTGGGCAGTCATCTCCACCTTCACTGCATGGTCGTCATAGCCATGTCACGCTGCTTTTTATATCTAGCAAGCTTGTTAAGTCTGACGCTTGGCCCCTCACAGTCTCCCCTTCATGCTCCCTTGGCACTCCACAGTCCTGCCTTCAATGTATTTACTGGCTGGGAGCTTTTTAATTTGCAGATTTGCCTCTAATCTTTCAAACCTGTGCAGAGCCAAACTCCATTTCAGATCCCAGACTCTGCAGTGGCAGGCACGGAACAACTCATGAACTTCTTCCAGTGGCGAATTCATCGCTTCAGCTCCTCGGATCCAGTCAGGATGTTGAATAACTCACCAATTTCTCTTTTTCTCTAGCCCAAAACCAAGCAACTGAGCAACAAAAGAGAAAGGGAAACAACCCACCCACCCACAGAGCAGCTCTGATGGCTTTGTTTCCTGGCTGGCTTACGGCAAAAAAAGCAAAACAGCAGCAAAGGGACCGCGAGAGGGATGTTATTCTGGGCGATGCTCAAGATGAGATGCTGGAGGGTCCCAAGATCACTTGCCTACCAGGCAAATTTTGGGGGCTTTGTTTCAGAGAAGTCAGGGCTGGATGCAGTCATGATATGACATTCTTTGTACTGGGGAGACTTCTTTATCATGTTCCCCCACAAATATGTAGGCTGCGCTGGGGGACCCTGTCTACTCCCAAAGCATCCCCTCTGCTTGTACCTCCCTGTTTAAATCCATCCTGGGAGGCTGCAAATCCTCATTATATCCTGACATCCTCTGTGGAGGGAAACTCATTAGATTGATTTTTCACCTACATCAATAATTAAATCATTTGTTATACGGTGGTAAATAAGTCAAACCAGTCAAAGGGTATAGTTCATTGACTGAGGTTAAGAGGGGAGAGAAGGAGGGAGAGGGGACAGGGGTTTGCAGTCCAGGGGAGCTAAAACATTTTGTATCTTTTCCAGAACTACAGTGGTATTAATATCTTCAGCAAATGTAAACTGTCAGGATGGGAATCTATGCAGAAAGCCGCTCCATAGGCACCCGTCACCTCCGTCTCGTTTCCATAGAGACTTGGGTCCCTGCTTCCAGCAGTGAAAATCCTGATTGACACTTTGTACCTTCTGAGAGGTAGAGCCTCAGCATCATAGAAACAGGCTCTGAATGTTTATTAAAGTCCCTCATGGCAGAGGGCTGAGCTTTTCAGGGTTTCCTTATTTTATTTATTTTAATTTTTTTTTTCTTTTTTTTTCCCCATAGCTTTTCTCATGCCATGGAAAAGGTGCTGGCTTGACAGCTTTGAAGTCTGTGATCACATCTTGATTTCAGCAGCCAGGTAAAACTGCAGACGGCTAGTTTGCATTCTGATTGTTAGAGAAAAGACTGAATAGGATGGAAAAACAAAAGTATTTGATTGTGTCTGATAATCAGAATTTTGAGGGAATGAGCTGTGGGTAGTTTTGGAAAGATCTTCCACAAAAGCAGAAAAAGGCCATCACCTAGAACCGTGACAGTGTGAAAAGGGCCAATTTGATTTTTTTCTGTACCCTGAATACATTGCAGGGTTTGGGATGAATTGGGCCCGTTGAGTTGAGCCACTTCTTTCTTGGATGTTGAATGGGCTGACATCTGGTCTCATGACACCCATGTGATGCTGGTTTTGGACATTAGGCACTAAGTACATCCAGTTCCTGAAGAGACATCTCTGAGTGAGTTGACTGGGTAAAATGAGTAAAAAAAATAATATTACCAGGCAGACTTTTCCTGTTCGTTTTTATTGCTTCTAAGCCCTGTTTCACACTGAATGTTTTTAGCCAGCACAGCTCCACTGTCTTGCTAGAAGAGTTGCCAGACAGAAATTTCTGCTGATACAGGTGACAAATATTCCAGTTTTCTTGTGGGTGGTTCCAGGAGAAATCAGCTGTACCAATGTGCCCCTGTTTTGCAGAGACCCTTGGTGGTCTCCTCTTGCACCATCCAGGTGGGAACCTCCACCAGGGATGTTGAAAGGGCCCAGCCTCTTTACCTAGTCTGATTTAAGGTAAAAGCAACAAAAAATGGTGAAAATTGTCAGGAAAAATGTGGATTTTTCATGATCTTGATAGATTATATCTAACATATTCTAAAAATGACATTTACCAGCTGTTCTAATTTTATGTATGAAAAGCCGACAGGAAACAACATTTCCTGGCTTTTCATGGCATTTGTCTGCAATTCCAGATGTTTGGATTATATATACATCATGTCATGTTGCATCAGCCTGTGCCTGCTTGCTGATCTCAGGTTGAATCTCCATTTCATTTGTAATGACTGTGATGCAGCCAATGCCCTGTGCAAAGCAGAACCTGGGAAGATTTGAGTGATCTTGTCGTGGAGAGGCACCCATGGGTCTGACCTTCAGGAGAAAAGAGGAGGAGAAGATCCCTACTCTCTTAATATCATAGCGTGTGTCCCAGGAGAGTGTCCATTGTGGAAGAGGAAACAGAATTTGCTGGTGGTAGGTTTCAGCAGAAATGTTGGCTGGGCTTCGATGCCTGTTTTTCCAGCAGTTTCTGTGCAGATTTTGAGTTTTCCAGTCCCCTCGGCACTCTCTTTGACAGAGAAGGAGAAAGAAACATCTACGCAGGAAGGAGACTTTTATAGCGTCTCTGCTGCCCCACAGAAAGAGGTTTAAATGCTTCCATTTTATAGCTTGTTAGGGTAGTCTAGGCTTGTCTGCACCTCCCCATGGGACCATCACTTCTGGGTGGGCTGTCATTGATGGCCTGAATGTCACCGCCTGTGGCTGAGACCCATGGCCCAGTCCCTGATGCTGGAGGCAGCTTCTTGCAATTGCCACGGTGCCTACAAGCCTAAGCAGGACTATGGGATGCGACCAGCCGCAGAAACCATACCCTCCTGCTGGGTCTGAGAGGTCGAGAAGTGCCAGACCCATTGCAGCATTTCCCTACACAGAGATGTGCAGGAAAACTTATGGCATCGACTGTTATGGTGGATAGCATGGGCCAACCTAAATTCTCGGTGCGTACAAACCTAATGAGAATCAAAGGAGGCGTTAATTCAGCCAAGCTTAATTCATTGCCAGACATGCCTGTCTGATCAAGGCAAAGGGAAGTGAGCCACACTGCATTAAGGTCACCTTAATTCTGAAGTAAATTGAAGAGATGGGTCTTAAAGTCCAAGTAATTTCCTATACAGCCATGCCTTGACTCAGTTTCTGTTCTGAAAGTCTCCATGTAGAAGAGGCTGCAGAGATGAGGGTCTTTCAAACAGGATAAATTAGGGCCCGGTTTCTACTTGATTGCAAGGAGATTTAGGAACCTTAAATGGCCATGAGAAACAAGTGATAGTGATTCCAGAGGAAACAGATAGCTAAGCAGTGAAAGCAGAGAGTGGTGATGGAGGTGCTATCCTGGGAAACCCCACACTGTCCTCCGCTTCTAGCACTTGCAAATAATTCAGCTGTGTGCCTCAGATTCCACACCTATGAAATGAGAATAATCGGTAGTAGGTGGATTTGTGCTATGGAAGCAATATGTCGATAGGGGTCCTACATGGGGCAGAGGTGTCTGCAGCCAGTTTTCCTTCTTGCCTTCACACTCAGACATTTAGTAAGCCACTTTTTGCGACCTCTGCCTCCTCTGGGAAAACCAGAACACCACATCCCAGATGTCCCCAGTGACACTAGGACTGTAAGGCATGCAGATTGCAACAAAGAGCTGTTGGCTTCTCGCTGGCTGGAGAAGTCACTCAATGTCTAAGCTCAGCCTGAATATGCATAGCAACTCAGCAGTTGTTCACATCACCATAAGAGCATGTCATCTGCATGTTTAAGAAGAGCAGTCACAGCTATAGAGTGACTGGGTATTGCTCCAGGCTTGTGTCAAAGCCAGTCCTTATTCTGTAACCAGAAAGAAGATTATTTACTTGGAAAATTTAGCCACCTACCATGTCAGATGGACATGTTAGTGTTCTTCAAGTCCTTTGGGTGCCTTTGGACACTGTTATAGGGGTACTCTAACCATGCTAGCCCCAAAAGCTGCCTAGGCACAGGACAGTCCTTGGGGTGAATTTGTCTCTGGTTTCCTAGTAGACCATGGTAGGTCAGGACCAGGTCGGGAAAGTGTGTTTTTAGACGGGGCACTGACTGCAGGTGAGCCAGTTTTTCAGTTTTCCTGCATGGTTTTGGGTACCATCAGGTTGCTGAGGTCTGCTAAGCTATGGGGACCAGGGCAGAAGGGTGACCACTGTGGGTTGTAACAAGACCAGGAGCTAGCTAGCTACAGAAACTGGGGTAGAGTGACCCCAGGATTTCCTCTCGTGCCCTGGATATGGTTGGTACATAAAAGCCCTCCCAGGCCTTCCTCTACCAGAACAGCCCTAAAGGAATGCCTGTACTATCTAGAAAGTCTGCTTTGGTATTGCCTTCTCCTCACGACCTTTCCAAGATCAATTACTCCATATGACTGAACTCCAGGGCAGGCTATAACTGAACATCAGCACAGCCTACCTCAAGTCCTGCACTGATACCACTGCCTAAACCGAGGACAGCCTTCAAGGGAACAACCTTAAGTTTGGCTTCTGCTGGTGTCAAAATTGGCAGTGAATTTGGGCCCTCCAGCAAGTGGATTTGTAATTTTTGAGGTATGTAACATAGGCTCGGTAATCCTGGTTACAAAGAGGGATTGTTCCTCGACCCTGTTGGGAAAATAATTTCATTTTGGGTAAGGAAGGGATTCACACGATTCCAATGACACCCAGAAAATTCGATGTCACTGAAGTGTGCAGCATAGTAGCACAGTGGGTGTATTTTTTGCAACAAGGGAGATACTGGAGTTTTTTTAGTTGAATAGTCAAATCAGGAGAGGGTAAAACGGGGCAAGGTCAAGTCAGCAGAGAAACTCTCCTAATATCTCAATGGATTAAATCAAAGATGAAAAAAGTGATTTCTTCTTGCACCAACTCAGCACATGCCTCTGAGTCCTGAAACAGTTCATTCCATTTCTTTTTTTGAGTTTTCTAACCTTTCTCTTCTTTTTTTTTTCTGTCTTTCTTTTGTGGTTTTTCAAGTTGAAGTCAGTTTTTAAGTGATGCTTTTTAGAAACAAAAAGTCAAAAAGGTTCATTTTCTAAATGTCAAGATTCTATCCCTTTAGAAAAAAAGAAACTCTTTATGCCAGCAAGTGGTTCTGTAAGCTTCAGGACTAAATGAAATCTGATTTTCTAGGGACCTACAGCTTGTGTTTCTTTTATCTAATGTTGGCTGAGCACATTCAGTCTGTGCCTATGTGGGAGCAATGGAACAACTGTCCTCTATTCAGCAACTCCGTATCAGAAATATGTAGGCTTTTAGTGACTTTGGGAGTCTCTGGTTTTGCACGATAAAAGTTAGCAGGTTGAAAGTTAATGAACATGCTAGGGGGAAAGACTGAAAAACAGACCGACACTGCATGATCACTTTAACTTTCAGAAACAGGATCCTAAACATTCCTAAATGTAGCCTAAAAAGTAATGAAAAAGGCTGCGCTTGGATAATAATCACCTACATTTTTTTCACCCCAAACTGCTGAATTGAGCCCAAGTTTGCGCATAGCAATCCTCCTTTCAATTTTTAATGATTAGCTGTAAAAAGCATGTCACCTGCCTGCAATTCATACTTTGTACAAATTAGTAACTGTGGGAATAGGTCTAAGATAACATCCTGCTCCATGATCAGAGTGAGCACCTAGAGCTCACCAGAGCATCATATTGACGTGATAAGTGGAGCCATTACAGCCGATTGTGTCAATAATGAAAGTTTCACAGCCTCCCTAATTACACATTGCTTTGCTGGAAGAAGTTGCTCCAGGGGAGCAGTTAGGCTGTGCACAAACACACGCCTGCCTGAAAAGTCAATAAATATGATTTACATGACTGACCAGTGCAATCACTTTGATTAAAAAAAGGAGATAGAAGGAAAAAAAAAAGAGAAAAAAAGAGGAAAAAATATTTCATATATGAATGCAATACTCTAAGAAGGTCCATCTTAGCACTTTCTTTAAGCTGTCCTGAATAAGCAAATTAAGGAGCTCATCAGTATAGCCATGATAAAGAGAGAAGAAAAAAAAAATATTATCGAGTAAGTGTGAATTAATGATTTTTTTCTCAATTCTGTAAGTGCTTGACCCCACATGCCTTCTCCACCAGTGGAAGAATGATTGTGAATATCTGCATTTTGGATCATGCCCCAGAAAACACAGGGATGGTTCCCACTTGGATTTTGGAGAGGTTTCAACTAGTTTGTTGCAGTTAATCCATCACTGGGCTATATCTATCCCAGGTGACTCCCTTCTGATAGAGCCAGGAGCAGTAATAATGCATTTCTTCATTAAATGAAGGTCTAGGCCCAGTGACTCTCTAGGGATTTTCATCCTGAACTGTCAGAAAGAAAGTAAATAACAATTATTAGATTCAAATCTGGAAGGCTCTGGAACAAAATTGGAAACCTTCTGAGTTTATCCAGCACAGTCAAGCATTTCCCAGCTCATCTACCTTTCCCACCTCGCTCAGCAGGGCATCCCCATCCTGTCCATTTTCCTCCACCATAACTTGGCCATCAGTCCTTCTGTCTTTTCCACACCAACATCTCATCACTCCTTCTCTCCTTGTCCTCAAACCTCCTCCACTGAAGCGACCACTGATCTGGTATCGCTGAAGCTGTGGGAGTGGACCTTGTGGGGATGGATGATGATGAGGACAGATTTTCCTCTTTATAGCATTTTTTTCTATTTGAATTCCCACAGTGTACAGTGGAGTTCTGCCCCCCTCTGCTGGAAGAGCTCAGCACCTCCAGCTGAGCAGCTCTTGCTTTTTGCTCTGCAAGGCATCAGGTTGGTCCTTGCGGGAGACCCAGCTCTTTGGCCATGTCCATAGACCACACAAAGTCTAACCCTGCTCTCCTGCCCAGTTTCTCCTATACTGTCCCAGTTTGGGATGACACTGGCTGCATCTCTGTTGCTGGTCTGCCTCCTCAGTGATTGTTTTTCACCTCTTTACTGATGACGGTGGTTAAGGACACAAAGGCAGAGTTCAGCTGTGGACCCAAATTGCATCTTCAAAGTTTATTTCTCACTCTTGGTAAGAGTTTGTGGTTGAATGAGCTGTAAAGAGCTGAAGACACAAGGGTTAGAAGCTGTCCTTTAGGCATCTTTGGCCATCAGACCATGGCCAAAGGTTCTGCCTTTCCAACCTGAGCTCAAAAGGGATATCTGGGAGGTTCATTTGGCAATGCACTTTTAGTGCCTGTTGTGAAAGGAATGAGTCCATTTGTTTCTCCAGCTGACCTACCCAAGTGCACGTTACCAGTTGTGTCACACCCTGGACTCTTAGTCCTAACACCTTCCTCGTTGGAGAGAGACCAGGGATGGAGCAGGGAATGGGGGCTATATCCACCTGAGTGCAAAACCTGTTCAGAAGAGGAGGGATTTGCAAAGTCCTCTATGCCCATGGACTGAGGGTCTTTGGGGCTAGAACTTTGAGCCCAGCCTATTGCAAAAAAACTTATTTCAATTTAAAGCACTCTGAGCTACATCCCCTGCTATGTTCCTTTCCTCCAGCCCCGATGACCCAGGGGTGTTTTATAAGTAACAAACCCAAGGAATGGAGAATAACCTTGCTGTAGAGGAATGCATCAGGTAGCAAAGCACCAGCCTGCCAGTAGCTGCTGGGTCTCTGTGCTGCTGAGTGCTGGCTTTTCTGACTGCTGAAGTCTCTTTGGGTAACAAGCAGAGCTGATTCACGCTTAGAGATTTCTTTACCTCGGCCCTGATTGCCTCAGCTCTTCCATGCATATTACTTCTCAAGCATGGGTGGGAATGTGATTGCTTTCTGCTTCAATAGCCTTTCTCTTAGCTGTACCCAACAAGAGCCCTGCACAATCCACAGTTCCACAAAGGACCATTTCTCCCAGCCTCATGGGCTACATTTGACTTGATCTGAGATGCTAAACAAACCCCTTAAAACACCTCTGTATTGTCTATATCCATCCCTTCTTCTTCAAAGGCCCAGTACATTTCATCTTTATGTCAATCATCCGCTTTTGCTGAGAAGGAAGAATTCATAAGTCAACTCAGGCCAAATGGCTGACAAGACCAATTCTTCAGAGGGCAATAGTTACTCAAGTCACCCATGAACCAAGGAAGAAAGACCAGAAAGCAAGGCACAAAGCAATTGAAGCAGATATTTCAAAGTTTTATTGTATAAATCTACAAAAGGCTTTGCTACAATAGCAAATAAAGTGTAGCACTATTCTATTGACAGGTTCTAGTGGCTTGGTGTGATCTTGTAACTCCAACATGACACATGAGGAATAAACTGCCTGATACAGTCAGACCTAGGGCAAGTGATGTCGGCTTACAAAGACCTTTTGGCTTCAACCCCTATAACCTGTAGTGATTTAATGTGTCTGCTTTTTGTACAAGGTTGTTTGAATTAATAATATCTCTAGTAAAAATAAAAACTCTAAAGTAGTTTTGCCAGAGTCAAATGTAAAATTGCCTAAGGAAAAAAAAAATCCAGTGGTTGAAATCTGCTAAAATTTCACAGACACAACACATACACACATCTTCATTCACGTGACTCAGCCCCAGGAAAATAAACTACCAGTCCTTCCTGGAGAGGCTGGTATTATAAACCAGGGTGCTACAAGTAAAGCTCCCATCTGCTAGGAGCAATAATTGACATAAAATCAGTCCAGGAGATTCAGTTCTGCACATTCCAAAAAGTCAGCTGAAAATGTACAAACCTCAGGATCAAATGACCAAGTAGCACAGACAGGCTAATTCCTTAAAAAGACAGGAAAGTCTATGGAAAAATAAAATGCCTGTTGAGGCAGTCAAGTCCCTTGAAAGAGACTGTGGAAATTAAGCACCTCAAAATCAAACATCATTGTGACTTGAGATGATGCCTGTAGAATCTGCCTTTACATGGTTTTACGTAATTTTCCAGTCCTGGACATTTTTGCTGAGCATTGTTGGAATGCACGTTGGGTTCCATTGGCTTCATTCAAATGCACCAAAACACCACAGAATTTAGTTAGGTGGATTCGATTGCTCAACACACATACACCTGCACTGACACGCACACACACATACCTGGGACAGTTGGCTCTGGAAGAGAGAGGAACCAACTGGACCTCTTCAGCTGAGATATGAACCAAAACTGTCTTGTTCAACTCACTCGAGCTCTTGGCTTTTACACATCTTTTGCTCTCCCTGGGTCTGGATGGAAACAGTCATGCCAAAGCCAGCACAAGAACCTTGGTTCTTGCAGTAACTCTGGCCCATGCAGATCCAGGAATCGCCTGCTGTCTCACAAGATTCTCCTTTCTGGCAAAACAGCCGGCCCAGTTGTGTAGGCTCAAGCAGTTCAGACAAGCATCTGGACCGCAGGATGCTTCTCCGAACCTCCGGAGCCCTTTGAGGTTTGAAACTGATACCCGCATGAAATGAAGCTACCCTCAACTCAGGAAAAATGAGTTACAGCATTAACAGCATGGAGGGTTCGTAGCCTAGGTAGGGTCAGTTATTTGGCAAGGTTAATCAGGAAAGTTTTTTTAACTGACAATCTAGTGAAGATTTCTTTAGGTGAGTCCCAGTGGCCCCAAATTGCAGAGGTATGGTATCATCTCAACAGTCAGTACAAGCCCAGCATCCTCGCTGTCCCCAAAGCCCAGACTTGGTTCTTCTGTTCTGCCTCTTTTCATTCTCAACACTTTCTTCTTTGCTTGGACCAGCTCAGACTTTCCTTCATCCTGTTGGAAGTGGTTTCTCCCTTTCATTCTGGCTCTTAATACCTTGAACATGGCATTGCGCTGCATGGGAGGCTCTTTGGTGCGTGATTTGCCCTCCGTCTTCTTGCAGCACTCGCTTCTCCCCTGAGAAAGCAGGACTCTTGGACACAGAGAAGGAAACTCAGCAACAGCAGCAGGGATAGCTGTAAAAGAAGAAAAAAAAAATGCAGCGGCTCCGGTTAGATATCTAAAGTGGAGAGTACAGGGGATTTCACGGGAGATGGGGTTAAATTCAGCTGTGCCTACTAGGTGTCTGCAGCCTGGAGGTCCCACTAGGTATTGGTGTCTAAGCATTTGCCAATGGTCCGGCAGAAAGAAAGGCATGTTGTGCACTGTCCCCAGAGGGTTAATCATTGGAGCTTGGATTCCTACATCAAGAAGCTGAAATCCCACCTATTGGGGCTGAGGTCTCAAGACCAGCACCTGGGCTATTCAGTATCTTGGGGCAGGGCACTGGGGCGGCTAGGAAAAGCCCCCAGGGGTAAGATGAGAGGGAATTACCTGTGCCGGTCTTTCCTTCAGACAGTGGATCCAGCAGTCAGTGGCTGGGGATCCTGACAGCAGGTCTGATGTTGAATCCTTGGTTTGGAAGCTTTTTCTCTTTGGCTTCCCTTCTGAATCCTGAGCACTGTGAAGTGATTCCTTCTCAGAGGAGGATCTGAGTGAGTCACTGTAACCAAGAGAAGATAATGCTTGTAATGCAGGGCCAGCTCATCCTCAGCAGTGACACCCACTCCCCCACCACTCATCCCAGGTCATTAGTGAGAAATGCTCCCTTCTCCCTGATGACACGGCCACTGCCAAACTCACTCACTCTGAACAAGTGAGAGGAGAGCCCCCGCTGTTCCTGAGACCAACTCACTTCTAGCAAGGGTGCAGAATAGACGTGCATCTCCTTTGGGCTCTGCACGGACCTGGGATGTGTTGTTACAGCTGGGGACTCAAGCCCAGTGCTTCATGGGGCAGGTCCTTGGTCTGGGCTAATGAAGAAGCTTCCCTTTTCCTCCCCATATTAATCAGAAAGTGCAAGATACTGTCCTGTTTGGAAACTTTTCCCACTCACTGTCCTTTATTTCCCTTTATTTCCCTTCCCCTTTTCTCCCAACCCTAATCTGTCATTTACACTGAGTGCTTCACATCCCATTTCAGATTTTTTTTTTTTTTTTTAATCCCAGTGCAAGGTTCCTACTGGACAGGTTATGGCTAATTTAGGTCTGGGCACTGCAGAGAAAAGAATGTCAGAGAGTTGCCTTACCTTCAGCTTCTTGGAAGGAGGCACACCAAAGGCCTTCCAAGCCACCGGTGCCACATGTCACTGCTGTAGTAGTGCCAGGAGCATCCCAGGGGCAATCCTGTTGCTGCATCCCTGCTGCATCCCTTGCAGAGGTGTTGTTTATTTGGTCTGGTGGTGAATGCAGATGATGCTCAAGATGTGTCCAGCCTCAAGAAGCTTTGAAGAGCCAAACTTTCTGAAAATGTCTTAGAGCAGTTTCATCTTAAAATCCTGTCATCAGACGTTAGCCAAAGCAAGGTGAACGCTGAGCATTACTGTTTCAAGATGGAAAATGTCACAGAGTCCAAGTCCGTCTCCATCGACAGCAAGTTGTTGTGGAAAGTTCTTTGTGAACAGACAATGCTCTGTCCTCAGGCGCTCCAGGACAGGGGTGCCAGGCTTTCCAGGAGCATTTTGAGTCTGTGTGAGCAGAAACTGTTTGTTGTGATGCACAGGCTGAAACTGTGCTGGGACACACAGCTCCTCTCTTCACTTCTTTTTTGCTTTTACATGGCAAAAGCTGCTGTTGTCTCCACACATTAGCATGGACTCGATTTGCTGCTCTGGGGATATTTTGCTCTGGATTTAGGATGTGTTTGTTTGTTTCATTCCAAGTATATTTATTTATTTCCTTTACCTCCCCCCACCCTCTCAAAATAGCTCTGGTGCCTCCTCTCTCCAACTTGACACCCTCTTTTCTCTGAAAGCAAGCAGACTGCCCCTTCAATAAATGAGCTCAGAATTTAATTTGAAATTCTGTTTCCTGCTGAATGCACAGTATAATGTGCAGAGAAAGGGTGAAATTTTCCTCTGCACTGCAGTGGCCTTGATTAGAGTGAGCAGAAACTAAGACGAGAAGTAAACCAGTAAGAGCCTCTTGAGAGGAAAAGCATTAAAGCAGATAATAGGTGCAGTGAAATGAAAAACACTAAAAATAATCCAGATTCTTAAAGTTTTCAGTTCCTGAAGTCATAGGATTTCTTCTAAAAAAAAAAAATCAAAAAAATTATTTAATCCTTTGGAGCAAGTAAGAACAGGAAATTGCCAAGTGAACAGAAGCTCAGTGGCAAATCAGAAATGGGCAAGGGTCAAAGGAAAGGCATCTCCTCAGGACAGGGACACCTCTTCAGAAGAGGGAGGAGAGAAGGAGAAGGAGAGATCCAGATGGGTAGGAACCCTCAGCCAATTGCTGCGCTCGTGTGAAGTCCTTGAAAGCCGCCAGTGCTGTGCGGCTGCCTCTGAAGTTGGGAATTGTCTCTAGTTTCTTGTCAGGGATCTCATAAAATTGTCCGTTCCCCACAGTGGTGCAAGCGAGGATCTCCAGCACCACCATATTGCATGGCTCAGGTGAGGTGGGCAACCACGTCCTAAGGTGCCTCTCCCCCATTGCCTCCCTCCCCCCACAAGCAAAGTGGATTCCTCTGCTATGGGCTGTTGGACCGAGCACACCTCATGTCTCGTCTCAGCCAGAACCTCTCTCCAAGGAGAAGCTTCCTAAATATGCCCCCTTCTCCCTTTCATGTAACCCAGACCGATGCCTCCCTTGGACTCGCTCATATGACAGTAGCTGGTGGGCTCGGGGGCTCGGGTTGAGTCCCATTGCTCGGCACGGGACTGGCAGTGGTGGAAGGAGGCACGCTGTCCACAGAATCTCCTGATTGAATCTCAGGGGTCCTCTGTGGGCTGGGCTCCTCCGAGTGGTCCATGTTGCCTTGGACTTCCTTCCCTCTTTGGATAAGCTGCTCTAAGGTCTTGGGCAAGGGGTAACTCAAGAAGCGCTTCAGTTTGGGCTGGAGGGTGCCTACCACATACTGGATAATTTCCTCCTCATCTGCATCAACATAGAGGGTCTGGTACAAGTCTCTCTTGCGCCAAAGGAACTGGTCCAGGGGCTCCCCCTCTTTCTGGGGCAAATCCAGCTCCCTTTTGATAGCATCCCTAGTCAGAGTCCCCTCGCTGTACTGCAGGAACTCCTTCTTGAACTCGACCCAGTTTTTGACAGAGTCCTGCTTGTATTCCCACCACTTTTTAGCCGGGCCGTTCATGTGGTTTTGGATCTGAGACAGCCAGTACTCCTCTGTTCCACCCACCTGCTTTAAGTATTCCTCCAAGTGGCTCAAGAACTCCCGGGGATCCTCAAAGACCTGGGTCTCCACTGGGGAGGCTGGAGCATCCTCTGACACGGAGACCCACTGGTAGGAATCGTGGGCCTGGGGGATGCTGGGCACCTCCCCAGGAGGAGGGGTCAGCGCATACATTTGGCTCATATCAAGGGCATAATCATAAATCTCCCCCTCACTCGGCCTTATCTCTGGGCCGCCCACCCCAACAGACACAGTCTGCTTGCCATGGTCCCCAGGGCAATATTTGCCTCCCATGGACTCCAGACGGTCGGCCCACTTTTCCAGACGGAAAAAGACCTCCTTCCAAACATTCATCTCTCTCTTGACCCACCTCTCCAGATGGGCAATGGTTTCCTGGCATCTGGCCAGGCAGGCCTTGATGGACTTTTTCCATCTTTGGTTATCAGTTGGGACATGGTCTTCTAAGTTATTTTCTAACTTCCCCACTGATTTCTGCAAGCCTTTCAGCTCGCGCTCCACCTGCTTGGAGACCTCAGAGAGGAGGTGCCGGTGGGTCCTCCTGACGTGCTCCAACATCTCTGCCCTGCATTTCCCTATCTGCAGGATCACATTGGGCTTGTTGGCAACTCCACGGTGCCCCTGAAAGGAGTGGATGCCCGCATTGGTGACATTATCCAGCTGCATGGCTCCAACCGTGCGAGTGTCAAACACGGAAAGAACTGGGTTCTAAGCCCTGGCGCTAGAGCTGGCTCCCAAAAACCCCACCACAACACTTCCCGAAAGACACACAGAGACTTCTAAACCCCCCTCGAAAGACTGTTCGACACAAACACAACCAAATCAGATATCACCGCAGAGCGAGCTGTTCGGTCCTTGTGGATTCCAGAGAGAGTTGTAGGCAAATTTCTCCCGGTGCACAGCTGGAAACGCCGGTCTCACGTGCTCAGGGTGTCCCAGAGAGAGCCAGGATCCTCCAGGAAGAAGGGGAGGAGTTGGCTAAAACATCCAGCCCCGCACGCGTGCCCGCTACCTGCTCACCCGGAGCTGAGAATCTTGAACGGTGGAGAGTCCCCGCTGGAGAAAAAAACACACAGAGATGCACACAGAAGCTGGAAGCTGCTGCAAAAAAATCCCGGTGATTTCTCCTCTGGTAAACTTGGCGAGTCAAAGACGCTTTCACTAGAGATGCAAAGAGCTGCTTCTCTTCCCTGTCTGAACTGCCACTAGTCCAGGCTCTTCCATCTACTTATACCCCACACAGCTCAACATGTGGGTGGTGCCCTGCCTCCTCTCGCACTCTCAGTGCGGCGTTTATTGGAGGAAAAACGAAGCCGGTGTCTGTGGCAACCCAGATCTTGGCAGCCTCCCCTCGCTTCCCACCCCCTCACGCACGCCCCCAGACTCGACGCGAGAAGCGCTTGAAAGGTGCTGGAGACAGTTGGATAGATGGATGAGTAATCGCACCTTCCGCCTTTCAGATTGCAGGAAAAACACTTATTCATTCCACAACTATTTACTCAGCAAGGTCATCATTAGCATGCTTCCCCTGGCAGGACTCGCAGAGGGGGAGATGAGGAGGAATTCAGTGTGTCACACGAAGACAGACGCCCACCGGCCCCCCGCACACCCTCACATGTGTGCGCGCGCGCGCACGCACACACACACACACACAGAGTGAGCTCACTTTTAATGCAAATGCTTGGAAATGGTGATAAATCAGCAGGAAAAATGGGGGGGGAGAGAAAAGAAAAAGAAAAGAGGACGGGGGAAAGGGGGGGGGACGACACTCAAAGGAGCCGCTTCAGTACAAATTGGAGCACTTTGGACTTTCTAAAGGATTGGTAAGTGGGAGTCATCCCCACTGCTTAATTGCACCAGACCAACCGCTATCTTGGGAATATTCGGTAAGGGAGGGGGAAGGCATCCTGGTTTTTACACCAAATTAAATCCGCCCATCAAAAGCCTGTTCTGTACTGAACTTGAATCAGATGCTTAATCAGTTAGCCAACCCACAAGTGTAGATGAAGCTACATTTGTTCTTTGCTCTTGACAAAGCAGGAAAAGCCAACCATAAAAGGAGTCCCCGGGTCTTATATAAGCCAGAGATAAAGGATTCCCTAATCCGAGAGATTTCCCCACCGGAACACACTCAGAGAGGTACTGAGGACATCGTGGGGCTTCTCATCCTTTCCCAGTGACAGTGGCCGGAGGCAGTGGGATGCTGATTCATGAAATATCACCTAAAAAAGGGGTTCAAGCCTGTTGGCAGCAGGGAGGTGTCTTGCCTCCGCTCAGGGTGGTGGGCAGTGTGCCAAGGGGGGGCTTAGGATGGATCCCCCACTCCCGCGGCTCCTGGCCATGTGTTTCTTTGGTGGGACCGCAGCCAGCCTGGGAAAAGTGAAACGCGGAGGAGACGGATGGTTTTTCAGTGAAGTCCTGCTGAAAGGAGGTCTGGGTGACCCCACGCATTTGGTTAAAGCAGAGTCTCCTTGGAGCAAACAGGCAGTGGTGAAGCTAAAGGGCATGAAGGACAGGAGGCAGGAGTCCCTTTACCCCCCATATCCATGTGTTGCAGGAAAGCACGCCTCTGGTCCCTACCAGGCGATGGCACATGGACAAACACTACTGCCATACGGCTTTTGGGAAACGGGAGGGTTATTTAAGGCAGCAGCAAGCTGACATAGAAGGGCTGCATGGTTTAGCTGAAGGTGGGGAGTGACGGTGATGGGGAAGGGCACAAAAGCCTAAGGGTGTAAATGCAGGATTCCTGATCCAGCAGACCCTCCCAATGCCACTTTATCCCCCACACGTATCATGATAGTGATATGACTGGCAGAGAGCCATGCCCTCTGCCTGGCTTCTCTGCTTTCATCCAGCTTTCCTAAGCATGAGATTTTTGTGCATCTGTGTTTGTGTTTAGAAAGGGTTAAATGTCAATCATCTGAGGGTTTGGGACAGATCTGGAGCCTTTTATGCTGCAGTTTCTATACCCCAGAGAGTCTGCCTTAAACCTGCATTGCCAGTAAGAGATCACATGAATTGGGAGAGACTGTGCAATCTCTGCATCTCTGGATTAGTGCAAAGATATTCTCCAGAAAGTTTTTTACCCTGGATCACCAGAAATGGTCCTTAGGAGATTGCCAGTGGATGTGGACAGGTTATAGCCTGGATTTAACTTAACAAGGTGACCTGGTTTCAACCTCATCTTGTCCCATCAAATGCCAGAGTCTGGGATGAACTGGCTATAAAACCGACTCCACCAAATCTGTCTCTTTCCAGACCCTGCTACCTCTCTCTCCTTCTCCCGTAGTTTTCAGTGTGTGTGGGATTCATCAGTCTGAATGGCCTCATTTAGCACTTAGGTCTGGTAATAGGATCTCAGGATTATTAAGGTTGGAAGGGACCTCAGGAGGTTTCTAGCTCAATCTCCTACTCTAAGTTGAGTCAGCTACTGGGTCAGATGAGGTAGTTCATGTTTCAGATATTGAAAACCCCAGGGATGGGGATTGTACCACCCTCTTTGGGCAACCTGCTCCACTGCATGACTGTCCTCAGAGGGAAAAACTTTTTTCCTTATACCCAGATGGAGTGTCTTGTTTCAATTTATACCCAATGTCTCTTGTCCTCTCACCAGCCACCTGTACCAAGAGCTTGGCTCTACCTCCCTGATAACCTCCCCACAGGTACGGGACACTGCTGTTAGGTCCCCCCAGTGCCATCGCTTCTCCAGACTGGACAAGCCCTAGTCCCACACCAGGCACCAGGCATGTGCTTTAGCCCTGACCGCCTCAACAGACCGTGCTGAACTCACTCCAGTTGATCAATGTCTTGTATTATGGGGCCCAAACATGGTTGCAGCAGCTAGATATGGTCTAATACATCCCCAATAGAGGAGGATAATCACTTCCATTGACGTCCTGGCTGTACTTATGCTCTCACAGTCCAGAATACTTTTTTTTGCTGCCAGGACACTGCTGGATCATACCTACTCAGCCTGCTGTCCCCCAGCACTCCCAGGTCCATTACTGCCAGCCAGTCGCTGCCAGCGACTCTTTCTTCCCAGGCACAGAATCTGTCCTTGTTGAATATCATAAGGTTTCTGTTCGCCTTTTCCTCCAGCTTGCCCAGCTCTCTAGGTTCATCTCATTCAGCAACTTTTCCGCCGAGCTCTCCTCCTAATCTGCGTGCTCTTCTTCTGTGGAGGTGGCGGGGGAGACAGGGGAGGCGAGGAGGAACGGGGTTTTTCCTTCTGGACCTGCTGGGGAATGACTTGCTGATTAAGACATAGTGATAAGCATTTTCATTGTATTTCTAATTAAAGTAAGGTGCGTGGGTAGAGGAGGAGGAGAGAGGGGAGCCGGAAGCGAAGGGAGGAGGGAGACGTAGAGTGCTGGGAGCTGACAGAGGTAATTTGAGGCAGACAGACAATTTCCGGGCACAGACAGACAGACGGGCATGGAAGGACAGGAGCCACGGACTGGGGCAGGCTGGGGAGGAGGCTTTCATAAGCACAGCGGCTTTATCTCAGGGCTTCACAAAGAGGCAGCCAGACTTCTGTTGCAATTAGCTGCCTGGCCGCAGGGGAGCTGGCAATGGGATGGATGGAGGAGGCTGCAGGACGTGTGCTCTTCTGGGTGGCATTATGAGGTCCAAGATGAGACGGGGGGGCAAGAAGAGCAGAAAGGGAGGTGGGAAGTGAGTAGGAGGGAGGAAGAAAAAAGGTGATGGGTGAGCAGGGGTAGTTTCCTCCAAAACAGCTAAGCAGGAGCAAAGATGGGAGAGAAAACAGCAAAAGCCACATCTCATAGCTCAGCAGGGATGGTGTCAACGTGGGTTGTCTCCCTAGAGCTTCCTGAACAGTTTTAAACCACAGTAGATAAGGATCAGACCCTCAAAAAAAAGGGGGAGAGAGAAAGAGAAAAGCCAACAGACTAATTACAGGCAGACAAAAGGAGCATGTGGCAGCGAGCAGCAACAGAAAACCCCCACGACGGGGACCAGATGAAGGGGACACTGAGTCATAGCCAGCACTGGCACCTTCCCCGGTGCTGTCACAACAGTGTTTTGCCAAGGACACGATGCACCAGAGCCTGGTGGCACTCCATCCTTGCAGCCATTCGGGATGCGGGCTTTTGCCACATCTCACCTTAGAGCAGACTTAATGGGATCTGGGTTGTTTTTTTTTTTTTTTTTGGTTGTCGTCCCTTTGCCGCCTCATCCGGATGAGTGTTTTCCTCAATTCTACATTATGGCAAGACATGCCGCTTCTTGGAAATGAGCTTGTGCTGTGAGCCAGGTGAACCCGGTGGATGAGTGAGAAGGGGGAGATCCCAGGGCTTGGGAAAGTTTATGGTGCAGCCGAGTTGTGCTGTGTTTTAGTGGCTTGTGCTTGGAAGAGCTCTGCTAGATGCTGTATTACCCTACTGTGATGCCAGGGTCCCTCCCCAATTATGCACTGTGATGTGCATTGTGTTCCTTCTCTGAATCACTGTCTGGAGGGCCCCATCTTTCACCAAAGACTCTATGAAGTGCCTGAAGTTAGAAGTCTGAAGGCCAGGGTGCAATTAAGCCCATAGTCTTGCAGGAACTAATTTTTTCTACTGGTGAACAAGGGATTTTGTGTTTTATCCTATATCTGCTTTGCTAGAATTTTCCCTTTCACTTCCACAATTGCTTCCTCCTTCTACAAGAAAAAAGAAAAGGAAAAAAAAAAAAAAAGAAACCGCAGTCCCTTCCCTCTGCCTCCATGCCCTTTCAATCCTTATTGATTCTCCTATAGGTTACCAAACAAAGCTGGCCAGTCATTTGTTTAGTAACAAAATCCTCAAGAAGGAAATAAAATTAAGAGAAACCAAGTTGTTGGGCTTTTTAATCTATACTAAAAAAAAAAAAAAAAAAAAGAAGGATAAAAAGAATAACACATTTAATTTACACCATACGTCTCTATTCATCCAGCTCCAGCACCGGAACAGTTTATTGCATTGAAGCTGGCACTCACAACGCAGAGTTTCGCATTCAAAACACGGTTCGCGTCAGTGGCTGTATTGTTCCCGGCCACCCGTTGTCCTCCACGGCTGGGGCCCACACGTCACTTGCTGGGAGGGTGGGGAAGCAAGTGGGAAACTGAGGTCAGCCCACTATCAATATTAACAAAAATCATAATAATGATTATTATTATTAGTGCCACTCCTTCTGGTGCAGAGGAGCCTGCAAGTTCTCTCCTTTTTTTCTTTTCATCTGAAAAGCCTTACTTTGTGGGGAAGATAGAGTGCTTTGTTTTCAGACTAAAAATATCTTCTGTATTTTATAGGTTTTTTTCTGCCCTTATTTAATGGGATGTTTGTTATTTTCATTTCCTCACTGGGCAGAGGAAATGTTAATGAGTGCCTCTTGTGCTGCATTTGCCTCCTCAAGCCTGCCTGAGGCTAAATCAAGAAAGTCAAAAAGAAGTGTCAGTATTTTTCACAGCAATAACCTGAACTCTGGTGTTGGCTGTTACGACCCTCATGAGGTCAACACAAATAGAAAGACATCTCCAAATGAACTTCATTTTCCTCCTGTGCACATCACTCATGGGCTAGTAGAGTATACTGGTTGCTAGCAAAACAAGCAAGCCCCATGTCGAAGGGCCTGATTCATACCTGGTTTATGAAATTTCATCTGCCTTTACACCACATGGCTGAGACCTGAATCTGGCCCACGTCTGGCCACACACTTGACTCTTCCCCCACCTGCCCCCCCTTTAGGATGCCCCTCTAAGTGTTCTAGTAAAAGTTTCTGAATTTAGTGCTTTTTTTACTCCTCCTCAGCAGTAAACAGTGAAAATCACAGGTCTGCTAAATAAGGAAAAGCAGTGGGGTGGCTGTGAAGCACGCAGCCCTGGTTCATCTCCTGGTGTGGCTTGGCTGACAGAGGCCCACCGGTCCAGGAGAGCTGTGTTCCTCGCTGTCTGCCAGGATGATGCGCCTATGCTGATCCAAGGATTATCTGCAGTCCACGGAGCCAGTCCCACCCTCCACTGCAGCCCTGGCTCTGCTTTATCATTTCTATCTAGGTTTAATGTTAACAACTTCAGGGCAGGGGGAGATGAGGTCCGGTGGCGATGGTAGAGGAGCACTGGAAGACCACAGTCACACATGGAAAATGGGACGTTGCTCTTTTTGGTGGCAGATTGCCATGTCCTCAAACCATACCCGTGGTCATATGGTGAGCCAGGGGAAGCTGGGCAGCCCCAGTATCTTTGGCAGGACCGGTCACTCACATGATGAGGAGCAAGTGGCTCAGACTGCCCCATAGCTTAGCTGCTCCTCAAAGATATCATGCTGTTCCCATGGGGTGAGATGGTGTTAAGCACCTCCTTCACTTTCACAGTACCTATACAGATTTTTTTTCTCCTGGACTAGGGCGTGTGGGAAGGGCATTAGGGGTGGTGGGAGCCTGGTTTTTTCATCCGTGAAGCTGGACTGGCTCATGGGAAGATTGCCAAGCTGCAGACTCCCTGCTACTGGCTGTGGGGAGGTGGAAGCAATGGGAGATTCCTTTGGCAAGCTTGACTTCACCTGCTGCTGGCCTCTCTCCTCCACACAAACCTAACGCTCAGCCACTGTGTCCTCCTGCATGCCTTTCAGAGGAGGAGAGGCCATAACAGAACTATTGCCTTGCTGTGGTTGTTAGTAGCTAGTCACAGTCCCATGGAGAATCCACCACAACCCCTTTTCTCCTTTATATTACATAGTCCTACCCCTCCTGTGAGTGGCAACAGCTCTGTTCCTTTGAGGGGAAATGTCGGAGGAAGCTAAGGAGTGCTCAGAGAAAGTAGGTCCGCATTTGGAGGGGATGCAGAAGCCTCTTTGCACATAGTATTGTGGGTATCCTCCAGGATGTGCAACAGCAACAAAAGCCATGTTTGTTTGGACACCTCTGTGCTAACCTCATTCTCAAATTCCTGATTAACTTCCTTCTGGCTGATGCCCCTAACCTGCGTTAGAGAACTCTAGATTCATAATGGGGACATGCTAAGCAGGATTTTTTTTCTGTTTTCAGGTCCAGATCCCTTAATCCGCAAATGTCTATAGCTTAGTCTTCTGTTCATCCAAAAATATTCTTATCTGCCTGAACCATGGATCAGTTATTGCCTCGCTGAATACAAGGGCAGTTTTTCTCTCTTCAGGCACACATAACCCCCCTAAATGCTTTATTTGCCCTCCTTCAGACTGACGTCCCAAAGCATTTTCAAACGTGCCTACCCCAGCCTGGCTAGGATTTGGCCACGTAGTTGTCTTTGGACAACACCCCAGGCAGGTTCGAAGCCATGTTCTGTCTAATTTGGCACTAGGGTTTCAATCCAGTTCTCCTCAGTGCTGGGACATTCCTAAAGGTAAAGGAAACACTAAATGCATTATTATAACTCATTTTGTGGACATTTGTTTACTTGCTTGTTTCTTGTAATGCTTGGACAGTGATTTCCTCGCCCATGGACCACGAACATCCTTCTTCCATCGTGGGGTACAGGATGCTCTACCTCTCTCTTAACAGGAATGTGTGTCTGGCTCTTCGCAGAGGGCTCCATTAAGGTATTGCAAAGGGCACCAAAGGGACACAGCCCTTTTCATGGTCACACTGGGACACCAGGCTGCTGTTGCCAGCCAAATCCATGTCTCCAGATCTCTGTATGCTGACGTCTGTCAGTTCTCAGCTAGCTGCTCTCACAGCCATCGTAATCATGAAGCCATAAACTAGGCCACCGCTCACCTGTTTTTAACAATTTTATAACTCAGTGGTGACTTGATTTACCTTTTTCCAGCTTTTTCCTTTTGCTTCTCCTTCTCCTAAGCTATTTCTCTTATTTTTGTCCTCCCTAAGCATCGTTGTTAACAAAGGATTTCCCCTAAGCATCCTTGCTTTTCGTTGCTAATCTCTGCTAGCCACAGGGAGCCACAGCTTGAGTCAGTGCAGGAGTTGTGTCCCCTTGGCTCAAGATAACAACAGAACAGATGCCTCACGTGGTAATGGGGAGCCTGCACCACTAATAACAGAAAGGGTAATGTTAGGTCACTTCTGAAGGGAAGGAAGCCTCATTCAGTGCATCCTCATCCCAGCCTAATTCAACCAGCTTTTCCATTTCTATTAAAATCTCTGTAAATGAGAGATGGATAATTAAGGACAGCAGGGAAGCTCAGGGGAAACAGAGGAACGTGAGAAGCAAGCAGCAAACTGTACTAATTTCTTTTTTCTAAGTGTATGAGGCCCCAAACATCACTAAAAGACATATTAGATCAGGGCTAGCAGAAGCTATGGAGTGAGTTGCTGTGTAAAGCTCTCCAGGCACTTTCCTTTCCCCCAAAAAAACTTCAGCACAGTGCCACAGCTCCCTGGTACATCACTACCTCCACACCGAACACAACTGCTTGGTGGTCTCAGGCTGGAGATCACCAGGTCCATGGGAGCAAAGACTTCACATCTCTGCACCGAGAAAGGTGTGTATTTGGGAGCACGCAGTAAATATTGGGGTTAGGTGAAGGTGCATACGTAGGGTCTATTTAAAGCTTGAGACCTGGAAGGTCCGTGGGGCAGGAGCTGCACGTCCCACATGAGGTGCAGTCTGCTCTGAGACAGCATGAGGAGGACAAGGGCAGGGAAGGAGGCACACTTTAAGGACAGACGATTAAGCAGCGTACGTCTGGGAGAGAAGTGATCCTGACACCAGTTTTTTCCTTGCTAGTGTCTCCCCATATGATCATGGGGTGTCTCTCAAGCCAGCTGGTCCCAGCTGGAAAGAAGAATGCTGAGAAGGGAATATTTGTCCCCACAGATATTTCAACCTTAGAAAGGCCAAAATTGGGGGGTGGGAGGGGAAGAAAAAATTTTAAAAAGGGAAAAAAGAAAAATCAGAGCCTACAATTGTAGCCAGGGTTATTTATGCCTGATTTTAGTGAAAGATCCCTAAGAATTGAAGAAATTTTTTTTAATGGCCCTCAAACATAAGCTAGGGAGAGAATATCCTGCTTTAGGGCTACGGGGATGGGATAGGCAGTGCTGCCGTATTGCTGGGCTCCTGATTTCAGTCCGGCGGACGCTGGGGAGGCGGTGGCAGTTCTATCCCAGCACAATAGGATTTAGCTCTCCATGGGTCCTTGCAGGAATGTTGCAACAGAGAGAGAGGGAAGGATCTGGGGGGAGATGCAGGGGCATCCAGCCAACTGAGCCAACACTTCTTTGCCGATCTCCGCCGTTTCTCCCCGCTTGACACAGATGGTGGCCTTGCCGCTGCCCTTCTCTAAGAAACGCCAACCCTGTGCTGTGGGAGAGGATGCGGGGTCCTGGATTTCCCACCTCACACCCCCATTTTCTGTTTTTCAGCAGTCGAGCCTGGCTGCGGGGAGGAAGGGGAGGGAAAGGCAGCAGCTCCGTATTAATGGGTTCTTTAACGAGAAGCCCAGCAGAGGTTAGTATGCATCCCCGCGGCTACCTGAAGCACCCTGAGCCATCCCTGAATGAGACACCGAGGTGGGTGGGTGCGTGGGGGAGAAGGGGTGAGTGGGAGCAGGGAGAGGGGCAGACAAAAGGGATGAGCAGCGTGTGTGCCAGAGAGATCTGAGCTGCCGCACGCTTCTGCCTTTCCCCCACCTGCCTGCAAACAGGGAAGGGAGACAATCTGCCCGGTGAGCTTCGCAGTGGGTGAAAATGGGCCGCGGCAGCATCCCCGGGGCATTGCTAAAATAGGGATGCTGTAGGCATGGCTCCCCAAATGTGGTGCCTGTGCCAGGGAGGGTTATAGTCATTTTTCCTCCTCCCAGGCTCTGCATCGGTGATGGGGAGAGGGTGCCTGCAGTGCTGCTTTGCTGAGAGCCTGGAAGGCTCTCTGAAGTGATGCTAGTGGTTAGGGTGTTTGTGAAGGAGAGGGAAACCCTGAAATTCGGAGTTTTATGACCCCCACGATAAACACAAGCAGACCTCTCCTTCCCATCCACTGCTTGCTCTCCAAAATCCTCCAACTCCCTCCCCGAGTTTTGCGTGTAATGGATGTGCACCATTTGCCTGCTATGTCGTCTTGTGAGGGCAACGCGATGTCATCAGGGTACCCCCATGTTTCTGCTATAAGTTGTGCAGGAAGCTGACTGAACATCAACCTCTACCCAAAGCTCTAGTTTGGGTCGGGTGGTGTCTTAAAATCATGTTTATCACTTACATTATTAACAAGGAGGCTGTCATTGTCCAGAGTAGGATGCCCTTCCCAATAGTTGTGGAAAACCACGTTCAAAACACCCCTCTCTTAACTAGGACATGAATTGTGATTTCTTCACAACTGCAGAGCTCCAACTTCCACATAGCTAAGTAGCCATCTTCTGCAAGAGCTTTACCATTTTGGATGACTGATCAAACATCCATCAGGCCAGACCAAGGTATAGACTTGCCAGTCTTAAATCTTGGAATACATACCCCAGGCCATGCAACCCTTATCTCACAGGAAAGATAACACCATCTCCCTGCTTGTGCCTATTCAGTCACACACAAAGCATAGGTATCCCACAAGGAGTGACCAAGTCTTGTCCTGACCCAGAAGTGCCCCATCAGGTGTTCACCTAAGACACAAGGGTCCAGACCAAGAAAGGATCTGAATTCACATTATCCAGGCTGGCCACCCCTGTTCACCCACCCTGAGAGGGTCTTATTTCTTTGTTCAGCCCCATACACAGAGGGTTTGCCCGTCAGACCCTGTTAGATCTGGATAAGTCTGTGATGCGGTCTGGAAGAGTGCAGAGGAGACCACAGAGGCTCAAAAGGCAATTACCCATGAGCTGTCAGGTAGGGTTGGGCTCGATTTCTGAAAAGACACCTTCCTCCCCTTAATTTGGGGACTGAACGACCAGCACAGAAATTTTTTTCTTCTTCCTTCCTCATCTCCTCTCTCCAAATATTTGTACAGATTGCCCATGGCATTTAGAACAGCTAAAATTATCTCAATTAAATATCTCCACTGTTTTCCTTTGTTCTCTTTTTCTTTCTGGCTCTTTCCTTCCAGGCAGCTGGAACACGTTCTTCAGATACTTTTTAAAAACAAAAGAAAAAAACAACCCTACCCCAAACACCCAACAGCTAAGACTCATGTAGCTTCAGTTAGGCTTTATTTAGAGACATGGATGAAATAGAGGATGTGAAAAATATGAAAAGACCCATTGCTCCAGTATTCATCCATAGGAAGCAAGAGAGAAGTCTTACTCACCTAGTCCACCCAAGTCATCCCTTTGGGGATTACAGGTCTACTGGAGGTGTGGAAGAAAGGGCTAAATGATTGTGCACTGATTTTTGAGGAATGCTTGGTACCGTGAGGTAGGAACACGATAGTGCTGTTGCGCTTTGGGATGTTCCCCCTGCCTGTCCACATGTTCGTTGTAGCAATATCTGGCCCTTTTTATTGACCCCTCAGCTTTGCAAATTCCCTGCCAATCTGTTCTGGGAAAGAAAATTCCTTCCCAGCATAAAATTTGGCACCTGCCTCTTCCCTGTGCTTGACAGCATGAATCACCAGAGTTAAGTAACAAACCCATTTATACATCAAGATACCATCACTGTCCAAGCAATCATTCTTATGTTTTTCAATGTGAAGCTGATTACCGTGGATTCTGCCTATACTCATCTTATTCCCCCTCCTTTGTTCCCTGATTTTCCTCCCAATAACTTCTGGATGTTTTGCAAAACAGAGAAAAACTTCAGAAGGGGGCTGGGATGTTAGGCAGAGTCAGGAAATATTTCCCAACACCCAAGAAGGGTTGTTTACTACTAATTTTATGAGTTTCTAGGAAACCTCTCAGGGAATCTCACCAAACCCAGTTTGGCAAGAAGTGGATTGCTAATGAGGTAATATGCCACCTGGTTTGTATATTATTGTCTTACAAATATACCTACATACCCCCACACACTTTAATGCACCTGTTATTTTTACAAGGGTTTTCTTGCTTGTTTTCTGCCGCCTTAGTAACCATTTTATTGCTCTGGTCTATTGACAGTTATTAAAAAAGTGATTCCTGAATGCATTCGGTTTATCCTTCTGAAAATGAAGTTTTGATGAGTTGAAGTGGCAGTGGGCGATCCATCTTGAAAGAAGGATCTGGGGAAAGCATAGTGCATTGTGAGTTTGCGGAGGCAGAGCGGGATCTGCAGATGTTATTAAGCCTTGGAAAAGCAACAGGACTTGTATGCTGAGCGTAACTGCAGGACTGCAATATTCAGTAATTGGCACACAACAAATCTAGGCCGAGACTTGTGTCTCTCAGTGCTTAGCTCCAAGACAAAACTCTCGGACTAGGCGTTCTCCTGCTGTCTGGTCAGCCTGGGTCCATGCAGGACACAACCAAGGAGATGGCCATCGCCTTCTCTTTTCTGCACAGTAACTGAGGTACCCCCCTAAGGCTCAGAAAGTTCTGCCTCAAATATCTTCCTTTGTCTGGTTGGAAACAAGAATTTGATGAACACAGACCTCTGCTTTTCCACATTGCCCCATCGCTCTGAGTGAAATACATCTAAGATCTCTCAGGTCTCTCTCTGTATAACAGAGTCACTAGAGCAAACATTAAAACACAGTTTTCTCAGAAAAGAGTGATTCAGACTTGGGGAGAACTTAAATAACAGGTCTGAGGTTTGTTCTCGCTCTGTCTCCCTACCAGTGAGTGTGTGGGTATTTCCCTACAGGGCAGATTGCAAATATTCACCCAGATCCAGATAATTTCTCTCAGGCAGCAGCAGGACCACAGCCTGCATCCCTCCATCCGAGGTACAGGCTTCAAGCACTGGGATACTGCTCATAAGGACAGCAGCACTGTTATTCATAGCCTGGATTCCTAAGAGCCAAACCTTAAATGAAAACTTTAAAGAACCCTTAGTGACCCCCCTGCAAAGGATGGGCTAACGATCTCAGCATCTTTTAGACATCAGACTTAAGGAGGGAGAAGGAAAGGGCTACGTGACAGGCATAGTTTGGCAGCCGGGCTTCATTAACTCTGTTTTTCAAAGATGCATTTATCTCTCCAGAATAACAATTGAGTTACCTCAGGCCCCATATTCCATCCTCTTTAGTACGTCCCCTTAGAGCTACTGCAGCAGGTAGCAAGCACCCACAGTCCCCTTTGTGCCATTATCTCATTCTTTCCCTAACATATTAAACTGTCATCAAAGATGAGGTTTGCAAACATAGTTTGTTGCCTACTGGAGCCTTACATTTCAGAGCTATTGCTGCTGCTGTTGCATATTTTGTAGATTTTTTTTTTTTTTTCAAGCAGTCCATTTTTGCTAATGGGCTCACTTGGGGGTCTGTTGAACGGCAGGGAAAATGGAGACAAGCAACCTTCCTGCTGGGAGACCTTTGCAAACCTCAAGGAACCTTTTTCAGAAACAGGAGTTCCATGTTCTTAATGAGATCATTTTCAGAAAAGTCTGGAAAAAGAGAAAGGAGAGAAAATAGCGACAGCAAAATAGAGATAATCACTAAAAATGCTTTTCAAGTAAACCAGAAGCCCACTCAGTGTAATGAGACAGAAAATTTCAAGAAACCTAAAGGAAGAACATGTGCTTTATTTGACACATCAGAGCAAAGTCAGTGTGTGAAAAGCAATAGCATCTCGACCCTGCAGTCGTCTGTCACTCCCCTGGTGCAGATAGCTGGAGAAATAGGACAAAATCCCATCAGTGGCATAGTTTGGTGCCAGGAAGCCTGCAATGAAAACTAAGAGTTATGACAAAACTGATGTGCTGAGTTGGGTAGAAAAGGTCACCTCTCTGCACCTCCATCTGGTTGATGCATTGACCCCCATTAAAAAAAAAGAATGCACTCAGCAAGGGGTGATGAACCCACGCTGGCGCACAAAGGCCAGCTTTGTGCCTCTCGACACGGCCAGGCACGTCAGCTCTTGGGAGAAGCATTCAGTGGTAGCTTTCTGCATGGATGTAATGCGATAACTTTTGAAAGCTGCATCTGGGTGATGCCAGATGGATATTTTAAAAAGCACAGGCAGATCAGTCTCGAGTGATAGGAAAGCTGGAAGAATGGGAGGAGGGAAAGTGGGGACAGAAGGATCTTCTCTCATCTGTTTGACATGGCCAAAGCCTCAAACACCTGTGTGGGAGTGGTAGATCAAACAGTTGGCTGATGGCATGAAATGACGCGTCCAGCACATCTCTGCCCATTGTGCCAACACGGTTTAACAGGCTGACATCTTCCTGATGTCTCAAGAAGCCAGGGCATGAGTATAAGGAAGTGCCAGAGAAGACTCACAGAAGAACATCTAGCTCAAAACCCAGTCTGCACCATTTTCTATGATTTAATACCTATAGAAGAGTATAATAACAGAAAAAAGAATGTAGTGTTATATCACCAGATACTCTCCCAATCTCCAGAGATTTGTGGCTCAGGCACTGCATGAACCAAAGCAGGTAGTTTCATTTTTGCAAGCTCTTCCTGGAGTTTTTTCTTCCATAAATCTGCCCAGTCATCTTTTGAATGTCTGTACGCTTTGAGGATCTATAATATCCTATGTCAGGGACTTGCACAGATAACCAGTGTGAGAAGAAACTTCTTTTTCTTTGTTGCAAGCTTGGCACTTGCTCATTTTAACTGATAGCCCTTACTTCCTGCATCAGAAGAGGCAATAAGCACTCAAGCCCTAATGACTCCTCTCTAGATCCTGTAATACCCTTCCTTTTACCCTTTCTTTTTTCCAGACTGAATAAACACGGTTTACACAACGATTCCCTGTGCAGAAGTGACTTTATTACGCCTTTCCACTGGTTAGGTTTTTTTCACATCTTTCCTGGGATGGAGACACCAAAGCAAAGCAGACAGTATTCAAGATGTGAATGAATCAGAAGTTTTTGCAAGGGGGATGAGGACAGCTAAAAGAGGACAACAGGGAACTTTGAGTATGGGGAGCCCACATTCTACAGACCCCCTGGTGCAAAGACACACAAGTAACCTGAGGAAACCACCAGAATGAAATCAAAGGTGAAGTAGAAGGCTACCTATTAGAAAGTTTCTGGCATAGGGGGGCAAAGTAGGGACAGAGATGGAAACAGGGAAAGGCTCACTGATGGAAATAAGTGTCTCAGAGACAGGGTATTTTTCCTGCAGGAGATCACGGTGGCTGTCTGTCTCTCTTTCATGACAGTGGATAGGCTGTCAAAGCAGTTTTCCCAAATGTCTGCATTTGCACAGTGCAGCACTGAGCTGGACACGTGTGTGGTAGGGAGAGGTGTCCACAGGTCTGGCTCAAAAAAGCGGCATCTGCTAAAAGCTCCAATTTTGACCTGCCCACAAAGCTGCCAGAGCAGTCATCCCAACTTCACTCCTCCTTCCACTTCATTCCCTCCCCACAGCAGAGCTGCCTACGGTGCTCCAGCCCTTAGGTCTGAATTGAGCCAGAAGGACAGGTTTCATTTCTTTTTCTTCAATGAGGGAAAGTCTAAGCTTCCAACTTCTTCCATATGACATGTTAAACTGGCAACACAAGTCTTCCTTCTGACGACTTTGCCCGAGACTTTCAGTTGTGATGTTTCGCCATCTGAATAAGCCAACTTCCCACCAAGTCAGCTTCTCAAGTTTCTACATTTAACCGCAGTGTAGCACTTCCTTCAAGGCTTGTTCTTTATCAGATCCTTCACCCCATCATTTCACCAGCACTGCTAGCATTTGCAAAGTGTAACATAGCTCATCTTTCAGTAGGAATTTTGTACCCAGCTGAAGCTTCAGTATTTCCAGCAAGGCAGAGTGGGTTGTCAAATACCGCAGTTCCCATGTTGGGATCATTTCTTCCTGTCTGAGGAAAGCTGGTGAGAAACAGAACTGCTTTGGTTTCTGCAGTCACTTTCCTCGACAAGGAGAAAGCTGGTGAAGCAAAAATAGGACAACTGGAACGGCAGAGCTAAGTCACAGGTGAGCCAGGCTTCCACACAGGCTGACCTGGCAGGTCTCCCTTTCCTAGGGAGAACCTGCAGATGGCTCCTTGTCACCCACTCACTTAGAGCCAACAGGGTATGGATGATGTGGGCTCTATGGAGTGACAGCTTAGCCCAGCGTCTGAGAAAACTTGCGTGGAGGGGTGTTACCAGTGAAAATGTGGCTGTAAGAATTTTTCCTATCCTGCGTATTTATCCACTGCAGCCGTCCTCATTCGAAGTTCTTTGATAATTGTTGGCCTTATTGGTCTCTGGTAGTTGATGTTTGGGCCAGGTGTTTAAACATAAGCTTAACCATTGGTGATAGATCCAGAGACAGATGCTAAATGACCAGGTGGAGATGCTCCTTCCAAATTCTTGAATATGGCACAAGGGGAATGGGCTGCTGCCATACTCACATGATCTCCTGTGGAGCATCTCACTGTGCCACTTTCAGAGACAGAGAACTGGACTAGATGGACCATCGATCTGATCTAGGAGGGCACATTTTATTTTCCTAGGTGCTTGGTGCTTTTTAAGAAGCCAAAGAGCATTTAAGGCATCGTCACAGGGCTGAAAGATGTGAGATGGGTCACAAAGAAAGTCTACGGTCCTCTGCAGTAGGAGCTGTGGGACAGCTGGGATAGCATAAGGTACCACAAAAAGTACTGAATGTGTATATTTAGTCTACCTGAATGGTGTTCTTGTGGTGGAATTGTATTTGAGATGAAAGGCATGGTTCAATTGCCTGTAGGACACTAGGCAGGTCAACCTCCACCCAAATCCCAAAGGCTTCGGGGATTTTCCTACCCTGGGTGTCACTAGTCCCTGGCTGCTTTATTAGTAGGGGCACTGCTTCTGCACAGCAGACTAAGAAGGGAGGCTGGGACATTGGTGAACTCAGGGGAAACACTACAATGTCAAGAAGAAAATCACAGAATAACCTCTTTGCTGTATTCTCCCAGTTCCTAGCAATCTGTAGGTTAAAGACTTCTCAAAATGGGGAAGAAGAAAGGTTTTAGGGCAACCTGTGTGTAATACTTTCTGATGAAACCCACTTTCCGTGTTTCTTTCATTACTTCTGAAACCTTTTGTAGTTCAGCCATGTGCAAGTTCCCATGGAACCCCTGGAGAGGAGAAGACTCAGGGCAATCTCATCAATGTATATAAGTATCTGAAGGGAGGGTGTAAAGAAGATGGACTCAGCTCAGGCTCTTTCCAGTAGTCCCCAGTGACAGGACAAGAGTCAAGTGTCCACAGAGCCAGTTTGAATGGTAAGTATGAAAGATAATTCTGTTCCAACAGGTTTTGGGAAAAATCAGTGCCAAAACAGGGCTGAAGTAGCTCAGCTGGGAGAGCGTTAGACTGAAGATCTAAAGGTCCCTGGTTCAAGCCCGGGCTTCAGCAGAGTTTTCTTGTAGTTTTTTGTGTCCAGTGCTGGGCTCTCCAGTATGAGAGAGACATGGACATACAGGAGAGAGTCCAGCGAGGGGCTGTGAAGATGATGAAGGGACTGGAGCATCTCTCCTATGAGGAAAGGCTGAAAGAGCTGTTCAGCCTGTAGATGAAAAGTATCAGGCGGTATCCTACATGTCATGGAGTGCCCCATAAAGAGGTAGTAACGTTAACCCACTGGCGTATGGGGCCATGCAGGAAACCAAAACTGTGATTTAGGAAAAGGAAAAATATCCTGTTAAAAAGTTAATTTTAGTCTGAATCACAACTGACCTTGCAGCAAATCCTCTCCCTAAAATTTGTCTTTTTCCAGGCTGGAGTTCCGGTGTGTCTACCTGTTGCTCACAGGAAAACACCTCCGGATCACTGATGAAGCTTTCTACCTTTTCCTGAACCTTTTCTACTCTTATGCTGACCTTTATAAAATGTGCGGACACCCCAATGAGTTCTACAACTGAGTAACTGTGTTTTGTGTTTTGTGTTTTGTTCTCCATCCCTTTCTGACTAATTCCTGGTCTGTGGAGTCCTTCAGACAATCAGCAGAGACAAAACATGAATTACCAGTTGTCAAAAAAAAAAAGAAGTGAGCATCAGTGAACTTTTGACTACTGATTTCTCAAAGATCAACCCCGATACTCATCCAGTCTCTCCTCCATAGTACAGCAGAGATATCTTCTTTCTCCCTGTCATTCTGGTGGTGCTCTGTTATCTCTGGATGTAACCCTATCAGATCCTGCAGCACTTCCAGGAGATAACTTCCCTGATCAGGATGTGAATAACAACTTGTGCGTAAGTCAATGACGTCATGACCTGCTTAAGCCTTGAAGAGATTCCATGAGTCCTGCTGGGCAAATGCCTCTATCAGCAGCCACCACCCACTCCTAGGTACGGCCAGAAGATACATTGCCCTCCTGCATAGCTCAGGAAATATAACAACCGCTCACCCATCACCACCCCTTGCAGACATGACGTACTCAGGCAATATCCTCTGGCTCAAGGATGCACCAAGTAGAAAATGCCTTCCCTTTGACTCTTACTCCTACTGTCTACATCTGCATCTAAATTGGGAATGAATTCCTGGTCCCCAAACTGGATGAGAGTAGGTCAGAGCCCCCTGGGTGGTCCATGTGCAAGATTAAATTATATCAAATTTGGTATACATCTGGGGCCTCATTTTGTTATGAAAACAGACCTCAGACAGTTGTTTATGCACACCCCAGGCATTGCCCTCAGGTTTAAGAATGGCTTACACTCTGTGGCTATGCTGAACTGCTCTGACCTCATCTACCACACTGGAGAAAAGCAGCCTTGAGCCCTAAGGGCAGAAGCAAATCAGACGCCAGACACACAGGCTGTGTGAGTCAGAGAGCAGTGGGATGGCACAGGCTTAGCGTTCAAGCAGTCCTGCTAAACAGTATTTCGACCTGGTGCTAGACTCATGGTTTAACAAGTGTGCTGGAGATCTAAATAAGGCCAGTGCTTGGGCTTAAGCACTGCCCAGTGCTCCACACTGCTTCAGTGGGCTAACTCCTGTCCTCCCAGGCAATGTCCAGACACAGTTCAGGGGACAGCAGGGGCCAGGAACCATTCCCAAGGTTGATTTGGACATAATGAATCTATTTCTGCTGAGGCAGCGGGGAGGTTTTAGCACCATGACAGATGTGTCCTACCAGATGGCCTTAGTCCCCCCAGGACAGACCAGTTGTATTTGCTTTTAGCATTATAACTCTCCCTGCAGAGGACTTGGTGTTTCCTATCACCTCTTTTGGTGGGAAAGATTTTCAGGGGTGGAAGAGATTTGGGGAGGGGGATATCATGTGCATTTGCCATGTCCTTACTCCTCACTGGGTATCTGTTGATGGACAGTATTGGAGGATGCCCAGTCTGAGCCGACACCGTTGTTCTCAAGGAGGTAGCTGCAATCAAATTGCTTTGAAGCCTATCCTGGTTTCAGCTGGAATAAAGTTAATTTTCTTCTTAGTAGTTGGTATAGTGCTGTGTTTTGGATTTAGGTCGAGAATAATGTTGATAACACACTGATGTTTTAGTTGTTGCTAAGCAGTGTTTACACTAAGTCAAGGATTTTTCAGCTTTTCATACTGCCTTGCCAGCAGAGGCTGGGAATGCACAAGAAGCTGGGAGGGGACACAGCCAGGACAGCTGACCCAAAGGAGCCAAAGGGGTATTCTATACCATGTTACATCACGCCCAGTATATAAACTGGGGCTAGTTGGCTGGGGGGCACCACAGCTCAGGGGTTTGGCTGGGCATCGGTCAGCAGGTGGTGAGCAATTGTATTGTGCATCACTTGTTTTGTATATTCTTTTATCAGTAGTAGTATTACTATTATTTTCCCTTCCTTTTCTGTCCTATTAAACTGTCTTTATCTCAACCCACAAGTCTGGGTGGGTTTTTTTCCCCCCAATTCTCTTCCCCATCCCACCGGGGCGGCGGGGAGTGAGCTTAGTGGTGCTTAGCTGCTGGCTGGGGTTAAACCACAACCAGCCTGATCCGCAGCTGTGGGAAGGCAAAGGAAAGGCTCCCACTGATGCTAGCAATCAGGCCTTCATGTTCACACTGCAGGACATAAAGAAATCCCCCCGAGACCGTAATGCAGTGCTGCCAGAAATGAGGCGAGCAGCTTACTTGCCTGCTCCTTCTCCCAACAACCTGGCTCCCTCCTGGCTGAAACAGCTCCGACTCAAACCTCCGTACCAAAATTGCCCAGTTTCCCTCCGTTTGGCTCAAAGAAGGGTTAAAAGCGTCCCGTGCTCGCTGGTGCTTGCTCACTGGGAGGCAGCGAGGGAAGGTGCGGGATGAATAACTGCGGTGGGCGGCAGGCAGCGTGGGGGTGGCTGCCCTGCCAGCACCTTCCCCCAGCCCACACACACTCAGCTCGCTCCTCTCACCGCCGCTCGGGTCCCTTCGGCACTGGGGCCCCCAAATTAATCAATCAGCGCATGTCAGACCCCGATGACCGTCTTTTCCTGAGCCCCCAGCTCCAGCCCTCAGCTCTCCCCCACAAACGCTCACGGCTCTGCCAGTGTCCTTCAGTTCTGATTTTCTGCTTTTCCGAGTGATTCTGCCTCTTTCTCTTAATGCCTTCAGTCCTTATTTACTGCTGCTGTCCTCCCCCATCCTCGTGACACCTCTCTCCACCTTTCCCACCAAGAGCGCTGGCATGGATCAGTCCGCACACATCCTCCCTGACCACACAGCACCAGAGCTATATCTCACTGCTGCTGAGATGCAGGAGCCTGCACTGATAGCTAAGTATATGGAAAATCCACAGCAGGAGCTTAAAACCCTTTCCTCCAGAAAACAAACAAACAAACAAAAAAACCAAACCAAACAAAAAAACCCCAAACAACAGAGTAAACAGGAAAAAAAACCTGCAAGGCATGTGGTCACTGTAGGAGCATGACTGGGTCTGTTAGTACGCCTGGGAAAGTTCCCACTGAAACTACTGAATATGCATATGCAGGTTACTGCATATGCAAAGCTTGCTCAGTTGTCTTTTATGGGGTCAGACAGAAGACCCCAGACCTCTGATTTGCAGTCACTGTGAATCACTGCTGCAGTGTCAATACAGCTGCCCCGATGAAAAGGTCACAGGGTGAGGCGTGCATGTTCCCAGCATCGTCTTCTCTATTTCGCTGATTGGTTTTGTGATAGTTTGCATTTCCATAGAGTGCTTTCACTATTGCTTTCCTTTTATGTCCTTGTAGGACCTACTGTAATATATGGGCTAATTGGACTGAATGTCTGCTTTGTCCCTTGCTCTGCCAATGGTTAGCTTGAGGAGAAGGCAATTCTTTTATTCATACCTCAGTTTCACCCATCAGAAAATTGGGTAAAGTACTCCAGAGTCCTTTGGAAAGTGCTCTGAGATCTGACAGAGCGAGCTAGTCACGATTGAGATAGAGGCAGCCAGCACACACAGACAATAAAAGACATTGCCAGCCCTGAAGATTAATTTTCTAAATTACATGGCAGCTACAAGATGAGGAAAAGAAAGGATTATTATTTGCATGCCATGGGAGCAATAATCCTGCGATTACTACTCCAGGCATAAAGACATTAAGGCTTGGTTTGTGCTGCAGTGCAGAGCTCTTGGAGGTGTAGCAGCGCTGTGCCATGAACAGACAGCTTGTGTGTGGTCAATAAAGATAACACGCACTTTTGTGCACCTGTGTGGAGTCCAGACCGTGATGAAGATCACCCGTGCTCGCATTGAGATGTGTCCTGCAGTCCTTGCATCAGTGGGGGACAGGAGCTTCCATCCAGACCCTCTGGCAGCAGGCTAGGTCTGCGCAGGTTCAGCCCTGCCCTTTCTCATCCCATCTGAGCTGGTGAGGTTGGCCTCTAACGTCTTGGCAGCTGAAGTCTGAATCATCCTCTAAGGGACCAACTATCCCCATTGACTTTAGACGGAGCCTGGGTTAAGCAAGGTCTTTACTGCTGAGGAGAAGTTCTGCCCCAAGGAGCCTCCAGCAGAAGTCCACGATGTGGGAGCTAACCCCTCACCACCCTTCACCATTCCTAAGAGCTCAGCTGAACAGTCAGCTTTTCCAAAAACTGAGCTCAGAGCTGCAAATCCATCCCTGCCTGCCTTTTGCAGTGGATGCTGCTTGGATTTTGAAAGGCACGGGGGTCCTAGTTCACCTGGTGTACATTATGTTGCACATCGCTCACAAAATGTTGGTCTTGAGATGGCAGATATGAGGATCAGGGCAGTTCTTCCAGTCAGGTCATCCAACAAGCCCCTGGAAAATTTTGAGTTAGGATTACTTCTCACTATCTAAACAGTGTCTTAAAATGGGGTTTGGTTGTGCGTCATGCAAAAAAAGAAAAAAAAAAAAGGAAAAAGACAAAAATTCCTCTTTCAAATGCAGCAACTGTCCATGACCCACTCTGAATGCTGAATGCTAAAACTGGAGAATAACAAAATACTTTGTGGATCCAGCTCAGGTCCTCAGAGGTACTAAAGTAAATAGACAGTCAAAATACCTTTGAAGGGTCTTGGATTTAGTATCTATGGCTGATTAATTACTTGCAACTTAGAATGTTACTTGGGCTGTTAACTTTTGGGGCAATGGGCTACCCTTTATTTTCAGTTTGAATAGCAAAGCCTAATTTTATTTGTGACTGCAGGTGCTAGTGGAGGAAAAGGAGAGAACATGAAGCACTGCTCATTACAAGTGGAAGTAGGCTATTTAAATATGCAAATTGTATTCAAAAAAGCCCAGAGAAAGAGGATTGTGGAGCTCCTGCTGTCATTTTTGAGATACGGAGATTTCCATTTCCCTGCCCAGGGTGCAATTCAGTCTTGGGCAAGAGTGAATACTCTTCTGTCAACCTTTGGGAGCACCCAGGAGGTGACAGACTGGGAAGAGTTTGGTATTCCATGCAGAAGGGTGGGTGGCTTTCAGTTTGGTTCCCAACAAGCACCTGCAGCACAAAAAACATCCTCAGCAAAGCTCTGCAAATTCAGGAAAGTAGTTAATGTAAAAAGTATGAGAATCCAGTACAGGAGTGATTATAATTACTAGATAGTATGTAAGGCTTTAAACCACACTTAGATCATCTTTTTAAGCTACTTGACTTGTGCCACATGGGTCGGAAACATTTGCTTCGGTCTGCAGAAATTCAACTATGTCTTATAATCCCTTGTTACAAGCAATTGGAAATGTCTGGAAGAAAGCCTGCCCTGTTGAGGTTTTTTAATGGGAAAAAAAAAAAGAAAAAGCAGATCTGGGAACACTGGAAGTCCCAGGCAAGCAGCAAACAGATAAAATTGAAAATCAACAGACAGTAGAAACAAATGCAAAAACGTCTTCCTAAGGAGCAAGTTCACTGGCCATGGTCAGAACATGCTGGACAGGTCTCTCGTCCTCCAGGGACTTTGGTGGAGTCGATTCCAGGCTCCCATTTCTTTCACCCTGACACGGGGAAACTCCTCGAGTCATTTTGAGTCAGTGTCTCTGCCTCCGATATTTTCATGCCAGCCTGGTTACGTGGGTGATTCTCTGCTCTAGTTTTCAAGCAGAAGTTCTCACAAATTGATGGAGGAGGCTTTGGCACCTCTGCAGGAGGAAGGAGAGAGAGGGAGAGAGAGAGAAGTATATGGAGGAGGAAGAGAAATGAAATAGGCTTTTGAAAACCTTAAAATTAGCATAGAAAACGGCGGCAGCTTTTCTTTACTCGGACTGAGTGAGAGGCAGTACAGTTGCCTGCTGATTTTAAAGCCACACCATTAAAGATCTTGATGGGTGGCCACAGATGTGCTGGATTGCCTGTTGCTTGAGGGAAGCTAGTTTTGCAGCTACAGCGTCAACCTGAAAGCTTGCAAAAGCAGAGTTCAGACTTTACCTTGGCTACAGATTTGCCATACAAGCTCCCTAGTGTCAGAGCCAATAATTAAAAAAAAAAAAAGCATACGTAAATAAAGCCAGGACTAGAAGGCTTGCAAAGCCACTGAGGATGCGTGGTTTTTTCAGCCCAAGGATTTTTAGTTCCTAAGGTCTCAGATCATCACCTCTAGTTTTAAACGTTTAACTTAAGTTTCTAAGTTAAGAGCTCCTTTTTTTCCCCAGCCTCTCAGTATAGTCAGTAGACGTAAGAGTCAGTTCCTTTGTAATTTCAGTTCTTCCCTGGGGAAAGACCTGTTAGCTCAGGGTTTGGAGATGCAATCGGCTTTCCCCACTAAATAGATTAGCACCTCTCAGCTGCCTGATGCTTTTGGAGCAAACGTGAGGTACCTGCACACAACCTTAGCCCCACCATGCGCTCAGGTAACACAAACTACCTTGGATTTGTTACAGACTGTAATTCATAGGCATACAGCTTTTGCAGCTCAGCTCATGTGTCTGAGCTCTTGGCTTGTAAACTTTGCATAACTGTACCTACACGACCCTTAGGAAAGGGTCTTGGCGTCTAGGAAATATAAATCCTGAGACTCTGATAGCTCTCTGGAACTGAAAGCCCTTCAGGAGATGAGCTTCTAAAACCAGGCTTTCAGGTCTCTAAATCCTGTCCAGCACCAGTCGTCACATCTGCAACAGGATAGGGAGAGACAGCATTTGCTTCTAGCTGAGGACCCAGTCCTTACCAAATTCATGGACAGCATGTGGTCACCCACCAAGATGAGAGAGTTTTTCTTTTCTCAAGTCTTCTCAGTTGTGGCTGGCTGAGAAGTGACAAAATAGAAAATCTTTTTCCTGCCAGCCCTGTAAAGGTTCCTGTGTTGGTGTGCGACAGGGGAAACACAGTGACACAGCACGGGAAGGCTGCTAGAGCCTGGAGCTGCACGCTAGGACCTTCCCAAAGATGTCTTTCTGGAGGAGCAGGACCTGACATCAAGACACCATACCTCTAGAAACATGATTTACCAGTTTAGAATCGTAGAATCATTTAGGTTGGAAAAGACCTTCGAGGTCATGAAGTCCAAATGTGTATGTGCTGATGAGGAATCCAAGCAACACACATGGGAACCAGATGCCAGCATCCCTGGTGTGACCTTTGAGAGCTTCAGCTACGAGTGGAGGTGTAGGAAGTGTGCCGTGACTTCCCCAGGTAGGTCAATCGTGTCCTCTTGGAGGAGATCAAACATAAACAAGGCAAAAAAAAAAAAAAAAAAAGAGACAGGAGATGTCAGGAGAAGGAGGCAAAACACCACAAACATCTTCAACACCTGCAAATATGCCTATAGCCATCTGCAGCATTAACCCTCCAGCAGTGCTGGGGGATTTGTCCCATTCCAGGGCTGGCAGCTGCCTAGATAAATAGTTAAAAGGCGGTCTCACACACTGTAGCCAAGTCAAGCGGTGTTTGCAAATGTGAAAGAGAGATTTCCTGAGGAATATGCAATAGGTTCATTAATCTAAATGAGCTAAACTTTCTGGATGATCCATTCCCCTCTATACTACATCAGTAAGGATGCTAACGCACCTCTTCTAACCCCCTCTCCTCCTGTCTTACATACTCCCAGAACAGGTTCAGTCCAGAAAGTCCCTCTCAAAATGCAGCCATGGTATTTCACAGGATCCCCCGTCCTCCTCTCACCTCCTCCAGGGACAGCTTGCTTTCCCCTCCAGGTGAACTTTTCCCTTGCTGCCGTTCAGGCTGGCTCCCTCTCGCAGGTGGGTGTACTCAGCCTGGAGCTGGCGGGCCAGCCAAGATGAGGGGGTGGGCGGCACAGACAGCGAGCAAGTCAGTGCTCTGGAAATGTGTTACTAGTTATTCCTATTCCCCTGCTAGAGGGTTTCTGCTGTCACTCCTGGGGGCCACGGTTTCCCTCCCATGTCCATCACCCCCATGGTAGCCACCTTTGCCAGCCCATTTTATTGTTGGGGGGGGACAGGAGAAGAACAGTTGGGAAGGGGTGGAGGAAAGTCCGATGTAGAGTTGAAGAAAAGCTGAAAAATGAGATTACTGATCAAAATGTCACTGTATACCATGGTCATGGGCTGATGTCAGTGAGAGTCAGGTGTGATAGTCTCTTCTAAGACCAAAAATTTATAGACAATAACATCACACATTGGTCCTACCTTCCCACATCCCCTATGCCTGCTATTGTTCTTCAGATCCATCATCTTTGTCAAGGAGGATTGATGACATGGCTGTCTTCACATGGCATTAATTAGTTTATGGAAGCTGGTACCGCTGGATGCTTAAAGGTAAGCAAGCAGTGTCCAAGAAGAGTTTTGGGCTACAATCTCAAAAGCAAAGAGGAATACAACAGCTCCAAAAGTAAGCTAGAACCTAGGTGTCTAGGTGTTTCACTGGGTTTTGTGGCTTATACAAGATCTCAACCTTTCTTTAAAAAAATTGAGGAAGGACAATGGAGAAGAGAAGGTTTTGATTCATCATGCCTTCTTCATCCACTTTGTTATGTGTAATGAAACCTGAGTATCCTCAGTGTGATCAGCCACTGCAGCAACAGAGACAGTTGTGCAGCAAAATGAAAATCAAGGATGGAAGGTGGTTCCCAGCCACTACATGTGGTAAACCCCCTTTCCTAGAAGACCCACTACAAGACTTTTCTGGCAGCTGTTGCCCTTCCTGAAGGACAGGAAAGAGCTCACTGAGAGCTGCTGTACCCCAACTGGTAGAAACCTTCGAATTTACAGCTAGCACACATCCTTAACCAGCTTAAACCTGGTTGTTACCATGCTGCCTTCTAGCTCAACCACTTATTCTTCATCCTTGGCATTTATCTCCTCCAGATACACACAGACAACACTCAATCTCTCTTAGCCTTTGCCATGACATGCAAAATGTTCCATGTTTTTCTCATCTCCATTTATGTGATAATCTCCCTTTCCAGATGAATCCCAAAGTCCTTCTTGGCCATTTAAAATGGTCTGTATCAATGGTAACCCAGGCTTCTGTAGTCTCTTACATCATCTCCGGTCTGTCATGTTCTTTCCCACACTGTTTCCTCATTATTTACCTCATTCTTCACTGTTCTTCTGAGACGAGCTGTCCTCTTCTTTCTTATCGCTCCCCCCTCCTCATTTCCAATCAAGTTTGAGGTAAATTCACCTGAAAGTCATAGGAGTTCCTAAGGAACAGTCTCCTGAGCACAGCTCAGTGACGCTGATGCCAGCATTATGAAGGCTGTGTTTTCCTGGATAGCATGACTGTTCGTAGTTCTGGCAAATGAAAGGAATTAGAGAAAAAGAGGATTTGAGAGGTGTGTGAGTAATACAGCATCATCCGTGGGGACACGTGCTGGGATAGCACACAAAAACAAGCTGAGAACACAGAGTACTTTCACCTACAAGTTAACTCTCACCGCACTTGGGGAAGGTAAGGGAAGGCAGATGTCACTGCTACAGCTATGGAAACTGAGGCATAGCAATGCAATTTGCACAGAATCATTCAGCTGGTTTGATGGAGAGCCTAAGTTAAAGACTGTTTATCCTTTGTTGTGGGTTGCAGCTGTCTGAATTATGCAATAAAGCTTAATTTAATTGCATAATAGGAAGGCAAGACTATGAACTCCACCTGCTAAAAGGACCCAGAGCAACTGGATGTTCTAGTGCATTTGGACCTGTCCGTGATGTCCCCAACTTGGCTCTTCCTCACCTCACTGCTCTTGCTCTCACTAACTGCCAACATCCCACCGAAGCCTCTTTCCTTTCTTGTAGCCAAACGTGACCTTGTATTGGCTCCAGCTCTTCCGTGGGACTGCCCTTGAGCTTGCTCCAGGACCGCCTGGCCAAGGCTGAACTCCAAGAGCACCCTGCTACCCAAGGACGCTGTCGCAGCAGACTGATCTCCGCTTGCTGGCAACCGTTCCACCCGCTGACTTTCCCACCTCCGAAGAAGGCTGCAGCTCAGCAAGGGGAACAAACATACCATAGAAGGGAAGCGATCTCTGCCAAGCACTGCAGAAATGGGACACAGATGGTGTCTTAAATGAGAACGGAAGTTTATTTGGGGGCTCTGTGTGTGACGTAGCGTTGCAGATCTTGCAACAGATGACAGAGACTAGGATTTCAGAGCTGGTGATGAGATAATTTTGAAGCAGTCTCTGTCCACAGAGCTATTAGCTTGTCTGAAAAAAGAAAAAAGAGAAAAAGTTGAACTCAATAAATGGTTCTGTAAGGATAGGAATGTATAAGCTTGCCTTTGTTTATATGTAGGTCTGGTTCTTCTGATACCCTAATCTTAATCACAGCTGTTTGTTGGCTGGTTGGTCATCCTGGATGGTTGTGCTGATTGGCCAGGTGGCCACTGCTAATAGAAATATATTAGGATGACATTAGCCTTGCTTTTCCCTGCTCTAGACGTAAACTTTTGTCTTTGTCCTCTACACGCAGAATGGTTGGAAGGGACCTCCAGAGGTGATTTGGTCCAATCTCCTGCTCTAGCAAGGCCACTTAAGACCAGTTGCCCAGGACCACATCCAGGTGGTTTTAAAATATTTCTAAAAATGGAGACTCCACAACCTCTCAGGGCAACCAGTCCCAGGTCTCTCATCCACCTCTCGTATGAGAGATGTTCCAGTCCATCATCTTCCTGGCCCTTTGCTGGACTCTCTCCTGTATGTCCATGTCTGTCTTGTACTGGAGAGCCCAGCACTGGACACAAAAAACTACAAGAAACCTCTGCTGAAGCCCGGGCTTGAACCAGGGACCTTTAGATCTTCAGTCTAACGCTCTCCCAGCTGAGCTACTTCAGCCTTGCTTTGGCACTGATTTTTCCCAAAACCTGTTGGAACAGAATTATCTTTCAGCCTTTTCAGACAAGTTTAGTTGACGTTAGTTTGTGAGTCAAAGAAATTGTTTCAGGCAACAGGGTACAGACAGACTGGGCTCAAAAGCAATGGTTTAAGGCACCAACACAGCCTCTTTGTCAATGTATGTGACCTCTGTATACGTGTATGACTTTAATAATAATATGATTCTGCAGGATGTATAGAAGTGGAGCAGGGAAAAAAACCACCAGTTGTTCCTGAAGGGCTGACGGAGGAGTAGTTACCTAGAGATAGGAGAAGGGCTCAGTTGCTCACAAATCATTGCAAGGAAAATAAGGAGATGGAGCTAGGTCTCTATAGATACAAAGCTATTGATGAGGAAGCCGAATGTGAAGTGGCGAGGGTGATGGAGGGTGAAGAGAAAGACAAATTGATTGTAGGAAGGGATCAAGAGGTGACTGAGAGTGTGAAGAGAGTAAAAGGGACAATCAAACATAGATTTCTCGCTCTGTGCTTCTGGTGTTGAATACACTATCTTGTCTTATTTCTCAGACTCTCTTTAGTGCTGTTTAGGATGTCAGAGTTGGATGCCAGTTGTGTTGACTAATGCAGTTCTCTTCCACAGGGTTAGACTCGTCTGGGATGCCACAGCCATTCCTTGGTCCGTGACACACGCTGCTAATCGCAGAGTTAAGATCAGAAATTATGTTTGCACCTCTGTCAATAAAACAAATAACAGCATCCAAGAGAATGTGCTGGTTGCTTTTCCAAACTGGTCTGACATATCCAAAACACCAAAACCCCTTCTCTGTAGGGACAGGTTTGTGTGTGCTGGTAAGAAATAAGAAAGTGGGTCTCCTTGCTGTACCTAAAGCCCAAGGTCCATATCACAAAATGCAGTTAAAATCTGGATTTTGATCCGAGGACAAGCCAAGAGCACTAGCATAAAACAGACATTTCTAAAATCTGTTCATAGAGCCCACTGAAGGATTTGGAGTTATCCATGGAGCCTGGCTAATCCTTTCATATCAATCTGTCTCTCTCCAGCTAGGAAATGGGAGCCAGGCATATTCATGCAGCGATATGGGAGATGTTTGCCCAGCCCGCCAACTTATTCTGCAAATAGAGGACTTTCGCTCCCAGGACAGACAATCTAACATCTTTCACCAGCTCCAAATTCACATCTCCCCAAAATACATATGTGAAATGCACAGTAAGTTTTCCATATCTGCTAAAAAACTGGTAAAGGTGTCAAAAATACATTTAATCTGGGTTTGAATGTTCAGCTCGACAGCAGCAGATATTTCCTCAGAGAGGTTTATTAGATAACAGTTCTTGATATCTAGGGCTCTCAAACTAGGCTGTGGAACCTCTTGCAATATCCAGACATTAGGATCATACCCTAAGTAGGTTTTCTTTCTACAAAACCACTTCCACCCCTGGATCCCAATGGTGATCCTACCCATGACCACTGAGGAGCTGATCACACAGACGTGGCTGAGGGTCTCAGCATCTCTGTGTTTATGAGGTGGGGACATTTTGGACAGCTGAGCAGTCCTACAGGGTTTCTGCTTCTTGTCCACTTACACTTAGAAATTGTCTCCTTTATGTGACCTAGAAACATGCAAGATCCAGCCCTTGAAAGCTCCATGGTGCTGAGAACAGGTTCACATAACAAACCCAGGGCATCGCTAAAGACTACGGCCACCAGCCAACCCAATCCAAAGCCTGATTCCTCTTACATTTTGTGTCTGGTACAGACGCTGACATGAGAGGGACCTAGAATATTGCTTAAGGATTTGGAGCCACAGAAGAGTGATTAGATCTCAGCCCTGAAGTTGAAATGAGCAATCCTTGTTATCTATCCTATTGACTGTCTCTCTCACCTCCACCTGAACCTCAGGATCCGTGAGAAGAAGTTAGTTGAGTTGGCCCCAGTAAGTCTTTCCCATTGCCCATGAAAGAGGATGAGGAAGAAATCTTGCAATCTGCCCCGCACAAAGTCATCTACAAACCAAGGCTGTATGTTCAGAGCAGGTCTGGTTATATTTATCTACAGAAGATGCTTACAGGAGCAGTTTCTCGAGCTCAGTGACTAAGGATCCTACAAATACAGCTTAGATCAGCCTGCAGGAACAGAAAACTCTTTCTGATATATTTTTCCTCATTGGGATGCTGAAGGAAGTGAGAAAAAGGATTGCATAGCCAGATGATTTATTAGATGCGTATTGTGGGGTCCATCATAAGAGTTTACTTGTATGTAAAGCTTTGCTTTGAAGGGTTACTAAAGTCCAGAGTGTAGACAGAGTCCAGGTTTATTTTTTCTTTAAAGACTCTGTCTATTTTGAAACATCGGTGCCTCTGATTCTGTTGAAAGAGCACTGTTTTGCTCTTTCCTTAAAAGCTGTGAGCTATTTAGCATTACCAGCACTGATGATGATTACCAAATTCCTAGAAGGCCAGATGGGGACATCAGTATGACAGGTAACAAAGACCACAAGAGAAGACTTGCTGAGCCTGGCAGGACTTTTTTCTGCAAACCCCAGCAGTTTGGGAAAGGTTCCTAGGGTAAGAGTCATCTCACCTGACTTCTTAAAGGCTGACAAAGCAAATCTCTAAACCTGACCTAATCACTAGCAGCCACACCAGAAATGACATTAACCAGTGACAATGAGAAAAGGTTTTTCCACTACCGGGTTCAGCTGAAGCATTGGCTATCCCTAGAAATTACCCTTGTGCATGCACCGTCTGCTCTGCTGTGGGGTATGAGGGTCACTGGGAGGGTGGTGGTGTCACCACATGAGCATTTTGTTTTGCTGTCCACCAGCTGCTAGAAAGTCATAGTCTGCATGAGCTGTCCTGGAGCATCCTGCATGGCTCATGGACCCGCTCAGAAACTTTTATACACTTTTAATGAAGCCATAACACACTTTTGCCCAGAGAAGCCAGGTTATGGAGTCACTCCATGGGGTTTTCCCAAATCTGTGTTATGCCCATTGCAAAGATAGGCTGGGTCCTATCAAAAGTTTCTCTCCAAATTTTAATTAGAACTGACAGCCCATGTCACTTCTGGGTCTGAACAAATCCCATTTGTCTTTCAACTCTTCCTGAGCTTTTAGGGTGTGTGTGGGGGGTCTATGCATTGGGGTTTAGGTTGATATGGCATGAGGAGCCAGAGCAGAGGAAAGCCTTCTCAAGACCAGTGGTGCCACCTAATGGGAAAATTCCCAGGGAATCAATTTCTCGGAAGTTAAGTCCTTAACTGGAGTGTTGCTAGGTGACGCAGAGATGGAAATCAGTAGCTCTGATGTAAGTCTCTCTTTTCTGCTGCTTTACGACCATCCTTCCGTCAGTCTATTCCCTTTTCCCCAGTGTCTGAGCCACACAAATGAGACCGCCCCGGAAAATTCATTCTGCTTCCTGCTTAAATCCACTCTCAGCAATCCCTGAAGCTACTGAAGCATTTTTTGACCTTGAGGCTCAGAGTCTCCCTGGAGAGGAAATTATCCCAGATTTTTGGATTATGAAGAGTCAAGCACAAAATAAGAGGCAACGAGGGGCTGCCAGGGGAGGGACCAGGACTCTGTGGGTTTTCTCCTTAGTTACACATTTTGCAAATGAGAGGTGAGACAGGCTCTCTGCATTGCAACCTCCACACACACTATTGCAGCTCAGCAGCATTTGGAATCAGATTGTGGCTCTGCAAAAGAAGCTATAATGTCTCAAAGCAGTGCCTGACAAAAGTTCCCACATGGCAACCCCCTGCAGCTGCTTTGCATCATAAATAATCACAAGAGTGGGCAGGAATGAGCTGCAAAGCCTGTCCTGGTCTCAAGGGATTATTTTATTGCCTGTGTTGTCTTCCCAGCACCTACACCTATTTCCTCATGACAATCTCACTCACCATGGCACCCTTGCTGCCTTTAGTTTGCAGGAGTATTACAGTGGTTAGACCAGGGTCTTGGTCTTTCTCAGATCTCATCCCAGCTCTACCATCGATGAATCATAGGTTTTAAGCTGCCTCAGTCAGGCTTTCTTTACTTCAGTTTCTCTGAGGCTGAAAAGCCATTTCTGAGATTCTTTCCCATTTCTTCCTGGGATGAAGATGTTTGCAAGGGCTGACAGTTCTTATAGGTATCCAAAAAACACCAAAGAAAATTATGTTATGCGATGTTGAAGCATTGTTTCTGCTGTTCTTGGGGAAAGGGCACAAGTGAAGGTATATGGGGGATCTCGTCCCACTTTCAGTGCCTCGCTGAGCTGAAACACCACCATTAGAGGCAAGATGGCAGCTCACAAAAGCCCTGTGCAATTTCATGGCTGAAGAAGGGATTAACATTTAGGGCAAAGGGGAGAAACCTGCAATTAAGCAGGCTCGAGTCATTAATTCTAGCAGGGAGCTAAGCTCTGCTGGTAATGATGACTCTGCAGCTGTGGCTGATGCTGCTCAAAGCCTTAAACACTGCCTGGCAAGAGATGGCCGGGCACTGGTAATTGTCCTCACAGTTCAGGCGATTTCCAGTGACTTTTCTTTTCATATCCCTTACCTTGAACCCAAGCAACCAGAAAGGAGTTAATCTGTAAGAGGGTTGGGGATGGGAAGTCTGTGGGTCCAAGGCAAGATGCTTGGCGGATGTACGCCAAGGATTTGGGCAATAAAGGGCTGAGCCCCAGAATGCCACAGAGGAGCAATCATAAGGCATGTGAGTCATGGAAAGGCAGGTCCAACTCTCACTTTAGCTTACTGGGCTCATTTTTTTTAAAAAGCTTCACTGTATAGTGACTCCAGGAGTATTCAAACCCCTAAAACCAACATCACCTGAGGCATATTGACCTCAGGTATGGGAGTCAGGGTGCAGGATGGGTATCTGGGGAGGCCTGGAGAAGAAAAGTTCAAGGCTCTTAATTGTCACAAGTAGCCTGCAGTCAGGATTTAGCTCAATGAGTACTTTCCTCTGCCTCCTTTCTCTAGCCTGGGAGTTACATGGTGCTGGAGAAGGTGAACTGAGCACCTTCTATCTGCACCCTGTCCACAGACCTTACTGCACCAGCTAGCCTGGGAGGAGAGGGTGGATATAAGGTGCTGTCGATGGGACTCCACAAGTCAAGACAAGCACAGCCTGGAGTGCTGTTTTTTTTTTTTATCAGATGTTGGGATCTTTAGCTGGAGTTTGAGGCAGAGGGAAAATATGCTCTTGTATCTGACCAAAATGTTGGCTGTTTAACCCTGTCTCTCCAAAAACTCCCACCACAATAAATAGCAAACATATCTGAAGCTAAGTTCCTCCAAGCACCTCTGCTAGGGGAAAGGAGTCATCTGTGGCAAGGGAGACCATTCATAAGCCAATATCACCTTTCATTAGTGCCCACATGCTGTTTCCCTGCACCTGGGCTGCTGTTTCAGGCAGGATGATAATAACAAGTGTCACCCACTTCTGCTGCAATCACTTCAGTCACTCACAGCAGGGCAATTGTAGAGTCTTATTTCTCTGCAACCCTATCCCTCAACCTGAAGCTGTTCAGCCCACTCCCCATCCCTGGGGATATCCTGTTAACAGCGTGACTTTCTTGGACTTGCATGTTTTGAGGTCCTTTGGCTGGCTCACAGCCTACCCCTGATTTCACCCTTTCCATTCTGCTCCCATCCAGAGATCATGCAAACCAAACAGGAGCCTGTTTACCATTCATTGCTTAACTGCTCTGCCCTTCCTGAACTGAATTTGCACATAGAGGCAGTTTAAAAGTCAAAGCTTTAGTGTAACAACTCTCTCCCTTTTTCTGGATGCAGACTTTTAGAAGGGGAACTCCTGCCCCTTTAATAGAAATCTGTGTTGTTTCCGATGGCTAAACTAAGCAAATATGTTTTATGGAGCTAGTTCAGTATTTGCTGTGTTTTTCCCAGAGGTGCTGAGCAGCAGCTCAGTAAAACTAGTAAAAGAAAAAAAAATAAATCCATTGGTTCCCCTGTGCCTCAATTCCCACATGTTGTGGTTTAGCCCAGCTGGTAACAAAGCACCACACAGACCCTCACTCACTCCTGCCCCCCACAACCCCTGGCCTTGGTGGGATGAGGAGGAAATATAAAGAAAAACTCGTGGGTTGAGACAAGGACAGGGAGGGATCGCTCACCACTTATGGTCACAGGCAAAAGACAGGCTCAGCTTGGGGAAGAAACAAAATCAATTTCATTTACTACCAGTCAAATCAAAACAAGGATAATGGGAAGTAAACCCCAAATCTTAAAACACCTTACCCACACCCCTCATTTCTTCTCAGGCTCAACTCCACTCCCGGTTCTCTCTACCTTCTCCCCCCAGTGTCGGGGAATGGGGGTTGGGGTCGGTTCCTCACACGGTGTCTCTGCTGCTCCTTCCTCCTCAGGGGGAGGACTCCTCACTCGTCCCCTGCTCCAACGTGGGGTCCCTCCTGTGGGAGATATTCCTTCACGAACTGCTCCAGCATAAGTCCTTTCCCCGGGCTGCAGTCCTTCAGTCCCGGCCTGCTCCAGTGTGGGCTTCCCCAGGGAGCGGCGGCCATCTTGTGGGGGCATCCATCCCCCTGCTCCACCGTGGGGTCCCTCCCACAGGAGACAGTCCTCCATGAACTTCTCCAACACGAGTCCTTCCCACGGGCTGCAGTTCCTCACAAACTTCCCTGGCGTGGGTCCTTTCTGTGGGCCGATCTTCAAGCACAAACTGCTCCAGCGCAGGCTTCCCCAGGGAGCGGCGGCCATCTTGTGGGGTCTCCATCCCCCTGCTCCGGCGTGGGCTCCTCTCTCCCCGGGCTGCAGGTGGGCATCTGCTCCCCCGCTCCCCTCCGTGGGCTGGGGGGGGACAGCCTGCCCTCTGGTCTCACCACGGGCTGCGGGGGCATCCCCTCCTCCTTCACTGACCTCAGGATCTGCACAGAAGTTCCTCCCACATCCCAATCCCCTCACTCACTGCAGGTTCCCCTTCTTAAATCTGTTCTCCCACAGGTGTTTCCACCATCGCTGATGGCCTCAGCCTGGGCCACAGGTGGGTCCAAATTGGAGCCGGGGAACCTTCTAGCAGCTTCTCACAGGAGCCAGCCCTGCTACCAAAAACCCTACCACACAAACCCAAACCACCCCATCAGTAAAAGGACTCTCTCAAGCAGATATGACAAGGGATAATGGCTTTAAACTGAAAGAGGGCAGATTTAGATTAGATATTAGGAAGAAATTATTTACTACGATGGTGGTGAGACACTGAAACAGGTTGCCCAGAGAGGTTGTGGATGCCCCATCCCTGGCAGTGTCCAAGGCCAGGTTGGACGGGGCTTTGAGCAACCTGGTCTAGTGGAAGGTGTCCCTGCCCATGGCAGGAGACTTGGAACTAGGCGATCTTTAAGGTCCCTTCCAACCCAAACCATTGTGTGATTCTATGAACTGCTGGCCAGACACTTGAAGCAGCTGAGCTGGGATGGTCGGTAAGACCAGCTCGACTAATGGCTTCTATAATGGTGCAGAGCCCACTCAGTCCCCTGGAGGAAACACCATGGGGTGAGTGACAGACCAGACAGCAAAGCAAGAGAGGACAGACGTCAGGAAAACCCAGGCCAGGAGCAGCTTTTCCCCAAATGACAGACCCCCACAGGTTTCTCTGGTGGAAAACCAGCTGGGAAGCTGACATAGAAAACAGACTGGAAAAATTTTCAACTCTCTTGGCCTATTATGTCAGATATTGTACCATGATGTACAATTGTTTAACTAGACTTAAATCACTCTGAACTACATAAATTACCTCCAATAATCCCCATTCTTTCCAAATGCTGACACTTTTTTATTCCAAAACACAGCAATCTTGCTATCTTCCAGATAATTGTATAACATATGTGGCATATAGCTGCCTCTTAAATAAATAAGAGTTACGTTTCACAGTGCGCACCAAGTCACATATAATTTTCTCTCTCTCCAATTGTTTTTAACAGAAAGGCAGTTGGAAATGATTGGATAGCATATCTGTGGTTAAATGTAAAGGGTGTGGGACAAAAAAAAAAGAACAATTCCCAAATCTAAATGTTATTAACAACTTAATTTTTAATCACAGTCCCCAAGACTGGAAAGAACAAGGTGCATGTTGTTTGGTTTACGCTACTGCTTAGAAAAACAGCTCCAGCTTCATGAGCAGCCTTTGCACAGGGGCTGCACATGGAGAGGGCCCTCATCCAAAGCGCAGATACAAACTACAAGCTGCACGTAGAGTGAAGGTGGATCTGGGAATGTAGGTAACGGCCAGCACCAAGATGTGACACCCTCTGGTTATACTTGGCTTCCCTCAGCCCAGAAGGAAAGGCAGAGCCACCGCAAAGTTTACCTAAGTTTATACGAGGGTCCTGCAAGGTACAAGAACCAGAGCAAGCACGTGGGGGTGTGGAAAAGGGCTGGAGCATCCTTAGCTCCCTCCACAGCAACCTCCTGCAGTTGAAGGCCATCAGTTCACTCATCTGCTTCATCCTTTGGAAGAATCCCTCCTCCCCTTAGCGTCTGGCTGTTTCAACAGTGGGATTCAAAGCTTTACCCCATTCAAAGTCTGGGCGCATGATTCAGCTTCATCCTTTGTCCATACAAAACAAGCAATCTCTATGGTAAGGAATAAAAACTGGATGTGTAAAATGAAAGTGACTATGGCCTGTGTCGATGAAATGTGTGATCTGGAGAGGATGGGAGGTTCTGCATCCTCATGGCTATCACAACTCTGACCCAGCCCTGAAGGCTAAACACATATACTGCCTCTCAGCATTGGAGACTGCTTTGTCTAACCTTGGGGGACTTCTCCCAGTACCCACCCATTTCACAGATGAGGTGTATGCTGCATCTTTTCATCGTTCCTCCTCCAAAATTCCACTATAGTACATGGCTAAGTCTCAGCTGCTAATTTTGCACCTCCTGCAAGTGCACAATGAGCTTTCTTGGACAGACAGACTTTTCCTGCCAAGAATGGAGACTGTACACGCCAGCTGGAGGTATTTCATAGGATATATTGGGAAGGGGGAAACAGGAGCTTCAAATCTGTTTGGAAGTCAGGTAGCTAACACCAGGCTGTTGGGAGGTCTTCACTTAGGATCCAGGCCTGGAAATTTCTCCTGGAGGAAGGTGGCTAAGCCAGCCTTGTCTCACAAAATTTTGCTGCTTGAGACATATGTGAAGTAAATAAATGGCTATTGCACTTGGCAGTTAGAGAGGAGATGGAGGTTCAAGTCCCCAGTCTCTCTGAGAAGACCAGAACTTTTAGAACCAAAATTCATGCTCTGCTAACCAAGCTGCAGGTATCTTGGAGAACTTCAACTTGACCAACTGAACCTGGTTCACTGCTATTAAACACTCATTCATCATGTCAAGCTTTAAACCCCAGCTTTCTGTGTAGAGCTTTATTTTGATGCCAGACATGGCTAAACAATTGGTTTGGGGCCAAAGCTATTTCATGAGCTTTCCAAGCACAGCTCCCATGGTGGGACTCTTACTTCATGGACAGCTACGGACTAATATAAGGGTTTCCTGGAAATCCAAATCCACATCACCATTTAGTCCACGGCTTCAACGGGAAGGACCCTAGTCCAGTGCAGGATATCCTCTACCCTTGCCTAAGTGATTCCATCAAGTGTTTTCTGACAGATGAGTTAGATTTTTTGGGTGAGGTTTTGAGCCTTGAAAGTTGTGAGTGATACTAGCCTTGGGCTGCTGTGTGTCAGAGACTTACTCTTGTAACTGTATATTTGTAACTGTATATATATTGTAACTGTATATATATGTGTGTGTATATATATATATAACTGTATATATATAAATTTGTATATATGTAATTGTAATGCAATGAGAGGTCCAGGCTGGAGGGTATTCCTAGAGAATATGGACAGGTTCAAGCCCTGCAGACAACATAAGGTTGGCAGAGCAAGACCCTTAGTGAATCCATCTCCCCGTCATCAGTTTGACACGTGAAACATGGGAATAATTGACCTTCTCTTTTACTAGGGTGTTAGAAGGGTATTGCTTTAAAGCTAGGGAGATCCACAAGCAGTAAACAAGATAATGGCACTAATAACCCAGCCCCAAGCCATGCAATTGATTCATCACGGCTAATGCATCCAGCATGAAATGGACCTGAGTGACACCGAGTTTGATGGGAAGATTGACAGGTTTGAAAGGGAGAAGCATTGACCCAAAGGGACCCATGGTGGCTTATCTGGGTCCTGTGTGGCAGGACTGACATTGGCTGTGGTGTCTGGGATCAAACATCTGTCCGCGATCTGGAGGCAAAGAAACCTTGTTCTTCCCCTTCCCCCCATATTTCTCAAGTTGAGGTGTTACTACCCTTTAGTGCCAATAAACCCTCTGGACAAGCTGGATTTTAGGATGTAAAATAAGAGTATCCTGTGCATAGCCCCTCCCTGCCCAAAATAAGTTTTTCCTTCCCCTTTTCCCCTTCTCCATTTTCCAGTTTCTCCTGTAGACACCAAACTTTCAATGTTCATCAGGAAAGAGGGAAAAAAAAAAAGTGTTTTAGCCACAAAATGACTGTACTCTGGCTTTTAAAACCATTGTCCCCCAGGTGGGAAAAGGCAGCGAGCGAAAAACCTGTAAACAGAAAATAGCAGAGCAACTCCCACTCACCGAAGCTGCTGCCTCTCCCTCCGAAGGCGGCACACTGATGAGTCACAGCAAAAAAGCATTTCTCTCCCCACGGGGCCGGGGCTCTGTCTTGCCCACCTGCCTTCCCCCGCCAAAAAAGGTGGGTAGTGCAGTCCCCCAGGCACTGCTTGTGAGTCAGGAGACCCTGAGGAGTCAAAAATGTCCCGGAGGAGTGAGGTAAAGCCACCTGCCAGCTTCTTCTCATCTGACATTCAAAGGGTATTTTATCCCAGCAGGGTACAGCGCTTTTAGAGGGGCAAAAAGTAGGGGAAGAAGCCCCCATCAGTGGCCCTGGGGCTCTGGGAGGTCTGTGATGCTGAATCGTTTGAGGGATGCTGAAAATCCAAACCACCTGAGGTTTGTAGGAGGGTGGTCAGACCTCCCGACACATCAACAGCTTTTCCCTACACAGAAATTATTTCAGGATCAGCGCTCAACCCGAGAGAAGTGTGAGGGAGAGATTTCAGGGTTTTAGCTACAGACCAGCATTGCTGAGAACTATGAAGCAAATAGGCATAACTAAATCTTCGCCCTTCACCATTGCTCCCTGGCTTATTTTATGCCTACTTTAACATTTATGGTGGCAAAGGGTGGTTTTATATCTCATGGGAATTCAGAACCTCACCCCTTCCCTAAAAAAACCCAAAATGCTTGAACTAAGGGTTCCCACAGCCAGGAAGAGGAGTCTAAATATAAGGCTACGAGCAAAGGGCTTCTTTGTTATTTAATATAAATGAAAACGGGAGAAAGAAAAAAAGTTTGGCCCTCAGTCTGAATTTGAAAATTATTTCAGGACCAAAATCTATATTTCTGTTAGCAAAGTATTTTGCCCTAGAGTAAAGGGTGAACTTCAGTTATAACTCCAGTAAAGGTCCTCCTGATGGCTAACAAGACAGAGGGAAGAATGACCCCTTCCCAAAACTCACACTAGCTCCAAAGCTGTGTGTTTATCAAGTTTTAAAGTTATTACGGACATGTAACTACTGATCATCCAGCAACAGCCAGAGGGGAAAGAAAAAAAAGGAAAAAAGATGTTGTTGTTGAAAAGTTTTGAAAACAAGCAAACTGTATGTTTGCTGAGCTTTCCCCCATCTGCTCCCCTCTGTAGCAGTAAATGCATTCGCTGCTGTATTTCACTCTATTCTCACAGTCTTAAGTAACAGGCCCCAACTAATTGCAGAATTTTGCCTGCAAATATACAGCCTGGTTATTTTTAGCCAGCCTTTATTTTTTTTAACATCTCGCCAGGATGTTGAAAGCCCCTAATTTTCCCACCATCCTAATGCCAGCAAAAGTGAGTGGCTGGGGGGTAGTTGTGTCCATTAGGACAGTAAAAGCCAGAAGACTTGTCAGATCATGTGGACAACAACAGCTAAGAGTCAAACCCACAAACCCTGAACAACTCTGGGATTTCAGGCCACATCCTCACCAGGGAGTTGTTTCTGCAGCTCTGGGTATGACCCACCATACCTAAGGAGGGTGCTGTGGATTTTGTGGAGCATTCACCGTTCCTTCTGGGTGGTGTGGGCAGTGTGAGTCCACTCTGCCCCTTCACTTGCCTTCCAGCACCATAAAAATAACAATCTCCTGCTGAGTCAGCCTGTGAGAAAGGGACTGGGGTTTCATCTGAGAGCTTTTTTCCTCCCTAAGATGGAAGGATACAGGCTGTTAACTAATGACACATAGGGATTAAAAAAACAAACCTTCTGTTGCTTAAGTGGCTGAGTTTTAAAAATGCCAGCCAAGTATTGTATGTAGAGAAGGATATAGATACACATGCTTAGAGGTAGATATATATTCATAAAATAAAAATTACTCTTTTCACGGAACAGCACAAATATCTGTAAATTTGGGGACAGATTTGCAGATAGATGATATTTTCCCAGTAGCAGGGGGAGTCTCTTTTGTTGGCAGAATTCTGTCATGCAGGACATGCCAGCACGTCTCCGTATCTCACTCGCACTGACAATGTGAAAACTAATTGGAATAATACCCACACGCAGCTGCTGGGCTTCCCCCAGGAGAAGACGCAGCCCACACGTGGCGTAGGTGGGTGCATGCGATGTAGGTCATGGCACACCGCTTTGCTTTGCGAGGGCAACCTTCCTGGTGGGTGACTGACAAGTGTTTCCCGCTGCATCTTCAGCAAGTCTAGCAGACACCGTTAGCTCTGGGGTTGTCTAATTATACCCAGTGTGTTAGGACAAGAAACAAGAGATGAGTCTGTAAAACTCAGAGCTGGGCGAGAAAATGGAGCAAGGATTCCTTCCAGTTGTCACCTAAATGGTTTCTTCAGCTCATTCTGGGGCGCTAACATTGCAGGGTCAGAATACAGAGAAGACCGTATGATTCCCAGCATGCCAACAGCCTGAATCATGATGGGGGAGATCTTTTCCATAGGTAAATACTTTCACTGGTGCATTTAGAAAGGCACAGGAAACCCACAGGTGGATTTTGCTTATAGCCCAGTGACGAAACAGAGCACCTGTAGAAGATGCCCAGATCTGGAGAGATGTAAAGGTAAGTGCATCTGAGGCAGTAAAACACTGTAGACTCACCCTCCCAGGTTGTGGGTGCATTAGTTGGCCTCTGGGACAGAGCTCTTCAAAACAGTTTACCTCTCCTAAAGCAGTAACGAGCCATAGGATGACTGTATCCTTGACCAAGCTAAGTCAGGTGCACTACTCTTGACTAATTCTGGACCGTATCCTCCCACCTCCCCAATTCGGGGATAACCGCCAGCAGAGCAATCTCAGCCCTGCCCTTGCCCAAGGTGGGTTTCTCCATCTGAGTTAGTCTCAGCTCCCTGCACAGTTGGTGGGGAGAGATGCCACAAGCCTGAGGGCACAGTTTATCTCTTCCTGCAGCAGGTGGCTGATGTAGCCGTCGTGGTTTAACCCCAGCCAGCAACTAAGCGCCACGCAGCCTCTAGCTCACTTCTCCCTTCCCTCCCCCAGTGGGAAGGGGGAGAGAATCAGAAAAAAAAGTAAAACTCGCGGGTTGAGATAAGAACAGTTTAATCGAACAGAAAGGAAGAAACTAATAATGATAATAATAACAATAATAAAATGACAGTAATAAAAGAGTTGGAATATACAAAACAAGTGATGCACAATGCAATTGCTCACCACCCACCGACTGACGCCGAGTTAGTTTCCAAGCAGCGATCCCTCCCAGCCCCAGTCCCCCCAGTTTATATACTAGACATGATGTCACATGGTATGGAATACCCCTTTGGCCAGTTTGGGGCAGCTGTCCAGGCTGTGTCCCCTCCCAACATCTTGTGCCCCTCCAGCCTTCTTGCCGTCTGGGCATGAGAAGCTGAAAAATCCTTGACTTAGTCTAAACACTACTTAGCAACAACTGAAAACATCAGAGTGTTATCAACATTCTTCTCATACTGAACCCAAAATACAGCACTATACCAGCTACTAGGAAGAAAGTTAACTCTATCCCAGCCAAAACCAGGACAGTAGGTTAGAGGAATCACATCCTAAAAATGTCTCTCTTCTGGTTCCTTTGGAGGGCTGGAACACCTCTCCTATGAGGAAAGGCTGAGAGAGCTGGGGTTGTTCAGCCTGGAGAAGAGAAGGCTCTGGGGAGACCTTCTTGTGGCCTTTCAATACTTCAAGGGGACTTATAAGAAAGTTGGAGACAGACTTTTTAGTGGTGCCTGTAGCAATAGGGCAAAAGGTAATGGTTTTAAACTGAAAGAGGGTAGATTCAGACTAGCTATAAAGAAGAAATTTTTTATGATAAGGGTGGTAAAACACTGGCACGTGTTGCCCAGAGAGGTGGTCGGTGCATCATCTCTAGAAACATCCAATGTCAGGTTGCACGGGGCTCTGACCAACCTGATCTAGTTGAAGATGTCCCTCCTCATTGGACTAGATGACCTTTAAAGGTCCCTTCCAACCCAAACCGTTCTATGATTCTATGATTCTATTATAAAGGTGACTGAATGTGACCAGCTCCGATGGAGTTCTCTAAGGTGAGATGAGGTGGATTGCAACCCAAGTGTCTCTAAGTTACTAATTCGAGGGACACAGTCCATCCTGGTTCTTGCATTGCATTGCGGACAGGCAAGGTCCCAGATTCCTGCTCAGACAGCAGCATCAAGCCCCATAGTTACAGGATTTCTATCAATGAGGGTCCTGCTGTTTGCTTTGCTCCTATCTAAGAGTAGGACTGTCCAGATACAAAGAGCCAAGAAGGCAAAGAAGTCATGGTCCTCCCTAAAAATAGAAATATGCCCCCCGCTCCCCATTTCTTTCGCAGGGCCAGACCATTTTGCTATGCAGGCTGAATGCAAACCAAGGTGGAACCCTGCCTGGCCTGAGAAGTTCCAGCTGGATGTCACAAACCCCTGCCAAATCCAAAGGGCTTAAAGCTCTTGACCAGAGGGTAATGTCTGCAATGTCCCATCATTGTTATCTGTTTGATAGCCTGGCTATAAAACTAAGGATATGCAAATGCCCGATGTGACCATCTGCACCTATGCGTCTTCGTTTCTTTTATCTGCCGCAGTCGATTGAGCCCAGATACTGAACTGTTGCACACATAGCAATAAAGTCCTTGAAAATAAGTGTTCATTACTGAATGAGAAGCTTTCAGGATTTATACTGATAATAAATACTCATAATAGTCCTAATTAAAAAAAAAAAGGAGATATATCTTTGTTGATAGCTTGAGCCATACTTTTTGCCTTTGGTGCTAGGTCTTTCCCATCTGCCTAACTCTCCCAAGTCTTGCCCTCTCCTAGTTTTTTTTCCCCTGAGGGCTAGTGAGTTCATCTTGAGCTCCATGTCCTATACCAAGGACCACCCAAGTATCTAGTTGGTGGGAATCATCAGGCACAAGGAAATGAACGTCATGGAGTGCCTTAGCCCATTCGAGATGGAGAAGTTCTAGTCAGTGATTTGGGTGTCCAAGTCTAAGTGTGGAAATAATAAAATCCTAGTAATTCCTCCATTTTGGACAGCAAAGGCCCATGGGTGCTTTAACCACTGAGCTACTGTTTATGATGGGAAAGGACTGGCAACTAGAATGTGCAAATGCTGGTCAGCTTGGACTCCATTGCTAGGAAAGTGTTGATATCCCACGGAGCCTCTTCTCTCTGCTGACTCAAGAGAGACTCCAGATGATGAGCACAGGATAAACACAATGTAGTTGGATGGCTTCACGTAGACAATTAATTCCTCCCCACTGAAAAGTGTTTTCAATATACCTCTCCCCCTTGGAGTTAGTGATCTGGAGACACCATCACCTTCACTTAGAGTTGCTCAGGGTGCACAGCTCCTGCCAGGCAAGTTTTCCAGCAAGTAAGTGCCATGACTGCCTGCCTTCCCTGTTACAGGACAGAAGTCTGGTGCTGTAAGCTTGCCTGTAAAATTCTAGACACATTTCAGGACACAAAAGCCAGGGGGGACAGTTGTGTTTCTGGAGAAGTCCTCTTTGTCCAGAGGAGGCACTACAAACCTACCAAGAAATAGCAATAGTCATTATTTCTCTCAGGGGCATATTCCTCCTGAGGTTTAAAAAGGAGAGCTCCAAGGGTTTCAACAAGGCAACTTGAAGGCTGTTTCTTCAACTTGATATGTCCTTCTTGCTTGTGAGAAGGACAAGGGTAAGGGGCAATGGTTTTGAGTCCGTTCTGCTTAATGCAATCAACTGTTAATTCAGATGACAGGATCTTTATTAAAGCTGGAACAGAAGATAATTTGTATATAGAAGAAACTCCAAGCAACCCTTCTTTGGCATTAGCTCATTTGACACAGTTAGAGCTAAGGGCACGTTTAACTAGAAAGGCAGTGTATGAAAGACAAGTAACTGCAAAAACTACATTTAAGATGCAGGTTTTAGCTGCAGTGAATTGGAGCACAGACTGTTTATTCATGGTCCTAATGCTGGAGTTTGTGACAATATAGTCCTCCTGCTACGACGCATTGAGCCACCTGGCTTAAACCTGAATCAGAGAGATCTTCAAGAGTCATATCATACCTCTGGTCTGTAGCTTGAGTATACATGATCCTTGGGGCATCTTGTATGCACGAAATACAGTCCTCTCTATGCTTTTTCCACATCTTCCCCCTTCAGTTCTTGCAGAGCAGTAACTTAGTGCCCATTTACACCTCCCCAGATGAAGAGACTCATAATTAAAAAATCAAATTTAGCAGAGAAATGACTGGATGAAGAACATGTTGCAGCAAGATTTCTTATGTAGGCATCAGGGACCCACTGGAACTTACTAAGGGCAGAGCATAGATTGCAGATTTTCATTCCTCAGTTCAATTTAACATGGGAAGAAATTTAACTGAGGCATACTTTAATGGCAATTAATAGAGGTTTGTTTGTTTGTTTGTTTTTTAATTGATATCATAGTAGCTCTTAAAGTCCCAATACTATATGCCAGACAGATTGATGTGGAGGTCACGGCTCTGAAGAGCACTTAGTGTTAGGGTCCAGCCCAGAGGCACCCTTCCCACTGAAGGATTCCACTAAACCTAAATTCTTGTGTTGAGAACAGATGAAAAATGCCTGTTTGGCAAATTCAAAATTATTATTCCTGAGTTTCTGTTACTTTCACAAATTATTGGGTCTCAGTCAGATAAACAAAAATCTTAGTAGGAAGTACAAAATCTGTAAGAGATAAAGCATTTAAAAATAAATCTTTTGATCTTTTGATTGGAAATGACATTCGTTCAGTCAGAAGTCTTTTTTAACAGAAATCAAAAAAATGCACACTGAAGTGAAACATTCCTTTTGAGTGAAAGCATTATCCACTTTTCAGTTTACCATAGAAAAACAATGTCTGAACAGACACTATGCAAAATATGCTATTGGGCTTTTTCTTTCCCACAAATGCTGCAGAGCACAAGAAAAAGAATAAATCAATTTTCCACACAGCTCTCATATTAAGGAGGTTAATATCTGTGTTGTAAAATGTGTTTATCAGAAATGAAGACACAGGATCTAAATGGAGTTCGTGTTACTTTTATACGCACTCTGATAAAGTTTCCCACTTCTAGAAATTATTTGGAAGCTTATTACTCCCTCGAACATCAATATTCAGAGTGGTTAGTTCGTTTCAGTATTCCCCACACAGTCCTTAATAAATTGTCTGGTCAGCTAGCATGATGTGAAAGCTGCAGAAAATATGATAGCAAGTCAGTAAGGTACGAAGAAGACATTTTAAAATAACACTGGGTTGCCCCACTTTTTCAGCAAGTTCCTCAATATGTGCATAATTTCAAAAGTTGTGCTCTGTGGAGATAAAATTCCCAGCGGAGATTTATGGAATGGACTGGAGGTGCTTAAGGAACTGGGATTTCTGCCTTCTAAAAGCAGATTTACAGGCATGCACGCACACCTCTATTTCTGCTTCACTTCTAAGTAGAGCACGCGCTATACATACACCACACGAGGGAGAAAAACATATCCATATTTCACAGGCAAACTAGGTAATGTCAGAATCTCATCTGAGGAGATGGGAAGGGTTTTGTTTGCATATTAAAATGCATATGAAAAGAGCTAAGAATAGGTTTCCGTTTCATTAAGGGAAAGTAGATTCCTGAGGGCTGTCTGGATAGGGTTGTTTGGTCTTTATGAGCCTGAGAGCATGTTTTTTGCGGGGAAAAATCTTTTTTCTTCCCCTAACTTGGGTAGGGGGCTTTTATAGCCAAAAGGGTATATTCTGTTCTATGCTGCAGATCAGAAAATCAAATTTGTGCCTATGGTGCACTACAAAATAATGGAAAAGCCAACCCCTTTTTGTTTTCAGTGGTACCTGACACATTCAACTTAACCTTGAAGGTTCTATTTGATGGTGATCTAGTCTCTTTGTTCAGCCCTAATAAATAACACATGAGATGCAACTCTATTTTGCAGAGCAGTTTTCATCTGATGGTAGCCTAACACTGAGAGCCAAAAATTATGAAGGTACTTGTCTCCTCTTGCTTTGTACATGGCCTTCCTCCTTCCTGGAAGAAATCAGTCTAACCCGATCTCTAGGACCTTTGGTGATGGAGACTACAATTCCTGGGCAATCTATTTCACCATTTCACTAACCTTAGCATTAGGAAGCTTTTTCCCAAATGTCTTTTTTCCCGCAGGGCAAACCTGTGGCTTCTTGTGGTACCTACCACAGTCAAAAAGAATAACCTATTCCTTTGTGCCAGCAAGTGTATAAGCTATTCTTTATCCACCCAAAACTACTTTTAATTAGCAAATATAACCAGCCTGGAACCCTAGATGAAATGTGCTGCCTGAACCATGGCATTATAGGTCTGGAAATAAGCCCATCTGTTCCATTTTTCCCACTCCAGGGGATCAATAATTCTACATTCAGCGAAAAGAACCTTGGGACCACGAATGCCACAATCCCTATAGATCTAACTTCAGGTCATCAGATCTCGTTCCCAAACTTGAGCAAGGGTTCTCCTAAATAGCCAAACTCTCTAGTGCTACGTATTAGTGCAGAAGGTATTGGAGCGTACTGAGCTTTGGGTTCCTGAGCAAGCCAAGGTGAAGTTCAGCCCTTGGCCAAATACTGAATGGAGTTGAGAAAGGACTGCATTTAAAAGCTTGAAGTTAACTCTGGTTTAAGTCTGTGTCTGCACTCATATGCATACCTAGGAGAAATTTTTGCTGAAGGCTGGAAATTTGCCACCAGAGAAGAAAATGGTGTCACTGGAGAAGAAAATGCCATGGCAGTAGCCAGTATTGGGCATATTGGGAAAAGTGTAAAAACAGGGTTCATAATGGAGTGACACATGCTCCTGCAAGCTGCAGTTTGACTCTCTCTTTTCAGAGCTTGGACTGAATCCATATTTGCTTGTGTGCAAACAGTGTGGATGGTGACCACAAGCTGGTACATGTTAAGCTGACCTTCCTAGGCCACAAGTCTACCAGCAACAGTCTGGTGGAAATCTGTTCAAGACAGTATATCCCAGCATAGTCAGAACAGACACCATCAAGATCTAAAAATTTAAGGAAAAAAAAGAAAAACAAAATATTAAATGTCTAGCAGAGAAGTCACTGCCAATGCCCAGTCTCAACTCAATATTGAGGACACCAAAAGCTGCTGCCTGTAATATTTGAGAAGCTGTTGTTTTAACTTTCTGTTTGCATCAGTGTCTGGTAGCTCTTGAGATGACTGTTTGTAACTTACTCAACCTGATGCCCACTGAGCAATGAAATGTGTCCCTGGGACGTTCTTTTTTCTTCTTCCTCTCCCATCTCACATTTTAGTTCCTTCATACATTTCAACAGGTTCATAACAACTTTGCTTTGCCTCACTACTTTCATCGCCCCCCTCCCCAGGTTATTTACCAAATGGAGGTACTGCTGCAGAAAGAGCAAACGGATTGAGGGATTCAGAGCTCCAACGTGCAAATAAAAACTACATCTCTCTCTGCATGTGCCAAAGCAACAGGGGTGAAAGGGGCACAGCAGTTAACCTTCTGGATCGTGGGTACATGGGAGCACAAAATAACCACTCTCTTCTGATTTTGCAGAGTACATTCCAGTATCCTGGCTGCAGCATTTCCTCAGCCACCCATCTCTAGAGAACATGTCATGGAAATAACAGTTTATTTTTATCTTTTGCATTTTGCTAGGCATGATGTGTAAGCCACTGTTTGAGACAGAATACTGCCTAAACACACATTTGGCCTGACAAAATGTAGCCGTAAATTCCTCTGTGTAGAAGAAGAACGGCTATAACACCTGGATGCAGCAAAGTTTTCCCATCATTTGTGATCCCCAGGCCTATAGCCAAAATATATCCACTGCATGCACAGGGAGTGTTGCAACATTCTCAGTACACCCATATTAGTGTGTCCCATCGTGACAGTATATGTCCCAATAGACTTATGCTGACCTATAAATATTTCTACCAATTGAGGCCACAGGTGTTGCAAGAAAATATTTGAGAACTTCTGCAGCATGTAAGTTGATACTCCAACTTCTCAGAAAAATCTATTGAGTGTTGGAAGCTGTTTTGGAATTGCAATAATTTTAACACATCTTGGAAAACTGGAGACCTTTCAAGGGACTTGAGGGCTGGCAGACACTTAATGGAGTTAAACGCTGGACTGTAAAGACTGATCCTTAGCAAACAAAATCACTGTTAACTCAGAATTTCATCAAAAAAAAGAAAATTCAAAGTTAAAAATACCACTATAGCACCAGATGACATTGTTCCCTGGAAAGTAGGTCTCATCAAAGAAACCTGTTAACTTTTTGAGGAGGTTTCATGTCTGTTTGATAAAGAAAGCCATGATGATATAACCTACTTTGGTTTCACTAGATTGTAACCACGTGCCTTCCGGATTGAAGCTGCTGCCGTATAAAGAAACAAAAAGACACATCCTACATCAATTAAAACCTGTCTCAATACATTTAATGATATTTTCAGTGAATTGTGTCTTTTCACTGCCATCACCCTAAAAAAAAATTTTGAGCAAACATTATTCAATACTTTTTTTCACTGATATATAAATGTGGCTTTTTGTTGATTTGTTTGTTTAGTGAAAGCTGGCATACAGCATAAGAATGATTGTGGAGTCAATAATAAAGAGGACAAGTTACCATTGCAAAGATACCAAACACCACATTAAATGGCTAAAGTGCACTGAAGAGAGCCAAGTAAAAGGTTTACTTACCTCTGGAAACAAAGAAACTGAAGGGATTAGGAAGCTGAGTATGTCCTAGAAATCATCAAAATGGATGTACCACAAGTTCTTAAAGAAATCCTCTAATAGCACTAAGACAATCTTGCAAAATGTATTTATTTGATTTATTATTTATTGAAATCATGTCTCTGCATGCTGTATAATGAAGGCTGCTATGAAAATACAACATCCCACCCTCACTTGAAGAAAAGTGTTAAAATAGTACAGCTAGGTTTTTCAAAGAAAATGAACTTTAGGGTGCAAAATCACATCCATCAGGTGGATAAGAAGTATAGTAGTATTGTGTAGTTTTTCATAGTTTAACAGAACATCTACGATATTGAGGAGGGCAACTTTTGTAGTTTCGAGTCTTGCAAGAGAAAAGTATTCCTGAATCAAATAACTGGAAATTGAAGTTAGTTGAATTAAGTGTTGAAATAAGAGAGGATTTCCAAAAAGTGGCAGTAATTATATTTCAGGGTAATTTGAAAGTGGAGGTGGTGGACTCCACATTCCCTGGAATCTCTGAAACAGGGACAGGAGACGTAGCTGAACATCAGGGTTTACGATTTGTTGGTCTTTTTGAAAGAGATGTTCTTTGCCTGAATGAGGAAGAAAGCAAATATTATCCACATTTCCATGGAACTGGAAGTTCCCAGATCCCAGAAGTTGCTCAGCAAATATGACACTCTTGTGCATTTCATCGCTAGCTGGCAATTAGCAAGCCCATTAAATGCTAGTTAATGAGAATGCTAATTTCACTGAGCAGCTGCAGGTGGCTCCCAGCACACCCAGTTCTGGGGCAGATCCTCCATCTCACTGCCCAAAGCTGGGAAATATCCATCTTCCAAAATCCCTAGTCCTGGGTCGGTCCCATCAGAGCCATCTGCTCCGGAGCCGGAGAGGGTACAACAGTTAAAACACCCGGCTCTGGATAGACCCAGCAAAGGACCACCCTAATGCAAGAAAATCAGTGTTCATGGCCTTGAGGACACATTATCAGCCAGCCCACCGAAACACAGCCTTGGACTTGATAAAAGTTCACGGGACCTGAAATATTTCAAGTAAGATCTTTCTAATCCAATGGCTGGTATTTTCATGTGCTTCTGCAGCAAAAGAAGCACAATAGGAGCAGCATCGTTGATTTTAGGGAATTTGCAGTCCTGAAGAGGGAAATAGTAAATCCCGCTGGTGCCTGTTGTAGAGCGTGACCTAGTGTACATGAACATTTGAGAGGGGAACTCAGCCATCTAGCGTCTGGATTGCAAAGACAGTCAGGGTTTTTAGCAGCTGATAGAGTTTGCTTCCCAAAGCTCTCATGCTTGCAGCTTGTAGCTTTAGTGATGAAAGATTTGGGTTCATCCCAGCTCGCTCTGTGTGAAAGATTTATATAGCTGTGGCAGCATGTGGAACTGAAAGTACAGATAAACCTCTGCACCTTTTGATGCTAATTCAAGCAGAACCTTCAAGCATTGAAAGTTCAGCATCATTATTAATATAAAAACCTTTAAACGCAACAATACACCCCCAGCCCTGCACACCACACACCATTGTACTTACTTTACTTTTATTTCTTCTAATTACAAAGCATTACTCACAAGAATGACAGATTTTATTACTCACTATTATACAATTTCTTTATTCTTCAGTCCTATCAAAAAGAAAGTACGGAAAAAGAAGTTATTTGAGAAAAAGAAAAGAATACCCCTAATAACAAATGACTTAATTTTAAGAACAAATTTTGATGCCAAGACATTACTTTTGCTGAATTTGCCAGTTTGGTTAAAACTCTTGCCATGTTTGACTTATCTAATAAATGCCACATGAAGTAATTCTGTAGTTAGCTTAAAATTTGTCACTCTCGTGACTAATTCCTTTTAATTAGACTTAACGTATGAAAAAAAAGATGTCATAATTTAAAGTGAAGTAATGTATTGATTGGATGAGGACTTAACAGCATAAGTAGTCCTATAGAAAATTATTCAAGTGAGCATGTTTTTAATATCAGGCAGTTTTCTTTCACTCTCCTGGGTCCTACTGTATATTACATCTCATGTTATGATCCTTCCAGATTTCCTCTATGTGCACACTCCCAGGTGCACACATGCATTAAGGAATTCTATTCATCAAGTCAAGCATGTGAATTAAAATGTTTAACCATTCAGTAACAAAATGCAGCATTTTGAGGACATCCAGAAGGGAAACAGCCTTCTTACCCCAACGATTTTTGACCACAGTTGATATGTGACTGTAACAGCAAAGGCAAGAGCCTTTACCCCCAGATAGCCTAGGAAATAAAATCTGAGAAGGCAGATTGTTGGCATCACCATTCAGCCATATATCCATGACATCGCTTGGGTTCATCCTGTGCCACTTCACAAAATTATGAAGATGTTTGCAAGACTTCGTGTTGCTTGGGTAAAAGTGTCTGAAAAAACACCTCCTTGGGTGCTAAGATAAAAGCTCAGTCTTTGGGCAGCTTTAACTAGTCTACGTTCAGGATTTTTCTCTTTTATGTGGCAGATGCCTTCAGCATAAATGAATTGCCTGAAATAGTGTCATCTTAACCCAGAACTTTTAATATGTCATTGCACTTTATTTTTTTAGCATCATCATGGTCATGCAATCAGCTACAGCAATGTACTGTCACTGTGCTGTTACCCATGTTTGCTTGAAAAGACTTCCCCTGGAATCTCCTTCTCTTGTTCTGCTTTTTATATAAAAATCCTAATGAAATCTTACTGGTTTGTCACTTAAGATAGGCCAAGGAAAACATGTAGATCCTCTAAAAACTATCCAGATTAAAGCTATCCTTCAACACCTACAGTGCATAGGTCTTTCCCATGCCAAGTAGCCTTGAGGGATGGCTGGTGAGCCTGCAGGATCTTTCAGAAACTCAGGTAATTGCCAACATTTATTTGCAAGTAGCTAGTCCACTCTAAGCAGTTTGGGTCTTCAAACAACTCTTTTGGGAAGAGGGGTAGGAATTTAAACAAGGTTGAGTATTCAGTCTTGTATATCTTCTTCTCCTTCCTTTCTTCCAAAAGTGCTGAATGACTAGTTCTATGCTAATAAGCATCATTGTTAACATCTGTGTGATCTCCTGAATTACTTAGTAAAGCAGCACACTTGGCCCCTGTGTCCATTGCCGATAGTCGATTTATAGTAATTTGTGAAGAAGCCAGGAAGAGCAGGGACAGACCGGAGCCCTGAGGCAGGCCATTATTTTGAGACTGTAGTTCCATTCAAGCTGAAACCTGGAATTTCTCAGCAGCAGTTCCACAACTTGACAGCTCACAATGCAAAAATAATGAGGAATATTTATTTAACCTATATGACATATTAAGGCACAAGTATCAGGCTAATTTAATATTAAGACCACCAAAACAGATGTATGTACCGAGTACCAGTTCCTGACCAGAGGAAGCACGCTGTAGGCTTTTCGGACTCCACTAGTGTATCCAATGCCCAATACACTGTGCAAGGAATCTGAGCTGGCGTCCTATCAAATAAATAGGGCCATAACTCGTTGGTGTCCCTGAGATTAATCCTGTCTGTCATTGTACCTCTAGCCCTGGTCTCCCTTCTTGGAAGGAAGGCTGACTAACTGCTAGCTGATTATCTGCTTGTGTTTTCATGTTTTTCAGGAGCTGAGGGGAAATATTACTAAGGCTGTAAGCTTTTCCAGTGTCAGTCACCCATTTTATTGCACCCAGTCTATTCCTTCTTTGCCTTTGCTTTGTTTCTTACACAGTGGCAGCAGCCTATGGAAAGACTTCTGCCTTCTGCAGAAACTTCTTTGGACCAATTTTGGCATTGATGTGCCAATGCCTTTTGAGATTCCCATCTAGGCTCCTTCAAGAGTTACATTGTACAAGATACAAGTTAGGTGAATAGGTTAATTCATAAAGCTGACCAGATGGCTTTCTCGTCATTCCAGGTAGGATTTCTAGTTATAGGTACCATGTTTATGGATTCTTCACTGACTGAAAAAAAAAAGACTCAAAACTTGTTGATGCTTTATTTCTAGCTTAAAGTGCTTGAATTAACTCATCTGTTGCCCCCAAGCATGGTCAAAAGAAGAGTTTTACCCCATGGAGTTAAGACAGGGTAAGTTTACGAAGCCAATAAGAAGGTCAGCTCCATATTGACCAAGATGTGAAGTCAAGTGCTGCTCAGGATTCGTGCCAGCAGACCACTTCAACTCATTGTAGTTGTAAAAAGGTGCCTGTTCAATAGATCAGAATTGTATGGTGAACCTCAAACAAAGAGATACTTGACTTTGACTTAACACAAATTGCTTCTGGCAAGAAATTGAGCTTGGCTGGTTTAAAGCTTAAACTGTTTTCCTAGGCACTGGACAAATCTTTTTCACATTAAGCTATCCCTTTCTCTCTCTTATGTTTGCTTCCCAGGGACATGTACATTGACTAAAACTGGGAGTTTCTTGTAATGTGGGGCACAAAGGTGATGGCTCTGATGATGATGTTTGCACTGCCAAACAGCCAACAGGACTTGCTTGCACTGTTAGCACATATTAATATGCACAAAAAGCACAGTGCATCACACAGCTATTGCACAATTTATCTCCTGGATTCTTGAAAAATGACTGAACTGGCTGGTTTTATCCATGCAAAGTTCCCATACCCTGGCAGTATCAAGAACCTTTTTACTGTCAGCCAAAAGGATGCTCTCAGGGGAGGTGGTAAAAGCGTGTTGCTGGAAATATTTTAAAGCCAATCTGAGGAAAGTGTGTAATGCTCTGGTGAGGTAAATAATCCTCTGGAAGTGAGTCCAAACAGCTAACAAGACTTTGGCTTTTAAACAGCGATTCATTCCCCTGGTGCAGAACAATTTCCAGACATAATCTTCCACTCAGCCTCTACATCTCTAGGCAAAGCACATTGGGTAACACTACTCAGCATGGCTGAGGGCTAGAGCAACAGGCCTTGATCCCTCCTTTGTGAAAATGTTTCCTACGAGTGCATTTTTCTGAATCAATCCACTCCTGGGAATGCTCAAATGTGAACAGGAGCACCATGAGGAGTGTAGTTAGAGATTGTTTCTTCCCTCAAATGTCAACATAATAGTCTGAGAGTTACTTCCCCTGGAGAATCCATCAGAGGCAGGTGTCCTTTGATGAACTCCAGGAGTTTTTAAAGCTTACTGCAAACACATCAGGAATGAGAAGAAGTGGGGTGAGGCACAGAAAGGAAAACGTCATCCTCCTATGCAGCTGGAGTTCATGGTAAGTGGTGACAATGCACCATCAGCAAGCAGACTCCTCGTCCCCACAGTGGTCTGTACCACGCTACTGATCTGTGTGGAGGCTCTGGCATAAAATCCATGGTATGTCTCAACCTGCTCTTCTTCCTTGGAGGAAAACAGCTGACAGACACTCAGCACCATCAAATCATGATTCTTAGTATCAGCATCCCACATTGGTTTTAAGGAGTGGTAAACAGAAACAGTTTCCTCTGGCATCAATTTACAACTCACCTGGTCTGGCAGTAAAACAAAACCTTGGCAAAAAATAGGAGCCCAGGAATAAATGAATTTATTCCATCCAGCCACCTGCATCCTTTTTCTCTCTGTGGTGACTGGATCCAGATTTCTGAGCTGAAGGTTAAAGGACTGAACTAGAACTAGTTCTTAATGTATCCCCTCCTAAGGATAGTGTTTTCCTGAAGGCCAACAGGTAGAGCTTTATACCTCACAGCATGAAGATCTGTGTTCCTTCTAGTACCTTTATCTCTTCTTCTTTAGTTTGATTTCTATCATCTGCATTGTCCTCCATCCCCCAAAATCCCCAAATAGCTTTGCATCCACTTGCCAAGTGCAACTAAATTTGACTGATAGAATAGCAGAAGACTTAAAAGTATATAAATCCTACAATAGACCGATTCTGTGGGCTATGTGCATCTCCTCCAAAGGCTTTTGGCTTTGTCCACTTGAAACTACGAGACAGTGGATACTATTGGCTTGTTTCAAAACCAAAAGACAGGGCCCAGCTGGCCATTAAACACAGTGGAGAGCTGACTAGCTGCAGCACAGGCAGCATTTAGCTGGTGGCACGGCGAGTAGAAAGAGGCCATAAGTAGATTTGACTATGTTTCTGTGTAAGTAAGGAGGATGAGAGGACTTAGAGGCATTGCTATGGAGGATCCAGCGTACATGGAAAAGCTTTGGAAGGAATAGAAAGCCATATGAAAGAGCTGAGGAAATAATAAAGCAGTTATATATGCAATCAATCTTCTGTAGCCTGCTCCTTACAATGATGATGCATTTAATTGGTGCCAGTAATCTCATTAATAAATGGACAAATGAAGATGGGTTTCTGTGAAGATGCTGAACTGTGAATAGCCTGAACAGGCATTTAAAAATAAAATTTAGATATCTATATTCTTCCATTAATCTGTGAGCAATTAATGGGAAAAAATTAATGAAAGAGACCGAGTCTGAGAAAGCTGTATGGCTTTATTCAAACTTGATCATTATTGGATCATTTAACCATGTACGCCATGCCATAGTGTTGGCTTTTTCCTGGCAATGTTGAATGATACCTCCAGGATTTAATTGTTGCCTTTTTCAGCATCCCATGAAGGTCAGCGTTCCTCCAGGCCCATGAAGAAGAGACGTTACAGAGGGATTCCAGATGAATTCTTCTCATTGAAGCCTTCTGGAAATCTTAGAGCCCAAACTCATTGCCAAACTATTGGTGGAAACAAGTGAATTCAAATGACAAAAGCTAAGGGCCATTAAGATGCAATGTCTGTGTATAAGTAGAGGTTCAGTTTGTTTAATGAGTTCACATTAAATTCACACCTTTACTTAAGCCAGAACAAGAAACAGGAGGGATTTTCTCAGTCATCAGTACAAGTCCAACTACATCCAGAATGAGGTCACATTTTGTGAGCTGATGAAGCTCAATTTTAAAGGCAGCTCAGATTGTTTTGTACCATGTGTTCCCTTATACATATATCCTTAGCCTGAGGACAATGTGAGAAAACCTACCTGAGGACAATATCAGCTCCTTTCAAAACAGAGAATGATATCAGCTACTTGAAAACAGGCTCTGAGTTTTTCATGTGTTTGGTTTTTCTTTGTGGAGAGTTTTTTGTTGTCATTTGCTTGTTTGTTTTGTAACTGTGGGCAACCAGCTGCTTCCCGGGGTGCTCCCAGGAAAAGAAAATGCTGTGGCAGACCACACAGAGCAACTTTAGTTTCAATGGTGAACAACTGTTCTGAGATATTCTTAAGATGCCTGGCAAAGCCAAAACAGCTCTGGCACTGGATTAGAATGAAGAAAAACAGCACTGCAGGGAAAAACAACCCTCTAGAAACGGCAACCTTGTGAAAGCATCCATCTGCTTGCAGATTTTCATGGATCACATCAGGCTTGGTATTATGTCAGTCATGGGGCAACAAATACACAGTCCTTTTGAAAGCAAATGGGCTATACTGGGAAAGGTTGGGGGCTGAGTCGGTCCTGAGTCAAGATGGGGAGCAGCAAAGCTCCTCGTCCAGAATTAACCTCTTCTCTGCTCCCTTCTTATGCTGGATAAATCATGCCTCAGTGGAAGACCATGCTGTGACTTTCACGGCCCATTTGGCCCTTTGTTGCTTTATTTTCTGTTACCTACTACAGAATGGCATAGATGAAAAATAATAGTGGTGGTGATTTGCTGCCCTTAAACTCACAGACCACTGGCCGTTCCGGAGTAAAGGTGGCATTTTCTTCACAATTAAGACACCTACATGTTTACAACCTCCTCTTTTCACTTTTCTGCAGGAATGCAATGTGATTTTTCAGACTTGTAGTATTTATTTCTTGATCTTAGATCTATGGAAACCAAAGTAGCATCGTAAAGCTTGCACTCCTATGGTCTTTCCAGTAGCGGGATCAAAAATAAGCCTCAGAAGTTGTGTTCATGTGATACATGAACACCAGCTCAGTAGACCTGAGATGTCCAGACAGTTTAAGCAATGTCAAAGAAGCATCTTGACTTGTGAGGTTGGCCCATACCGCTGGAGACAGAATCAATCACAGTGTAATGAAGCATTCAAGCCCTCGGTTGTTACAAAATAAGACTCACAACACAGTGTTTACTCCACTGAAGTGCAGCTCATATAAATCTGAGCCACTAAATCTTTTGAAGTCATTAGGTCTGACTTGTGCTTGTGGATTTCTACTAAAGGTCAGGGTACCAATGACAGTGTCAACTTGCTCACATTTCTGGGCATCCAAGGGTTGACTTGGACTCGGGAGCACTTTTGTGTGACCTGGCTTGTTCCTTCTCCCATGCTCAGCTCACAGAACTGTTAGGGCATATCCAGAGGACGTGAGAGAGGAGTCTGGTGGCTGCTCAGAGCAGAAAATGAATCTAGGTGTTGAGACATCTATCCCTCCTTCTGTCTAATGTTTTAATACACTATAAAAAGAAAAAAGAAAACAGATAAATAATACAACACATACTCTTTTCTTTCTCTTGTTCCATCCTGAAAGGGAAGACTCTCCAGTCTACTCGGTGTCAGCAGAGAATCATCCTTGTAAGAACAAACAGCATGTAATCATCTAACAAGAGAAGGGAGCAATGCACTGCCTTCTGTCTGGATTGCCAGCAATTTGCCTGGGGAAGCTGCTTGCTTATTTACTTGAATACTTGATTACTTGAGTACTGCTCCTCCAAGACAGGCAGAATTGCCAGGAAAGAGATGGTGGTCCTACCACGGAGCAGACGATCAGCCCTTTTAACCTACTAGCTTGTTTCTGTTAGTGGCAGGGTTGGTGACCTCCCAGAGCATGTGTAAAATCAACCTCTTTGCAACTTCTTTGTGAGTTTCCTTAGTCACAGTGTGACATTTCTCCTGCATCCCAATTGAGGTAGCAGATGTACTCGTAATTTCTTTCTCTCAACTAGTATAGCTGCTGAGTTATGTTTATTCATGTCAAACTGATTTTTTTTCTTTTTTACTACTTTCGTATCCCCTAGTCCTAGATTTCCTAAGCAATTTAACTGAAAAATATCTCACGAGAAAGTTAGCTTATTGATAACAGACAGTAAGGCCACGTGAGAAGGAAATATGGCAGCCTGAAAAACAACAGCTAAAAAAACCAACTAAATGCATAATCCCTTCCAAAAATCTGGCATATAATTATTTAAAAGGACACGTCCAACAAAACCTTTAAAGAAACCAGCCTACTACCCGACAAACAAGACCAATTAGCAAAACTGCAGTGCATTAACCAGAGAGAAGAGAAAACATTCTAAGGTTTCATTTGCTGATCTTCTGGCATAGGGACGCTGGGCATGATGTAACACCAGCCAGGAGAAATATGAGCTTTTATGTGCAAAAAGACAGCAGGAGATGAGAAAGCAGCTCCTCTGATGGATTTCCTGATTGCACTGAGCCCCCCAGAATGTAAAGATTGGTATTTTTATTGTTTTGTCCACTATCATGGCCAGAGATTTAATGGATATCATTTACAGAGATGATAGGATATTTAATTTCCAGCACAGGTTTCTTTCGACTCACTCTTTTTCTCTTTTAACTTTAGGTTATATCTAATCTTCCCCATCAATACTAGTATATAGAAGAGCTCTTTCTACAACCTGGTCAATGAGAAAAAAAAAAGAAATCGCCAGTAATGAACTTTAGGCAGTGTTAAAGAATCTCAGCGATTCTCCAGTCATGTCTCCTGAAGTCTTAAGGTCAGTGGCTGAAGGCTATGTGACACTTCAAGAGATGGTTTTCTAACCTGGTTTCCTCAGGAAACAAACTTAGGCAATTCTTTTGCACATGTGTGCAACTGTACAACCATCTGCCCAACTGTCACCTGTGTCTGACAAGGAGGCAGAATTTCCAAATTATATTGATTTCTTCCACTGTAAAAATTGGTTCTGGGTGAGCACAACCCTTATTAGATATCAGAGGGGCCATCACATTCCTTTGTGTTCACTCAAAACTGCACTGGAAATCAGTGTACTACTGCTCATTGACCATCATAAAATTCAATAGCATCTAGAAAATATCGAGGAAAATCAAAAAAGGACTGATGTTAAACATTGTCTATATAAATTATCAAGGACTGTCAGTATGTCCAAGCATTTGCAAATGAGGAAGAGAAGGCAGATGAAGGATAGGAAAAAAGCAAGCTTTGTTATCCATATTTTAATGATAGGCAGCAAAGATGCAGAACTATTATGTGATTTTTTTCCAAGGTTATTTATGTACTGGCAGTCAATGGGGAAAGTGGCAACCATCCTGAAATTTCCTAACAACCAGTATAAAGTAGGAGCCTTTTTTTCTCACTTACGGATCTAGTTTTCTGTTCCAAATGGGTTTATCTGAATGAATTACAGATCTAGCTAACATATTGCCATATAACTCCTAAATCTGGTTCTACATTTTGAAGAAGTAAGTTCCTTTAGCAGCTTGTACACCTCTTCTGAGAGATGAGATAGAAGAAAAAAAACCCCAAAACTCTTCCCTTTTCCCTCATTTCCAATTCTGTGGGGGTCTGAGCTGAAAACTCCAGGAACTTAATGTCTGTGTCTGCCAAAAAGAAAAACAAAGCACACACAGCAGCAGAATTTCCTTTTTTTTTGTGTTCAGCTAACAGGCATTTGAATTGAGCATTTCCTACGCTTAGCTTTTGTAGAGGAAGGATGTCCCAAACAGCACTGGCTTCCAGTGACATCAGCTCAAGCCTCAGGTTTGCTACTAAAACCTTGGCTTGGATGGATTGGGATCTAGCAGAATACGCCAGCAAACTTCTTTAGCTCAGCTGCCTTGCTTATCACGTTGAATTAGAGCTACAGCCAGTTGATACCCTGCAGCACTGACAGTCCTTGCATGGGTTATGCAGCATCATAGGCTGACACCTCCAAATGGAGACATATCCATGTCTTTCCTTCCCACTGCCTAATAACCAAAGGGATAGCAGCAGGTTTTTTCCTCACTGGAGGTAAAGGTGGATGCAGAAAAACTGTAACACGATCAATATTCAGGGAGCGGGGAAGGGGGAATGAGACAGTCATGAATACATGACGCTGCTGCGTACAGATTGCCAGGCTGGTGCCTCTAGTAAATATTCTACCCAAAAGGCTCTGTTAGCTAACCTGTTACCAAGTGGAAATGCCAAATTTTTCACCACCATTTTTTTCAGCGTTAGCATTGGAGTAGCAATGCTGGAACAAAACAGAGCAAGGCAGAGTTTGCCCAGAGAGAGGGAATGAAAAATCAAAATTAAGCTGCTTTTCTTTTCAGCCTTTTAGACTGGAGCAGATACCTGAAGATGGAGGCCTCGAGGATTAGGAGGGGAAATGCAGCGTCTCTGTATTGTCTTTTATAATTGCCCACACACTCGGGTGAGGGAGGCCTTGCTATGTGTTGGGTGGCTCAAATCAGCTTTATCACTAGGGAGATTTAATAGTCTAACAGTTGTTTCTCAGGCACTCAATAGATTTGCAGCATGGGGACATGCTACAAAAATGTAGAACACCAAAACATATTATTAGTGATGCATTTAATGATAAACTGTCTCCTCAGCTGAATCAATCTCTCTGTTAAATGCCTTTCTCATTGGATAATCTGGAAATTCTTTCATTTACTGTAAGATGGAGCTTGCTTGTGTAACCTGAACGTTATTTCTCTCTTCACTCCATCTTCATTGCTATCTCATCAACAAAATGAAAGGCATTAATAATTATAGTAATAATAATAATAATAAAAATAAACCAAATACTTTTTTCTAGACCCTCCCAAGGTAGAATGGCCTCTTTGAGAAAATGTGTTTGCTTAAATCCAGGTTCAGGTACTTGGTATCATACGATATTGAGGACACATAACCATACTTATTTGTTCACTTTTCCCCAAGGTCCTTTGATTGAAATTTCTATTTTATGTCTACCAGAACACACGTCTGGTTTTGGCTGCTTCCCTCCCGGTTTCCTGCAGAAAAAAAAAAAGGGCATTTTTTTTTATACCATATTATCTTCTAGATTTATAACAAGTCTTATTTTGTCAGCAAAGTATAAGAAGCAAGCACATTTTGCAGATGGTGTAATTTGAGGAATGCCTCTCAATTCCTCCTTCAGTGTGTAAGATCTTCTCTAAAGCAGACTGTCCCACTCCCACTCTTGGATTTCAAGAGGGTTTAGTCTTATTATTACACTTGTTAACAGAAAACAGTGCAATGGATTTTTGATCATTGAAAAAAGCAAGTTCCATCAAAATGTAAACATTTAGCTAAATCACACTCATTTCAGTGACATTTTCCAGTTTGTTATGAAAAACATTTCAACCAGCAATTTAATGAAGATTTTTGCAGCTTGTTTTTACTTTTAAAAAGCTGTACATTCTCACTTCTCTTTGAGAGGTTGGTTTTCTCACTTTTAACTTCATGCTGCCTGTTCTTTTGCCATGGAAATTCACGAAAAGAGGAGTGGTATTGAATTGATTTTTATTACATTTTGCCAATGCTACTTCTTTCATTTCCATTCATTTTTCAAGGGAAAGGACAAGGGCTGATTAAAAAATTAAGACAAAATTAATATCATAACTATGAATTAAATACTTTTCCCTCTGAAAAAGCTAAACTACCAGACACTTCAAAGAAAGTCTTCCTCTGTTTGCTTGTTCTTGCCTGAAATCCTAAGGAAACTAAATTTAAACGACTCACGATCACTTGGCACGTGTGTTTACTTTCTTGTATGCCATTTTTTCTTTCCTCCCTGTTCGTATTTTCTTCCTTAATAAATTATATAGCCAGCAGACAGTTTCAACTTAATTTGTCAGGAGGGAGAATTATTAAAATATTCCTAACTTTCAGTGAAATGTGTGGCTTAAAGAAAAGAGAGAGGTGTGAGATGGGTATTACCTTCACAACCCTGACTTGATATCAGAGTATCCACATCTGTGTTAAACCCCAAGACAGGTATCCTCAGGAAACCACGGGTGGGTTCATGTGATTTAGGGTCCGTGTTTCTGACAAACGTGTTTCCATCTGAAAAAATCACCGGAGGCTCCTTGCTTCATCTCTGGAGAGCAAGGCAATGGGGTCAGTGAAATTTGGGACGTAATCTCTATTCAACACCGGCATTTGGTAAGACAAATAACATCCTACATTCCGCTGACTTGTTCTCTGGGGGTTATTAAAATAGGGAGTTCAGTGCGGTGTGCTGAGATCTGAAGTTAGGTGGTAGAAACCCAGCCCTGGACTGGTTTGGCTGCCTTTGCAACTGTTTTGTTGCTTTCCTTGTGGAGGCATTGCAAGAAGCTAATTACATCAGGGTTTCCTAGAGGTAGTTCCTATTCAAAAGTGCATGATTTCTAGCAAAACATCTAATCAAAGCACCTCTTTATGACTAACACATTTCTATAATTATGCCTTTCAGCAATTCCTTTACTGGTTTGTCCCTTAACTGAAGGTAAAGAGATGCAATTCAGCCCCTTCCTCTCCCAACTCTTCCTCTTCTCTGACTCACCACAACAGAGAAGTTTTGGCATCAGGGTCCACCCCCCCCCCCCCGGAAAGGGAGTGCTGTCGCAGATGCAGGCTGCCTTTGGAAGTGATTCAGGTGGAAGTAGGAGGCATACGATTGTTCAAACATAATTAAGAGAGACACTCCCAATTAGTAGGTAGCCCACTCTGCAATCAGCTGTGATGGGAAGAGAGGAACAGGAAATTTGGTGTCAGAGAGATGATGCAGCAGGAGTGGTTATTACTACCTGTGCACCTCAATGGCTAATTAAACCCACAGTTCCCCTTATGTGGCATTATTATATGACTGATGGGAAAAAGAATATTATGAGAGCAAACCGGCTTCACGATGGGAATTGCTTCAGCTGTCAGCAGTTCATCTGCACTGACAGAGGTCCAGAAAAGGCTATAGGTGAGGAGTGAAGGTTTTGATAGGTCCTCCAGCCAGCTCTGCTTCTGTCCTAAATGATGTATAGATGTCTGGAGCCACACTGACCCCCCAATCAGGCTTTTGTATATCATTCTTCTCTTGGCAATCTCAGCAAGAGTTATGTCAAGTAGTGTTATGTCATCTTACATTGCTTGAGATTTTCAGAGGGACTTCTCTTAAACTCTGCTACCTGCATATTGCAGGTAGAACAGAGCAATTAGTGCACCTGAGAATTGACAGAAAAATCAGTGTGGGGAAAAAAAAAAATCCCCTCCATTACCACTGCTCCCTCCCAAGGAGGGGGGGAAGAGATAAAACAGCACACCAGGTAGATCTAAACTATTTCTTTTGACTCAGAATGAAGTGCTTGGATTGTCTTCAAGTTACTTAAACTATAAAAAGATTGACCATTTATTTCATGTGGAGGTCAATTTTTCAAATTAAAAAATGCCATTTTGAAATTAAGGGTGAAAAGGTTTAACTTAGAAAAATGTCAAAACAAAGGGGTTTGGCATTTCCAAAATGAAACATTTCATTTAGAAAATGTCAAAGGGAAATACACTGACATTTGAAAAAATATTCCCACATTACTGTTTTGCAATTTTTTGGCTAAAATGCCTACTAAATTCAACCTAATTCTGTAAAGATTTTCATCCCTCTAAAATTTATTTTTATTTGGAACTATTATGTATTGAAATGAAAAAAAAAAATCCCCCGTGTTCACTCTAGATGAATTTATAACCAGTTTTATGAGTGTCTACCAAAGATTTGATGTACTGGTATTCAGATTAAGGCCAAGGTGACCTGTTGAATTCAAGCTTGCTGACCAACCCAGAAGATATGCAAATAATATGGAAAAAGATCTGTATCAGTCCTGCTTTCTCGTCTGTGATTACCTGTTAGCTTCTGATACACGTACATTAAACAAGTCACATATCACCTGGACTAGAGTCTTGAAGGAACTCACATATTAAATTTTGGCCAAGGTGTATAATCCCTCATTACAAATGGCCACTGTTCCCAAAGACTGAAATAACTAATCTAATTCCCACCTACAGAAGATGGGATAATAAGCAGTAGACTCTCTATAGAGAGATATTACATTGTGACTCCTTGGCAAACGAGCCTACAATAAAGAATGAGACCACTAAGTGTAGGGTAAATATGGATTGCTGGGAAATAGTCTGCATGGCTCTGTAAAGAAAATCAGCTGCAGTTCAGGGAGGGTAAGAGTCCACTGGAAATGCAGTGGAAAAACTGTGTTTGGACTTCCAAAAAGCCTCCACACAAAGGGTTATTTAAAAATATAATATCCCACAGGATTGGAGAATAGCTTCTTTCATGGGCTGATATCTGTTTAAAAGGAAAACTAGGACTGAATAGTCACTCAGAAGAGTGGGGTGAACTGCCATGGTGATGAGGTCCAGAAGGACCTCACAGGATCGCATGAGTGGGCAGCAAAGTGGTGGATGAATATCAGTACAAATAAATGTTATGTGCCTAGGGAAAAGCAATCTAAACCATACCTGCATGCTGCTGTACTCAAAACTGTCAGTTAAAACTCAGGAAAGATATCCTGGAGTCCTCATGGGGAGTTTTCTGAAATCACTGGCTTTGTGTGCCACGACAGCCAAAAATGCTGACAAAATGCTGGTCCTCACCAAGAATGTTTTTGAAAACAAGACAGAGGGACTAATTTTGTTGTTACACACATTGAGTAATCTGTGCAGTTCTGGCCTCTGTCTCTCAAGAAAACCCAGTGGAGGTAAGAGAAGGTCCAGAAAAAAGCAAGTAAGATAATCAAGAGAGTGGAGTAGCCGTCATTAGAGGAGAGGCTAAAAAGACTGCTCTTCAGTCTGGAGAGAAGAAAGCTGGGGAAGTGGAGGGTAAGGCTGAGGATTACAAAATCACGAAGATGGCTGATAAACCAAATGGGCAACTGTTTTTCAACAAAATTAGTAGAAGATCAGAAAACAGGCCAAATTGCTTCTTAATCCAGCGGATAGAATATGGGACTCACTGCTGCACAAGGCAGTGGAGTCAGACAAGAGAATTCAAGGGCAATAGTTACTCAAAACAGATACAAAAAGGAATTGGTAGAGATGTCCTTTTTACCTTCTCTAATACAGCAGCCATGGATGCATGGGGAGTAACAAGGGAAAAGACTGCAGAAAGTGGCCAAGGTTTTTCAACCCCCAACGTGGCACCTTCTAGCCCCTAATTCCAAATTCCATTTCTGGAAAGGGAATCCTATGCTAGAAGGACTAGAGGTCTGACCCAATAAGTAATTTCTTACATACTTATGCAAGCGCTGGGCAACAGCATGTCATGCAGATTGTTTACTTCACTGTTAGCAAGCAGATTCTGCTGAGATTTGATATCAACATTTCCCTTTTACCAACTTGAATATAGCTTGGTTTTAAAACATGATTTCATCTGAGCACTGTAGTGACCCAGTTACAACAATGGAAGTATTATAAACACATGAGTAACAAGTGTATTCAATTATTCTCCACGGTTATAAGAAGCCAATTTGACTCAGGAACAACTGGCGAAATATGTATTAAGCCATCTATTAATCATTATTACTTCTAGGTAAATTTTTTATAAATACCAGAATGAACTACCTAGATTTCAGTGGCTTTGCATTGATTTTATACTTTGGGTGCTTAAATTTGGGAAACAATGGATTCATCAACCCACTCAAAAAGTTCATGTGGATTTTCTTGAATTGGATTCCCTGTTAGGACAGCATTCTGCAAAATTTCAGTGTCTTGTTGTTGGCTTTATCATTTTGGGTCTTGAATTTGGTAGAAAAGCTCCTTAACAGTTAATCTCACTTACATCAGGCTTTTTTTTTTTTCCTTAGAAAATGCACACATGGAAACTTAAGAAAATCCAAATGAGCTTTCCAAGTGGGCTAATGAATCCACACAAACCCACTGTGTGGCACTTTTCTTGCCACCTCCGCCAAGGTAACTCAGTTAACTAAGTCACTCTGTCCATTTCCAAGTGATGATTACATATTCCCTCTAACAGCCAAACAATTCTCCTCAAGTCTGGTTGCTACTATGGGGGTCCAGACCTCAGGAATACCTAGCACAGGCTCATCTGTGGCTCTGCATGGTCTGGCTTTCAGTTAGGACCCAGCTCAGATAGATTTTAGGTTGTGACCTACGACTGATTTTACTGTTGCATGTGACCACTAGCTCACATTCACAAATGTCGTGGGCTGAACTCAAGACTCCTCAGTTCAATCTGAAAGAGAATTAAAGTAAAATAAATCAGGTCAGATTTCACTCTGAATAAGGGCATGTCCACTTGCTTCTTCAATATGTTTAAAAACTTCCAAGTCACACTTCCATAGGAATTAAGCTCCTGATGGTGCCTCCTATACAGGCTCTTGCACATAATCATATCTTGCTGAAGCTTGTACAGATTCTTTATGGCAATTTCATCAACAGCAGGCGTGGGACTTTTCCTTCTTCATTTGGATATAGACTTTCTGTTTATGTGTGTCTCACTCTCCATCTAACTTATGTCCTGAGACAGACGTGCTTCCAGAGGGCACAGACTCACCTGGGTCATGCATCCAAATGTGACAGTGGCAGCAACACTTCCAGTACCTCCACACTGACAGGAGCAGGCGTTTGGCACAGTCCCACACTGGGAGAGGTGACGCTTCAGAAGTCTCCTCAGCTCTGAGTATTATGAACAGAGATAGACGCAAAGACCCTTTATTCTTCTGATCTGTCTGGGGCTGACTGAGCCGTGTGTGTTTGTCATCAAGGGGCCAATGTTCAGGTAGAAGAAGAGATTTGAACAGCATGCAACTTTTGCCCTATCCTACTCTGAAGAAGTTTCTTGTTTCCATCAGAGTGCAATAAAGTAGCCAATAACAAACTAAAAGGCAATTAAAGGGTGGTGATTGAGTAGAGAAGTACATTAAAGTTTTGACTGTATTGTGTCTGGGGAGGCATATGGGATCTACATGTCGGTTTGGATGGAGAACAATCAATTTTGCAGCCTGCTAACCCTGCAAACTTTGCACAGCCCAGATGGTGCCAAGGATTCTGAAGCAGCTCTTCAAAGGCTATAAATTGGCATAATTGAGGTCACTGCTTCACTCCCACCAGGGGTTCAGCCAACCGTGTGCTGGCCTGCACCCATGCTCCCCAAAGAGATTGAAGAGGTGATCATGGTGAAACTCATCTTCCACAGCAACCCCAGGGACTAGCAAAAACATCACTTGCTTGGACAAACGAGGATCGAAAGTAAAGGTCAAACAGAAGCGAGCCAGAAAACATACGGTGATTCTTCAAAGCAGGCATTTTGTTGTTCATCTCCCTGCAGTAGCAACACTCAGAGCATGGAGTGTATATCCTGGCTCTCCACCAAGACTTCTTCCCTACGTATTTTGCTATTCTCACATTAACAGCATCTCCAGGGATTATGTTTCAACAGCATCCTCATCAGATGATGCCACAGGGAAGGCCACCCTCGCTTGCAGTTGTGTGCACCAGGACACCCAGAGCATATTTCCCTGCCTAAGGAAAGCAGGGCATGGGATGGAAGGAACGGGTTGCCCTCCCCTTGGTTTTGTTCAGACACAGGGTCAGGATCTGGCCAAAATGCACAGTCTGGGTTAGGACTGCAGTACAGGCTTAGACAGAAGAAACATTCCTCAGGCGAAAAAAAAAGTGCATCCTTCCCCCGAAGGATGGCTGTTTTCAGCTGTGTCCCGTTGGTTATTCAGTACAAGAGAATTAAAAGGCGTGGAGCTCTTCTCTGGCCCTAACTCCAGTTGGGATGGCACAGCCTGACTCCATGCTCCTAACTCTTCCCCATAAAACAGATTAAATTAATCCCAACTGTCTTTCAGGAAAGGTTTCCAGCTTGTTTTAACTCCTAAACTACAACTGGTTGGGTTTTTTTAAGAGACATTAGACTCAGACTAAATCTATGCCAGGAAGCATCTTGATAGTTAAATGGTGTGGAGGAACATGGATCATTGCTTTATCCCGTGCCGTGGCCCTGTTTACTTAGCTAGTGTCAATACAGACATTTAGTCCAATTGCACCTCATTTATCACACTATAATATCTGTTCAGGGGGGTTTACCAAGCCTGGATTTTACCCTACCCTGTAATTAACACTGGCCAATGTGACACCCATCCCTGCATCAGATGACACTGTCCTGACAGAGCAGTTTTGCAGATCTCCCATTGCTCCCTCTTAAAACAGGACTACCTTCGTCCCTCCTCTTAGCCCCTTGGATAGAGGTGTGTCTGTAGAGACATTAATAGTTCTATTTGATAATAAATTAATACAAGCTTGTTTTAAAAGAGGATGCTCGGGATGGCCACAATTAAGTGAATAATTAAGCCTACATGAATGAATGGTTTCCTCCATGAAGCAATGTAAGAAAACGAAGATGGGTGAAAGTCAGGGGCAACTAATACGTGTCCCAATGCTTCAATGTATTACAAGTGAAAACTTCTGGTTCAGAAATGCTGAAACATTTCACTTGGATACTTTCAACATGTTTGAACTTTCTGAGCTTTTTGATTTCAAATTATACTGGTCTTTTAAATGTTACTGTGAAGAAAAATGTGGTGAGGTTAAGTAGAGGGGTTAAAAAGCCCTGCTGTGGAACACAGCAATAATTTGGGGATGAAATAAAGCATTTTATACTGACACAATCCTCATTTGGCTAAGTTTGATGTGCTCGGTTTTGGTTTGCTTTCACCCGTACCCATTGCTCTCCACCTTCCTCTCGTCTCCACTCAACCTTTTTTTTTCCTTTGGTCTCCTTTTTGCTCTGCAAATCCTTTTCACCCCCAGCTCTTTCCTTCACTGTTATTTTCTCATTCTTTTCTATTCCTTTATTTTCCCACTGCAACTTTTCTTCTTTGTTGTCCTTGCACATCCCACACACTTCATTGTCTCTCCAGCTCTTTCCCAGCCAGCACAACCTTTCATTCACAAACTGCTCCTAACAGCGTTGAGTGAGACGGAGCACTTTGCCAACCTGGGGAAAAACAGGTCTGCAGCTTTCAATTGCACTGTGACTCCGATCCACGGGCTCAGGTGGAAACACCTGAGGACTGAGCATTAGCTGACACGAGGAGAGCTGACATGCACATGAAGGAGACGTCCTCTCATGAAAAGATGTGAACAGGCATCTTCTTTGGGACTTTCTCGCGTGGGTGGCAGATCCATATACTCCCCTGTTCAGTGCAGCCTGCTGGAATTAGTTCCTCTCTGATCTCCTGGCTCAATCACTGGAATAAATGCTTTTCAGCCTGTTTTAGGCAAATGAGTCAGGTGCTGTTCTTTTTCAATGCAAATCTTACAGCATGAGAGGCTGCAAACTGCCAGACTCGCCTGACAGAAGTTTTTAGGAGGCCATATGAAAGTCAATGTCATCATCTCCAGTTGATGGCTGGGCAAACTGAGGGCAAGTGGTTTGTCCAGGGTATCTCCAAAGAGCAATAGCAGGTCTAGGAATAAGATCCAGCTCTCCTCAACCTATGTCTGTTGTAACAGTCATTAGAAAACGTCACAAAAGTATCATGTTCCAAGTGCTGGGAATGGCATAGCCACCTGAGCAACATCATTCCATGGAAGAATGACACTGATGCCAGCAGAGACCAAAGAAATTTGCATTGCTACTGTAATACGTAATATGATATTGGAGTCTCAAAATGTATTTGTGTGTTTGCATAAAATATATACTTGCTCATGCTTAAATCTGTAAGTAAAACTTGATATTTCCAGGGGTGCTTTTTGGTATTGTCTCAACTGTGCTAGCCATTGAATAGCCAGGAAGCATTTCCTTCAACCTGTAGTTCTGTCTGCAATTTCCTGAGGCCGAATTGAATAAAGCTCAGCTGAAATTTTCTCAGCTGAAAAAAGAAATGACCATTCAATTGTTCCTTTCTTTTTCCAAAGTTAAGTCCCATTGCTCACCTTTGAGATGTATTCTCAGCTTTTGCAGAGAGTGGAACCTCAGCCAAGCTTTTTTGCCTGCTCCTTAGCCAGAAAATTAACAAGATTAAAGTTATTCTGGAAACACCCTGAATTATGTGATCTAAAAGCAAAAGGAAAGCAATTATTTGTTAGCAATATGCAAGGCTTTTAGATAAGTATTTTTTTCAATTGCAGCATGATGCCTGTAATGGCCCATGATGGTTTTGATGAGCTGTAAGAATTCTGGATGATTTAAAGCACCCTCAGGCCTGCAGAGAACAGTGGTAGAGATTTTGGGGTGTTAAAGAGAGTGAGGAAGAACTGAACTGGTTTATTTTCACTCTAGAATTTCTAGTAGCAGCAAGCTCTTCGCAGATCGTTGACGGAGTGACTCTCCTGGGAAGCTCATCAATGAGATACTGTCATTTGCTGGTCATGTTCATGTCCAACAGCCACATGAGATGTAAGGGAGCATGTCAAAAATCAATCTTCTGTGTTTTCCTTTATGCAGAAGAGCCCACTTTTTTGTCCAGCTATTTGAATGGCTGGTTGCGGATGGAAGCCACAGCAAGTGCCGGTGCCTTCTCTCTGTGATGGGTTTGCAAGACCTCCCCAAGTCTCACTGGGTAAATACCAGTCTCAGTAATTTCATTCTACTGCAGATGATTTACACTTTGTGGGTTAACACCAAATTAGAATGGAAGACACACATTGCAATCAAAGCCCTCGCGCACAAAGAAATTGTGCAAAACTTCCCCACTGTTGCTGCCATCTGAATTGGTGACAACCTGGGAGATGTTTTCTAGCTTCTTGTCACACAACCCTTTGAAGAGCAAATCTGGACAATGTACGGAGTCTGCTAGTTCAGGATAAAACCTAGTCTAGACAAACCAATGCGTGTTAACAGGTTTAACTGGCTAAATCAGTTATTTTATTACCCTGGCTTAGCAGTGTCCTTAATAAAAACACTTAGGCTCTGCCCCCCAGTCAGAAACGAGTAGTTGTCTCCCTCCTGTGACACAATTATAGTGCAGGTGTTGATGTGTGAACGTGGAACATGTTAAGTAGATTCACTGATGAAGGAACATTTTGTGGATTTTGATTAAATATCTCCTGGGAAACAGAAAAAAGAGTGCTATGTTCCAATAGAGCTGAAACTCCCTCTCTGACCTTTCCAGCAGATAACATTTTCATTCTTCATTTCCAAATGACTTTTGTTCTTATTTTTTCCCTCCTTCTGAATGCATATTCTGTTAAATCATATAGAATGAAATTAAAAAGTAAAAATCAGAGGAACACATTTCTGCTTTAGTTAAATGAAATGTTTCAATTAACCCAAGCTTTTGGCCTCAAAAGATTGTAGGATGCCTTGCCACTACCTGGTTTTCTTCCAGACAGTTTTAAAATGAAGTGAAAAAAGAAGAATTCTAGACAAACAGAAAATCCATTGTCTGTCCACTTCTGGTAGAGAGGGAAAAATTGTCACAGAATATGACTTATATTCTAGGGGAAGACAAATTCCTGGGTGGCAAGAGACCTATTTTAATGTGGGATGTGTACCCCCAACAGTGCGATCACTCTAGGACACCCTTCCAGTATTGCTAGAAATAGTCAAATGGAAGTGGCGTTTTTTAGTTCCCTCATACCAAAAGTTCTAATTCTGTTTTAACCTGATATTGATGTAGAATGGGCAAACTTCTGAAATAGGGTTTTAGCAACTTTTTAAACATTGTATATTCAGGTATTGCAAAACCACCATTGTACAGAACACCAGAAAGATATTACCAAAATCTAGAAGCACGGTTACCAATTAATGTCTTACTAGACATCCTGGATATATAATTACCAACCACTTGAAATACTTCCTTTCTGGTAGTATCATCCTATGCAGTTTCCCAGCTGACCCATATGTTTTGCCCAGCCCTGTCCACTTTAGAGAGCAAGTGATGGCTCTGAGAACTTCACCTTAAAACTTCAGTGTTGCTCTGACACCCATAGGGACATAGGTTTTAAATAATCTACAGGAATTTGACTTAATTCTTTTCTCCCTGCAAAATGTCCCCCATGGGAATGAAGTGATGAGAAGGCTACAAGCACTGTGCTGCACCGTCCAAGCTAGTTTTAAAAACAGTTATGGGGCAAACTAAGTTATACAGATATATATGTATACCCTGTACTGGTTCTGGACGTGCCAGAGTTAGAAACAGCTGCTGATGTCCAACTCAGTTTTTCCAGGGTAAGCCAATGGTGCCTTTGCTGTATCACAGACGATAACATTGATGTGATTAATATCTGACCAGGTTTTGGGACGATGACTCATCCTCTTCACCTCTTGGTAGGCTGGCAGGAATGCAAAGAAGCTCCTTAAAGCATCAGGTTTGCCGTGACCTCCACATGAGACATGAGATGCCCATTAGCTCCTCACGCATAGGCCCGTGCCTCTTGCATTTTTAGCTTCTGTCTGCTCTGCAGTCCTCTACGTCGCTCACAGCTTGGTGACCTGATCTGTCCCACCGTGTGTCGAACCTAGGGGTGATCCCCAAGGTAGTAGCTGTGTCAGCAAAGGCATGAAGCCATTGCATTATCTCAAATTTGTTCCTGTCATTGCCCTACCCATCAGTTCCCGTCTAAGCTCATCCTTGCTTCAGCTTCACCTCCCTTTCTCAACGTATGCATTGCCTTATTTTACAGAGGTGACAAGGGCACTTCATACCCACCGTACAACTTCCCCGAATGCCAACCGTCCCCTGCACATCTTGCAAGGTTCACAACATGACAAAGCTATTGCCACCTCTTTATGAAGCAGACACTTGCAAAGTTGTGAAAAACCAAACTCCCGTAGCTCGCTGTTCCCCATCACTTTGTGAATACATTACCACAATGTGAGTCACAGCAGCCTCAGCACTCAATATACAGAGCGTGGCATCGTGTTTGGCTCCGTGTTCTCTTCTGCTTTTGTTGTCAGTGTTGTCACTTCTGACTTACACTGATAAGTCGAAGAGCAATAATCCAGGTCTGACAGTCCAATCACACAGTTTCTGTCTAGAAAAGCAGCCAGGTTGGGCTGGACACCAATAGGGTTCCCAGCATAGGAACACACACACTATCTGCGTATACCTGGGGCTAAAAAATGCATACGTAGATGGGTCCTGCTCTACAGTCTGTAAGTCCCTGCAAGCTCCACTTCGTCCCACCTAGCTTTAGACACTTAACTGAGTCATTGAATAAATTTAAAGCCTATTCAAGTAAAAGAAAAACAGCAAACTAAAGATCAAGGTCACCTCCAAAGAAGCTTTTCTGCTTCCCTTTACCTGCAAACATAGCCTGGGTAGCTGAATCCTAATTTAACTAATCACTAATAGCTAATTGTTAATTTAAACACCTAAGTGGTGGTGAGCCTAGGCCTGAAGCACAAAAGAGAATTTGCTGGCTAATTCCTATTCACTAAACCTTCACTTTCTAAGTTGCGAGTTCTTTGAAATCACATCCACAGAAGACAAGCCGAACAACATCTAAATATTCTCTCCTCTTTTCACAGAGGCAGCAAAAGACTGACTCACTTGCCCATGGTTATGCCCTTGGAAAAGGTGAGAATCAAACCCAGCCCTCTTGCTCTCTTTTGCTTAACAGCATGAAAGGATCCAAGACCTGCAGATTTCTGTCAAGGTCAACTTTTCTGGAGGTACAAAAGGAAACAAAAGAAGTAGTTTTCCAGCTCCAGAGTTTTAAGCGTTGTGACAGATATGGGGATGATAATATTAATTAAAATACTATTACAGTACTTAGTGGGAATTATTTGGCTGATAAAATTAGGAAAGACAACATGTCATTATGCCATCTCCATGATGTACAAACAGTAACAGCATCTACTGTAAATTACTATGGCAATAGTAATTAGCTATGGTTCTAATCTAACTTATTGTAATGAGCCATGAAAGGAAACACAGGGCTCAATAACAGACAGCAGCTGTTGAATCCTGGATAGATACCCTCCGTGGTCTTGGTGTAATGCGGTATCAGAGGATGGAGGTTTACAGGGTGGCAGAGCTGACACGGGAATTTGAACACAGATGTGGATCAGGACCCATGAAGAGCATGGGACAGTCTTCCAGGATATAGAAGTACTGGATTCAGCTTCTTTCAGCTTGGTCTTCTGTTAACATGCCTGGAAATTGAATCCAATACCTGTTTTGTGTGGAGAAAATCCCTCTGCCCTCCTATGCTAGGATTATCCTGGGGATTTATCTTCACCTCACCTGCTCCTGCTCTGGAAAGCAATAATGTGGTCCATTAGTTATTTATTCATATTTCTTAGACTGGAACTTTCCAGGTGCATGAAACAGGCTTGCCCTGGGCATCGTGACTTTCTTGTGTCCAGAGCAGGAATAGCTCCAGGTGTGGACAGTGGTGATTCAGATGCTCTTTCCCATCTCCTCTCCACCTGGGGGACTGTTCCCTCTCCCAAATGCTCCTGTTGGTCTCCTCTTCCCCATTACCCTTTCCCAAGAGCCACCACGTTTCACCCTGTGCCCCCCTTGAAGACAAGCCATGGTGTCTCGGTGCTCTTTGGAGCTTGACTCTGAGTTCCCAGAGGGCCAGAAATTCTCTTGTCTTCTGCAGCAGAGATCCCTATCCAGCTGTCTGGTGCAGAGTGTGATGGCACTGGGATATGTGGCTGGGCTTCCACTTGCAAGAGATGGAAATGGTGGGATAAGCCAAGTTTTTTCTGCTTGCCTGATTTTCACCACGCGTTAAGTAGGTCTCTTCCCACTGGTGTCATCACGTCCTCTCACATTTCAGACTTGGCCTGACGAAGTTGTGCATGAAACGCAAATGTACGGGCAGACGAAGAGAGGCTGTGTATAGGCAACTTTCAGCACTTGAGTTATGGCTTAGCATGCCACAGCTTTTTGGCTTTGCAACCCTGACCTCCACCACTAAGGCAGTAAGAGCTCAAGGATTTGCTATGCCTTTACGGCGGGCCAGGCGTGCATGCACACGTTGAGCAATAGTAAGTGAAAATAGCTCAGTCATTTGAAATCATCTATCCACTCCTACAGAAATGACATGTTTTAGAATGTAGGACTTCACTTTGCTTGGCCAGTGACCCACTGCAGGGCTTTGCTAGGGGTTTTCCTGTATTCCTATATTCTCAAAGTGCCTAAAGGTGGTGAAAGCAAATAATTACATCTATGCAAGGCTGCATGGCATGTTTCTTGGCAAACCAGGCTTCTCCACAAAAGGCAGTTCTCCTCTGCAATACTTTTCTTGTGTCTTTCTTATTCTGCTCACAATAAATTACAGACCAATTATTGCTAGCTGGTGTATATATCAATGGGAAATGAAATGTGTATCTCTTTGCCAGGGCAATGAGAAAGGAAAAAAAGGAGCCAAATGTACAGTTAACTCCTTTTAACTTCTTTTCATGGGTAGCTGAATGTATTTCGCTAATTTAATCTAGTCCTAAGTACTGACTGTATTTTATAGAGGTGCATTTTATGACTGGTATTATTGATACTGAGACATATATATTGAGCTTTTGGACGGAAAGAGACCCACATCCATCACATTGCATTTTATTGCAAAACTGAAATTTGCAATATAAAGAAAAATTGGTTTAAGGATCATTATATAAATATGCATATATGTTCAATAATATATATGAATATGCTTTCAGTAATATGTTGATATATAGTGATATATATACAGATAGACACAAATGGTATATTTCTGTTTTGATGGTTGCTGGAGTGTGCTGGAATAACTGATAGAAAATTTGCAGAGAGATCTTAATTATTATCTGGAGGAGACATTTTTAGGCTGAAATCCCTGATGATTTCATATCTTCTCTGTGGATGGGGGAAAGGAGAGCAGTGAGCTGTTAATAGAGCAAATCCTTGGCTTCCTTCTGGAGACGTGCTGTTTGGTCAACAATGCATCGCATCGAATGCATTGGGAAATTATCACCTTAGGCACTAAAGATATTGGGGGGGCTCTGAAAAAACTCGGTCCTATCTGAATACCGTAAAAAATTTAGATCCAGCTTTTCAAAGGCAGCAGTGGCTTGCGTGAATACAGTCATCTCCTTAGTTTTGCACATATTGGACTTATACATGGAATTTTAAAAGTTAAGCCTGATCTAAGTTAATTTTCTTGGCCCATGTTTTAGCTGGTGGAAAAAGACTGGCACCTCCAGGAGGTGAGTTCCTCATCTCTATTTCAGACATTGATTCATCTCCAGTGCCTTAGATATTGGCCTTAGGGAAAGAGTTAGTCACCTCCTAAAGATAATTACCTCTTGCCATTGATTAATAAGGACAAATACATGATTATTTCGACCGCTCACCTGACATCTGCATGCATACAGCTGGGTGAGATGAATCCCAATTGCTGAGATCCAGGAGCTGCAAGAAGATATAAAAACACATTTCCAAAACCAGACAAGTTTTCAGAAGAAACAAAAACAAGGTCAAAAACATTTTAGGTTCCCAGCTCCATGGGATAGGAATGGAAATTAGGCCTTTCATCACTTCCCATGATCCGTGCCATGCAGGATGTCCCAGTGTGAGCTGGTGAGATACAGAGAGGAAATCCAAGTGAAATGAGTGCTGGTGATATATATGCCATGCTGTGTGCTCTGGAGAAGCTCCGTCTGGCTGTGGAACAAGCTGGACAGTATTTGGGAAATCTTCACTAATAAATAGTGTCCTGTCTGTAGGCAGAAGTGGTGCAGGGAAAGGTAACTATGCTATCAATGCTAGCTGAAGGAATTACTCCTGGTGCTCACATAAGAGAAATCTGGTATCCACGAATACAGGTGCTTAACATTAAATTGCAATTGGGTGGATCAAAGGCTTTCCAGATTTTGTGAAATTTTGCAGTGTGAAAGTGATTTCCATTCCAAGATTAAGAGGGAATACAGGGTGGACAGAAGGAACTGAGAAAAATATTTCATAAAATAAAATCCAAAGTTAAAAATTAGGCTAACAAACCCCAATAAAAACTGGTTGAATAAAAAGCATTTTTATCTCCATTTTACCTCTTAAAACCACTGAAAATAACCATTGATCTCTCTTGGAAAAAAAGTGATACCAAAATCCAATTGCACCAGCTCACAAAAAACTTGTTGGCAGTATTATCAAAATACTGTCTTTCAGGAAAGAGGAGGACTGTTTCTGCACACACATTTTCAGTAAAACTGGCACCTTTTTGTGAGTTATGACAGGGTAAAAAAAAATGTTCCATCAAAACTTTCCTGAGCAGATGTGGGGGAGCAGCTGTGGGAAACAGAGGGGCTGGTGGTATATATCATCCTCGTCTGGCTAGGGAGAAGATAAATGTAAGCAATTCCTTTTCTTCCCAGAATATGCCCGGGGATTACTGGCAGCTCTCCTTTTGATACCCATCCTAACTGCTCTTCCCAATACGGATGCTCTCTCCATCCCCTCTCTCCCTGGGGGACTGTTCCTTCTCCCAGATTCTCCTGTTGCTCCCCTCATCACCATTCCCCTTTCCCAACAGCCACCAGGTTTCATCCTATGCCCTCCTTGGAGCCAAGCCGTAGTCTCTCGGTGCTTTTTGGAGCTTGACTCTGAGTTTGCGGAGGGCCAGACACCCTCTTGGCTTCCCCAGCAGAGATGGGGCTGTAGTTTCCACCAGCACCACTGCTTTTAATAAGACGGAAAGCTCATTTCCTACACGACACAGCCATCAGCTGGCTGGATTTAAAATGACAGCAGGGCTCATAAAGCACTCCCAGGCATCCCAGCTTCACCAGTTTGGGTTTTTAGCTGGTGAGCAGAATGTTACCTGAAGGAGTTGTGTCTTGTATAATCTACCAGTGATGCTCTGCTCAGCAAAGCTGAAGCTATCCCAGGGCTATTGTGGAAATAGTTTCTAGAGATTTTGAGCACACAAGGTTAATGCAGTTACAGGGGAAAGCTGTTTGCTTGCTGTGCAGTTTGTTTCCAATCCAGCACTGGAAAGCCTGGAAAGACGAACCTTTGCCTGATGAAGGAATGGAATACCTGCTATTCCCCATATTCCTCATATTTGAGCTAATTCATGGACACTTCCCAAGCAACCCTTCCCAGCGGACCAGAGCTGTTCATGAGGGACACAGTAGCCTCCATCGCAGGAACCAAGAGTTTGGATAGACCCTCCTATTCTGCTTCAGTAAGGACTCACAGCTGGAAACTGCCTGGGCATAACACAGAGTGCCTCTAAGTGACTCTTGCCCCAAACTTTCTGCATTTTGTTTGCACTGAGTGAGTCTGGTTACAACAGCATCTCTCCATGTCCCTGGCACAGCTGGCTGTGCATCCAGAGGTAGTCTCAAGAAGCAGGGAGAAAATCGAATCCTCTCTGTCTCCAGCCCTTCTCAGGCTACCAGAAGAAGAGGCAGCCTAAGAAATATCTATTTCTCCAAGAAGCAATTTGTTTCCTTAAAACAGGCCACTGACTCTCCCTCCGATACACTTATTTGTCTCAGTGTACCTCTATACAGAGAACTGCAGGTAAAGTGTCTGTGCAAATGGCAGGGCTCATTCGCATTGTACGGCTATCACAAGGTCTTTCCTTCACTGAAAGCTTTCCACTGGGCAGAAAAGAGTTAATGGGACCAAATTAAAAACACTACAACAGATGACCCAAATGTGTAAGGCTTGTGCTAGATGTGGCTGCTTCCTTCCCCCCAGCAGCTGTCTAGACCAACAAATCTGTCCAGATGGGTTTTGATATGAAGATTTTGCAGGCCATAACTATTAGCTGAATGGGACGGTATCTAGCCCTTTTTGTGATAAGGGACCAACATGACCTTCTTAGGGATTTTAAGCTTAACACTAAGGTTTAAATTAATTGCAGTTCTATTAGTTGAGGTGTAAGGTCTAAGTAATTCTATACCTTCTGCCTGTGGTCATCCAGGGCAACCAAGGGAGAATAGAGAAGGACATTTTTGGGGTAGTCCTTCCCCTGTTATACTCTCCCCTCTTACAGAAATGAGCATGATTTATATTCCCTGAGTTGGGAGATTGCACCTAGGCCCTCATGTTCAGCAGTCCTTCTAATTTCCTTATTACTCTAGCAATCCTGAACCACAGCACATTGCTGACTCTGTGTCTTTGATATGCATTAGCTCAAGGCATCTATGGTTTCTTCCAGCCATGGAAGTTAAGCAGGTGAGGATTTCTCAGACTGCAGAGGGTAGATATTACTCACTCCAGTGGTGATGGCACTGGATCTCCATCAACATTTTGCCTTATTAACTTATATGAAACATTGAGCAGTCCCTGGAGAGAAAGTCCTTGGGCATTTTGACATACCCAGTAGCTCAAAAAAAAAAAAAAAAAAGGAAGACTTTGCAGAGAGAAATAGTTATGCCTGTATTTTACCCTCAGAGCATTGTAACACTTAGTCCGACATCCCTACGCTCCCCAGAGTGCCCCCAAAGTGTCCTGCTGGCATCTGTAGATTCCCTCAGGGAGAATTTTCTTCTCTCTTATTTGTAAAATCAATCTGTACCCAAGAATATAGCAGACTATACCGTCTCCTATTGCCATGGGGCTGCAGGAACTGAGGACAGCCTCACAGAGAGGGACTCTACAGTGCAGGATCCAGATGCTCTGAGGAGCCTTCTGAGACTTTGCTCCTGTTCCCAAGCTGCAGAGCAGCCTGAATGCCATTTGCTCTGGGGAGGCAGAAGGGAAAAGCATGTCTGAATGAAGGATACCTTGCCTGGGAAGCAGGAGAATACAGAATGCAGCTTCTCTCGAGCTGCATGATCTCATGTGCCAGATGTGACTTGGAGCAGGTCTTTGATTCTTGCTCCATCTGGCATGTGTGACCTGAACAAGGGGAGGCAAAGCCTTGCTAAAAGGCAGATTTCCTACCCTCTGCTCATTCTCTGTCACAACATGTCACACTTTCCTCGCTCTTGCCAGGTAACCCACTGAAGTCTGCCTCTATCACAGGACTTCTTGTTCCCACTGCGTCCCCAGTCAAGTGATGTGCTGCAGCTTTGTTTCATGCGGGAAAGCAGCACGACCTGCTGCAAATCTGCCACACCAACAAATTCATGCTTCGTACATCAGCCTTGAAGATCCACGCTGGGTTTTGCACTCCTGCATATGGTGTGACTCCAGATCAAAGTGCCAGAGGAGCAGACACCCTGTTCAGGGTCAGAATGATGGAGGAAGGTTATACATGGGGGAATTACCCCACCTTTCCCACAGCACCCACTATGTGCATCTGGCAGGCTTGAATTCCAAATTTTCCCAAGCATTAGAAACCAGTGAATACCTGCCTTTGATCTGGTACTCATTTCTCATTTCTTTATTAGAGAAGTTAAAAAAAAAAAACAAACAAAAAAAACCCAGTAAAAGTAATGCACAAGAAAAAGAGGTCTCATTACCTCAATACCAGCCAAAGGACTGCAGGACATCAGCTTCTAGACTAGGATGGTTCTGTGGGCATCTGGATGTCCACATGACTATCATCTGAATGACATATGAAAGAAGATCTCGTTAAAGAAGGGGGAGAAATATATTGCAGGTACAACATTGTCATATAGTATTTTTAGGAGACAATGCAAACATGGAAAGGGTTAAAATGTTCTAGTGCTAGCAAATTTCCTTATAATCAGAGAATTCATAAAGTTTCACCATACAAAAGAGGCTGGTTTAGTATTTCCACTTACTTTTTAGCCATTTTGATGGGTTTAGGTTAGATCCTTCCAGATAGGCCTTCACTACCCAAAGGCATTAAAGCTATGGGACACCTGGAATAACCTGAGGCTTTCCACTGATCTAGGCTTGGACTTTGCAGTTCTCATGAATCCATCTCAATTCCCACCCCCAGTGTTTTTCCACCGGAGCTGTACTGACTGCTGTTAACAGGCGTATGGCAGTGATTTCAGCCAAGCGTGCCTGACGCACGGCTGCTGAAGATCTTACTCTGGGTGAGAGTCATCGAGGCAGACAGGCAGGTCTTGTTCAGGTCTGAAAGGAGAAACAACATTTAACAGTATGACTGGGAATAACTGCTTGGAGTCAAACATTAGGCCTTCAAGCACTTTTTTTCCGTATTCTGTAGGGATTCATCTCAGCTCCTGGGCTAACCTGTAGGTCTCCTTTGAGGATGACAACACAGCAGTCTAAAATGAATTGTTATCCTTCGTTGAACATGTGAGCTCTCTCTGGCGCAGGATGTTATTTTCTTTTATATAACTCAGAACAGCTTGGCAATGTGGGTATGAATCCTAAAGGCTCCCTTCCCACCTCACCCATGTTAAGGCTTACTTGCCACCCCAGTTAATTAGCTACCATGCCTTCACCAAGTCTTGGCTTCCTTGCCCAGCTTTGACCAATGGCCTCCTCTGCAGATAAATCAGAGGAACGTGGCTCAGCCCATACCGACAGCTTGAGGGCACATTCGTTAATTGGTTTTGAAGAGCCATGTGAAAAATAACGTTGTTGCTTCCTTTATCTAGAAGCAGTTGATTCCAACGCAGTCCACGAAAGCTGATGTGTGTGGTGGGGTGTATGAAAAAAACACCTAAAATGCCTGTTAGCAGAGCTAATTTTAGGGTAAGGAAGAGGGGAAGAGAAGAAGAGCTGAAGAAAAGTCCAGCAGCCTGTTTGCATCCCTCCTATCCTAGGGACACCTGCATCCCAAAGCCTAAAGAGCTAGGACTGCAAAAGATCATGAAACCTGCTCCCTTTCCCTTTCCATCCATCCTGACATCCAAAGGAAATCTTTGCAGTCCAGAACCTCTTCTCCATGAGTAAAGGATGCCTTTCTGAGCAGTTTTCCAAAGTAAAAGCACTCTGTATCCACTCCTTCAGCAAATGCGCCAGGGCACCTTGTTTTCTTCAGTGGACCCAACCTCCATATCTTTTGACTTCAACAGCTGTACAGGTGTGTGTGGGAAGTGCCTTGCAGGGACATCATGGTATATGGGTTTTATGTTAAAAGATGAGTGGCCTCATGTATATAGTGGATGGTAGAAGAGGGAAAGCCTTAGAGGATCTGATGAAGAGCAACATCTCTGCCCAGCACCTCTCTTGTGGGTTTCTGACTGAACAGAACATTTCTTTGGGAGCTGGTTCTTAGAAACCTAACGGTACATTGAAATCCAGTTGTATGATCAGTACTCAGAGTAAGTTTACACCTCTTTGGCATCTAGAGTTGTCCTAAGCTATCTATAGACTAAGTTAGTTGCTTGGTCAAACACCTCCCAAGCAGCCCTACCTTTGGCTCAGCTCAGGGCATTTCCAGAAGCAATTTCCCCCACTTCCATCATGTCCATATCTCAAAATGTTATGAGGCATGGGACACTGTGCCAGGCAATGCAAAAGGCACCCACTTAGTAGTTTTTCTAAGTCATCTTAGGCAAGCCATAGCTTCTGGGCACAGGTGGGCACAGGTAGGCAGCTAAATTCACTCAGGATACCAACTGAGCAGATCTTACTGCATTTAGTGACAAGTCTATCACCATGGTCCAGGAAGGGTGAGACGGAGAAGGACTTAGATAAAGTAAATTCCTCACCCTGGACAGGCTGAGAAGGAAAGATTCAAACTGAAATCTCAGAAGGAGAGTATAATGAGGGACCATTTTCAGTTTGGTAGTTAATTTTAAGCACAAAGCCTTGAGCATTTTCCTTTCCACAGACTTTTGGTTCCTTGGCTGCTCACCAACAACGTGTACTAAAGCTCATTCTTGTGGTTGATTCATTGTCTACCCTAATGAGGAACCAGACAGCCCATTGATAAATCTGGAGTTCCTCTGGGTTCTTATCCCTAATTCTTCTTTTCTCACAAATCCTTCACATGTCTATAGCCAATAATCTTTCCAGCCTAGCTGGGTCATCCTCTTCTTTTGTCCCCTGTTCTTGCTCCTTTCCTCCTGCTTCAGAATGGCCAATCGCATCTACTTTCTAAACTTCCTACCTTACCTGCCTCACCGTTTTGCCTCTTTTTCCATGCCCAATGCCAAATAGTAATTAACTTTTATCTGAGTATTTACTTACTGTGAGACTCCCACGGCTTGGAGAGAGGGGGAGAAAACATATATTTTAGTAATTGATCTATTTCCAACACTTTAACCTGCAAATATTTTTGTCTTCACCCATCCTTGTTTCCCTCTACTAACCAGCCCACTGTCTTTTCATTCGTCATGGATCACTCAAAGGACTGGCATCTTTTAAGTCACTATGTGTGCGTGCTGTTGTGTAAATGCACACATCTCTGCCACCAGTGACGAGGATCCAAAGGAGATGCAAGAATGACAAACACCTCTAGCTCCAGGAACGTTGTCACCATCTTTAGCTACTTCATGAGTTGAGAACAGTGTTAGGGGATGGTGCTTAATCCTGCAAAGGCTTTGCAAATAGTAACAGCTTGCAAAGCACAATACGAAGGGATGCCGTCACCTGTTTGTGTACATGTGCCTCTGGTGATTTAATCTCAGACCACAAAATGGAATTTTCTGGTTTTCCCCTTCATTTCCAGGACTTTCTCCCCAGCTCAGGTAGCTGCTCCTTTGAGCAGGTCCAGCATCTGCATGCACCAGAGCCCAGACTTTCAACAGATTTCATGCCTATTCAGACATCACATTATTCAGAAGCTTTTCCTTCCCTCCTTTTTTGACTCTTCCCCATTCAGCCCTACATGTTCAACTCCCCAGAGGCTTCTGACCTCTCAAGGTGCTTTTAGGTAGTTGGTTTTACATCCATACAGTGTCATTTCTTACCACTCTAAATTCAAGCCTGTCATTATACAAAAAGAAAAAGATCTTCGATACTCATGGTCAAGGTTAGCTCCAGGAAAAAAACATCTACACCCGTATGCAAGTTACACCTGGGTGTGTGGTTTCTCTATGTCATTCCTTCCCATTTCGTATGAAGCACTTTACTGTTTAATAGAGCAAATACGTACATAGAAGAAAAGAGAATATATATATTATCAATATAAATTTATGCAGACCAAAGTATTGGCCTAAATTAAATGACAATACTTCCCATTCTGAATTCATTCAGCCTAGACAAACAAAATACCGATATATAAAGAAAAAACCTTGTAAGATTGATAAAGACTGCAGAATGATGACTTTAAAGTGGATTTTCCTACTTTAAATGCATAGGTTACATTTTCTTTATGCAGTCTTTAAATAATTCATTAGTCCCCAAGACAGTTTTATTAAGTCTGTGAGTATTGCTATAGAATCCCAAGTAGCTATAACTTCTCTGAAGCTTATGGGACCAGGCAGTTGGAATGCTAAAACATACTTAAAATGAAATAGTCATATATTTGTGCTGGGAGATTGTATTTTGTCAAACTATAGCTGCTTTTTATTCTCTGAGATCCTAGATACCAGATCATGAGCAATCTATAGAGCTGATCAGCCGAGATCAATCAAAATTCAGCAGCTTTTACCACTTCTTTTCTACCCAGCAGAGCAGCAGGTGTCACTCACAAGGAAAACATGGGTTGGTTTTGGCAGACCATCAAGCTTTTAATTTTTTTTTTTTTTTTTTTCAGCTAAGAAAAAGGCATGAGGCCCATCAGAAAAGACAACTGTTAACAGGGTATGTAGCCTCCTAGTTGGAGGTTGGTTGCTTAAACGCAGAGGTGCTTCTGAATGAAAGTACAGTGAGCTGTATGCAACACAACATGCTCTACAGTTTAGACACAGGCCTAAAGTGCTTTTTCAATAATTGCATCACTGCTGCAAGCAACACAACCTCCATTTATTTTTTCATCACTGGCTATCCCGGACTTTTTTTTTCTAAAGTTCCCTCGGAAAGAAAGAGAACTTGTATATACCTTGTACAGCAACCAGCACAAGAGGACACTTACATCCATGGGGCTTCAGGTTTCCACAACAGCAAGATGCACAATCCAATTTTGCACGGAGAATAAAATCAAATCCCAACACTGAAATTACTAACCCAGCAGCAGGCTGGGATCCAGACCTGAAAAAGCTAAAAAGGGGAACCGTTATGTATTTACAGGACATCCGATATCTTTAGCACAGACTGTTTGCCTCACTCCATCTATTCCAAAAGTTATGTGACACTTAACTAATGAAATACTTATCTGTCTTCGCTGTCTGTTGATGCATCCTAAGTTTAAGTTAGACACCAGTCTTTTAAACGTTCGGTATAAAATGAGAGGAACCTCATGCACAACTCTAATATATGTGTCAATAAAATAACATTTGTGAGGCAACGACCGCTTCCCCAGCACAGTACGCAACTGCAGCTACCCTGCAAAGCCCACTTAGTATTAGACTCAGGTCCACCCCTCCCACAAACCCATCACGTTCCAGACCAGTTATCTTCCTTGACTGACACTATCAGACACGGGAGTAAGTGACTTAACTCCACATTCCCCCTAACAGTGGAAATCAGTACGAAGCTGTGCGCAAAGCAATTTCTGCCACTGTATACGTTAACCTCTGCCCAAGCAGAGGGCAACGCTCCCTGGGGTGGAAAGCTCAGCACTTCACCGTAAATCTTACATCCACTTTGCCAATTGAAATAGATAAAAAGAGATTTCCGAACTGGAGAAAAATACTGATATTCATATCGCTTTAGATGTCTATCGTCTCATTCCTTGGCTTTCTTTACAGTTAAGAGAGAAAAATAGGCAATTGCATGGTGTGGTTCACTTGGTCTCTTCTAGAATCTCTGTTAGGAACAGACAATTTATGTTCTAAAGGCTGTTGACCCTACTAATCCGCTCCTACCACAATTTTCAACTAAACTTATACCCTCATTTACCAGGGAAAACCTCATTTTTGTTTAATAATTCCACCTTGCCAAAATAATACTCCAACATGAAAAGTCTGACAGGAGCAGGCAGCCTAGGTAGGCTCTATCACAAGAAAAAAATTACAATAATAGTAAAAAAATTTTAAAATGTTATAAAGATGGCTGTAAGCCAACATTTCAGGACCACAGACAGGCAGTGCATCACTAGGGGAACACTAACTTGAATAAAATATCTGCAAAGATGGTAAAAGTAGAATTGCAGAATATACTGTTGTGTGATTTATCAGCTGTAGTCCATTTGTATATTAAAAATTGTGGTACATAAATTTAAAAGTGCAAGCAAGCTACAAAAGTGGTGAATATCCATTGCTAGAAATCTTTCTATAGAGACTTGAGCGAGGATTCATCTGCAGATTAAGATACAGATGCATTGATATGTCCCTGGTCACTAGGCATCCAAATTCCCATTACTGTCACTGATGGATGAACTCAGTGATGTTTATGGAGTAATTCAGCTAAACCTAACCATGTGCTGTGCCATAGAGTTGCCAAAACATAAGCACTTAATGTTATTTTAGCCCCCAGTTCCCACTTCAGAAGGGCAGTGTCTCCTGTAGGAGATACTACCAATCCCAGAGAGATGGCTTGATACCCAACTGTACATCAAATGGCACCAGATGCCTCTATGTGGGCAGCCAAGTTGTAGCTGTTGTTGAATGAATCCCTCTCTGAGATGCACTGCATGTATCTGTTAAAGGTCCTATCTATAACGGAAGCTTAGACACAAAATCCAAACGTAGACACTGGTATTGGGCACTAAAACCTTGATGCCTTCATTTCAAACAGAATCTCACCCTGGGTTTTTTAATAAAGAGAACTGCTGTTGCTTGCTGCAAATGCCCTGTCTCGGCACATCAACATATAAAATTTTCAGGATGCAATTGTTTGAAGTTAAAATGAACATCCAAATGTCAAAAGTTATTCCTATGTGGAATTAATATTGATGCATCCACAAAAAGTATAATTCAGGTCTTCAAATCCTGCTCTCTGCATTTACTTGATGGGAATGTTTTTGCTAAAATACCTTGCTTTGCTAAAATAACCCCTTGACCCATAGCTCGCATCACTTACCCTTGTGAACCCCTCCACTGGTCCACTTCATTCATACTTTCATCTTTAACATGTCTGAATACTCTACCCCAAGTCCCTTGTGCAGTTTATCCTACATGTCCATCTTGGATCTTTTTTTTTTTCTACAATTCCTTTCTTCTCCCCAAAATGCCATCCCCACCTGTATGTTGTCTTCTACTATGCTTTCTCCCATGTGGCACAAAAGAAGCATATGCTGATGTATCTACACTTTTCTTCAGATCCAGTGCTTTAGGTCCTTATCATCTCAGGCCCCCATTATACATCCAGTTTTTCCTTGGTGCTATATCAAATGCCTTTTCAACTCCTCCATAGCAGGAGAAGAGAAGAGACCTTAAAAAGGAGAGCAAAAAAAAAAGGAGAAAAAACATTTCTTCTGAATCCCAAGGTAATTCTTATCCTCCAAAATGAGTCTCACTCCCCTTTGGAAAGAACAAATTTATTCACCCTTTAGCTCTTCTCAGCTGGATCAAGGAACAGTGAAGCTGCTTTGCTTGTGTAATAGAAGTCAATGTCATTTTCAAATTGTAAACATCCTCTCTGTGTTTTTGCTGTCTGGCACAAGCCAAGCTGTATTGCTGACATAGAACAACGATCTTAAAAGTTTTGGTAATTTTTTTTTTTCTTTTTAGCCATTTAAATGTATCGTTTTATTTTGCTTGGGTTGTCTTAATGAAGATTAAAGAGATGATTTTGATTAATAGTCTTCCTTTGAGACACTGGTAATCTGAAGGGAGGAACTAACACTGTGACATACTGAAAAGTAAAAATAAACCCACGCTAGATTCCTAAAATGCTTTACTGTGCCAGGATAGGTTATTCCAAAGTCACGAAGTCATGCCATGAAGCATATCTCCTTCTGTACTAACACATCTATTATTGGTAAATCATTGCTGATTATTATTTATTCTTAGCTGGAACTCTGATGCAATATACATACTAAATTGTTATCTGATCATGTTTCTTTGGAAATTTATTTCCTTGTTTCTTACAGATGGTTTGTTACTATTTCAAGACATGATTTTTAGCCTGTTGAGTTTTTGCATTTTCCAGTTGTTTGCTTGGTTGACCAGGGTTTTCAAGCATAGCAGATCACCATGGTGAAATACAGTGTAAAAATACTTAAAGCAGCATTGAAAAAGTTAGTGAGAATGCCTTACTGCAGTGCTCCACAAACCAGCCATCTCATGCTAAAATGAATATCCTTCTCAATATAGCCAAGTTAATTTGCCCAGATCTGGCTTCATTACCTTGGACACAATACACTGCATCTGACTTCCTCGCTATTGAGATTTTGTGCAGTTGTCATCCATTCCAGAAGAAAACACGTGCTGTGAATTAGGAGCCCAAACCTATCAGATCAGAAATCTTTGGCTAACCAAAGTGATAAATGTTGCTCCTTGGTGTCAGATCAATGGACACTTAAACAGCACGTAGCATTCTACCCTATTCTTTGTTTATTTGCCTTTGGAGGTAGTCTTGTTAAGTTTTTCCAAGGAAAAAAAATGCCAGCATAATAAGAAAAAAGTAACATTTCCATAAACACACTTTTGGAAACTATTTCATGAGCACATTTCTGGTGGGAAAGATAATATAATTCATGCAAACTCCTTATACCTGCCTTCCAGCGTGCCATTCATACTCCATTGCATCTCTCCAAGCTTTAGGGAACTGGACTTTTTTTCTCCTTTCTACTGCCAGACAAATAAGAGCAGTAGATGCTGAGTCCAGCTGCAAGAAAATCTGGGACCCAGCAGCAAAAATCAAACAAATATAAACCACATAATAAATTATGGCTAAGTCTCACAATGGACTGATATCGTCTTGACTCTTCTGCCAGGATGAAAAAGGATGATTACTACCTTTGGAGATAGGTAGATTAAGCCCGTGTTTAATATTAGAGGCAATCTTTTTAATTTCTTCTAAACTTTTTCCCATCAAAATGACAGCTTATTTAGACAGCAAAAAAATTACTTCTGTTTTTCCTTTGGAAAGAAATAAGAAGCAAAATGAGTAATTTTTCCTCAAATTGCCTGCTAATTATTTTTTCGTTTAATTTTCTATTACTCCTGAAGAATCATCAAGGTTTGGAAAAAAGGCTTATTTTTCATCTTGTTTTATTCCTTTCCCTGAAAATACAGCACATTTTCTAATGTACTAGCTCATTTACTATCTCATCTGCAAGTCGGTGTTTTAAAGAGTGTTGCAGCAGTCTTGACATGAGACATTGATAATCCTGAATTATGAAACAAAGACTTAATTGCATATGGATGGACACTTCCTCAGTCAAGGGAGAGGAGTGACATTAAGCTATATGGATTTTTGCCTGGTTGGGAGGCAGCACCATTGTCATTTAACCCATCTACACTGGTTTCTCCATTTTTCCCGGGCAAAGCATGCAAAATACCATTTATGTATGTTGTAATACAATTAGTACCCAAGCTGTGTGCATCCAAAAAAAAAAAAAAAAAATGACAGCCTTAACTCCTCTATCTACTTCCAGCAACTTCTTTTTTTCTCTGACATCATTCAGTTGGATCCACACTCTTCCCCAGAACTTCTCACTTATCCCTGGCATATGTTTTTGGAATCAACGAATGATTCATAATCTGGGCTGTAATTTCCTGTTGATTTTTAGTGACTCATTTATATGCTAGCTCAGCACCACTTAGAACCAGGCTGAAATGGGCTTATATTTGTTCGGTATTGGTTTGCAGTTCATTTTCCATAAAACCTTAAGAGGAGAAATGAATCATCATATTAGCACTGAATTAACAGTATTTGTTGGAAGGGATCAGGGAAAATATAGCAGGTATTTGGCCCACACCTGTACATTTGTGCTTCATGACAATCAACTCCTGTCTCCCTTCCCAGTCTGTTCCCTATGAGGCCAACCACTCACTATCTCCAATATTTATTTCACAGGAAGGATGAGAGGTAATGGTAAGGTAATGGGCTCCTCAGTTTTACAAAGAAAGACATAACAAACATCAGTTGTCTGAAAGTTGAATCAAGACAGAACCTGTCTAAGAATGAAAGCAAAATGTCAAAGAATAAAAAATTTGAGTTTACCCATGGTTCCCATTGATTCTCTATCCTTGGAAATCATTTGCTCAAGTATGAATATTTTCCTAAGAGTTAAATTGTAGTTCAGAACAGAAAGAAGGGAAGCAGTGGACTTGATACTTGTGGTTTGTTCTAAAGAAAATTGTTTTCTAAAAGGAGTTGGCCATGCATAAAGCAGTGAGATAGGGTAAAATTAGCAAGGTGGCAACATTATAAGATCTCTCTATTTCCTCATTATTTTTTGAGGTTTTGATTTTTTCTAATGTACAAGATTTCAAAACACATTCCCTATTTCATGTAAATGAAGATGTATTTTATTCAATGTCATATCCATTGATTTTTTTTCCCCTTCTAAATGGAGAATTCAAGTGCCAAATAAGTCATTTGGCTCCTTGCCTCAGTTTCCCTACTGTTAATATAACATAACATTACTTCCATATCTAATTTTGAGGTTTGAATCATTAGCACTTGAAAAGCACATGAGTATCGCCCACTGTAAGATGCCTGGTGGCTTCACGCATCTTGCACTGTAATTGCTTTCTGGTTCATCAACGTTGCTTCACAAACTGTGTGCTTGTGCTCAGTAGATATGTGTTGTCCTTTAAAATAGCCTCATCAATAATATTGTTGTCCCATCCATCACAAAAACACAGGCAGCTGAGTGGAGCAGTGCCCAGGTGCTGGTTGTTTTAACTCACAGATCAATATTTTACATCTATTAAAGTGAAGAAATGACCAAGACCATTTCTACCAGAAGGCACCATAAGGTGATCTACACAGGTGGGGTGTTATTAACTTGCACTGCAATTAACACAACTGAGATGACCATTGCTACTTCTCCCCCAGTGATACAAAGCAGAAAAAGCCTCATAATTTGTGGCCATTATGAACACATTTAACACAAACAGGGCAATTTACCACCATGTCCAGCCCTGGCTACCGCAGTTCCAGTAATTCTAAAAAGCCCCAATTTCCCTCCTACGGTTTTGCCTCCTTTCAACATTTTTACATCCTCTTTAGCACTCAGGCTTTGTTGCTGCGCTCATACAAGCGCCTCCCACCCACCTCCCCAGAGCTGAATCCAATCTTACAGGGCTCCCAGAGAAAAGACAAAATTCTATGCAGCTGGTACTTACGTCAATGAGATGTGTGTCCCTGTAAGTAAGGGCAGAATTAAGAATTAGGCTTAGTGTGGCTTTGCACAGAGCTGATGGGGTATTTTCTAAGGTATAAGGTGTTATGTAAAGGCCAGCCCTTTCATTGTGTTTCACCTTTTTTTGTAAGCAGATGAGAAAAAAGGATACGATAGCAGTACAACAAAGCATATCATTAATCTCTGGATCACTTTTTCCCCCTTCTTACTCCTTCTGTTTTTCAAAAGAGGGCTTAATACATAGAAAAGAAAAGAAAATACCAGTGCAACAATCATAAGTGCAAGGCAAAGGTTCAGCCTGTTTATTTTTCTCTGTGAATTACTGGGCTTTGTGTAAATCAATATGTTGTTCCCTTGGCACTTCAGTACATAGCAGAGTAGATTTTAAAAAAAAATAATATATATATATGTCTGCTGCACAATGCCATGCAAAACTGTTAACTTGGAATTGAGAGTTTGTGTCAGCAAAAGGGCTTGATATGAACAGAAATGCAGACGACAAATGTTGCGGTGGATCCCTCCCTGTATCAGAGGTTGCAATGACCAAGGCAGCAAAGGGGAGAGCCAGGAACAACCTGGCATGACTGAGTTATGTCTCATCATACATTTGGTTGAACAATGGAGACATTATCCCCAGCTGACTAGGAATGACCTGCTTGCCTCCCTGAATTTCACAGAGAAAGGAAAATCTTTTTTTTTTTTTCTTTCTATTGGCATTTGATATGATATGTGTGGTCCTCTCTGTACCTCTACAAGAAACTGATGTGTTTTCACCCAGCATCCTGCAGCCTATTCCTCTCCCTCCTTTCCCATGGGAAAATTCAAATTATTGAAAAAGTGCTGCTTTTTTTTTTTTTTTAGTGTGGGAAACCTGCCCACTCAGCAGCACAGCAGCCCTTGTCAAAAATATTCCAGCATGGACTTAGCCATCCCCTGTGTTAATGCTCTCCTTCAGAAAGTGGGTCTGTTTCTACCTTTGGATGGAAAAGCAAAGGCACTTTAAGGGTTAACCCTCTTCCTTGTGGTTTCTTTTTGCTGGTGTTGGCTCATTCCATGAGTTTTTTGCTTTAATGAGCCCTCTTTAGCTCTGCACTGAAACTGGAGAACTCTAGTCTCATTAGTTTGGCTAATTAACCATTCTCTTCTAACTGTCGTATCAGGTTCATCTAAGTACAGGAAACCTTGAGAAAATAACTAACAATTGCATTATCATGCAAACTCGTAGGTAGAAGTGAGCCAAGTTCCTGCTTGAAAATATGAGAACCTTTTAACTGTGTAGGCAGTACTGTATTCCACAGCGCTTCAAGAATAGCACAAGCAATCCCTCTCCATTTCCTAAAACTGGAGATTTTCAAAAGGATGCATACCCGCATGCTCAGAACTTGCATCAGCCTGTACTTAGTGGGGAGAGCTGATCCCCAGGGGAGATTTTCCAAAAACGTCCTTCTGGCCATGCCTAGATGGACACCAGGTGAGGGACAGAAGGTGGCTGACCAGTTCAGGTCTGGCAGCAGTCTGTGTTTCTGTGCAGTGAGGCTGCACTACAAAATAGAGCTGATGAATCCACGTGCCATTGCTTCGCACTAGATGGACTGCCTGGGATCTGCTAGAAGAAGAGATGTCTCCACTGCAGCACATGTTGGATGCAGACTGGGAAAGGAGGTGGCGAAGCAGTGATTCTCTCTGAGGGACCAGGACGTAATGGTAAGGAGGAAAACAAAACTCCCTTCACTGCCCCAGAGAGCGCTCTGAGCCTCAGTTAACCCCTGGATTTCCCTTGGGTGGTGAAGAGATGCTCATTCAACCAGCCATTCCAGACTTCCTTCTTGGTCTTGGACAGCAATTCAATGGAGTCAAAGCAGAACTTAAGGTACAATCGTACCATCCCATCCGATGGTGCAACTCTACCATCGTACAATCAAGTCATCGCATCCTAAAGCAGATTCTGAAATGTAGCCAGAAGAATCACCTCTGTGCTCTGCCGATTCCTCACATTGACCACCCATGGGCTACACAGGCATCTAGGGCACCCAGTTCAGACACCCACCAGGGATACGTGTCCCATGTCCTTTCTCCAGTTCCTGACACCCAGACCTCTCATCCAACTCACCTGCGAGTCCAGCCTGATGTTTTCTAGTGAATCACATCCCTTCACACACCACAGCTTGCCTGTTCAGACAGAAAACAGTCTGGAAAGGAATTTAATAAGAAGATCAGATTTTGATCCCGTCCTGTCTCTGCCCTTGTTTCCTTGCAAATAAATAAATAAATTCTCCAACTACTTTTTTTCCCTGTCAGTCCCAGTTCTTCTACATCCACCCCCAGTTTTGGTATTTCTGAAGTAGTTATTGCAGCACTGTTGGCCTTGTAAAATTCCACTTCCCAAAAGGTCCCCAATGCTCTCTTTAATTAATTGTGAAGTTTGGCCATTTCTTGCATAACTCCTCCTTAAACATCTGTGAAATCTGTCCATTCCTCATGGTGCTATCTGTAGCTTTTGTCAGCTTCTCACTCCGTTAATTTATTATGTTCAGCAATTTCTCATGCTATATAGAGTAGTTCCTTATGGTGTGCTCACTTAGCTAAACTTCAGGCCAAGGCCCCATCATCTTCTCGCATACCTTAGCAGAAATTATTTTCATTTAAAAAAAAAAAAAGAGAAAAAAATGACTCCTCAACAGCCAAACCACCAAATATTTGGCTTTTCTTTTTTCCAGGTTTAATTACCTTTGAGGGGGCTTTAAGAAAGTTGCCTTTAGAAATGCAAAATATTTCTGAATCCTTGTGGCTTCCCATGTGAATGATTCTTCACCTGCTATTTACATAATTCCAGGCTTTTTGAAGAGCGTATGGTATAAATTTGTGTCCACAGGGGCTCCTTTTGCAGCATGATGCTAGGCACTTATGTGGAATAGGGGTTAAAGGATCTTTTTAAGCCCTCCTATGCCACTCTTTGCTGTGGATTCTCTATAAAAAGGTGAATCAACAAGGAATTACCCATTGTGTGCCAGGATGGGGTTGATTTTAAAGGCAAGGAGAGGATAATAATATGAAAAAGAGAGAAGTGAGTCAGAGAAAAGTACGGTTCTAGCCCTGAGGTCACTCTCTTGTGCTTCTTTTTGTTAGAGCTGCTGCCTGCTGGGACTGTGCTGGGAAGTTGGTAACTGTTCCCAATTATCCCAATAGCTTCCCTTCACTGGCTGCAGATGAAGCCAAGAAAAAAAGCTTCGCATCCCCTCTTTAAAAGAAGCCAGCAATCTGCCAGCATTCACACTGTCATCTCAGGGTGGTTAATCCCTTAAAACAAAACACGTCCAAGGGAGATGAGTTGGGAGACCGACACCAGCATGGAGACCTTACCCTGCAAACCACAGTCAATCAGACTCTCCTGCAACCCTGGGGAGCACAGGACCAGTTTTGATGACTTAACACCACCGTTGCTCACTTCTCCGAGTTATAAGCCCAAAATGGATGCTCTGCCCTAGGAGACACTCTTCCCTGCAGGAGAAGAACTTCAAAGGCAGGTGACTTTAATTGCCCCCAGCCACGCTTGATCAAGCAAGCTCTGACACATCAGAAGGACTAAGGTTCTTCCAGACCCCAGCAAAATCTCCCAAGGGTTGTAATGGTAGCCTTGCTGTCTGGGACTTTTGTGCCAGGAGTTGCACTGAAGGAAACAAAACTCCAAAGGGTCTTCCAGAGAATGGCAAGAAGATAATCTGGGTTTTGCAGTCCTCAGGGTGTGATTCACCACTGCCCTTAGGGTTAATGCGAGGACATGGAGAGCAGTGTTCACCTGTAACACTGCCTCAGGGCTGTTTAATATTTTCCAGTTAACAAGCCCCTAAATATTTTGCAGTAGAAAGCAGCTGGTATTTGCAGTAAATGTTGTGCTTTGTTACCACTTGGGTTTAAACCACGACAGGTGTCTAAGGAGAAATTAGAGGGGAAAAAAAAAAAATCTCTGAGAAACTGGACAATCATCTTTTAACTCAAATTATGGAGCTTCGTATGTTTAAATCCAGGGACTCAATCCCCTTTGCCTTGATACCTTATGGCTCCATTACCTTTCACTGCACCAGTACCAGGGTTGTATCTGCAGCTTCACTGAATACAGTCATCTTTAAAACACAAGACTTTTTTTTATTATTATTCTCCCAAAACAGACCTGTAAGCTATATTTTTAGAAACATAGCTGAAGTCAGGCACACTGCCACATGAGAATATTCTCTCTTTTCCACACACCTCACACTTTTTCAAGGGTTGCAGCTTGCCTTGTGCACACTGATGCTATTCCACGATTGCATCACTGTGATCATATTTTGAGCTAAAAGGCCATCTCAAACTGGGATTCACTCCTCCAGGTTTTGCATCAGAATTGGCCCCCCCCAGACACTGAAATTATCAACACCTCTGTCATTCCTCAGGAGTGTAGATTTATGCTTCATTTGTACTTGCTTTACTCCGTGCTGACAGATCTCTTTGGCTCCTAGGAGAAAGTCTTTATGAAAAATGTCAGTCATATCAAAATAAGCCATAGTGATTTACTCACATGTCATCACTAGAAAAGACATTCCTCCTCTGTCTTTTATTCCCTGCATTACAGTAACAATCATTTTCATATTCACTTGCACTTAAACATTGATTTTTCTAGTGACTGGGCTGTGCTGTGTGTGTCTTACACAGGAGAGTGAATAACAGTTAGGTGCCTTCACTTGGGGTGGGCAGAGCCTTTGTAGCTGACCTGTGTGTTAACGATTAAAAGACCAAACCCACGGGGGGTAAATTATGCCAGACCTCGGACACAGACCATGAAGAAGTCTTCTGTACCACCAATTCAGTCTCTACTAGTAAAGAAAAAAAGCCAGAGCACAAATCGGTATCGAAAACATATGTGATGGTCGTTCACAGTGTTTAATGGTCCACGTGTTCTTTATCATGATCTGGGGAGAGCACAGGGACTCTTCCCAACAGGGACAGTGACCAATGTTCCCTCTTTCATAAGGATGGGGAAAAGAGATAGCACCTGGGTATGTGAGCCATGCCGCGTCGTTTGGTCCTGAAGCCAGAAAATCACCCCCAGACTGTTTTATTTATTCACAGAAATGTAGCATGTGTATTGTTAGGGCTGGATTTTCTACTGTCTCCAATCAAGTCTACTGCCTGGTAGGACGATGTTAATTTCTGTTGGTAAGGATCATGCCCACGGTGCCCATTCATTCAAAAATGCAACCCACAAGTATGGAAATGACCTCTTTTCTCTCTCTTGTGGCAAGCTTTACCTGTGACCCTTGAAACACACAACAGCACTTCCATTTCAAAATCCTAGAGGGACAATAAAGAAAAAACCTGAGGACTACTTTGAATGCATAGAACAATTGTGGTTCTACAATAAGGGTGATGGTATTGCACCAAATTCCATAAAAAATGCCTTTCAAGGTTTGCTGCACCTACATCTAAAAGGAGAAAATAAAATTTAAATGATTGTATTACAGATGTTGCACAAAGAATGACTTTTCCTGTCTAACATTAATAGGTAAATAAGATATATTTATGTTCATACATCACTACTTTTGAACAGAATATATTATTATGCTAAGAATGCAATAAAAATAACACAGCACACTTGAACTGGCAATCATCCATACCAAAAAATGACATCCTATACCATGGTTCTTAAACACAAAAGCTAGAGAACTGTGGTAAATGGGAAAGGGTCAGAGTTAAGGCTATTGCACCTGGGTTAATTCCACAATTGTAATGCAGCATCTGGCTTCCCAGAGACCCTGTTTATCTTCACCCTTCAGAAATTATAATCTCTAAGATCGTCTTGGAGAGATGACTCAGTCTACCGTAAGCTGCTGAAATCCCGCATCTACTGAAAATGTATGACAAAACACACATTGGCCTTAAAAAAAGCCAGGTTTTTGCCTTAAAATATTTTAGACTTGCTGGCAGGATGGGAAGCCACAGTTTGAACTTGTCTCCTATGGAAATTGTGACGGGGGGCTGGTTCCTGAAAGGTCTGGAAACTATTTGCCCCGTTCGTGTCTAGAGATAAAAGATCCAGCCTGGATCGGGGGGATCGCAGGTGTTAATTCTGTTTAAAACCCTGCGCACGGGCAGAAGGGATCATCCTGCGGCTAGCGCCCTTCCTACCACACCACAAAGCAGGGCAGGGATTCGGGGGATGAATTCTGCAGCAAAGCCACAGCATGGACCAAACTGGATAAGGGGTAAGCCAGCTCCCAGGTGACAGCAGGGCCAACATCAAAGAGTCTAATCCCTTCACAGACCTAGCAAGAAAATGGCAGATAAGAAGAGGATTTGTTTAAAGGAAAAGCCCTCAGAGTTCAGCTGAGGATCCCCCAGCATCTGTATCTTACTGCCCACCCTGGCTTTCCAAAAAAGCTCATATTCCTCCTGGATGTTGCAAACTTTACGCTCTTTTCAGCCATTAGAATTTTGCTAGGACATCCAGAGGAGAAAGTCCCTCCTGTGCTGCTGGCACTTTCGGAGGAGAAAAGGCAGAGCTCCAGCGAACAAACTGGACGCCGTTTACAAGTCTGGTCATCTCCTGGGGTGTTGGAGACTCCAGGCACATCTGGGAAGCACCAGTGTGCGAAGGGCTGCCGCCAGGCACTCTGCTCCAAGCAGCGCAGTATTAACAGCCTGCTGTCTGAGCAAATGGAAGAAACCCTAGATTAACCAAGGCTCTGAAGACGCAACGAAATCTCGGAACTCTCGTCTGGGTGTCAGCTCAGTCTTTGAGAACAATGTGGTAATTTTGCACTCAGGAAGGTGTTAATTAAAACCACAATGACTCCTGCTAAAGCCACAGTAAGGTACAAGCAGATAAGAGCTTTTTCAAGGGCATTCGCTTGTCTCATTATTTACACAATTCATTGTCTTTAAAGCCACTCTGATGGCTTGTTGTTTTTTCTCCAAATTATTTCTGTCGAGAGAGGATTCATGGAGTGGAGCTCCCAAATGAAAGTCACATTTCCTGCTGAGAAACCTTTTCTGAGGTTGGCCATGGGTAGGACTTTTGCCCTCCCAGACTCTGAGGTAGCAGTTTGGAAGGAGAGAAATGCTTTTGCGTGTTTGCTGTGTCAGGGGAAACCTTCCAGGTTGTGGTTTACTGGATGGATAGTCAGGCTTGGGGGAGTTGGGTTCCTTCCTAATTGCCTGCTCTTGAGCTGCTGCAAAAGGAGGGTCTAAAAATACTAAAGAGGAATGTAACTTCATTCCTAGCACAAAGAAAAAGAGAAAAGGAAAAAAAAAAATATGTTTGCATACAGAGAATTGTATTTGGGTGAAACTGAAAAAAAAGTCAGTTCTGTTTTTTTTTTCCCAATAGTATCCTTTACCTGAAGAGGAGTAAGTTCTGATCTTCCACAGTGGGGGATGTAAGCTCAGTGTCTCATTATTGACCGTCTGCAAGATTGTTTGAAAGAAAGAATGGAGTCAACAATATATCCAGCTGAAAAAATCTTAGTTACAATGTATACACACACACAGAGATAGATATAGATGATATAGATAGATATAGATATGTAGCTATAGATATAGATATGGATATAGATATAGATATAGATTGATGCACACACAGATCTAAATATACATACAGTGTTTGCAAAAGGGAGGGGATGGTTCTTAGTCATATCATTCTGGCATGGAGCTATTCAGACCAGAAGGTTGTATGACTGATGTTTTCTTTTATGCATGAAAGGGGATGTTGCCCCACAGGGAATGGTCCAACCTGCTATCACATCACAGGCTCATCAAAGCACCCCTGGGCTTTCCATCTTCTTGCCAAAGGTCAGCCAAGACTGTGTCAGGATATCAGACATCTCTATGTCCCTTGGGGTAGTCAGGCAAGGTGTTGAAAGCTGAGAAGATATTTTAGAAAAAACACGTTTTTCTGATGTGGCTCAGCTTTAAGTATCAACCCTAGATATGTCAAGTGTGTCAAGGACAGGAGAGTCAAGCTTAGAAGACAACCATGTGTGGGCAGCAAAATGCCACGACAATCACAGAGCTGATTTTCTGGCCAAATACTGACCTTAGCACTTGCAGCAGGCTGAAAGAAAAGTTCCCCTGGTGTTTCAGCTTAGTGCTAGACTGAAATCCCTCTCTTAAACGCTTTGGTGGCAATCAAGGATTTGAGGTGGCCTGCATCCCAAAGGCTGCTGAATAGCAGTGCCAAGGAATTTCTTCAGATGGTCTAAATTTATAGAAGCGAGGAGGGAGTGTCCCTCTAGGGAGGAACTTGCTGTAGAAATATTAAATTGTTATCATGCCGCTAGCCTTGTTCTAGCTGGAGGAGAAAGAAAACAAGGGGCAAAGGAGAACTTCAGAAGAGCTTGGAGGAAGGTGCAGGTTGGCCTCTAAGTGGTACAATAGACTGCAGAGCTGTTGTGGACTGGATGAATTTCAAGCCTGGATTGTTTGGAGCTCGGAGCTCTCTTTCCCCTCTTTACTAATGTCCCTGTAGAGAACTGATAAGAAACCTCTTCCTGATAAGGGAAAGGATTAAGAGAGGAATCTCTGGAGGAGATCAGCCATCAGCTCATTTTTAGCCTTCCACAGAAATTGGCCTCAGAGCACTTTCAAAGCCTTCTTCCCCAGCAAATGTGCCTGCCTGTCTCCGTGTGAAAGCCCAAATCTTGGTATTTAGAGAACCACCGTGAATTTGAGCTACTCAGTTATTCACGAGAGGGTTGCAAGTGATTTTTGGTTCCCCAAAACAGCTCTGTCCTCAGTGACACTCATGATCCACAGATGTAAAGCAACTTATCCTGTTTCTGCAATTTGCCACCTGGCATCTACCAAAAATTGGGTAACTGTACAGCTAAGTGTAGGCAAGGATAGGTCACCAAGGTCAGAGCACGGGCCAAAACCGTATTAAGGTCTATCACAACTGCAGTGGTCTTACACTTTCAGGCTGGCAGCAAGGATCCTGAACACTATCAGACAGACACTGATAATGCAGGTGGTGTTGCTGAATTTAGTTGCAGAGGGGAAAATTTGTTAGCATCATCTATTCATCACTGGAGGGCCATGAAACTGAGGAATCTTCCAGTTATGAATGAGTGTAAAGGTATGGCAAAGAGGGTGAGCTTGGTGTTGCTCTTACCTCGCTGATAAATACCATAACGAGATATATTCGTGCTACTCTCTAGCATGATGCAGCCATCATTCTCTGCTCCAGACCAATCCTGGCTAACCCTGCTCATGTCCCTGACACAAGATGACCACCCCGGTCCCTCTGGCCTTAAAGTAGATGCAGCTTTTAAAGCAAGATTCTGTGGTCTCTGCTTTCAATCAGGCTGCAAAGACTAGGAGCTTTGCTCCCAAGTAGTGAGAACTCAAATATGCATCAGACAATGCTAAGAGTCGGGAAAGGAAGAAACACAAATTTTCTTTTTAAAACGTTCAGAAATCTGCTCTGGTTGGGGCACATCATCGTTTAGCAGAGCAATTCTTCTCACGTCTTCATTCATCCTGATTATTTTGTTCTATACTCTGTAGATTTATCTTCCCCTTTTAATAGAAGGCAAGTTTTCTGGTTGAAATCGGGAATGCCCATTTTCACCTGCCATAAAGTGAGAGGTTAATTGTCCACCAAAGGAGAAGGGCTCTAATGACCATTGCCTATTAGAAATGTCAGAAACAGTCTGCTCTGCACTTTCTCTTTTCGAATAAACTCTGCAGGAAAAACGAAGCTGAGCCCACAGTGTACAGTTTTATAGCACACAATTCAGTCCCATTTTACATTTATTTCTCACTAACTCTGCACTGTAGTCAAACAAGTCATCAGTGCATTTAATTTCTTTGGCAAATCATTCAAAAACAAATGGAGAGTTTCCCTGCTCCAGTTTGGCATATGTTATTTGAAAGTTTTTCTGCCTAGGTAACAGCGAAAGGTGTCCTGCAGTGATCAAGGACAGTTGTAGTCAAATGAATAATCTACCACTAGGCCTCAGATACAGACAGATGTGAGTCAGCTTTGGTCTGAAATATTGCCATATATCCACCGGAGAAACCAAGGTGTGCCTACATGGCTTTACACCCCCTATAGTTGCAATGATACACAATTTTTTTTTTTTTTTTTTTTTTTTTGAGAAACAAGAAGAAAGACCCATTTTCATACCTCTTTGGGCTTCTGCCCTGTAGAATAAAAGGGTCTGACAAGTATTAATGTATTTATCTACCCAAGAGGAACATTGTCTCCACCTTGGCAGTGGAAAGTTTAGATGCAAAGAAAATTCCTGATCCCCCAAATACTTTTCCATCTATTTGAAGACACACCAAAAAAAAAGGACTGAACCATCTGGAGTATTCTGAAGAGTAAGACTGAGTCACTTGTCCTAGAGAAACTATAACGTGTGGAGAATGATTTAAGGTTTCAGAGACGTTGATGCTAGGAAGGATCATTTATTGAATTTCATAGCTAGCAATAGATGGAAAGGAATTTCAAAAAGGTGGAGGCAAAACCAAAGGTCTCCCCCTTTTTCTACTCAACTTAGCTAATACGCCCCCCTCCTCAGGCTTGGGACATGGTGCTCCAAGCTGGTCCTCCCTCTGATGAGCACCCTCAGATTTGTTGGCAATTGGACCCCTCAGATTTGTTGGCAGTTGGACACCCCAGTAACCATCATGGGTCAGCTTTCAAGGTTTACAGAAACTAAGGTCTCCTGAATGTGAAGATCGCCAGCCACAAAGTGTCTCAATCTCCCCAGGTTGTTCCCTCGATAAATTCCCCTCACTGGTGAAGAACTCTGGTGTCTCCTGAGTTTTGCAGGAACTCACCATGAGATGCTACACTCGATAGGACAGGACTACATCAAGCAATACATTCCATAAACAAAATGAGCAAAATATACCAGCAGTTGTTCTCAGTCCCTGAGGCCAAGTGGCAAAAGGTAGTATATAACTCATTTTGCCTCCAAAGCAATGTGTCACCCTCCAGACTGCCTGCTGGAAACGGTCCCTGGCTTGTAAGGTTCAATAGCACAAATGCAGCCCTAATATTGAGATCATGCTTTGTGAGGCCCTGTGTGCGATAGGGAGGAAAAAAATCAGGGACAAAGACTGTTAGTGGTGTGATGCATTTTTCTGCCTACTGACATCCAGCGTGGATGCTGGAGATAGCTGTTGATCTCAGAAGCACTCCGGGAAGACTGGTGTTTAGACAGGTCAATAATCATCAGCAAGGATAATTCCTGAGTGAAGCATCAACAGCTCACTTCAGTTATTCAATTGTTGTGTGATTTTGAGCAAGATATAAAGACATTTCAGGGAAGTAGGGACTCACACAATTAAAAGTAAATAACTTGTAATAATATTTTCCAGTTAAGTCCAACAATTTACCACCACCTATTTCTTCAACTAGTGTATGCTGTGCTATTAAATAAATCAGTGCAGGGACTGTTCTCTGTCCCTGAGGCTAATCTGCACAAACTGACCACATTCATATTAAATAACATTTTTCCCTGGTTCCCTTGTAGACGTCTTCTAGTGCTGGTTGATTTTAACATATCGTAATAAAATGCATCTTCAATTCCAAGTATCTGATTTAATGCAGATAAAAAAATAATAATTGCTTCTCGGGTTTTTTTCATTTATTATTTATTGCTGGGTGTTATTTATTAATTGGGATGTCAATATTAATAACCCAGCCTGGGCTGAGGAACTGCATGCTCTGGGAAATGCTGAAGCGTCTGGGAGTGCAAGAACTGCTGGGACAAGGTGAGACTGGAGGGCTCCCAGCCTTGGTGCTTCCTTGTTCTTAGGGGTCATTCAGAATAGCTGTGGTCTCTTTGTGGGGACAGGGAAGGCTGGTGGAGAGGAAACTTCCCAGGTTTATTCCTGGCTTTTCTGCAGAGCCTCCTTTGCTGCAGAGCAACTTTGTACAGCCTTTGGAGCGGGGCTGATGAGGAGCCCCATAGACATCCTGGTATGTTGCTCTGCTACAGGAGAAACTTTTTGTGTTTACACGGTGCTTTAGCACAACAGGGTTTTGATCCACACTTAAGTATCCAGGCTCTGGCATAAAAGCAGGAGTAAATGAGGAGGACTATCCAAGCACTGCTCATACTCCCTTTATGTCAGAAAGCATAGGTGACCTCCGAGACCTAAAAATTACATCCAGAGTTATTATACAAAGACATTGCCTCTGGCATGAGTTGTCTGTTTCTTCACACAGTGCACAGTGAAACTGTGCAATTCTTGCCACAGGATATTGCATACACTTAACAAGTTTAAAAACTAATTGGATAAATTCCTGGGGGAGGAAGGGAGGAGCTAAAAATACAGGACTATAAAATATAAAAATCCCACACCTGTGTCAAAAGACCCACGACCACAGATCTCCTAATACGGGGAAAGTAGTTTAGGGGAACATATCACTACATACTCACCCTGTTGTTACAGTTTTTCCAATGCACATGCCCTTAACTCTAGGGGATATTGGGTATGAGTTTAGGGGGACTTTATCCTGATTCTGTACAGATATTTTTACCTATACTCTGATTTTTATCTCTATTCTTAAGTCATTCATGACTTGCAGACATGGTAGGACACAGACCAGACCATCAGCCAGACTTGCCTGCCTCCTGCCCTTCCGGAGAGTGCATTCTTGGGATTATCTTGCTGTCCAGACAATGACTCTCATCTCCTCTTGGAAGAGCCTGGTAATCTCTTGTATTAGCATTCTGGAGAACAGCTCTGGGTTAACAGGTTCACAACACATATAGATTTTCTTTGTTAGTAAGTGAAGCAGAGACAAAGATAAATATGTAGCCCCTGGAGGCCTCTTTAGAAGTTGTCTTTATGTCTGTAGGTACTTTTGTTCCTTTGATATCTCAGTGCTTTGATGTCAGAGAATTGGACAAATCCTCTCGCTTTCGGCCTTGCCCTAATCATTAGGTCTGTTAAGAGGGGTCCCCTTGGGGTGGCTCTGTAAAGCCTAAAACGGGGAGGGGGTGGAAGATGAAGAGTAGTTTTCATAGCTGGTTTGTGAAATCTGTGAGCAATGGGAGCTGGAATGGGCCCTGTACTCTCTCAGATGTCTTGAACACACAGCTATACAAGTTTTGCAAAATGAAGCCCATTATTAGCATGGACTTTGATGGACAAGTCTGAACAGAAAAGGTCTGAATAGAAAACTCACGATGAACTGAATCCCATCTTCAGCCCAAGCCTTGGAGACATGGACTGACCAGAAATACCAGGAGAGGGAATATCTCTGTAACCAGCCCCAGTTGTGCTCACTTCTGCTTTACTTGCCTTTTTAAAAGCTCGAACGGGGACCCACAGGTCTCATGGAAGATTGCAGTGACCCAGGGAGAGACCATCATGGGTAGGATTAACTGGGTAGAGTGCAAGATGAATCAGAGGCAATGGGACTTGAAAATAAAGTTTCTCTGATATAAGTGAGTCTGACACTCAGGTTTATGTCCACTTAAAATGGAAATGTTTCATCCTGGATCTAGAGAGATCTAAAAATCAAACAATCTGAGAATGTCTAAAATGCTTTTTTTCTTTTCTTTCCTTCAAAATGCCTAACTAGGTGTCTTGGCACTCCCAAATCAATTAGCTCCAGCCTGAGAACAATTTTTTTCAAAAAAAAAAAGAAATTTTCATAATCCCATATCCTTCTTCAGTTAGGGCTGAAAACAGGTATCAGAAGTTTCCACAAGAATGGCAATTCACTTTCTAATTACCTCCATGTGCAAGAAGACAACCTGTTGTTATAGAACCATAGAATCATTTAGGTTGGGAAAGACATTTCAGATCAAGTCCAACCATTAACCTAACACTGCCAAGTCCACCACTAAACCGTGTCCCTAAACACCACATCTACGTGACTTTTAAATACCTCCAGGGATGGTGACTCCACCGCTTCCCTGGGCAGCCTGTTCCAGTGCTTGACAACCCTTTCGGTGAAGAAGTTTTCCCTAATATCCAATCTAAACCTTCCCTGGTGCAATTTGAGGCCATTTCCTCTCCCCCTATCACTTGTTACTTGGGAGAAGAGACCGACCCCCATCTCACTACAACCTCCTTTCACTAGTTGTAGAGAGGCATCAGGTCTCCCCTCAGCCTCCTTTTCTCCAGGCTAAACAACCCCAGTTCCCTCAGCTGCTTCTCCTAAGACTTGTGTGGTGAGGTGCCAGAAACACTCCAGGCTAAGAACCTGCTTGATCTAAAAATGAGCTGCCTTGTGACTCAGTGGTTTAAAAGGAGGAGGTTTGTAGGGATTTTTTTTTTCCCTATATTTTTAACAACCCCAGCTTAGACAGAAATTGTATCTAAGTTAAATATCACTATTACTAAATGAAGCAAGAGGGTGGAGATTAAATCTGCCTTTGCACTTTATAATTATGTTACCATTATGCCTTTTGCATTATTTCTAGTTGTAAAAACACCTGTCAGTTCCACCTATGTGCTCAATGCAGTGCAAAAAAAACCCTCAAAGACTAGCCTGACCCAAAGTCTTAGGAAACTTTCCTTAGGTTTGTGTAGCTGCCCTGGTAACTCCTACCTGGAAACAGGGAGATGTAAAAAGACTTTGACTTTAAGGATACCTCTTAGGATGTATGGGCAGGATGGACAGGAACAAACCATGCAGGGTGATTTGGACATGAGCAAAGCTGTAAGGGGAAAGCCCTTCCTGCTCTGACCAGACCTTGTTTCTGGTCTAACACATCTTTTTCTACAGGCTTATCAAATCCAAGAGCACATCTTAGAAAACAACATTCTCAACTTCATCTTCCCTTCCTTGAAATCTGGCTTTCCCAAGCTTCCCCTTTTATATCACTTGGTGTTTCTAGACTTGCAAAATCTGAGCAAAATGCCCAAATGTTCCCTCCAAATTATTCTTTTTTTTTTTTTTTCCCCCTCATGTGTGTGTAAATTTATGGAAATGCTGAAGGAAAGCTCTGCATACTTAAAACTAAACAAATCCCTTCCACAGCCAGTCTTTAAACAAATTTGTGCCTTAAAGCCATCAAGCTGCAATTTCAGGTTTAGAGATGAAACCTATAGTTTTTACCTCAGGAGAGAAACACATATGTCCATCTCACCTAATACTAGTCCAGGAAGAGATTTCCTTCACATCCCTTCAAAAAATAATTCCTCATCCTCCAAAATAATGAATAAACGATTCAGTTTGGATGTTTTCAATATTTTGCCCTTAAAATAAATAATGCAAAGAAGTAAAAGAAAGTGTGTTAACTGATTTAAAGCTTTTATTTGTTTTAAATGATTGTCATTTGTTTCTTATAGCAGTGCAATAACGTGTAAGTAATTTCTACTGCATCACACAAAGAGGCAAACACCTATTTGCTATGAGTTATTTTAGGTGACATTCCATAAACAGTCAGCAATCCATCAGATCCATGTAATGGATTGGTTTCTCAGCTCAGACTTTTTGTGAAAAATAATGAAAGAAATAAGTATTTTGAGTGATTTAAATACCTGTGAGTGGTTCCTGGCCATAGTAAATGTAGGGACTAGATGCCTCGGAAATTCCTGACATATTTGCTGAGACACTTGAGATCTGTTCAGAGTTAAACCTCTTCTAATGATACTGGGGTCTAATTATTAGTCAGCAAATACACTTCCGGAGTGGCTGATAGTGTCTCTATCTCTTATAGTCAGGGATATCCACCTCAGATGGTAAGAAAACATGCACAGCATCATCGACAAGTCTAGCTTTGTGCTTTCTCACCTCTCAAACCATGAAAACGTCTTCCATGGTGAGTTGTGAGAGAGTGACGTGTGGTAGGACATGTGACAGGGAAAGGACTGCAGATCTAGACTGTGCAAGAGGAGGAGAACCTGCAACCATGACCCAATTCATGCAGCACTATGGCTTCTCTCCCTACCCAGGATTCCAATGCTGGATCTACGGATAAGCTGCACCTGACATTTTGGTTCTCAAGGTGGAATAGACGTCCTGATGCAAGCTTGGCTTTAGCGAAGAAGATACGGGAGTTGGTTATATGGGTTTGTACCTGAACTCAATAGGCCCGAGCTCTTTTTGCTTTGCGCCATTCTCATCTATGGTTCCCCATTCTCCCACAACCCCGATTTATCCTCCATGGACATCCAACGTGCAACTCAAACAGAACGTCTTCCTCCCAACCTGCAATCCCAGCCAGCTAAGCTGGAAGCAGTCACACTGTAGCTACCTAAATTGAGTAGAGATGGATCACTTCCAATTGAGAGATATTAACACCCTTTTTTTTTCCCCAGAAGTAATTGCCCTAAGTGGGAAGAGGTGAGTACTGTTCCTGTAAGACCTTTGGGACAAAGGCCATCTTCCCAAGCAGAAACTTGTCTTTGTAGCAAGCGTGGTTTCCCTACATCTCTGCCACAGAGAAGCTTTCTCAACATCATGAAAATGAGAAGGGGTTGAGCCTTTTTTCCTATCTTCTTCTAAGGGCTTGGATAAAATCTCTTCAGATGTGCTTCACTTGTCTCCTTCTCTAGTAATGGGGAAATAAGGGGTGCTTTGCACAGATAGAGAGATTTCTTAATAGCTGAGAATCATTAGCAATGCTGAATGTATGCATGCAGTGTTTTTAGAGTCCTCAGCTTTAACTGTTGCTTATGCTTCCATGCAAACTTCACATCATAAACACAGCTCTGCCTGGAACTAACACTTCTTGACAAGTATTTGTACAACAGAGGCACCCACAAGCTTCATCTAGGATTGAGGCAAGGAGCTGTTGGTAAGAAAAAGCCTGTCCCTTAGAACGATTACAACCTAAACACTACTGAGGAGTGTTAGTATCATTGCTTTCCAGACGGTGGACGGAGGCAGAGAGGCTGTACATGTCCTGCACCAGCCCAGAAACTCCTGGAGTGAGAATCAACCCAGTGTGTTTCACGCCTCACCCATTTACTGGGAACATGTTGGGCAGCTGGCACGGTTTCCACCAGTGTGCAATTGTGCCATCAGGCACTCTGCTTTTCTCCTCCATGAGGAACCCACAGGGCTGTTGGAAATTTGCTTTGACTCAGTCTTCGCCTGTTGCCTTGAAATAAATGAGATACCCACAACCAGCTTGAAACCCAGGGCTACCATCATCTAACAGTGGGGTCTAAGAGTGGACTTCAGCTGGATTTCGTTGTCTGGTGTCAACAGAGACAAGGGGCATGCACTTTCGTCGTTGTGGACTGAACCCCTTGCAAGTTGAGTTATTGACCTTGGACCGCTATGTGGCAGACCCTGAGGTCCTTGGAGCAGCCCATAGCTGCTCTGTGGTAGCCTGTGAACTTGTCAACTCAGAGCAGAGCTACTCCACGAATGATCACGCGTGGGAGGGCAGGGTGGGCTGAGCATCCCACTGCCAGTCCCACCATCTCACTGTGACCTGCGCCACTGTCACCGATGAGACCCATCCGTTCTGCTGAAAAGTGGGGGCATTTGCTCATCTCCTGGACCAGCCTGTGCCTTTTACTGTCCATCCCGTATAAGCGCAACTCTCACATTTTGCCAAAGGCTCTTACTGATCTGTTCACCCTCTTGGGTGATTCAGATCTTTCCCCACTTTGGCAAAATCAAGGCTGATTCAACCCCTGTTCTAGCAGGAGTTTCACTGGCTCCCAGCCTTTTCCCTGGCTTTGCCTCCGAACAGGTGATACAAGGGACTTGTTCAAAAATCACACCATTGACAAAATGTATTATTCAGACAGTGACAGACACAGAAAGGCCAGGGTATGTTGTTAGTTGTCAAGTTAAGCAGCCTTTCGCTGCGGCTCTTAACACCTATTACGGTTGCCAGGCAGTGAGCAAGCTTTCGGATGATCCCACATCATCATCTAGATGCAAAGTGACTTGACAGCTCCAGGGCTGCTTATTACATTTGTTAGTGCAACTGGGGAAGTTGGTGCTGGCTGCTGAGCCTACATTTCCACCAAGGAGTGACTGCTCTCAAAGACTCTGCATATCTGGAAACTTGTCCCCATGGCCAGGCTCTGCAGCTGGAGGAACAGGGTTAATTTAAGTGTCTCTGCAAAGAAAAGTGCTCCCTCCACCCTAGCATGAAGGTAACTGGATAGGAGGTCCAGCCACGGGGGTCCTTAATTTGCCACTCCACAAGCAAAAAAGGGGTGATAGGGTCTTAGAGGGGAAAGAAAACACTCTACCCATCTGTTAAGTATGGACCCCGGGAATGTGGGACACTCAACCATAGCTAGCACGGACCAAAATCCTGTAACTGGCCAAGTGTATCAGTCAAGCGTGCCTATAAGGGAGAAGGCAGCAGCAATTTTATCCTTCAGTCGCTCTTCTAAGAGATGCAGAAGGGGTGTATCAGACTCTGCCTCTCAGTGGATGCAGAAAAAGAAAGCTTCTCTGTGTAAACAACTGCGTACATCTTTGCCAGACTTACTGCTCAGGTGCTTGAGGAAGCACACAAATTCCTGCGGCGTTACATACCTGCCTTCTGAGCAAGCAGTAACCACAATTAAAAATGCACTACCTGTGCAGAGGAACTAGGGGAAAATTACCCAGGCAAGAAATCACACCAATGCACTGCATTGTCCAGGAATAAATATATTCACAGTGATCTCAGATGTATTCCCAAAGTTGTAACTCCTCTGAAAGGAAGATGGTTTTGAAAGTTACAAGCTTCAAACAACAGAAAATAAAGTGGCAATGAGTTCCACAGGGACCGTATTGTGCCTGTATTAATTAGCATGGGAACAATTACACCTCTGTCTGCTATATCCAGTGTGAGCCACTGTTATAAGCAAATATTTTTCTAGCAGGTGCTATTGTAATGAAGGGGAATGTTGCTGTCCTGCAGGAAGGTGTATTCATAATGCTTCATTTCCAGTCATCAGAGACCCCAAAGATCCGCTTCCCAGAAACTTTCTGCTCCTTATTAAATGTAATTGATATTTTCCTAGCTGTCTTGGTTTTATACTTTGCTGCCATCATCTGTGCTTTGCTGATACTGCATCCTGCTTTTGACGGCACAGACCAAATTCCTCCCCAAATTGTTCTCCCTTCTGCTAGAGAGGATGCTATTGATATATTAGCTTTCTAGGACAGCACTGTCACTAATTCCACAGAGGACAGGTACCCCAGTGCCCAGCAGCATCTGTTTTGGGTAGTGCCCACCCCACTGATTGGCAGGACACAGATGGGAACGGAGCCTGAGAGATTTAGCTGGGAAGATCCTTTCATGTACAAACACAAGCAGACATGTAATATCCCCACGGACCAGATCTACCGACTGCCGTCTCAATTATTCTACAACGTGAATACGTGCTTGTTTTTCTCTGACAAAATTGCATGGCTTTTTTCGAAACAGCCCAGAGACAGCCAAAGTCAAACTCACTGCAAGGACAAGCCATGGCAGGGCTTTTGGTTGGGAGTTAATTGACTTCTGGTTGTTTCATTCATTAGTTCAGCCAGCGAAGGTGCAATGAGTAAAGCCTTGTTGCCTGTAGCAAAGAAAGGTGTCTTTCACCTCTCTTCTAACGGCTTCCTCAATAAAAGGCAGTGATTCATCCAACCCTACTGTGCTTTTATCCATCTCATTCATCTGGGGCACTTAATATCAGAGCCAACAGCAGCTATCGTTCAAGCAGTGACTCTTTGAACTCAAGGAGAAGAGTCCAGCTCTGAGTTACTAGTATCAGACTTGATGCCAAGAAAAACACATCTGCAGCACAGAAAGCATCACACTTCTACCGAGACAGGTATGAATGCCTTTTCTGGGGAGAAAATTGAGAGGCCTAGAGACAGGTCTAGAGAAACCCAGGTTTAAAGCAGCTGCTGAATTCAGCCCATGACTTCAGCAGAACTAATGCAATGCTGTCCAAATAAAATGGAGAGCCAGGCGTGGGTAGGAAATACCTGAATCCCCTCTTCCTGAATCTGTTCCTTCCCAGTAATTCAAAATAAAACCTGAATTCAGGCAAAAATTTAGCAAGGTTTATATACCACTTTGGAACATCTCGTTGTATAACGTGGCCATGGCCTCAGCCTGTGCTGAAGCAGTTGTCATCCTCTCCTAGCTATTGTTGAAGAAAGATGTATGGATGAACATTAATTTCAGAGAAATCCTTTAGTTCCAGACAAAACGAGAGAAAAAAAAATCTGTGGTCAATTCCCCTCTAAGGTCCTGCTGGGACAGGAAGCCAAGGAAGGAAAAGGAAAAGGAAAAGAAAAAAAAGAAAAAAAAAAAAGGAAAAAAAGGAGGAAAGCACTATCTTTCTATATATATATTAAAAAAAAAAATCTAGCCCAAATGTACCTCTGGCACAAGGTTGGCACAAGTGACAGGGCTATGCTTTCTGTTGCAAAATATCTTCTTGTGAAAGACAAGGGATTCGAGTCCTCTTCCCTCCCTCCACCAAGGTCCTTCAAGGCAGGGCACAGTCTTCTTCCATTGCATTCCATCAGAGTTTGGTCTCAGTCATTATCAAGGGCAGATTCTCAGCTTTTTTCGGTCCCTGGGAGAAGCTGGGCTCTGCAGTCACAGTTTTTGTCACCTCGTAGAAGTTCGTAGCTGGGAGGTTAAGCTCATTGATTTCCAGAGTATGCTTTTACAAAGGAAAAATGAAGTGTCACAATTTAGCATGGAATAGAGTGGGGCTTCCTGGTCCTCCTCTTATTCTCATTTTCCAAGCTCAAGTGCTGCTAGTCCAGTATCTTGAAAGTACCCTCAGGACCCACTGATTTAAAAGTAATGTGTGTCTGTAGTGTGACCCTGCAAGTAGATCAGGACTTAATATCATGTTATTCTGTTTGGCAGATGCAACTTCTGAGTACCTGCTTTTTGCTCCAACACTGTTTAAATATGAAGCAATTATTTGTTATGAAAATTTGATAACATTTTAAAGATTAAAAAATAAATCCCATCTGTTTGGTTTTCCCCAAGAGGAACAGGAAAAGACTTATTAATAGAAATACTTGGCATTTCTATCTGAAAAAAATATATTTATATAACCAGGGGTAACCAGATGAAATTAAAGATGAGAAAAATTCAGCAGAATAACATAAAAAGCAACCTAATATGCTAATTTATAGTTTGTATCACACCAGTGGGAATCCCAGGGCTGAAGGTGTTGGAAAGCAGTATAAGAGGACCAGACGTCACTAACCTCAGGAAGTCATAGCTAGAAGAAAGAGATTCAGGTGCCCACAAGCCATGTGCCAATGGATAGATACACTCTGGAGCAGGTGGAGAAGCTTCAAAGAAAGGAACTGAGCACTGTGCTATGTAGGAAAAGTCTGTCTTAGGGTCATGAGTTATCCAAGCGATCTAAGATGGTAGCTTTCTTATAATCTATGACAAAATAGAGCTATTCTGGTAATCATAGAATCAGAGAATGGGTTGGGTTGGAAAAAACCTCAAAGATCATCTAGTTCCACCCTCCCTGCCATGGGCAGGGACACCTTCCACTAGACCAGGTTGCTCAAAGCCCCATCCAACCTGGCCTTGAACACTGCCAGGAATGGGGCACCCACAACCTCTCTGGGCAACCTGGTCCAGTGCCTCACCACCCTCACAGTAAAGAATTTCTTCCTAATACCTAATCTAAATCTACCCTCTTTTGGTTTAAAACCACTACCCCTCATCCTATCACTACACTCCCTGATAAAGAGTCCCTCCCCATCTTTCCTGTAGGTGCCCTGTAGGTACTGGAAGGCTGCTGTAAGGTCTCCCTGGAGCCTTCTCTTCTCTAGGCTAAACAAGCCTAACTCTCTCAACCAGTCCTCATAGCAAAGGTGCTCCAGCCCCTTGATCATCTCCATTTGCCAAATCTAAAGCAGGCTGATCCTTTGTCCTCATCCAATACGCTGATACAGACATCCAGGTTTTATGAGATCTGGCCCCAGATGCCTTCTGCCTCCCCACAAATATCCCTGCTTCATTGAATCGGAGGGGAGGAAGCAAAAAAATATGAAAACTACAGTTCAGCAGTCAGAATACTCCTCTGGGACCCAAACCCTAGAGATCACACCTGACATTGCGCCCCTTTTTTTCTGAGTTTCTAAGCCAGCGCCTTGCTAGCCTTTGGATTCTGGCTCAGTCACAGTCTGCAGTAATTTGGCCATAAGAGAAAATGGAAAGCTTTTGATTTTCTGTGAGATTAATCAGCTGATTATTAGTCTCTGCCATTGGTCCTGAATCTTTAAACTGGAAAGAAAAAAAAAGTGAAATTAAAATCCAAGAATCCTAAATCATTCATGGAATAGAAAGGCAGAGTTACAGATTTGCAAGTGAAAGATCTCACAAACTAATCAGTTCCACCTTTACTGCCATCATCAAACCTGATAGCAGTGTGTCATGATCTTCAGAAACAGGCAGTGACCTTATTAAAGAGAACATGATACATTCACCACTTTCTAAGTGTCAGTGCCGTAGTTGCTCTTACAAGGGAAACCCAAGATTCATTCTTGGTAAAGACGTGAAGGAAAAACTACTTTCTGCCTACTTTGCATGAAGAATGATTTATTCTGTCATTTACTGACACGGGCAGATACTTGAACAGGGGTTTCTGCTCTTTTTGAAGGAGTTTCCTCTCTCTGATCTCATCTCTTCTCATTCCTTGGAAAAATATCCTTATCAGAGCTTTGCCTATTGCTGTGCTGCATTTAACCAGCCGGTGTGAACCCATTCATCAGCCTCTCCTGTCTACAGTGCAACGTCTGAATGTAAATGAATAAATTATGCCAGTTAATTCCTCATGAAGGTAGTAGGCACATATCAGAGAACATAAAGTACAAGACTTAATCAAGAGAGGACAGAAGAACAGAGGAAAGGGGAAACATTTTTCTTGGAGTCTGGGCACAGGGAGGCAAGGTGAGATCATCAGAGATCATCCCAAGGAAACCTTGTTCAAAAGAAAAATCCATTTCCATGCTGATGTGGGTGGAAGTAAAACTAGCAACTGGGAAGTGATTTAGTTAAAAGTGGATCAAACTTTCTGATTCATGAGAAATTCCAGCACTTATTGAATCTTTAAATTCTAGAATTCAATATCCCCTGAAATGCTGATAATTTCAAAGACATTAGAACAGAAAACTTTGGCTGAAAAGAAAGGTTTGATTCAGTAACATCAGAACACACTGTTTTGCTTTTGGGGGTTTATTTTTTTGTTGGTTTCTTTTCAATTCTTAAAAAATATTTTTCAGATAAAAGAAAGGGATACATTTCAAAAAGGCAATTTCAGATGAAGTACTGAAGCATTTTATCCTTTTCAACATCGTAAAGAAATTTTTGAATACTTGACATTTGTTGCTGAAAATGGTGTTTGACTTAAACTAGAGCAGAATTGCTCTTCTCCCTGAAGTCTGCTGAAGAATTTATGCACCACACTAAAAAGAAGATAATCTTACTCTAACTTCCCACCTCTTCACTTTGGCTTCTTACACTAGGTAACTCCAAACTTTTAGAAACTGGTTGATGTTGTATCTTACACCACAGCTGTGCTGCCCAACGCACCTGGGACACCTCAGATCAAATGGGCATAAGAAACATCCAAATATCTGTGATGGACACTGTGCTGCACCAAACCTGACATGCTTTGAGGTTGAGTATGTTGTAGGCATGATAAAGTAGCTGCTAATATCTCCTCCTGGAAGCATCATCGTATTGATTTAATCTGCAGAAAAAAACACAAGGAGGTGAAGAGCCAGGCAGACACAGGACAGGGAGCCGTGTTTGCTCTACATGGTCATTACATATGCCTCAAATCAGGCTGGAGAAAAAGCAGTAGCGAAAAAAAAAATCTGAACAGTTCAATATTGATCCTCAACAACATTTTATTTGTGGAGCACTGCTTCTGATTCCCTACATGTGATATATTCCACATGTGTCTAATAACTGCACCTAGTGCCTGCCAAATAAAGCATCATCAGCTCACTGACAATTCATCTCCTCTGGACTTACTCTGTCTGCCACTTCACATCATGTCTGTGTACATTTACACACACCCCAATGTAAGTCATCTGCACGTGTGAGGCATTGCTTAAAAAAAAACAAAAAAGAAAAAAAGAAAATTCCTTACAAAAAAACCCCCAAACTTTGAAGAATGTGTAGCACTTAAAACCAGGAGCTTTTGTGTTGTGAAGATAAAGCATCAAGGCTAAAAATACCTCCCTGTGATGGGAAGAGGATGGAGATTTAAAGAGGCGGGAGATGGAAGCAGTGTATTTTCCTTAGGGGGTACTCGGCTGTGGTTAGTCACCAATAGATCTTCCTTCTGCTCTGGTGAGAGGCTGTAATTTCCAAGAGGAGAGAAGAGCTCAGTACATTTGCAAGAAGGTCTTGCCTTGTTCAGGGTCTTGCCTTGAGTCAGCACCCACCCAGGACCCCAACCTGCCCTATGTGCTGCCTACCAGGGGTGCAGAGAGATTCGTGGACGTCACCCGTGCTTCGGTAATTTGTGTGGAGAGCGATTATACGTCAAGCTGAGTTGTGGCAGTACAGGGTTCAGTCTAGGTTAGTCAGCAGTGTGTTTACCTAAGTTCCTGGATGCTATTTTGCAGCCATGGGGACAACCAGCAATCCATAGGAAGATGAAGCATGCTGGGAAGTTTGCTTTCAGGTGGAATTCTTCTCTTTGTCTCAGCTGAAAAAAACCCAACAACCAGACCCAAGACTCCAGGCAAATCTATCACCTAGGCTCTCTGTGATGAGTGGGGAGGAGCAGGTATCTCCGGATCCTGAGGCTGGAAGGTAACTCCTCCCTCCTTCTGGAAGCACTTTTATTTCTACCTGTATAGAAATGTAAAGAGCCCACCTGGTTTGATTAAGGACTGAGTTTATCTCACCTTAGCTCAAGTGTCTACAAAGTCCATGTGTCCACCAGAACCAGCCATCTTCTTACAGGCTAAGGATTTGCTAGCAAGTGTCAATGAAATTTAGCATGTGATCCATCTTAACAAAGGCAGGACTCGAATTCAGGCTGAGCTATACCAAACCCTGAACACCACTGACTATTGAATTCCTCTTCATTGACTGCACAGGTTGACTTGCTCAAATGAGGGCAGCCAAATTAGATGACTCCCCTTCCCACCTCCCCTACACCTAAAGTGCTCACAGAGGTACAAGGAGCCTGTGGCAAACTCTGGCTCTGAACTCAGCACCACAGGCTGCAAAGCAAGCTGTCTTCATAGGACCAGAGTCTTGACAAGTTATATCAGGGCTTGCATCATCCACGTGGGGCTTGAATGGCTCAGATGCCTCCTGGTAGTAAATACAAATGAGAATTTTTTTACGAAGTCTGAGTTTATTACCTGCACAATGATCTCAGCCTGGAGTCAAAGCTCACCCATGACTGATTCAGGGAACAGGCCCAGGGAAAGGGCTGAGATTTCCTAGGGAGGATCTTTTCCCTGGAAACAGTACAATACAGCGAGCTTTGGTAACAAGCTGAAGAAATAGCTACCTGCTCAAGACCTCTGTTAATAGGACCACAGGGCTTCCTCTCTGAGTTTCTATAGACACTCAGGGTACTGAAACCAGGTGAGAGAAGAAAAGTGGGTCAACAGTTCTGATCTGTTCTTCAAGCAGCAAGTGACACTGAGGTTCTGAACCTTCCAGGGCCAACAGGGCTCGGGTGGGTAAACACTTTTCCTTTGGCCACTACTTGGCAAAGTCCTAGAAATCAGCAGGTGGAAGCACTGGGTTTGGGGTTTTTTTTGCTTTTCTTCTTCTGTTCTCTTTCTCCACCCTTCCAGCTTCCGAGCAGTCTGTTCCTGAGAAGGGAAGGAGAAAAAGTCCCTCAGGAGGGGTGGGACAAGGCAGCTATAGTGACAACAGCAAAGCGTCCATGTCCTACATTGAAACACCACCCCTAATGCTAAGGACATTGATAAAAGAGAACACGCATACAGCATTAAACTTGAGTCTATCTGATGCAGACCCTGTCTCCATCAGCTGCTGGGAATGCATGCATCTAAAAAAGACTATGAAGCGATGGTACGCAGTAATTGTTCATGTAGTTTAACCCTGCCAATTTCTTGTGACCCACAGTTAAATATTCAAGCACCTTGAGTTCATTACAGATATACTACTAATTATATCTGCTTGCAAACATCCTGCCAGCCAAATCTCAAGAGCTAGAAGCACCCAAACTTGTGGGGTTTTTCATCCTACTTTTCTTTGGTTTTCCTCTCATATTTTCTTTTTGCTTCGGTGCACAAGCCCTTAAACTAGTTCCTACGCTCTGAAGTCCAACTCCCACTTCCTGCCTCAACCTAGATTCAAAGTTTTCCCTTCTTGCCTTCTCCAGCAAGTTCTCATTTAACTCAGTGTTCAAGTCGGTTCGTGATAGGCCTTGACAATTTTGAAGGAGAAGAGAAAGAAAGAGAAAGAAGAAGAGAAGAGAGAAGGGGGGAGGGGGGGGAAAGCCTTGTAAAGATTAGTTTCTCGAGGGGGAACAAAAAACAAAAAAACCCTCAGTCTGGAGGGAAAGTTTAATTAAAAAGAGCAGAGTTTTTAATTACCAGGGAAATCTACTTGAATGATTCATTTGCATAATCCCGACGGCAGTGGGAGAACAGGCAGGAACGAGATAAGGTTTCTTTACAATCCTTCTCTTGCTTTTCCATATCTCTCCAAAAATGACTCTGATCCTTCACTCCTCCTCTCTCTCTTTCTCTCTCTCTCATTCCCTGCTACCTTGTCCTCCCATCTGATTGCACGTTTTGGCCTTATGCTGCCTGCTTGTTTGGCTCTTCCTTTGTTATTGTGTGATGTGTTTTGGTACAAATAATGCACCTTTTCTCCTGCTGGGGCTGCTTAGGTGAGGTGTAGCCAGTCCCTCCCTTCTTCTCCCACAGTACCCAGACTCCGCTGAATTGTCCCTGATTGCTGAGCACAGGCGTGTGTTATCACTTGGTGACATTCAGAGTGGGAGCAGAGAGACATTTGTCAGCAGAGAAGCCAGCCAGAAGGTCAAATCGCCTTTAGCCAGCTCTGGTGGTCAGCAAAAGAATGACCTATGAAAATTAGACTTTCATGCCTCAAAAGATGGCTTCTATCCAGACCAAGGTAGAAGCGACAAACTTGCCATACACTGTATCAACCACATGTTCTTCTTCCCCCCCACTGTCAAACCTGTCACCGCCACCTCCAGCATAGCGTGGCAACTGGTCAGCATCCCTCATGTATGGGATCTGGGGACACCAACACCTCAGGATGTGTCAGGGGCAAAGGAGAGAAGGAAAAGCGTGTACCTAGCGGACCCCTCTACCAGCCTTGTCCTCTGGCTGCTGTCTGGTGACATCTTCTCCAACATGCTCTATGCCAAATCACCCCAGCACCCTGCGTGCAATTCCATGCACAGCTACTTGGTCTGTGGTCATCTAATTGGCCTGTCCTCTCCAATCCTCTCCTGCAAGATGAAAGGCAGGCTTGAAACGAGCTTACACCTCTGAGTGTTATGACTCACATGGTTTCTATCCATATTATTGACTTGCTACCCATAGAAAGGCTCCTTCCTTTGTAGCATGCTGAAGTGCATAGATAAAAGCTTCATGCTCTGTCCTGCAATCACCTACACTGAAAAAATGTCAACTTGCTCCTATACACGCTCCCGGCCTGTACTCACAAGCACTTCTGCAAGCAACACTTGATTGCGGGTGATTGTGGTCCAGGAAACGAGCAGAATGGGAAAAGCCACCTTATATCCCAAGTGGGGAAAGTGAAGAGGTTAGTCATGCTGCCGGAGGAATGACGTCTCACTTGTCTTCAAGGCAGACAAGGAGTTCTGGCTAATTTTCTTTACCTGCCTGGAGACAGCCAATTGCACAAGAAGAGACAAGCGAGGGACATTTGCCCGGAGATGGGGATGGAGTTCTCCCCACCAGGTCATGGACAGACCTCAGGTACCCCATAATCCAGGGCTTGGGTGGGTGTTGAACCATATGCTGTGCTCAGCGCTCCTCCAGGCAAGTCTGGATTTGGGCACGGTCACAGAATTCAATGCTCAGCAAGGAGAGGTATTTAGCTCTTGAGGCTCACGGTGCTTTGCCCCTGGAAGACCCTCTTTCTCCCTCGCTGCCTGCTGGGCTGCCCGCTCCCTGCCCTGCTTTGTAAGCCAGCAGGAAAAATGATTTCCATGTTTTTTGTTACGGCAGCAGTTGAAAAGGTCTTTTGTTGTCGCTGCTTTTGAGTCTCTGAAGTCGGAAAATTGATGGGAACACTATGGCAAGAAGAGGGTTGTCCGACCTTTCCACACTTCCTGACATCCTTGATATTAAAGTATGTCAGGGATGCTGGAAACCAAGAAGGGATGCAGCAGGTCAGATGATGAGCAACCCGTACCTGTACCTAAAGCGTGAGAGAGGGAAAAACAATCAGTTTAAAAAATACAGACAGGAGCAAATATAAGTCCAGAGAAAAAAAGAAGAGAACTACAGAGATATAGAGATCAACAGGCAATATTCTTCATCTGGGTGCAGCAATTTATCCCTCCAGCCCTCTCTGACCCACAGGATGGAGGTGGGGGGAGTGACAGTTCAGTGTCTCTGTCTTTAGGCTGATAGATGAGAGGTGAAGCATGGATTTGTCTTGTTTAATTAAGCTGAGGGGGTGAGACGCACCACAGGAAACCACCAGAAAATTGATTTTTTCCTAGCATATGTGCCTACGCATGCATTGGGATGTGTGCAGCGTTGTGTGCAGATGCCTAGAGAGCATATTTGGGGAGATCTGCATGTGTGTTGTGTGGGTACTTCTGCGCATTAAACCAGGCAAGGTTTGTAGGAAGAGTTAATGCTACTTCAAAAATTAATGTAGTCTCTATATTTAAAATACATGGCAGATAAAAAGAAAAGCAAAATAAGCTTTGGGGGTAAACAAACCACTATAGGATCTGAAACATGAGGATGTAAAGTGGTGGTTGCCTGTATATATTCAAGGAGCTGCGTGGACATACCAAGCCCTATATGTGTTCACATGATAAATTGTGTGCACGCATACACTCATACACAGAAAATGAGAGTGCTCAGCACCTGCAGCAGCACATGTCCAAGTCCAGTGCATGTGGCTTTAAGGAAAGATGGGGATATTTTGAGGAAACCAGGATATTTCTGTGTAGAAGAGGCTGTGTGCATGCTGCAAGCACCGAGCGACTGTGTACGTGTGAGTGCAGTAAGGCAGGATGACTTATTCCAGCCTGTGAGGGGGATGTACGAGCCTGCACACGTGCGTGTGTGTGTAGGGACTGTGGTCCGTGTGTGTCATGAGCAGAAGACACGTGGATGGCTCTGCCTGCCAAACCCCCTCCGTGCACAACTGCGGTAGGCAGCAAGTGGGTTCGCTCACGTGTTTCCGTGGGTATGATTCAGGCATCTGCCTCTACGCCGTAAGCAGCGTGTTGGTGTAGAGTAAGTGATGAGTGTGTACAGTGAGCAGGGGTTCTCATCGATGCTTGGGCATGCTGCAGGTGTGTAAAAAGCCAGCACAGGCTGCTTGTGTGTGTGTATGGATGCCTTCATCACAGCGTGCAACGGAGGGAGACTTCTGACCTTTGCTCCATCTTGAGACTATGATAACGAGCCATTCCCAGTTTGACCTGCATGCGCTGCTGGAGAACGGAAAAAAGAGAAAACTAGAAGGGAAATGTCAACTGCCTGGAAAACATCAGCTGCCAGCAGTGCACTGCGACTGGTAAAATATTGTAGGGACCATCATATCCCGTGCCCAAAACCAGATCCTGGAAGTGAACTAGTATTAATGACACGTGGAAGATCAGGGACTGGGATCCAGAGAGGAGTTGGGCAAGCAAATCTGTTAATGGTATAACTATGTCCTGCAGGTCCTCCAGCAGATTCACTGGCCGTCATCCCACACATCCAGAGCTATAGCTTGGGTAGCAGAGCTCACGTTTTCAGTCCTCCAACACCATCCCACAATTTCCCCAGGCCAGTATGAGATACTGTGCTCCCACCCCACCCCAACGTGACCTAAAGGGGACTGCTCCCCCAGAAGGTATTGCACAAAACCCCACTATCAGAAAATGGTATGCCTACCTAACAGGAATTGCAGAAAATATGCAATTAACTGAAGGACACTCTAAGGTTTCCAGACTGCAGATGCTCATAAACACAGACCCCATAGCGTTACAACAACTTTTTAAATCTTCACCCCTTCTGAATGCACGACCCCTCACTGAGGGTACACCAACAGAAAACATTTGGTTTACGGATACTTCAGCAAAAAGGGTAAATGGTAAACAGTAATATAAGGCCGTTGCATTAGATATTACCACCGGCAAAGAAGTAATAGAAGAAGGTGAAGACAGTGCATAAGTAGGAGAAATAAGAGCAGTTGTTTTGGCACCACAGAATGGAGCAAAAATCCATTTTTGCAATCCAGAGTCTATGTGGACTCTTACGCTGTGTGGGCCAGTGCTTTCTGTCAGGGTGAAACCTTGTACTGGGAAATAAATAGAAACCCAGTTTGGAGAAACAAAGACTGGCAGTTATTACTAGTCATAGCCAGGAAAACACCTTTCAAGATGGGATGGGTAAAAGCTCATGTTAAGGATAATCAACCAGCCACATAGTGGAATCAAAAGGTAGATGAGCTAACTAAAATTAGGAAAGTCACCTTAAATCCTGAGTGGTATCGTTCAGGAGAATGGTAATATCAAAACCTAGGCCACACAAGTAAAGAAGCACTTTGCTGCAAAGAGTAAAGACTGGCCTATAAACAGAAAAACCTGTGAAAATATTCTTACAGAATGCCTCCAGCATAGACTGAAATTACAAGCAGCTCACCCTGCTAAAGCACAACCTCTACATATCAATGAAGGGAAAACTTTATGGTCTGCGTGACAAATTGATTATATCGGGCCGTTCAAATCCTCTGCAGGATATCGATACATCCTCACAGGAGTGGAAGTAGGCTTCGGCTTGCTTATGGTGACTAAGTGTCGGCAAGCCGATGGGCAAAATACAGTGCAAGGGCTATCACTTTGGTTCTCAAATCTACCTACTCCCAATGTTATCCAAAGTGATAATGGCTCACGCTTCTTACTACTCTCAATCAAATGGGATGGTAGAAAGGGCTAATGGCTTATTGAAAAGGAATCTCAAACCACACGAGGTTCAATGGGACGCACGACTTTCCAAAGTACTCCATCAATTTAATAATCCATACAGGTCTACTGGAAGCCCTGTAAACCGAGCTTTCTTTGTGAAAACTGAGCTTAGCGCTCCACCTACTGGGAAAAGAGAATATCTGATTACATTACAGCCAGGACAGCCTCTGATGGTCACCCTACCATCCATCGGTACTGTGTCTAGCATTTTAACTAATCCTCGTGGCCCATGTGCCTGGGAAGCTACCTATAGCAGTGGTGCAAAACACAGAATTATTGCACGATGGATTTTTCCCTTCTTTTTAACGGGGTAACCTGTTCGGACTCTCCCCACCAAAACAAGTCTCTGTTTTCTCTTACAGCACCCCACTGGAAGGCAACTGGAAATGCTGTGTTCATATTACTATTCCAAATCCTAATAATGGTGCTTCTCCTGACCTGTGGTCAAAGAACCCTAAAGTGGCCATGGTCCCAAGCCCATGTTACGTATTCCAGAAGTATGGGACTAAATTCTAATAAAGACTTGGTCCTCTTAACTGTAGAAATGCATGGCACAGGTATATTTAGAAAATTAATGGAGCAGGGTTCCTAAGGGCTTTGACTGATTCTCCTGATTCTGGAGAGTAACAGGCCAGGAAATAAATGTAGGATGCCAGGTGATCAATGGATCCACCTATGAGAAGGCATCTCAAATTGCTGTGTACAATATGACACCAAATGGAACACCAAAGGGTATGAAACTTTGTGCCGCTGAAAGATTAGACTGCTGGTACAATTTTACCTTAGTATAACCTGGTTTTGTAGTTTGCCTGTGGGATCACCATAACATGAGACAACCCACCTTATCATTTAAGTTTAAAATAGGCATTACAACTCATAAATAAACTAAGCACAACAACAAGTGATTTATGTCTTATCACTTGTAACAACCTAATTATACATTGAGTCAAGATTTATTGCCTACCCCATCAGAATGAGTCTTACATTGCTGAAGAAACTACTACAACACAATGACCTGTGTCAGCTGCTAGAATGCACCCAAAATAATGGACAAAACCCCCTAATCATCCTTCATCATGATACAGAAGAGATACACCATGTCTTGGAAAGAGTGAAGAAGGGTGGAGAACATAATTGGTTGGAAACTCTTCTTGGATGGTCACCAAGAACAACAGGAGTTTTTAATCTCATGCTTCACCCAGTTGTGATTTTACTAACTCTAACATTAATGTGTCTGTTGCTTATAATCATATTGTATATAAAGGTTTGGTACATGATAAAACAAATCACCCAACTCCAATCACCCAAAACATGCAAGCTTATACATAGCAAATAGCAATTCTTCACTATTTACTTACAGTGGATCTGTAAGGCATAAATTATCAATATACTATTTATTTATGGCACAGAGGCAAGAGGTGACTGTACTGCCACTCTGTGAGAATAAGATGAATTGACTATAGTCATGGGGCAGAGTGTGATGGTGTGCTCCCTCACCGTCTCCCCAGCCCGAACTTTATTTCCCTTTATATAACCCTGCTCAGGTGATAACCACCAGTGGCAGTCGTAATGGCTGGGTCTGGTCATGACGGCTGCATCCTCCTCAAAGTAGATTCGGTGGAGACAGGTAACACCACAATTAATCTGAGCAATGCGCCCACCTAACCACAGTGCTGGTCAAGGTCCCACTCAAGCCACGTTTGGAAGAAACTAACATCCATAGTCAGTATGCAAATTTGACTGAGTCAATCATCTTACCCCATAACTAGTGTGCAGTCCAAGAATCCTTTGAGATCTCCTGCATGGCAATGGGCTGCATGACAAGATCTCCCCTTGAGTAGGGACACCTCTCAAGGTTTCCCCTGCTGCAGAGCCCCTTACTGCTTGATATTGAGAGATTCCTTGCCACAACAGATCCTCGGTAAGTGACTAATAGCTTGCTAAACTTTGTAAGCTTCACAAAGGTTATATCTTAGATTGATTGTGCACATATAATCCCTTAGATATAAAGTGTTGACCAAGTCTGGGACTAGAATTGGATCCAGCCACATCTAGATTCCTCTGAGAAGGAGTTTAGAAAGCAAGGGGGTTTTCTCTGAATCTCGTGACTTAATGGGAAGGGCTCCTCAATGCGTCTGACTTACTTACCCTGTCCTCTATGCAGTAAATAATCAAATATACCTTGCCATCAAATCTTGTTAAACCACTATCATGTTTGCTATGAAACTTTGTTAAATCACGGTTTTATATCAATCAACATATTGCTGCTTCTCTCCTACGAGTGAAGTGCATCACTCCATCCGCAACACGGTATGATCCAACATTTATTTGCCCTTATCTATTTCCCACCGACCTCCTCCGTCTTGCAAGCTCCTTTCTGCTTTCTGGGCTGTCTTCAGTCCCCATCCCATGGCTGCCTGCTCTGCCTCCTGCAATGCAGACAAGTGCTCTCCTCTGCTCGGACAGGTATTTCACAAAGCAACTCAGACATTAAAGGCCTTAAACCTCTTTTCAAATGAAATGTTAGGTTTACGGTTGGACATGATGGTCTTAAAGGTCTTTTCCAGCCTAAGTGATTCTATGATTCTGTGAAGCTAGGATTAGTGGAGAGGATGAACAGGTACTAGGGACTGAGATAAACAGCTCCCTAGGTGTATCTCATGTGCTTCATTTCATCAGGAAACCAGGCTGCAAATGCAGCCAGCCATCAGTGATGCATTGAAATTAATTTTGAGTTAATGGTTAAACGTATGAATCAAAATAAAACAAGGTAAAATAAACCTCCACCAACCCTGCTATTGCAGTCTCAGCATTCATGACTGCATAGTTCTGCAATTACTGTTCTCTTCACAATGCTCCCTTTTGCACGTGGCTGATAGTTACAGGGTTATACCACTCCTGACATCAAACCTCACCTCAGGTGTCTCTGAGATAAAAATCCCTTCTGCTGTATTAAGTAGAAAATAATTCAGTGGGTCTGTCCCGGGATGGCCCATTCCATTCATGGTCCAGCTGTGTTGTTAACAAGCCCCTGCAGCATATTCCAGCATCTGATCTATGCTCTCTCACATCCTTCTACGCTTGGCTGATATTAAACCGCAGTTTAGGGCAGTTTGTGCAAATCCTGGATGGACCAAGTGTTGGTCACCTCTTGGTCTGTCAGTCCTCTATAGCAGTCGATCTGCTGATGAGTTAACAGGAGATGAAGAATGGATTTTGTACAGGAAGATGAAGTTCATCACTACTTTGGACATCTGGGATCTGCATCCGATTAACAAATTCTAAAACTTCCTTGTTCAAACCACCAGTGGTAATGGAGCCGCTGTCCCTTTACTTTGCCTATGGACCGCTCCTCCTTCTTTTCACAGTCCAATTTGTGCTCAAAATCATTATAGTAGTCAGGTAATAGATTATCTGTAAACTTTCCCTGTTTCTCCCTTCACCCTGCCAGAGGCCTATGCCAAGGGACTCAGGTTCCTGCCTGTACAAGGTCTTGTGTGAAAAGATTGGGTTTTGCCCACACAAGAGAAGATAAACTCCTTTCTATCTCCTGTACGATACAAAACGCACAGGCAGGTACCCACATTTCTTTATGCACTTGCACTAGCCTGTTCAAAAGCAACTGCCTACTACACAATCCGTAGTAAACATATCACCCCATTAAAGAGGTCAGATTGTATAAATAAGCAAATACTCTTATGCATCCTCCTCTGGACTAAGCACAGCAGCAGTCATCTCACAGAGTGCCCACACTGTGGTTGCTGTGAACCTCTGGCAGTCCAGGACAGCCAAATACAAATATCCAAGCTTTATCCTTTGAGAATTACGCAGGGAACCCCAAAGGAAGGTCTTTTCTTGTGTGTAAGCAAGAAGAAAAAACTTAAGTCAGGCTAGGTATCACCATTCCAGGGGGAATGTCTAGGTAGGAGCTCAGCACTCACTCCTCTTCACCAAGGCTTTTGCTTTTCAACCAGCCCATTTCTCACCCAGAGAGCAGTGGAAGGCCCGTACATTTCAGTGTATTGTATTCTTACCTTCAGATATACTTTTGCATTTGCAGCCTGTTTGCAAGGAAAACTGAAGTGTCCCGTTCCCCCTCCTATTCTCCCCAAACTCTTGGCAGTTGGTTCCTTGGGGTACTCATCTCCACTTTTGCAGAAAGAGGTTGCAATGTTTCTGACGGTCCCAGTGGCCATGCGACAGCCAGGGGATATTTTGGAACCAAAGAAGATGGTGCTCCAATCGATGCAAGTGATGATCTGCATCAGTAAAACTTTGTAATCGTTTCCAAAGACTTCATACAGTTCCTAAGGCTCATTAGATTACTACAGTTCAAGCGAGAGGATCTATTAAGTCCAAAACTGATGTCATGTGGGACATGAAAAAAGAGATGGTAACTATCAACTGGTGATGGTAATTATCAGCTGGTAAGCCTGAACATCAATTCCATACTAAATAGTGAAAACAATGTTGCAAAATGCAATCAATAAAGTACCAGAGGGTCAGAATACAATTAATGTCAGTCAATGTGCTTTATGGAAGGGGTCCTTGTCAGGCCAGTCTGATTATGTTTCTGATGAGATAACAAGATCTGTGGTGCTGGTAACCGCATCGATGTAAGACTTTTCTAAAGGGTTTGATTCATTCCCAGAAGTCTGATTTTTTTTTTTTTTCTTTAAATGAGCAATATAAATATCAAATCAATTAAGAGCTGGTAAAATGACTAATCTCAGAAAGAACTTGTCAATGGCAAATCATCACTGAAGCTAGTTCTGCAAGAACTGTTCAACATCATTACCAATGATTTTGGTAAAAGAATAAAATCACTGCTGACAACATTTTAAAAGACAATGTTTTCCTCTCAGTAAGGCAGAGTGATTCTACAGAGAGATCGGAATTGTTTGGGAAACTTGACCAATTCCAAGATGAGTCAAGTTAGCCCATCTGAATGCAAATTTTTATATCCAGTAACAAGCAATGCAGACCAACTAATCCAAATAGGACTGCCATTCAGAAAATGAGAAATTAAAAAGGAGTTAACCTCCAGGGTGGACAGTACAAACAATTCAATGTGAAGGGCTTTCCCAGAATAAATGTATAGCAAAAATTATGTATGTGATTATTGCAGGATTAATTAAATTATTTTGGTCCATGCACATAATATGGGTGAGACTGATACTCTCATCCAGGGATCCACATTCACTCAGCAGATGCTGATCTCAGCAGCATGAGAGCAACCCCTGGTACTTATCAGCACATTGCAGATTTAGGTGTTAGCTCTTTCCTCATAAAGCAAACAGGGCCAGAGTACAGGTTGAAGCACTATTTTCTGATAGTCCACACCATCTAATTGTTAATCCTGGCACTATTTTGGTCCATGGCTACTAGCACTTCTCTAGGAAGAGTCAGGACGTATGCTGGAAGATCTCAAAAGCCAGTGGCTGTTCCCAAATGTGATGTGGATGAAGGCACCCTTCGCAGGGGAGGGGGGAGTGCAGTCACATGAATGTTGGCCGAGGTATCCTGTGCCATTTTGCATCAGAGCCGTGGAAATAACAGACCTTGCTCTTCTGTGATATGTCAGGACAGGCATCATTCCAGAGGTGACAGAATAAGCTTTCTTCTCTACAGTGAATTAGCCGGCTTTCTGCTCCTCTTGAATCAACCATCCATGGTCTGTACAGACACACTCTGCAGATGAATGTCTTCTTAATAACGTGGAGATAGTGCCAACCTCTTTCATAACCTTTATTTCCCTTTACTTTGAGATTTCTTGAAAACTGGGAGAAGACATCTTTGGACCCGTGAAGTCCTTCTCCAGCTCCATGTAGCTTAGCTCAGAAAAGTAATACAGACAAATCTTGAAAATACTCAACCAGAACTAAAGCCAAAGCCAGTGAGTAATTATTGTTACAAACTGATCAAGAAAATTCTATTGCTTCAGAGTAACCCTCAGAGTCATCTTCATGTTTAGCTCAAGTTGAACAGAAGTAGGAATTTAGAGTGTTACCTCATGGTGTCTGGTTTGATCACTCCTCCAGTATCAGTCTCCTGTTCTGGAGGAACTGTCTTTATATCTTGGTAACAGCCTTGCCAGTTAACCTAATACAGACAGTGAAAATTAATTAAGTCTTTGTATGTTGCCAACTGATTGACCATGTTTGACCTTATCTACTATAAGTGTAGGTTGTGATATTCAGCCATTTCTTACAACATTGAGAAGAAGCCTGTGCCCTCCAGGGCAATCATTGAAGACACCTGATTTTTGTAACCCATCACACCCATCAATTATGTGGATTATTCAAAGCAGTTCCTTCTGTCAGCTGGCAGAGTCATTTTAATCAGCTGGTATGTATCACAGTTATCACAAAAACATAGAGCAAATTCCATGGAATGGATGAAGTCATACAAACAAATACCAAGTGAAATACATGCATCAAAATCCAGAGGTTTAGAATTTTTTGTGCACTCTTAGTCACATAATTCTGTGCTTCAGAAGTGAATGAAATAAATTATTAATTCTTTTCTCCCAAACCTAAAATGTATTAGGGAAGTTTTCATGAAGATAAGGCAATACAATGCAGAGTCTAAATATTACTTGTGGATACCTGCTTTCTAAGTAGCTAGGAGACCTCTGCTTCCAGCTCGTTTCTTCTTGTGGCACAAAACTCACATTTAAACTTGCAAGGGACCGATCTCGACTCCCTGAGGACACTTCACTTTCAAATCATTGCCATCACCTTCCTTTCTTTTTTATCCACAAGCTCCCAAAAGCAGATGCTCAAGAGGCTTTCCAGTGCGGAGTCTTCCATTTCATTAGTATCAAAGGTTGTTACTTCCCAGAAGGTCCAGGTGTGACTTATCTTCAAAACTTGAGTATGCATAAATTAACTGCAAAGGGCTTCTTTTTACTCTGTTTAACTTTCAGTTAGATGCCTAAAGCCTTCCTCCTAACAACTGCCCTGATTACAAGAGTAGTCTGCGGTCCCTATGCCCAATGCCAGCCAGGAACAGAAATCTTCAAGAAAAGAGCAGACAAACATTGTCGTGAAGAGCTTAGAAACAGCTGTTCTTGCCTTCAGGCCTGCACACTTAAGACTAAGTGACCTGGTTTACCCAGCCCTTCTTTTTATGGTTTATATCCCTATGTCTGGTGATAACTGATGCATTTCTAACTGTTATTTAAACTCAGTTAAAGTGAATATTAGCTATTAATTACCTCTTGCTTTGCTGCAGCTATTGTATTTGTCAGTCGAAGAATCTAAAGTGGAGACAAATTATGCTAATTCTCTTGTGAAAATGATTAGGCAGGGGGTTTGTTTTATTTTTATTTTGTTTTAGGAGGCTTGTTGGGGGTGTTTTTTGGTTTGTTGCTTTTTTGTTCCAGGCACTGATCTTGCTGAACCTCTAAAACGCTAACTTGGCATGCTTTCTTCAAACAGCTTTGCAAAGAGGATAAAGATGGAAATAAATAGACATATGGTGCACATGAGCCTAATTCATGCAAAGTTGCTCATCCTGGGCAGATGGAAATGGATGTTTGAGTACCTTGGGTAGAAAGCTGCCTTAAAACTTACCTTCTTTTTATTTTCGCTTTGTCATCAGCTTGGCTAATGAGCAGCTCCAAGGCAACTTTTCTTGCTGCTCAGACTCTTGTGCAAATTAATTTTCCAGTCCTGTGTCCTCCTTGCCCCTCCTCTCCCGAACCATTTGAGAGTTTAGATGACAGGCCGATTACTTTAATGGCAGCAAATGTAAAGTATGCCCAAGCTGTTCCCAGTGTTAATGCAGAAGAGGTTAGTCTGATCTAGGAGACATAGAGAAAGGGGGAGGAGAGGCATAGATGTATCTGAGACTTTCCTGCCGCCCAACAGGTTATTCCTTTAGCTCTTTCTCCACCATCAATGGATCTGCAAAACTCACTAGTGCTGATTTTTTTTCTCCTAGCCCTTCTAGATATTCTGTCCAAAATTATGACCCTGCACTAGGCACAGCTCATGTCAAATTGTTAACCACCTGGAGCTTGGGGGAATTTGTCAGGGACTCATCCCTTTTTTGTATTTTTTTTCTTTTTTTCCCCCCTTTTTTCTCTCTTTTCTTATTTTCTCTCATCCTTTTTCTATTGCAACAGTGATCCATCAGACAGTGGCATTCTGATCTTCACCTAAAGGTGTAAAGTCAGCCAACAGACTCATGCCAAATGTTCACTTTATTAAGCAGCTTTCCACTGGGAATCAGAAGAAAAAACATTGGATCAAAGGGAGTGTTTCCAGTATCCTGGAGTACTCACTCCGCCAAAACCCTCCTCTGCAAGTATCAGCGAGACTGTGAATTCTCAGACCCTGAAGTAATTCAAGACTTGAGCAGGACCAGGTGGTTATTTACATCCCTAAGAGTAATCTTTATTGGAACGTTCTTTAACCACAGACCACAGTAATTCAGATATCTGGCTAGTATTTTGAGGAACCAGAACCCTGAAGGAAGAAAAATACTTTCCTACTCTAGTTATAGCTCATTTTTGTATGCATTTTCCTCTGTACAGAAGTGTAGAGGTATTTGGTCATCAACCTGTGCAATCCTAGGCCTTCATCTTCCTTCCTGGTGAAAAATAAACAGTCAAATTATTAATAAATCAATAAATGTGTTTGTGCAATATCATATATTCAACAGAAGAATACTGAACCCTGATCAGTTTAGTGGAATAGTCCCAACATTCACTACTAATCACAGTGCTGTCTTTATCTTTTCTTCTGCATAGCAGATGTCCTCACTCCAAATCTGCTTGGATTTGTCAGTGATAGGATTGTGGGGCTCTTTCTTTTCCTGGTTTGTTTTTTTTTTGTCTTCCCTTCGAAGTTCAGAGGAAAAGTGTTTGCTGGCAGCATTTGCTAAATGTCAGCACAGCTGGAATTTCCACTACAAGGTGAGACAAGCTCAGGAGCTTATAGAGCAGCATGTGGATGTGTCTGCTCTGCAAGGCAGACCGCGTGGGACTGAGTTGGAGATGTGTTCCTCAGCATTATGGATCCACAACATTAGTTGGGCAATGAAGTCTGTGTCTAAATTCACTCTGTGTCTTTGCATCTTGGCTGGAAAGAGCAGGCATGAATATTTTAGAAGGAAGGAATTTTCTTTGCTCAGCTCTTGGGTGCCGTCAGAGGAGACTATTCGTCTCTTACGGGTCTCATAAAAATGGTCCGACTTATCTCAGAGCACTAGAGCTTGAGCTTAAAACGACTTTGTTTCATGCTTCATATGGAGGTAAGAGAAACCTTACACTTTTCCATGGTTCAGTCCACCCTAGAGACTGCACAACCAACATAGACCTGTTCAACACTTACCAAACATCTGGATTTAAGAGAGGCTATTAGCTGTCCCACTGCTGTGCATTTTTGACTCCGTAAGAGGAATGCTCACCAGCTGCGAACAGGACTGACGTTTTCCTCTGTCTTCATGTATACACACATTGCATGCTGGATTTGCTTTGGGTACCAATAGCTGAAAAGAGCCCCAACCACCCTAGTCTGAGGCATCCATTTCTTCCCATGGCTTCCCCTTTCCCCTTCCCCTCTTTTTTTGTGTTCTGTCAACCCCTTTCCCACGTACCTGCACCCAGAGATGGATAATGCAGCTCAAAAACTCCACTTTACATCAGGATACGCTTGATGGGGAGAGCAGGACCTGAATTTTCAGAAGGGAGGACAGGCATCAAGAAGTGAATCCACTACTTTTGCTCCTGAACATACCCATTCCCTCCCAAAAACTGGAAGAGTCCTGGAGGAATCTGCACTCCTTCCTACCACTTTCCCTTGTATCACAGTATATCTTCTGAGAAAAAGATGAATTGGCTCATCAGCTTAATAGTTCTAATGTTATTGAAAATATATAAGCGAAGGGAAAAGAGAGAGTTGTCTCCTCTCCGAGTTGTTTTTCTAATGTCCCTCTACCATATTCAACAGGTTCTTGAGCTGCCACCTTTTTGCTGAAACTCCTCCCAACCACAGTCCTGTGCATGGACTTCTCCACATCACATGGCACAGGGCACACAACACCTTAATTTTGAAAGGACTATACCAGCTTTATTCCCATTTTACAGTGGAAGGAAGTAGATTCCCTTCCTCTTAGGGGAATTAGGTCTTTTACCTTGCACCTTATGCTTGCTCCTTAGTCCCTCAAATGACTGATGTGTCATGACTTGGAAAGGAGATTACCCACTGCTGACCAAGGGTGCAAGGACAGAATAAGTGCTTCCAAGATAGTGTGAAGAATGAGCACTACTCTTTTGGCAAAGGACAGGACAGACAGAAAAAAAACCCTCACAGACAACGGGAGATTTTCAATACAGCTCTGCAAAGACCTCTGCCATCCTCCTTAAAGCAGTCTCCTATTCAGAGGCTTCAGGGTCGTTATTCTAGCATCAAGGTGCCTGCTCGTTTGTCTGTTTTCTAAGGTAGCATCAAATGTTTAGTGCGTGTGGGTAGGTCCACCAATGAAAATGATTTTCTTTAAAGTTGGTCTTTATCTCAGCTCAGAGCAAGTGGGGAGGGTAACCAAAACCCTGAAAAGGTAAAATGAAACAGAGGCAGTAGGAAAACTTAAGGCACTAGAATTATCTATGTGGCGTGGGAAAATTCAAGCTAATATGTGTAATTGCATTTCCCAGGAAATCAAATCTTTTATTCATGGATTTTCAAGGGCTCAGATACATGGCCAGGCTAACATGGATTCACATGGGGCTGTATGCCATTTTAGGAGGTAAAGAGAGCCTAAGCTTTCTGCCTTTGCTCTAGGCTGAGGGTGCCTACATGGACAATTGCTAAAGCCCAGATGACACACAGCAAGTGGTTGTGCACAGTAACTTTAGCCTGTGCTTGAGCTTTGATCCTTAACCATGTAAGAGCTTCAAAACAAGAAGAGGGGAGGTTATGTGTGCAACTGTCCCTGGAGTTTGAGCAGATCAAACCACTTCAAACCCTTTTTATTCCCAACTCAAAAGCCTTTCAGTTTCTTTCTGATGATGCCTTTGGTTTGAGCAAACATACAAGCTTTGTCCTTCGAGTTGGAAAGGTTCCCTCCCTTTCCAGTCATTTGGCATGAGCTAGTATCCCAAGGTTATTATGACTTTTTTTTTATTTTTATGGTAAATCAGAGAAAGCTCTTGCTAGAAAAACCCCTTTGTCTGCACACAATAAAGCAAGGAGCTCTTGGCTGCCACTTGCCCTCTGGCATTTTTTCGACGGCAGAAAAGAAGGAAGAAAAATGAGCACAACCTTTGGATTGGAGCAAGTCCCCAACTTCCAATGGAAGCTGCTTGCCGTTGCTCAACTTTTCAACTTTTGCCAGGGGGTGAATGTAGCAGCTTGTTGCTTTTTTTCCTGCCAGAGTCTTCCCTGAAGAATGGCTCATAGCTGCTCTTTGGAGCTCCTGGCTAAAAATAAATGCAGTTTGCAAAGGCAATTTGTATTCTGCTAACCCTGCTGCAATGCTCTGTGCCCTCTCTGTGTAACCGGCTGGTTTTCCCTCTCAGCACATTATACGCACCACATAGAGGAATAATCTCACACAATGCCAGGGCTACTACAGCTCATAATAACGGTGACGCATTATGTACAAAGCCAGTGCTCCACTCTTTGGAGTCGTGTTGCGAAATAATTGCAGTAATTCTCCATCACAGACAAGGTTAATTAGTGTTGAGTCCCCTTCCACTTTTCCAATTTTCTTCTTCAGCACCAGGAAAACAAACTTATTCTTACGTGAATTACAGGTAGTTTGGTCCTCAGTGCAGCGGTTTCCTAGAGCAGTCCTGCTTTGAATTGGGGGGATTATTCCTTGGACAGAGACTTTTCAGGGTCAGGTCTAGACCTAAGCAGAAGAAGAGACAGCCTAAGGAAGTAACACGGTTATCGTCTGCTGCCTGTTCTGTCTATTGAAGTTTCCTGTCGCTGGTGAGCGACAATCTAGGTAAACGGGATGGGTTTTCCTGGGATGCCCTCTCTGACCAAGCTCTCTCCTGTTGTTCCCTCTCCCTACAGCAGCAGAAGCAGCAATCCCTGCTCTTCAGAGCTCCCCATCTGCTCTCTGCCCTCCTCCTCCTCTATTTCCTTTTCTTTTCCCAAGACCAAAGTCAGCAGGTCCAAACAAGTCTTTAGAAGCACAAAAAACCTCTATTTTTTTTCCCTTGTCGCAAGCCTGAAAGTATCCCGGTATCTTCCAGTCCGTCCTTAAGAAACTTTACTTTCTGCCTTGCGGGATCCTAAATGACTAACTGTTTGGGCAGGTCAACCACTTTAGGGAAGAGATCTACATACGAGCACAACAGCGAAGATCACTTGACCCAATATTTTCAACAAAATCAAACATCACAACATGTCTTCCCTTTAAAATCTGCATTTTCAGCCCAAACTAAAGCTAAAACACAGCAACTCCCACCACCTAAGAACCAGTAAATGCATTCGGCAGAGTTGCACTCTCTTCTTAGTACCAATGGTACTTGTAGGTGTGAATACGTTTATGCCCGTATTTCTTAGTATAGGTATGACTTCAGTTTAGGTATTTTCAGTGAGTAATCACATCCCTGCTATATTCCAGGGTGGTTTAAAGAAGGTGCTAAAGGTTTTATCATGTCTAGCATTACCCATAGTGGCGGTCATATGATGGGTTAGCAGCCTCTGCTCTTCAATGCCAAATATCATTTTAATGGACCCCCTCACATGGATGATTTTGCACTGCTTTGGTTACCAAACACAGTGGAGGATCGGGCCATACAACTGCATAAATAGAAGAGACATTGTGGTCTGGAGGATGAAATAAGGGGCTCTAACCAAGAATATCAAATCCCTTCTCTTGCACATACAAACACTGAGAAATTTGGACCTTAGCTAGAAAATTAATTTTTTTTTTCTCTTCCCTCTTTCCCTCCTGAGATCAATGTGAGGGTAAGTGAGCTAAAGCAGGGAGGAGCTCAGTTGTAATGGAAATGATGAGAAAATCATTACTTTAGATAAAGTCTGTTGCTCAGTGTGGGGGGGACGGGGTGATGGCAGTATTTCCCATGAGAGTTCCCAAATCCTACAGATAGCTCTGATTTCTCCCATCCCACAGCACGGATACCCACGTGTACATTAGACAGGGCATTGCAATATTTTCCCTCACAGTGCCTCTCAAGGCTAATCTTTTTATATCATACATGCCCATTAAATATGTTTATTTTTGTCCTGTATTTTCCCTTGCTCCCCCCCCCTTTTTTTTTTTAATTTTACCCTGCAAGCCCTCCATGTCTCTGTCTTGAAGAGATATTTGTAGCTCTGGTGGGAGAGCAGGGTGGGGAGTCAGACAGGCAACTTGCTAAGCACTTTGCTGAAATGTTTATTATCACTGAAACCAGTCTTGCTCCTAATGAGTTCCCGTGCTATACATCTGAATGTCAGCCGTGCTTTCAGGGAACCAGGCTGCCATTCGTCACCGGTTAATCTCTCCTTAATGGGCAGCACGTGAGGAGCAGCCACCAGGAGAAGTAGGGCCATTAATGGGACAGCAGAGATGAAATGGGGGAGCCCAACTGAAAGGCCTCATTAAGTGTATGGGCAGCCCAAGGAGAGAAGTTTTCTTAATATCGCTGCTATCATGCTATCTGTCAAGGCTGTATCATCTCTCATAGTGTGAGGTTTCAAGCCACCCACATAAGCCCGGGCTTTGTGAGAAAGTCCTTTTTTTTTTTTTTTTTTTGATAGCTGAGCATGTAAGAATATTTGTGCAGCCATAAAATAAAGGAATATTTTATAGCCTCTATTAATAAAAAGGCTGCACTTGAGATAAAAGAGAGGACAGCAGATCATGCCAAATGGCTTGGCAAGCCCTGAAGCGTTTCCAGGTCTGGTCACTGCAACACTTAGCTAAATTAGCAAGGGAAAGTTTCAAGCCTAGAGTTTTTCCTACTGCAGGTAAAGATTTACTGGGTGTTAAATACCTACTCAACTGCTGTGTCTCACTTTGGCGTGAAGCCATGCCTTTTATAGGCTGAAGGAAGGAGAGGGATGATTCTGCCTCACCCTTTCCTTGCTGGATTTCCATGGTCAGCCTTTCATCCGAGACAATCCGCACAGCCCGAGGAAGAAGCAGGGCTGTAGGGTGGTATCTCTGCATCGTGGCCGGCCCTCGTATAAAAATCTGACCTTCCCATTTTTCCCCTGCCTGCGCAGCCGCAGAATTGCACAAACCCTTCCTTCTCTCCTCAACTGGTTTTAGATGGTGCAGCCCGTGCATTGGGTGGGTTTATTCAGCAGGTCTAAGCCTTCTTTTGGGGTGTCTGTGGCCAACAGTAAATCGCGTGGGCAGTTTCCATAACCTAAATTTTTTTATGTTTTTTTTTGTTTGTTTTATGTTCATTTTTGCTACATGAGAGGAAAAAAAAAAAAAGTAAAAACCAACAAGAAAACAAAACTGCTGCTTTTGTTAGAGTCATTACCAGGCAACAGCCTCGCTTCCACAGATGGTCCCGGTGGGTCCATGTGTTTTATTCTGATCCCCTCTGTGTTCTTCTCTCTGCTGAGAGGAAATACCTTTCAATCCCTGCAATTCTTGGGCTCATTTTGATTCCCAGGCTTTTGCTTTCCCTTCACAATTCGTGGTTCTCCAGTAAGACGTACATTCTCTGAAGCCATTTTCTTCCCTTCCTGTTACTTTTACTTCGGTTTCTTTCTGACGTAGCCCCACCAAACAAATTAAATACCCAGGGACTAGGCCAGGGTATCATGTTCCTGTATCATCCAAGGTGGTCCAAAATCCTGTCTCATTTCCTATTTTTATTCTTTTTTTATTCTGAGGTAATCTGATTAGTAAAGTGGCTTTTCTTTTTTATGGCTGGAGGCACAACGCGTCCTGTCTGAGACCACAACCAGGGACAACGCTCGGACAAGGAAAGGAGGCAAGGGCATTTGACTTTATCTCACAGGCCAAACTACATCACCAGCCTTCTACTGAAAGATTAAACCAACAAACAAAGTCTTTTGTCCACAGAAAGAGCAAATATTAAAGTATAATGAATGTAATGGAGTTAACAGTCAAAGTCATTGCTGCGTGTCAGCATCGCGTGAAGCTGGGTCAGTTTGAGCAGAAGGTCATACCTTGGCGAGAGGTGTCATTAAGCCATCAGCCTCATGAAGGCACAAGAGGACGTCGACACTGCTAATTAAATTTGGGCATCAGCCCATTCTTCAGGCCGGTTCTGCCTGTGCTCGCATCGGTATGCAGAAGCTTACGGTCAGATAACGTCTTAGCCAGAGCTCTGGAGCTCTTTGAAAGTGGGAATTCTGAGCACACTCAACTTCTCTCACAGGTTAAGTTCTCATTGAACCTGCGTGCGTAAATCAGGGCCGGATTTGACCCAGTCAACCAACAAATCTCAGCTTTTCCAAGGCGTATGTTGAGCTATTCCTAGGCATAGTGTCGACACTTTTAGCACAAAGTACAGACACTCGAGATAGATGTACAGAGAATATATAGGACATAGGGCTTGGTTTACCTCATTCCACCTTCAGCCTGTTTTTCACTATATACTGTAAAGAGACTGAGCAGCACAAAGTGTGTGAACAGAGTTGCTGCAATGTGGTGGTTGTTATTTCTGGTATTTTTTTCAACCCACTCGGTCCATGAGGTTTTAGCACTTGTGTGACTTCTTTTTTGAAGAAGGAAGATTTGTATAAGAGTTTGGCCTGCATTTGTGCTTGCAAGCCCTCACAAAAATGACTGCATTGCTTTCTCCCAAAACTTTTTATCCGGAATTAACCAAAAGATTCGTGGGATATGGCTGGGCAGACACAAAAACCACGACTAGATAAATTTTGTAGTTTTTTTAAATGGAAAGGGAAGTTAAACAGATTACGTAAGCTCTTTTAAACCCTTTAAAAGAAAACGTTTTGTGTGTGTGTACCAAACCATGTTCATTTTGAGAAAATGGAAACAAAAAAGAGTTTCTAAATGAATATGACCATGTTGAGATGTGTTCTATTTTCCATCTTCTACCAGCTCATACAAACACAGGTCTCTATCCCAGTGAGGCTCGTGACTGGAGTAGCAGAAGGTGATGTAGGTTAGTACCGATGCAGGTTGGCAGAGCTGAAAGCAAGCAGCCCAGCTCAGAGTTTCCATGGTGGCACTGGCTCAAAATCATTGACGATGGGATTATAAGTGAGGCAAAGCTGGTGGACCTGTATGAAAGCCCGGGTTTGGAGTTTGAAAGGCTTCAGGACATAATTGGCCATGTAGGACCAGCTCTGGGAGGATGGGGGTTGCCAGGGCATCGCTTGGGCTCCGTAAAAGGGACAAGAAGTGGCATTAGAGCTAAATCCCTCTGCGGCTTGGCATCTGCAGACCTGAAGGCTCTTCCTGGCCATTTACGCTCCTTGACAGAAAGAAATGGTCTCAGTTGCGAATTGTCACTTCACATTAAAGCAACTTCCTTCCGCTTCTCTGAGTGCCAGAGAAAGAAACAAACAAAAAAAAAACCCAACAGAGAATTGACTAAACATGCCTCTGGGTCATTGGTAACAACCTTTCATTAACACGGGCCAGCTGGCTAGCAAATTAAGCCCTTCCCATTACTATCTGGAGGAAAGAGCAGGGTCATTTTTGACTGCTTTTTCCAGTACAGTGGGTCCCCATGTAACAGGCTTGAGGCAGGAAGGTGCTGGGTTGATGTGTTTCGATACAGCCTCCCTGCGGATTCCCAACAGACCTTCTGTTTGCAAAACTGATGGCAGTTTGACATCTGGATTAAATTCCCGCTGTGCCGTGTGTGGACAGCGGTCTCGGAGGAGTGAGCTGATAGCTGTGGAGAAAGCAAGCACTCTCACCCGTGTGTGTGAAGGTTGAAATGAGCTACAAACCATCAGCTGAGGTTGCCTTCATCCTTATTCAGCTGTTCAATCATATTGAACAGGAGGGGATGCTCCTGCTGTGCCTGTATTTAAGAGCGCTTCAGACTATTTCAAAAATGCTGTTATGTCTGGTCTTTACTGTAGACTCAACTTATAAATGAAAAGCTTCTTCTAATTTGACTTACATCTATATAGACAGACCCAGATGTATCCAGGCTGAATTTTAACTGCATTTCAGTACCTTATGCTTCTTTTTGTCCAGCTCTGGACCTTCTGTCCCAAAACGGAGGTGGAATTTAAGCTTGCCTTCTTTTCAAAGAGAAGGTAAAACAATTCCTTCTCACCAGCTGTGTACTGCAGACCCTTACATGATTGCACATCTTAACTTTTGATTGCGTTGCTTCAGTCTCCTCATGCATGGATGCTTTTCCTCACTGGTTCAAGCTAGACGGCCATGAGCTAGTCACAGGTACATAATGTCAGCTCGCTTTGAAGCAAAGATTTAGCTGATGCACACATGCATTACATAGTGCAAAATAGCTCAGATCAGGGGAGCTTCAAACTGATATGGCCCTCCTGAACCTGCAAATGGAGTCAGTTCTTCTGATCCGTACTGCCCAGAGAGCACTGACTGAGCTTCTCATGCACGCAAAAAGAGGAATCCACATCGCTCTATCAGTCTAATGTCGTTGGAGTCCACAGAAAAGGGGAGCCCTTTGAGTCACTGGAAGAGCTTGACCATGTTGTCTTCAACCCCTCAGACTCACTGTCAAAGAAATGCTGACTGAACATGTCTGGGGGATCTTCTTTGTCTGGAAGAGCAATGTCTTAAAATAACAGGCAAAGCCTCTCCCCTTCTGAGACTCTGCTTTTTCCCCCAGCCTTTTTCACTCTTATCTGATTTTTATAGTCTCTGGGACATGGACCAGGTCATCTGTGGACCTCAGTCATGGGCTGCTTCTGCCTAGACCACAGTCTCAGCGGCATGTTAGTGAAATTCCAACATTCAATGGCAACCATTAGGCATGGGCATAAGGAGCAAGTTGCAAATAAAAGCAAGGTTTTATTGTGCAGAGTGATTTTGCTGTGTAGAGTGAGTTATTTAATTAATATTTGGAAAATGCTTCAAGATTCCATCAATTAATGGAATGAGGAGGTACAAATTATCTATAATTATTATTACCTCCATAATCAAGGAACACATTTTCTCTCTCTGTCTGAGACATTTGGGTAACGATCTAATGAAGGGATTCCACTTCGGTAGGTGTGCTGAGTTTTAGCACTCAATTTTGCCGGGTGAGTGATAAACGGCTTTGAAATATTCCTCACTCTCCTGGCTGTAAACCTTTTAACGGTTTCAATTTTTTACAAACCATAGACCCTGCATTACAGTCACCGCTACAGTCAGCTTAACTCCTTGTGCCACTTAATACACTACAAAATGTCTCTACTAAAGAACATTTCCATGGAAACAGTCCATTAAAAATGAATTTTATATCTTATGTTTTCTATAAATGGACAGCTCACTTAATGGCCTTTTACTACTACACTTTGCCAGAACAGTTTCAAATTTAACCATATTTAATTCTTTTATAATTTGAAACAGCACATATTTTTTTAATTGCCATTACAAAATTTCAGCTTGGTTCTATGGGCTCTGGGGTATTATGGAGCGCAAAGGAGGTGAAAAACAAGAATCATGTCCCACGTACAAACAGCGTAAACATGTCTATGGTAAAGCAGGGTCTCCCCACTGATTTAAGTACTTCAGAGTGTGCCAAACTCTGTGAATTTTAACCCAAATCCACCACATTTCTCGTTTCACCAAAAAGCGCAAAAAGACGCTGTTCACTAGAACAAGTGAACAGACCACCCTGAAAATACTGCTGTCTTCTTCTCTTGTCAAGATGACTTGCCAAAAGGAAGTTTTGGGTTGCCTTTATCTTAATCCATTGAAATTCTCTTGAAATAAAGAGGAGATATATTTGCAATAGAAACTAGAATGTTCTTTCACTGCAAGAAAAAAAAAAAGTGTGTCAGCATTTTGCTATTATCTGGATTCTTCAGGAACAGAATTAATTCTTAGTGGATTGTACAATTTATCAGTGCTCTCCCAAGGCAAGTCTTGGCCAGTGCTGTGTCTGTGGTTCAATTTCCAGAAAGCTCAGGAGCTTAAAGAAGTTACTGCACCATTACAGGTTAGTATTCATCAACTAACATCAATTAACATCAACATTCATCAACAAACAACTAACAGCATCATCTCCTTAAGAGAACTACTGCTTGAGCTAGCTTTAGCTGAGCTGTTATCCACCAAAATCTCCCTAAAATTGTTGCCTTTTTTCAACTAGAAATTTTTTCCCCCAGGTTCAATTTGAGGGTTTTGCACTTGTGTTGAGAAGTTGACAATGTCCATGTGGAAACCTTCGCTCTGCCCATTTGCATGGGGGCCATCCTCATTAGTCCAATGCCCAGTCCCTCTGATGTATTCCAGAAGTCCAAGACTGACCATCTGGGGACACCCAGGAGACCACAGACACAACTCTGGCTACACGACGTTTCCCTCCAGAAGAAGATCCCGTTTCCTTGCTTGTGCTCCACCGCCCTAACCAGCTTGATGGCCTCCATGGGATTTACTCCAGTTTGTCAATGGGTTTCCCCTCCCTGAACAAAAAGTAATCTCACAGAGAAGGAAAACTGCCAAATCTCTGAATAATCCCAGTTTTATATAATTCCAATGCACACAGCTACTAAATAAGCTGCTCTGTGCTCCTGTCTCCTTTCCTGTGTCCTTTAGCACCATGGCTTGGATTTCTATTGGAAAAGCCTATCATAAAGCTGAATATGACTTAACCAGCAGTGGTGCAGAAGTAGGCATTACTTTTTTCTTTTTTTTTCTTTTTTTAATTTTTCATCTGTGATGAGTAAGCACACGCCATGATCACGCACTCGGAGTAAGGGATACCAGGATGGGAGCAAGATACTCCCTTTCCTCGTCAGATTTTTTTGCAAAATAAAAAGTATGTATCCTGCTGTATGTGCCTGGATGACCAGCTGCTGGAATTGAAAAGCACTTAAAGACTTAACAGCTGACAGGTATTAAATTTTGCTTCCTTTTAACCATGAAGACAGCAATGGAGCCTGACTAACAAGGGCCAATTCACTGGAAAACAATATTAGTTAGAAAAGATGCTATGAGCAGTCATAGCAATATTCTCCATAGTACCCTAAAATGGTATTCCTTCATGCTTACTGCCTTCCTAAACATTCCCCTCTGTCCCTCAGCGTGCAGACCAAGGTATCTCTATTGTCATCAAATAATATCAAAGTATATGGGGGAGCCAGTCACAAACTGTATTATGAATAAATGACTTCTTTAAAGGGCAAAATCAAGATCTTTGCAGAGTTCTCGTTATTCAGCTTCTGGAGTATTTCTGGACTACACAGAATTTGCATGAGGCATTTAGCACGTAAAAGAATTTTGCAACCAGAACAAAACCACCAACAACAACTTTCTGACGTTTCACGGATAGGAGTAGCTTTCTCACGTTTGTGCCAAATGGGCACATGGACATTTTGGTGCACAGGCAGGTCAAGGCTAAAACATCTTTCTTTTTACTCACTGTATCCATTTTGCTTGTTTTTATCCAGGAAAGAGAATCAAGGAGTTTGGCTCATGTTCTTCAAAATAACATTAGGCAACCTGTAATGTTGCCCTCAAAGACCAAATGCTGTGGGAATGTGCTCTCTGATTCACAGGGGCATCACTTCTGAAGCCATTTATCTCTAATTAGAGCAGGGAAATCAGAGGATCAGGATTTTTGTCCTTTAGACTTTTGTAAGTCAGTAACTTTCTTTGATCTGTGGCCCACATTTTGAAAAGCAGCCATTGGATTTGATACCCTAATATACATATAAACAGATATTTCTGTGTTGGGCTGGAAGATAATTAGATTTGAGGCAAACCAGAGCAAAATTTTTCCATGAAAGGAGGGGAAATGCTATTTTTTTGTTGCTGTTGTTTTTTGGAAAAGAAAATAACCTAATTAACAAAAGTGAATGTGTCTCTTGACTCTGTAGTAATGAGCTAGATCACAATAGGGGAGGTCTTTCTAAAATAAGAGCTATTACATGAAAAAATGCCAACCACAGATCTGGTAAAACTGTTGCTTCCATCCCAGCTCTGTCTCATTTGTGTACCAGGAATGAGGCACTGGCTGAAACTCCATGTTGCCCACATAGTGGCTGTATAATAAAATATGTATATAAAGTTTGGCATGATGGCTAACATGTTAAATGCAATCAATATTCAAAATATGTCCTTCGATAATGAAAATTATTCCTGGGAACAAGGGGAGGTTTTTTGAGCATTAGTGATATTCTTGACATCTTAAGACAGTTTTGAGAGAGCGAAGTGCAGTATGGGTGTTATTTAGTAAAAAAAAAGTAGTAGGCTGTAATATCTGCAACTATGATAATTTATGCAGATCAAAAATAGATGTGAATATTAACCTTTGAGAATATATCACATATTACATATTAAGATGAAGACAGAGGAATCTGTGTGGTACAAGGCCAGAAATCACTGTAACTATCAAATTCTGCTTATGACAAAGCAAATAACACTTGGGATGAGAACATGAAGGGGAGTGGAAAGGGGAACAATTTCAATTGCCCATGAAAACTCTAGGATCTGAGGGACTGTACAGAATTTATGAGGAAGCCTTTTCTTTTCAACATGAGTTAAAATATGTTCATGCATGGCGGGATGCTCTCCCAAAAACTGTTCTCTTTAAATATGTGTATGTGTCCTTTAGAAGGAATGGGAAGGCAAGAAGCCAACACACTGCTCTGAAAAAAAAGTATCCAGGAAGCTTATTAATGCTTGTCAGCAGAAATCAAGATGGGGAGCCAGTCTGGGCATGTTGTTGAAGTCTTGTCTCTGATATAGAGCCATTTGGGGAGTAAGGAACCTGGGATAATTGTAGACACAGTATGATAATAGACTGCAGTCAATTGCAATTTAGGTCAGATGATCAATAGATGTTTCCCTTTCTCTGTCTTGATTCAATGTCTAATAAACAGAGGCAAAAGATACTTTACTTCCTCTCCGATTAGCATGCTTCTTAAGTGGACAAATACATTAGAGAAAAATAAAAAGTCTTGGTTATTTTCTTTCCTATTGATTTTACGCTCACAAAGGTGGGCAGGGAGGAAATTGGAAATCTTTATGGTGGGCAAAGGTAAGTACCACAGCTTGTTTCCAAGAAGAAAGATCTATTCAGCAGGCAGACAGCTGGGTAGATATATAGGGAGAGTTAAAAGTGACTGGAGGCCAACACTGCAAACAGAGAGTTAAAAGGCGCTGGGATATCAATGACAGATCCTTAGTCCAAAATATTTGGTAGGAAGGATGAGAGACATGTCACTGGGGATTACCAGACATGGATGTTTCAGTGTTAAACTGTTCCAGATGTCGTAATCTACACCCTTCTGGGAAGTTGGTTTTGTGATCCCCTAAAACAAGTTCAAATGCTTGGAACTGGTCTTTACACAGAGCTCATGAATGCAGGTTGCACCTTCATGGGAATGGTCTATCAAATGGCAGGCCCACCTAACTAAAGAAACTGCATCACAACCAGAACTCCAGATCTGAGATGCTCTGAAAGCCTGAATTTCTCTCACATCTCAATATTTCCATTCTTGCCACGAATTCCTTGCAGTGGAGTAGCACAGCCAAATAACAGTTCTCCACTAACTTGCCCTTCTCAACAACTTCTGGACTGCAACACACATAAACTCCCCTTGGAGAAGTGTCTGCAGATCTTTATCTACCACTTCCCCGCCTGCAGAGAGTCCAGTCATTCTCCTTTTCTCCCTGGCAGTTAGACTTGTGAGGAGGAAGGTCCTCAGCAGTTCCCAGCTCTAGAGGACACCTTGTCCTATTTTACTGATGTCTGTAGCAGCCATGCTCCCCCATGGGCAATGCACAGAGGAGCCTAAAAAAAGAGCTCTGAATTACTATAGGAGTATTAGACCACTTATAAGTTTGAATAGCATGATACCTACCAAAATTTTATCTACATAAATCTTCACCCCTGAGTCCTTCAAACCCAACTTAGTGTTGGATGCAGACAGTCTTCCCAGTTTCCATGGCTAACGTGCTGGATATGTTTTGCACCTGTGTTCAAATGGATTCCAGGATTTTGGTTTTGCCCTCTGCGTCCCTTCTTGCTGTGCAAAGGAAAGCCAAGCACACGATGGAAACATTGCCACATTCAGGAGGCTTCCTGCTCTGTTATGCTGTGCAGAACCAGTCTGAGTGCCTCAGTTTCCATTTTCAAAAGGCAGAAAGGGATACGTGTCTTGGCAGTGAAGACGGACACATTAAAGAAGACAGCAGTTGAGAAAACCTAATAAAGAAGAGGAAACAATCTAAGAAGAAATCCTGATATATTGACACTCCATTAATGTTAAAACAAATAATTCTATCACATTCCTAAAGGAAATCCTTTGCCCCGTGACCAGCAGCACATGCCCACTGTCTGGTGATGATGTGAAATGGGCAGGTGGATCACAGCCTCTCCAACTCCCCAGTAAATCCACCCTTGACGCTAACTAAGCATCAGGCTTCCTTGTCATCCCGAACGCTCTTGAAGTCTAACCGCCTTGTTTTCACTGTGAGCACAGGGTGAGTCTGAGTGAATATTTACCTTCCGATAATTGCACAATATTAGTCCTCAGGGCCTCAGCTGCCTCAGGAACTGCAGTCAATTTTCATGATGTTCTCCTACCCTGTAATTATTTAAAACTTGGCACTGGAATGTGAATGCAATTTGGTTATTAATTGCAAAGTAACATTTTCGAGCATACTTTTGAAATGGTAAAGCAACTTGCCTAGAGTACTGTTTCAGCAACTTATGTTTTGGACAGAAGAATAAACCCATATAAAAAAGCCCATCTCCTTTGCTCTTGTTTTCCTTTTCTGCATTTTGTATTTCAGACAGGCTGGATAATCTATTCTGTCTGCAGATAAACACAACTTTCAGTTTACTAAAACACCCTTAGCTGCAAAGTGAAATGTAAGATGAAACAAATGTTGTGAGAAAGCCCATAGCGGATCTGCTGCAGGGCCGTATCTCCCACTGAATTCTGGTCTCAAATTGTGAAGAAAGCTTTGCTTTTGGGTGTTTCAGACTGAAGTAATTGGGTGAGCAGTGGATATTTCATGATAATGATCAGGTAAGGTGGCTGAAGTCCAGATAGGGCATTATTGATGATCAAGATCATCTTTCTGCATAAATCATGTTTCAACAAATATTTTCTGTCTCATCTCTAGAACAGTAGATAAGAACAAAAGCTGATCTTTTTAAAACCTGTTCTTTTTAAAGAGATTTCTCGGTGGAAAGTTTCTTTCTTCCTGTGGCAAGTAGGTCTGGCAGCTAATTAAATTATCTGTAAAAGATTTATGCTTTGTTTCTGCTCTTGTTTCCACTTCCAGCCACTGTTTCTTGCATCCCTTGCAAATATTATCTCCTTCACATAGGTATTTGAAGACATCATGTTTGGAGAGCAATTTGATTGCGTGATCAGAGACTTCTAGACCTCAGGATGTCCCTCAAGCCTTCAGCTGCTAGTCCAGAGGGGAGTTTACTCCTATCCAACCCACCCTTGCATAATCATGGCTGAATTGCTATGAAAACAACCCTGTGGACAGTCCAGGTAACCTAGAGGATGTGAATTTGATCTCAAATCCAACTTCAAGGCCATTGCTGCTGTGCAGAGTAGACACAGCTTCTACAGTTGATCTTGAAGACATGGAGTTCACTGGGATCTGTTAGTTCAAAAAAGATTGAAACTGCTCAAGTTGGGTACTCAGAATCCAAGTTCCTCTATGATATAGGCCATCCAGCAGTGTTTTGAATAGCTAATGCTGAACAAGTAGAAAGAAGAATGAAATAGTCTTAACTGGGAGATAAAAACTGAATTAGGACTGAAGGCTACCCGGTTGTATCATCCCAGCTCCTCAGGCTCCTTTCATCCACACATCCAACTATTCCCAATATCACTATAGTCCTTCACTACAGTGGCCAAGTACTTCCCAGAGCAATTAAATTCTCAGGGTAACACTGTTCGTGCGATCTGGATTTGTTCACCAAGAGAAAAAAAATGAAACAGCAGAAAAAATGACAGATTTTAATCTTTGGAGATATTCAGAACTTGAGCGGACAAGTCCCTGAGCAACCTGCTCTAATTTTGAATTTGGCTCTATCTTCAAAGTTAGTCCTGCTTTGAGTATGGGGTTTGACCAGACACCTCCAACGTCCCTTCCGACCTGAATAATTGTATGATTCTTCTACAGAGTTACCAGAGTCTCACTGAGTTTGCATGAGCAGTGCCCGTTTTCCACAGGCCTCATGTGTCCCCATCTGCTTCTGGGTATCTGCTACCTCAATATTGGTGGCACACTGAAGAAATCAGGGTCCTGTGTAATTAGTTGCTGAAGCAGCTGTATTTCCCTTCCTATTCCCACCCTTGCTAACCTTTCTGATTCTTCCCCTCACATTTTTTTCCCTTTAATCATGCCCGGTGAGGCTTCAGTGCAGGCAATCCCTATTGTTGCAGGTTTCCAAAGCATTTTATTTAGGGAAATAAAATGCAGAAGGGTGACTTAAATGTTAATGATGTGAGATATGGCTTTTTTATATATAAAATCCATCTCTGCTTAATGATCTAAGTCACTGCATACTTCTGCTTAAGGTAGATAAGAGCATGTGGTCCTCCCAGAATAACAGAATGAAGAGATACTTCAATTAACAGTTACCACAAGTCTATGTGGTAATGAATAAGAGAGGATCAATGCACTGAATTAACAAGAGATGAGAATAGCTTAGGGCTTCTCAACCTCTGCAGACCCCTTTTGCTTTTTAAACCTACTCATCCTGAAAAAGTGTCCCTTGTTGGGGGTGAAGCAAGATCATTCATCCATCCCGAGGGCTGGCTGGATGTGATCCTAGGTAAGTCTGCATTTGCTCATCCGTCTGTATGTGTTTTGGTACATGTTGAGTATTCATTTCTATCTTAATGCTGTAAAATAGCTCCTGGTTCGGTTGATTTGCAAATGAAGGAGGGGGCCACCAACCTTGAAGATGTGACTAGAAGTGCAGTATGAGACATTTCCAATTTCACTTCTCCAGGCCTAAATGTTACAAAGATCATCTCCTGATTAAGCAATTAGTGAAGTAGAAGGGAAACAATCTTACCTGTCTCCAGTTCCGCATTTCCGTTTGTGTGTGAATTTTGTATTTTCTCCTGACTTGCCGTGCTGAACGCTGCAGTTGAACAGTGGCTGTTCCTCATGCCTAAGATAGCATCAATCTCTGCGATAAGAAAAGCAGAACGTACCTAACTGCGGTAGATGTATGAAAGTCATTATAGGAAGATGCAACCTGAAACAGCAGATTCAGTGAAAAACAAGGTCAAAACACGTAGCCAGTATATCAGGAGCAAAACAGAGCAAGCCCATTTCTCCTCTCCAGTTTGCGTGGACTGGAATAAAAGTTGAGTGGATGGCTTCCCTTTGGGACTCCTTAGACTTAGCACTATGCAAACCGTAGCCACATCACTTCAGTTTACAGCTGGCTCAGACCCAGCCAGGGTAATGCACATCTGCTTGAACAGTTTTCATAGTCATTCCTAGTCTCTTGTGTAAGAGCGCTTTTTAGCAGGTTTGTGTAGTATATTCCTTTGTGTTGAGCTGAACTTGGGCTGGGAAGGGAAGGTAGCTGCATGATAAAGATGGGCAGAGCCCTCTTATTCCGAAGTAAAAGTGTGTGTATAGGAACTACGGCATTTTACCTCCTATCTAGTATTACTGTAGAGTATAGGCTACATTTCTCTACACAGAGAAACTGTACCATGAGCAGCTTCACAGATACCAGCAGAGTAGCAACAGCATGAGCCCAAGAAAAGGCAGCAAATTGGCACAGTGAAAATGTGTGCTTAAGTACTTTTGCTCTTCAGAACTGTTGGACTGAAACAATTCAGATCCATTTAACAGCTGAATTCCTTAGCTGAAAAGAAAGATTTCAATAGTGATGAGACATTTTGTCTTCCCTCATAGATAATATTTAATATAGAAATTTAGCCCCAAACAACAAACTGTTAAAAGGCAAAAAAGCTTTTGATCCAGGTTGCATAACTGTTACATTCAACCCAAGCTGAAGGCTTGTTTCAACAAAAGAAGGTGATTGGTTTGGGTTCATTTAACCCTAGAGAGTGTTTATCTTGCTTCCATTATTCCAGTTTATTACCTGAACAAGAGCAAAGAAAGAAGCAAGAAAAAAACCCAATGCACCTCTTATATACAACCCCTAATTTGTAATACAAGCTGGAAACCACTGAAGTCTGATCTCTTACTGCCCTAGGTCTTGCCTGCAATCAGCAGCATGTGTACTGAAAGGTATGTGACTGTTCCTTGTTTCTTTTTTGATGACTACAGCACAGATCTGCACTCTCCCTGAATGTCTTGTTTTCTTGTACTGCCTCTACTCTTGCATTAAATCCAATGGAGAGATCAGACCCCCAGCAAAGAGCTCCCCTTTCCCTCCCCTTCCCGTCTTGCTCAATCACGTCAATGGCACAGACATAAAAAATTCATAGCCACTAACGGCCCAATTGGCTCCAGCTTTATTATCTAATTTGGAAGTCACCTCTTTTATTTTATTTTTTAATGGGCCAGTTTTAACGAAATGTGCAAAGAGGGACAGGTAGAGGCAAAGCAGTGCACCCATAAAACAGGGCTTTATTGGAGGAATTGTTCTTTGCTGGCTCTGCTGCAGCCTCAGGCAGGTGGTGGTTGAGGAAGAAGACATGGGGGCTACCAGGGCAGGTAGTGATAGGACAAGGGGTAATGGCTTTAAATTGAAAGAGGGTAGATTCAGATTAGATACTAGGAAGAAATTCTTTACTGTGAGGGTTGTGAGGCACTGGACCAGGTTGCCCAAGGAAGTTGTGGATGCCCCATCCCTGGCAGTGTTCAAGACCAGGTTGGATGGGGCTTTGGGCAACCTGGTCTACTGGAAGATGTCCCTGCCCATGGCAGGAGGCTTGGAACCAGATGATCTTTACAGTCCCTTCCAACCCAACCCATTCTGTGATTTTATGATCTACTGCAAGTTGATGGGCAAGTGAGGGAACCCACCCTTCCTGCAACCCCCAGGTCCTGTGAGGGGGCAGAAGTGTTCACATATAACTCAGTGTGTGTGTGTCCTGAGAACCTGTTAAGATTAGTTACAAAAGGGTGTTCAGAAATCTTTAGGTGTTTATTAACATTTTTGTACTTGTCTCACATTGCAGTTGATCTGTTGTATTGCTGATATCAATCTTGAATGTGAGGTTCACTTACTGCCACTTAATTAGCTGTTGTTAATAAATCAATACACTTCTTCAATTCCGAATGGGCTTAATGTGAACCCAGCTGCTTTTTCCCTGCCACAGGTACTTTGCAAAGCTAGTGAGGGACTCAAAGACTATTTGGATACTGTACTGGTAATATCATTCCTGATATGTTGTTGGCCACAGCAGTTTATGTACTTTAGCCAGTTGGATGTCAGGTGTACAGCAGTAAGAGTGTGGGGAGGATTAGCCAAAATTCTCAGGTGCATAATGGAAAAATACTGGGAAAACTCAATTTGTGGCCATAGCTGAAACAACACTCAACGCAGAATAGTAGGGAGCCAACAGCCTCCAACTCTCTCAATTACTTTGTACTTCCACTTGATATAAATAACAAATTAACATCCATTGGGATATACTCTCCACAGTTCACCCCGTAGGCGGGATGGGGTTCTAAGTCCTTGCACTAATGACAGCTTAATTGCTCATGCACAAGGGGGCAGCTCTCACAGTAATAATTGAAAGACTCTGGCTTTAAGTAGCCCTAAGCCTGAGGTCAGTGCATTCTTAGCACACGTGTAAGAAACTCCAAGTTTAATGCTTGTTTTGGCAGGTGCCTTCATACTTGGGCAAACATTTAACGTGGCAGGTGACTGAGAATTTTGGTTGTTCTCAGTACTGCAGAATCAAACCTTGTCCACAAAATGTAGAAGACTTCACGAGCTGCCACATAATTAAACTGTTGCTGTTTGCCCAGCTCTGTCGTGGAGCTCATTTACTGAAATACCTTTTCATGGATTAGGGCTTGCAAGTCCCTGAGCAGGTTGCTCCGGTGGTTGCAGAAGGCTGAGAAGTTCTGGGCTCGCAGATACTGCAGGAGAAAAAGGACCAAGGAACCAAGACCATACCAAGGCATTTCTCCCCTTGTGAGAGCTTCAGGTGCAAGAGATTCTGCTCCAGTTTCAAAGCTGCTATCTAGAGTTCTTCCATTTCTCCTGCTTTTCCTCTACGGCAGTAACGATTACATCCTATGTTAACAACTTGTTGAGATGAGTCATTTTCCTATTTTGGTTTATCCATCAGCCTGTTGGCATCTGAGGGTCTGAAGGGTGATAATTGTCACCCCTGGTACCCTTGTAGGAACCAGCGTGTTGCCTCGGAGTAGCCATAAAACCTGCAATTGACGGTGAGTATGGCAATTACATGTGGCATAAGAAAAGCCCGTGAGGTCTTTATGTCTCTTGACTTTTAGTGGGTTGCCTCTGCAGACATTCATCTGGAATGAAATACGACAAACAGCAAAGGAGATGTGTGCGTGGGGGGGAAACCCCCGTGCAGACACAGAGCCAAGCTACTTAGATCTATTGCAGCTCGCTTCTCAGAGCATCGATCGGGAACATTTGTTTCCCCTTTAACGTCAGCATTGACATTTCGTTGTTGCAAACCTCCCTCCCTCCTAAATGCCTCTCTCTTTCAGGGAAACATTAACGGTGGCTGAGATATCATTTATGTCCCTGGAGCTTTTAGACTGGGAAACGGGTTTGTGGGCAAGTTTGCTGCATTTTTCTCTGCTAATACTTCAAGCCTGTGGAGGGATGTCTTCTTCTCATCATATCAGCTAAGAGTTGCCTGGTAAGTAAGTGTTCAGTTATCACTTACTTAGACTAAGTCCTGACATAAATTCCCCAAATCTTGGAGACAGCAGTATTTGGAATCAAATCACAGCTTCCCTTACAGATGCTTTTCCCAACCTACCTTTGCAATAAGGAAAAAGCCCTCTGTGCTAATCCAGGACACTAAGACTTCACTCAAGAGCTGTCCCTTTTTCCCTGCTCATAACAGGAATGCACTGGGCAGTGTGCAACCACACAAAAAATAAAGTTTCAGGCTCCTAAGGGTTTTCTTGTCACTTTGTGGTCCCTTTGTTTAGCAGTCTTTATTATCTTTGTAGCACATTTCATAGATGGGACATGTACCCTTAGTATCTTTGTAGCACATCTCTTCTGCAGTTATTCATTTAGACTGGTTGCAGTTAACACCACTTATATATCTCACAGCATCTTTATCTTCTTTTAAATGGATCTTCATGTTAAAAAGCAGGATTTTCAAGTGAATAAAGTAAAATGCAATTCTACATTCAGGAACCAAAAGAAAAAAGTTAAATGCTCCATGAGAAAGAGCAATCTCTCTCTTTGGCTGCACAAATCCATTTGTAGACCTCTGTCAAGAGGAAGAGCTCTTCAGGATTAAGAGAGCTATTACTGAGACAGGCCTTGTTCAGTTACAGCTGCACACATCTTAATTCATAAGGTTGGAAAATCTATGTCCTTTTATTGTCTTTTATTTTTGACCCACTTGAGCACAGGCAGGTCACATTAGAAAGACTGTCTTGGCAATTATATGAGGTTTTTATGTATGAAAGTGGTGATTATCACAAAATAGCATAAGTCCAAGATCAAGAGCTTTAAGGAAAGTATCAGTCATCAGGAGGCTCTTACTAAAATTATGACAGCTGGTAGTACTCTGTTAAAGAAAAACTACCAGAAGAGCACAACTCACACAGGAATTTAGTTTAAAAGATACAGACACTCAGTGTGCACGAGCTCAAGAGACTCACATTTAGTCCTTGTTTCTTGGTCCCTCATAATGAAGCTGGACATGGAGGAAGCCTAGGCTGAACCTGGAGTTTAAATCCTTTGAGCTTGTCATAAAATGACTTTCCAGACTCATTGGCACATGAGGGTGTCACACTAAAAGCAAGATCACAGCTGAAAGCATAAAGAGGTGCTTAAGTCAGTTGTCTTTCCTAGTTTTCCCATCTCAAGAAAAAGAAAATGAGCTTTTGCAGGCAAGTAGCCTCCCAGAACAGTGCATCTCACCATGTTTGCCTCAGTTTATCCTTTATTATTATTTTTGCACCTGCAGTTAAAGCTAATTGCCCACTGTCAGGTTTGGTCACAGTCCCACCTGACCGCGCAGTCAAGTCACCGTGCAGAATAAATGAAGGCCACATGACACAAGACCCCAGCTTGCCTCCTAACACCAAGAATTATCTCTCTGGCAAAGATTCAGGCTTCCTGGTAAATCCTGCTCTCTCTCACTGTGTCTGCAGGGCCCAGGAGGGATGTGTAAGGAGATGGAAGGAACCAGAAATGAAAGCTGTGGAGTACTGGAGTACCTCAAAGCTCTCAGCTGCAGTTAACTGGAACAGCAGAGATTGCGATGAGCAGCACTTGACAATGACTGACCCCCGATGCCTCTGTTTCCCCAGCATTAGCAAGAGAAAGATTCTAATTTTTAATACTCACCAGCTCTTAAAATGCTATTGATGCAGCCACTCTGGGGCTCCCCGTGTTGCTGATGGTGGACTGCTTTTCCCTAGAAAACCCAGGGCACTGGGAGAAGAGCATGGTCAGGTCTTGTGCTCTAATCTGTTTGGCTCTGTCAGAAGGGTCCTTTCTCTAAGACAGTCTTAAGAGGAGCTAAAGTTATTGTGCTGGAGAAACTGGTAGAGATTTGCCTGGAGCCAGAGATCCCCCATGCTCTCAGGAATGGCATAGAAAACCCACAAAGAACTGTTTTTTTCCCAGTAAGTCAACACTGGTCCCCCTTCTGTTTCATCTGCAGTGCTCTGCAGGCAGGGTTAGACACATGAAGCTCAGGTAGACAGACTAGCTTAGTTCAATCAAGGAAAGCCCTTGTGTGAGCAGTATTAAGATCATAACTATATTCCAACCCATAGGGTAAGATATCTACTAGTAGCTGAGCAGCTACTAGCAGCACAGTTCTGCTATCCATGGTTCAACAGGTGCCCAAGCCTATCAGAGATACCTGAGGTCCAGGATGTCCATGTGGGACAAGCACACATGACACGAGACCTGCAGGAATTCAGCACACTTGTAGGCATTGGAATTTAGGCAGGGGCCTGATACAAATATTTTACCTTACCATGCTTTAGCCAACACAATGACTAACAGGATCCTAACTGACTGCAAAGTGAATAAGTTCCCTTTCACCCCTTCCCCCAGTGGAAAACTGCAACTACAAAGATGGTCTAAACAGCATCTCTTTATCTCAATCAGACCATTCTAAACACCAGTGCACAGTCAAGTGTCACATCTTGGCTGAAAAGTGGCACGTTCACCAAATGCTATAGTCATTGCACAGGGCTGGGTGATCATGCCTGGCATCTCCTCCCAAACTTTAGTGCTGGTTCAAGCACACCAGTGAAGTTCTTCCTCTACCACACAGCCCATGGGGTGTACCTGAAGTTATACACCTCCGTTGGAGGAGTCTTGCAGTCTAAGGCATCAATGCTTACACCACCAGTCACCCTGCAAAGTCTCTTCTACTTGCATTGTGTATCTATGGCAGCACAAAGACATCCCACAAAAGGGAATAAGTCTGTTACCTTCCATGAATACTTTGACTCCCATCTGCTCTGGGAAAATTAACATTTTCACTGTGATATTTACAAAGAGACTTAAAAAAAAAAAAAGAAATTAAAAGAACACAAGCCCTTACAACCCTTTTGAGGAGAACAACTCAATTGAGCTGTTCTATGGCACTAATAATAACAGAAAAATTAGTATTAATAGCTTGGAATAGAGCACATGGCCAAAAAAAACCCAAAATAAAAATAAAACCACAAATACAAAAATGCAGCAGCAAAACAAAGAGAAATTTAAAAAAAAATGGAATTGGAGCAGCCTAGCAACACAACCCCAGGCTTTCAGCAGGGGCATTGACAGAGCCCTAAAAAACCTTTCCTAAACATAGTAACACTGCATTAATTTGTACTTCTTACTAATAGAGAGTTTCTGAAAACTGCCTGGAGGCTCAGGCAACTTTCAAAATGGCAGTGTTGTTCAAGGGGGAAAGGGATCAGGCCAGCCCTTGACTAAGAGGTCCTGGGAGGCAATGCTGACTTTTTGCAAAGGAGACAACACCTCTCCATCTGAAAGGTTAGAAAGTGAGAACAGTCCTACCTACACCTACGTGCATCCCAGCACAGCTCTGGTTCCAGTCCTGGCAGCATTCAGAGAAAAGCTCGTGTGGATTTAACAGAAGCTGGCATCAGCTGGCCCGAGTCTGGTTGCATTGTAGGGTGGAGTGGGAAAAGTGGACTCAGCAAGGAACTTTCCCGGTTGAAAAATACAATGCAGTGTCAAAAAACTCCAACTATCGACGTCCATTTATTTCCACCCTCCACAATATCTCCCCAAATCACCTATTTTCCCCTCACCCAACACCCAACACTAGTTACCAGTTCCAGCACTGGCTGAGTCAAAGCTTGACTGGAGGTAAGACCTTCTCCTTCAGTCACTGGAGAGTTATTGGTGATCACGCAATTGGAGGCACATCTTGTTTCTGCATAAGGATGAAACGCCTGCCTCCGGTAATGTTCAACAGCAAATACCTAGAGAATGAATGGAGAACTGACAGATGTGGCCACCTCAGTGAAGGTATTCAGAGAGGAACCTTTTGTTCATTCAGGATCCAGAGCCACAAATGTCTAAGACTAAAGGCAACTGAAGTCTTCAAAGGAATAGAGAGTAGCCCCATTGGAGGGACTGGTGTCACCCACCTTTGATATCACAAAGCCAAGAGAAAGGATATCCGTGTGGTAGTCTGCCTCATGCAAGAGAAGAAACAAAAATGGTTTAACAGCCTTACTGTGGGAGACAGAGGTCCTTTGTCCTTGGTTTAATTAAACCAACAAAACTAGGTCACTAATGCTTTATGAGAAGTTTCACAGGAGCCACCACCTAGACTGGATTTACTTGTGCTAATCCACATCCGACAAAGAGGAAAGAGGCAGAGGTCTCAAACTTATAATGCTGTAAAAGACTATTATAAAGTCTACAGTCCAGATCAACAACTACAACCATAAATCCTAGGTGCTGGCGTCTTAAGTCAGGGCAGCCTCCCACTCCTGAGAAAAACAGAATAATAAACATAAAAATGCCATGATGTCCTTCAGATTATAGCTAATTGCCTGCTGATTAAAGTCTTCACATGGAGATAGTACCTGCCTGTATTTCTCTGGCTGCAAAAATCTTAATAATCTGGCTGGATTAGGTAGCGAGGAATATCCCATAGATATTATGAGATCCCTCAGAGGAGAGGGGTGGTACTATTCCATATACTGGTATCCTACCATAAGGTTTCAATGGCATGCCACCGTGCTACCAGTTTCATTCTGGTAGCAGCCACTAGTCTGTATTAGAGAGAAATTTCCTGTAGATTCCACAAAGTTCTGAATCAGGGAAATGTTTCATTTGCTCATCATTTGTTACCATTAGCTTCAGAAAACAGCAGATGTTCATTTGTTAATAGAATAATTTGTTAATAAAAATAAATGGAAAAACAGGTTTATATTTATTTTCTGCTTCTGAAGACTGAGATTCAAAACCATCATATTCCTTCAGCAAGGGAAACAAAGTCCAGCAAAGTGCTGTTATAACAATGTCCTGAAATGGAGGTGACAGTATTCACCTTTTTCCACCAATGATTATGCTGTGGTATAGCACTGCAGGTCGTGAAACAGATTCTCTCAGGCCCCATTTTCAGAGCTGCACCATTAGTAAGACCCATACAACCTGGTTTACAGTTCAGTTTGGCTCTCTCCAAAATCTGTTATGCTGGAGCAAACCTAGAAGCATAAGCCAGAGTTTGGTTTTGTTCTTGACAAAGCATCGTGCAAAGTAAACTTTCATGGATGCATGTATCTGTAAAGCCTTGATACATAGGTATTAATCTCCAGCTTCAAGAAAGAACAATTTTCTTAGGAAAACAAATGGGGTTGCATAAAAACCATTGTAAACAATTCCTGCAGTATTGGAAATGTCAGCTATTATGCATTCAGTGTACTGTTACTCCCACAGGCATTTCCCTTGACTGATGTTTCCCATGGCTGCATAAAATGCTCCAACCCATTATGCACACTACTTTACTTAAGTATTTTTCTTGAGCAATCTCTTCTAACCTTTGTGAACAGGTGACTTCTTGCACTCGTGTTGTGACTAACATGTAATAGGAGTGATAAAATGGATTAAAAACCACCTAACACACAGATCTCAAGTAGCTGTCGATGGATAATCATTAATGAACGGAAAAGGCAAAAAAGCTCCCAGTAGCTTCTGTAAGGATTGGTTCCAAACATGACGTTCTTTTCAGCAGGTTGCTAGAGGCAAGTATGAATTTACTGATGGTAAAATGTATGAATGATGCAAAGACTGAGGAGGTGGTTAAGTCCTTGTTACAGGAGAAGCGTGGGGGGGACCTGATTAGCATTCAGACATGTAGTACGGCTAAATGAAAAATATGGGTCCATGGAAGCAACAGATGGAGGTTGTGCACATGGAGGGAAAGGGTTTTGACGGGGCGTTGCTTCTGCAATCCGATGGGACAACAGCCCACATCCCATAGCTGTGTCAGGAAGTTTTAGGTGAACCCTGGAGGTGTGAAGAAGCGCTGAGCATGTGAAAGGGACTCTTCTTCATGGATATCAGTCTTGTCTCTGCTGGGATTGCGTGTACACTTGGTAAAGGGTTTGAAGAAAACAAACAAGGGATGTGGTTTTGAAGACTGGAGAAAATGCCCTGCAGTGAATGACGAAGTTACCTGATTTCTTATCACGCTAATATGACAAAGAGGTGACCTAATTATTACAGACAGACTTTTTCTTCAATATATCTTTCTTTTTCTCTCCTGACGGGGAATGTAACAGGAGCTAAAGCTTCACAGTACTGCCTGATACATTTTCCCTGGAAATAAAACCAGATTAAACCATGAGCCTTATCAAGCATTTGGGTGAAGCATCAAAGGAAGAAGTAGAGTGTCCATTTTTTCTGTCTTCAAAGAAAGACTTCATATCCTTCTAGACTTTTTATCAAATGCAGTTAAACTCAGCAAGAGGGGAATAGGGTTGGGTGTAATGTGAAATATATAGATGAAAAATTGGATAGAATCCCCGGTTGCAGGAGTTAATGAAATTCTTGTCCTTACTTAGAGCCTAGAGTTGCTACAACATAAAAGAGTGAAAGCAAAAAAAAAATAGCTTGCTTCAGGTCCTGCAACTGATCTGCCCAGAGCAATAAAGTGAATACCTCTGCCAGGGACAACCTTTACCTCTACAGCAACCTGCCACCACTTACATTTTCTTATTAACTTCTTCATTTCTTCTTGTCTTAAAATTCAGGCAGTGAGGCTGCTAATCCTCACTGTGGAAAGAATATAGCCCGTTGAATGGCCCTCTTGGCTAAAAGTTTGCATGATTTTGGAAACTCACTCTAAATTTGTTGAGTATTGCAATTCCCTGTGCATAATCCTCTCTATAGTGGGAAGGCAGGATGCTTCTTGGCCCCAGAGTGCAATTACATCAGCTTTGACTTGACACTAGAACACCTGGGTTTCTTCTCGCCTCCATTTGAGCTACCTAACTCTCATAGGCAGTGTTAGAAGTGGGAGAAAAACTTCCAGGCATGCATTATTGGAAAAAAATTATGGGATCCCAAGAGATGGGGGAGCAAGTGAGGAAGAGCTGCTGGTGAGAAGGACCTGTCACCATTTGGACTCCCTGCTTTCACAGCTGAAGCACGTGCCCTGGCTCCTCTCTTGTGCTCTTTCATGAAAGGGCAGCAAGTGCTGAAGCTGTCGCTGCATGAACTGCAGAGCACTCTCATGACAGGTATCCCAATAATCACTCAAGTACAGCGCGTGTTGCTAACACACCAGGCTATCAGCTGCCCAGCTCCTTTGGCTTTCTTGGAAAAGGAAGGGAAGGGCAGTGGCAGAGAAGCAACCTTTGCTGCTCATGAAGGCTACTCTCTTCTTCAGTGATTTTCCTGGCCAAATGCAGAGGTGCTTCCAGCAGAATTGAAGGAAAACCTTGTTCCTCATTCATTACCCAGACTTGCTGGTCCTAGCAGTGAAGAGGGATGTTACAGAGGCACCCACTTGAATTAATTTTCATCCTCTTCCAGGGAGTGTACCAGAGAAGGAGGTCAGATGCCAAAGAGAGGAGCAAGACCCACGGAAGGTGATGTTTGCACTTTGCTTAGCAAGCAGTGTACTGAAACAGGACAGATCTCGGGACCCAATGACAACCCAAGTTCTCATCTGAAGTATGAATTCAGTTATTCACCGCTGTGGAGGATGGGATTTTTGCAGTGAACTGCCCTGCTCAGTGGTCTGGCTCGTGATGGCCATCTAAACCTGTGCAGAGTTAAGCTTTGAAAGCCATGCCAAGCAGACTCAGGAGAGGAAAAAAAGAAAAAAAAGAAATTATAAAGCTATTGAGGAGAAAAGCTTGTCTTCAGACTGGGAAAAATACTTTTCCATGCTCCTCTCTTCGAAACAACCCAGCTGCACCATGTGTTAATGAAATGTGAATATTGGCATTTGTTTGTGACACAGAATATGGCACTTCAGGCAGGAGATAAGATGTTGCTGGACCATGGCTGATAAAGGAATGTGGAAAAGAAAGAGGCCTTTGGGTACCAGTTGTGTTGGCTGAAGACGAATCAATGTTGGTACTGGAAATATCCAGGGGAGGCTGTGGTTCCAGGGAGCTAATGCCAGCTAGGTTTTGACTGCAGTCTGCCAGCTTGTCCAAACAATGGGAAAATTAACTTCTCCTTTGACTTTCCAAAGAACTAAAAAAAAAAATTAAAACTCTGCCAGCACTTTCCTCGAGGGTGCTGTACCGATTGATGAAAATAGCCAGGGAGACACCCAAACATCTCCTCCTCCCAAGTTGCTGTTTTCTGTTTGCAACCATGTGCTCCTGGAAGTTGGTGTATCAACAGCAGAAACAAGCAGTGCTGAGAAAAATAGATTTGCCTAACAACCAAAAAAAAAAAAATTATTCAGATTATAATTCCCAGTCTTTCTTTATGGGTGTCCTATCCACTGAGAAAAATCTCACTGGATTTTGCAGTTGGCATCATAATAATTACTACTAATCATTATGTTATGAGAATGAGATGTTCCTCATCGCTAGGAAGTGGTCAGCTGAAAAAGAATAAAAGAGAAGAAGAAAGCAATTCAATTAACCAGGGTCTTGCCTTTGTTGCTGAGATTAGGAACATAGCAGGATTTATAAAAACACTAGGAGGAGAATAGAAATATGGAGAATTCCAGTAGTATAGAGAACTCACACTTCTCCCAGGCAGATAGGAAACCTGTGGCAGTACTGATCACAGATTCAAAAGGAATAGTATAAAAAAATGAGATGCATAAAGTGCATCTTCCCCAGTACATTTCCCCAGCAGCTGTCAACCCGAGAGATTAAGATTGCCATATTGAATACCCTACAAGTTACAACATAGATTATATGCAGACACCAAGAGCTGCAAAGGTAGCGACAGATTATTTTAAGTTCCCAGAATGTGTTATTGAAATATTCTTGCAGAGGATTTAAGGTGTTTTGTTTGGTCCCAGGGATGCAAGTTTGAAGCCTTGTACTCTGTTTGGTCCAAAGACAGCTTGTCATAAATCCAAGTGGTTGGCCCGTGGGCTAACGCGTGAGGACAGTCACAGCTATAATGCTGACCAGTCCTGGCCCGAGAAGCTGGCAGGAGAAATAGCAGCACATTACCCGTGCTACGTAAGCTTTGGTCAACCCTGAAATCTTCTGGTTTGAGTCCACATATCTTGATGGCAACGCAGCTGTGATTTCATATGGAAGCTTCTTACGGAAGAATTAAATGGAGATTATGTGGGGGTTTTCTTGGTGTCCCACTCTCCCCCTTTCTAAAGGAGGTGACTGTTACTATGCAGGGATTTTGATAAAAGTCTCATTTCCTTTCCCAGAGGTTTCTGGTGCTAACCCAAACTTGAGGTGGCACCCTGTGCCCTCCTTTGTCATCCCTCCAGAAATCCATCTCATAAGTGTCCTATCACAGCCACAGACCTCTCCCTCTTCATGTGCTTGTGTCTACCCAACTGGGCCACCTTCAGTATTGTCTTCAACAGGCAACAAACTGGAACTCCTGCTTTTGCAGATCACACAGAGCTCTTTAACTGCTGTTGAACTGCCCTGGAGCAAAATGGGAGAGAATATAGTGTATTTGCTAAACCCGTTAATCAACTGATTACAGCCCAAATTAATTTTTATGTATATTTCATCTTATCCGTCAAAACACAAAGCAGATGTTTTAGTGAAAAGGGAGTCTACTCAGATTATTATCATATGATGTGAATGGAAAGCATGGGGAGGTGGCAGTCTTTCATTGGGTAGTTTTTCAGGTGAAAAATTATTACTGAGAATCACACAATGACTCTCTCCTTTAAACCCAAGCCTCAGCAAATTTAAATTATATATTGAGGAAAAAAAAAAGTTGAGCATGTTAACTATATTGTTTCTGACTTGTCATTCTTTATTGGGCAATTAAGTGCAATGTGACATTTTCTTGACAAAGTAGTTCTGTACAGCTGTGTCTTTCTCCAGACGAAACATAAAGCAAATTAGAATGCGTGCATCCATAAATCTCCGTGGCTGCAGCTGTAGCAGGAGTGGAAAAAGGGGGAGGAGGGAGTGATGACGCATGAAGATCTTTACAAAAGATCAGTGTCATCTCCAGTTTAGTTTTCCTTTTGCTTTATTTTCTTTTTATTATCATCCTCACTTTAAAAATGATAAGCATTACGTTGCCCCCTAAGAATCCTTTCTGTCTAAGGATTTCAGCACATGGGAACCTGTGGGCATCTCACAGCTCCCTCATTTTGGTAGCGAGCCACTGTTCCTTGATGTGAAACTGATGGGCAAAGTGAGACCCTCAATAATGAAGCGATTTGGTTAAAATTAGAATTGTAGGGGGAAAAAAAATCAACACCAAAACCCGCATGAAGACACCTCAAGTATATTCTGCTGCCCCAAGGCAAGATTTGCTGTATCTTAATCCTTCTTTAGGCAGAACCCAGGCTTGTGCATTGAAGCCCAGTTCATTAATTCAAAATCCATCCTTTCCACCTGTGCCAGATGAATGTGTGTTGGCTACTTTCCATTCAATAGACACGCTCTGACCCTGGCAAACATAGCGTTTCTGTGCTAAATTGGTTTTCGCCTAGTGCAGATGCAGTCACTCTCTGGACTGAGTTGTTTGCAAACCTTAAAGATGGGAGGAAGTGAGGAGATTCCAGGCCTCCCCTGGGTCTGTTTTCCTGAAGCAAAACTGATTAGCCATTTCCCTCTGCTAGCTGGCAAACTGTCTCGACGCTGTGTTTACATAAATCACAATAAGCCTAATTCAGGCAGCAAGCCATGTGCAAACAGAAATCACTGCCAGATGCTCCTGCAGACGAAGACACTGAAGAAACCATCAGCTAATTCAGTCTCCAGCTCCCACGATTCTAGATTTTGTGTTGGTAAACTTGGGGTAATGGAGCCCAGGAGATGTGGGTAACAAGGTTTGGAGATTTGCAGCCCTTAAGTGCATCCACAATAGTATGTCAGAGAGCACTTAGAGCAGTAATGTTTTGTGAGTAAATACAAGCGTTTCTCACTTATACCGCAGTTATCTGAATTTTATCCTATGCAAGGTTAATAAGGTGTTGTCCTAAACAGACTACGTTGTCCTAAACAGACTATTCTGCCAACAGTTCACCAGTAAAATGATGCTATATTCCTCAAAAGTAGGATTAATAGAGGGTCACAGCACTAACTGGTGAGCTTGAAGAAAAGAAACCCAGATTCACCATCAGCAGCCTGAAGGTTATCCCCATCTCTCCCTTGAGCTGCAATGGGGAATGACAAGTTGGGGGAGAATTTAATCTTCACTGTAATTCTTCCACTTCCAGAAACAAATACTGTGTCTTGGAGATGAAGCCAGTTGTCGAGCTGTTGTGTTAGGTCCTCTGCATCTGTGCTAAGTCCCAAGCATTTAGCAGTACCTAGAAGTCAAGGATTGAAATGCTGGATTCTGCACCTAGGACGGAATAATGCTGGGCACAAGTAATAAATTGGGAGAGGAGTTGCTGGAGAGCAGCCCTGCAGAAGGGGATCTGGGGGTGCTGGTCTACAGCAGGCTCAATGGGAGTCAGCAGTGTGACCTGGCAGCCAAGAGGGCAAACCTCATCCTGGGGTGCATCAAACACAAAATCAGCAGGTCGAAAGAGGTGAGTATCCCACTGTATTAAGCATTGGTGCGGCCTCACCTTGAATATGGTGTGCAGTTCTGGGCCCCACAATTTAAGAAGGATGTTAAGGTCCTTGAATGCATCCAGAGGAGGGCAACAAAGCTGGTGACAGGGCTGATCACTTCACCTCCAACCTCTTAGTCTTGATCCTTTAGGCAGACCTGTGAAATACCATCACAAGGCTGAGCCTGAGAAGGAAAATCCATAATCTAAAAGCCAAGATTTCTTTCCTTACCATTTCTGTACCTTGAACTTTTTGGACAGCAGGACATTCATGGTGTGTTCAGTACAATGCCCTGAGTCATGGAAACCTTGTGAGATGTAAGCAATGAAAGTCAGCACATACTGTCTCTTGAAATTGCCCTGGCCTGCTTCACCCCAGGAGATCATACCCATCAGATCTAGGTGAAGGCTGAAAATCAGCCTGCACATAGGGAGCAGAGGAGATCAGCATAGGCACAGCACTAACTGCAGACAAAAAGCTCACAGCTTAACACGAGAAGACAAAGGGAAACAAAGGCAGGGAAACAAAGGCACGGAGCAGTGAAGTGTCTGGGACAAGGACATCGGAGCAGTCACAGGAAGAAAGCACCTTGTGTCATCTCTAAGGTTTAGTCCCTGAGACCACACTGTCTCTAGCCCATCCGCTGCTAACTAAGGAGGTTAAGCCAGGAGAAAGAAAAATCTCATCTTCGCCCAGGAGGGATGGAGAGGAAACAATTTACCTGATATTAGGCAGAAGCTAGAAGTGACTGTCAAGGTTCTTCTCACCTACAGCCTTGCTTAACTCTGTGCTAGTAATTGTAAAGGCAAGAAGAAAAACAAAGTTATGCATCAGTCCCTGTGATTAAAGTAAACCACAATGTATTACGTTCAATAGCCTTCATTAAAAAATGTTATTAGGTGCTAAAATTTGTTCTCTGTTGGATGCCACATGCATTTTATCAACTACAGTCAGAGGAATCAGACTTCAAAACAGCGGATTTTGAGTAGGGAAGGAAACTTGTTTCTTGATGAGTAAGTGTTATGGGTTTGTGTGGTGCAGTCACAACGGTAAGAAAGGAGGAGAAAAGAGAAGAGAAGAAGAGAAGAGAAGAGAAGAGAAGAGAAGAGAAGAGAAGAGAAGAGAAGAGAAGAGAAGAGAAGAGAAGAGAAGAGAAGGGAAGAGAAGAGGAGAGGAGAGGAGAGGAGAGGAGAGGAGAGGAGAGGAGAGGAGAGGAGAGGAGAGGAGAGGAGAGGAGAGGAGAGGAGAGGAGAGGAGAGGAGAGGAGAGGAGAGGAGAGGAGAAAAGAGGAGAGGAGAGGAGAGGAGAGGAGAGAAGGGAAGAGAAGAGAAGGGAAGAGAAGAGAAGAGAAGAGAAGAGAAGAGAAGAGAAGAGAAGAGAAGAGAAGAGAAGAGAAGAATAAACAAAAAAAAAAAAGGGGGGGGGGGGAAGGGCTTAGTCCAAAGGTGCAATAAACACTTTTCAGAAAGTGTCTTGGTGTTTTCTGATTTTCCAGTGCAAAATAAAGATTCAGTCAAAAAAATCTAAAATCTTCAGGTTTTATATCAATTTTTAGTTATTGATGGGCCTATTTCATCTCTTAGTCACACTTCTGTTTTGCCAATTTAATTCCACTGGTTTCAGCAATGTACCTTTGCTCAGTTTAAAGCAGTGTTAGGGAAGAAGGAACATGCTCTGAATTAATCTCAGGAATGAATTGATGGCAAGTTGAGAGAGAGAGAAGGGTGGTCCCAGAGGACAAAGGACTCAATTTCTCAAAATGTAGCTCTAAATAATTAATATCTTGTTTCAGGTCCCTAGTAATATACCATTGCTGTAGGAATCATGCTTTCCATTGCTATTAAATGTGTTACAAGCGCTCTGCATGAGTAACACCAGGTCACTAAGGACCTAATCTAAACTCTGCTCGTCTCTTTGGTATGATTGCGTTCTCATTACAAGTCAAAGAAAGGCATCCTCTTGCTTTCTGTCAGCTTTGGAAGAAAAACTAGAAAATTGCACTGGTTGTCTGTTTACCTTTGAAAAATCCCTTGGTTCCAGCACAGAAAAATGGTACAAAATATAGGTACTGCTTTGTAGTTATAATCCAAATTAATAGGACACAGCAAGCTTCATAGGGTTTTGGGCAGTGGGACATGGAAACGAGGACTTTACTTGATCTAAAGAAAATAAATTTAAGGAATGACAAAGGTCAGAGTGGGTGCAAGGGCCCTGGTCTGCTGAAAAAAGTAATTAATAGCAATAGGAGTTCTCAGCATGGACGTTGTCTCCTTCCCACCTGATTCTTGTCAAATGTGTGCTGAGAACATCCGAGCAGCAATTACTTCTCTCCCTGGTAGCTCCTCTGGATCTGTGCTAGTCAGTACGTGTTCATCTTCATTCTACACGATTAAAAAAAGTCATCTATTGACAAAAACCGACATTATCTGTAACCTTAGCAAGCACAAATTGAACTTGCCTGGGTTGGAAAGACCCGTGGCAGAGTGACAAAGGTCTGGTAGCTTCAGGGCTGTTCTGGTAGTGGGTGAGGTGTCTCATGAAGCCAAAGGAGGGTTCAACCCAGCTTGTGGTGTACCTTGTTTCAAAGAGGACAGCTGGGTGGGACAGCACGTGTTGTGCAATGTGCATCTCTGCAATGATATTTGGTCCAGGAAGGTCCAAAAAACCCCATCTCCCCACCGCAGCTATCATAGACCACTATTGGAATTACAAGGCTTGTCATAAAAGACATAAAATCACAGCTACAATGAGTCACACTAAGAGAGCAGAGGGAGGGAAACCAATGCTCATATCATTAGAGCTTACCAAAAGGATTTATTAAATCCTGGTGACCTCAGGAAAATGCTCTAAAACATAGGGAGGAATACAACAAGCCCAGTAGTCTGAGCTGGGAGAAAAGATCCCTTTGGCAACTGGTTTAAACACAAAAAGGACTGTAGTTATAGCATGGAAAGAGCACTGGGATCAGTGCTGAGCAGCCAGCCCTAGTGCTCTGGACCCTTTGAAGCAGGCATGGACAACCTGTGCCCTACACTGGAGCTTGGTGTTGTGCTTGATGTTTTTATTTCTATCTAAAAGGCAGAAATAAAAATATTTTAAAAAAAAGAAAAAAAAAAAAGAAACAGCAAAGAAAAGCAGAGGAGAAAAACCCTGGGGACCATGACATATCCATTTCCCTTGGATGCCCACAATAAGGCGATTTTCCCACCATACCCCAGAGGTTGGAGAAAAGGTGTCCCACTGTGTTTGCAGTTCAGGCTTCTGTGCTAAATGCAGTTTGCCTTTGATAGGCGATGGCAGGAGGCAACCACCTGCCCCAGAGCAGCTCAGGGAATTTTCAAAGGCTGGTCTGGGCTGCTTTTCTGCCCTCACGAAGTGGATGTTGCCTTGCTAGCTGGAGGTGGTTGGAGCTGATTTTGTGTCCAGAGATGTAGACAATGTCTACAGAGCCATCAGCTTTTCCAGGGGGTGTTCAGCATGTGCATAACCTGGATGTTATTTGGGGAAACAAATCGTACTTTCTATGGGCAATGCACAAGATCCTAACGAAGCGTCCAACAATATTTCTTTACACTTTTTGCAAGCCAGCTGGGATCAAGTCCCTTATGGAGGTGCAAACAACTACATATTGACAATGACACTGAAAAATTTGTTGGTTCGGTTGTCAACACAAAGGCAGTTTAGAGCTGTTAGAGATATCCTAGGATGTCTCCCAGCATCCAGCTACCAGTTCAGAGGGACATGGGTCTCCCATTGGCCCTGCCCATATCTGAGTCTTGTACAGATGTTTCAGATACCCTCATGTATCGTTAATGGTGCCCCGCACCCATGTGGACCTCCTTCAGCGGGTTCACCTGAAGAAGAACCCCCCTATTCTGACTGGTTTGGCTTTCCTCAGTTCACCCAAAATCTTCCGAGTGAAGGCTGCTGTTCTCATTATAGTGGACCGATATCACAAAGTTGTCCATCCCAAATGCAGAGGACCTGTGCAGAGGTGAGGCTGGGACAGCTCGTCTCAGACCCAGCAATCCTTGGGCTCTCTCCAGACTCACATCATTAGTTCATGCTTTCTAATTGCCTTTTGCCCCCATGAGGGAGGGGCTAAAAAGACAATACCACTTAGATTTCCCCCAAAAGCTTGGAGTCAGTATTCAGACCTGTTCTCAAAGGGCTGGCCTAACATTTGTCCATTCTTCAGTGGTGACCAAACCACAGAGACAATATTTCTAACATGAGACTATGGAAAGATCACAATGGCATTTTATCACGGTGCACTTCCAGAAGGCTGAGTATCTACTCAGTATCTCAAATAGCGAGATGCTACAAAGTATAATCCTTCAGTAGTGACTAACAGAGCCAGGAATATAACCAGATATTCTTATCACTGTGTTTTCTTTTCCCTCACATCCCAGCTAGAGAGATCTTGATGCCTTTACACAATCCCTCCTTTACCTCCTTCCCTGAAATCCATAAGGGGTTTATGAAGAATAGAGAACTTCTCCACAGGAACCCAGAGCTCTTTAATCTATTCCTGAACATGATTTAATCTTTAATTTTTCATCAATGGTGGCTGATCTCTTTGAGGATTCAATTTTCTCCTTTTTATTAAAAGAGGAAGAACAGCTGAAATTCAAGCTATTTCTCACTTTGAGATGAGCGGAGCGGAGGTGGTTCTCAGGTGATGCACAAAGGGCAGCTTCTAGGTCTCACTTCTAATCCACAGACCCACCAAGTCACAGCAGCAAGCTTCTATTCCTCCATGCCTCAGCTTTCCTCCTTGTGATCATACCCATGTATTTCAAAGGCATATAGTGAGCCTTGATTCATTAACAGCCCCTTGGGACTCAAGATATTTTCAGTTGGCATATGATTCCAATCTGTCTGGGAAAATGAGAAGGCAAAATCATTCTCAAGCTATTGATCTGTCTTCTCCAAGTGCCATATCATTTGTCACTGTGATGACAGTGCATGTTCCAAGATGCTCAAGTGCAGCACTTAAGGTATCTTTCTGTTCTTCTCTTCCAACCATTCACTTCTTTGTTCCCTTAGTCTCCTCTCCTTGTCCTAACGCCCTGTCTCCAGGAGGATTCTCCAACTAGAGACACCTGAGATTCTTTACAAGTGTGAACAAACCAATGTAGCCTGCACATGCCGCATCCATCAGACACACAACTCTTAATTGAACCTGACAGTGATTGCAATGGGAAATCAGAGGGTATGCACTGGGGTGAGGAGGAAGGACAGGTTGTTTATGAACTGTACTATACAAAATGAATACAGCATTGCCCCAACTGAATTGCATCATCTCTGAACTTTATCCCTAGGGATGTCTGCACTAGGGATAATAGATGTAAGAATGTGTACTGAAACAGTACTCGGTGTCTGATGAGGATGTGAGTAGTAATGTACATGATCTACAGGATGGAGATTTCCACTAAGCCCCATCCAAACTAAGATTATGGTGCTATGGTGGGATTTACCACAAAATTTGATAGTTTCCCCTGTGGATAGGAAATCTAGAGAATTCAGTCTCATTCCTCCCTAACCCTGGAAGTGTCTGAGCTCCAAAGGTGCCTCAGTTCTTGTCTTGAAACTGGGGTTTCATACATCTGGTAGGGGAACCCACAGATCCCATCGCCCAGACAGGACTTTCATTCCCCCAGGGGAATGGCATAGAGGGGCTGGGACTCCTCCAGACATTCATTTTGCTGGTCAGTAACTGCAATGTACAAAATTAATTGGATTTTGTCATTTTAGAGAGACAGAGATTCATTTTAGAAGTGAATGGTAGACTTTGCAAAGCTTGGGCATGGGCTCATAGGTGTGAGGCTATTCCTGTATCCTCTTCAATTTCTGTTTAACGGAAGAGACATCAGGAAAATTTTATGTGGAGACCAGAGTTCAGGATATGCTTTTTATGACAGTTTTAGCTAATGGTGTAGAATTAATAGAATCATTAGATCTGATGGCTGTTAGACATGTACAGACAAATTAATTCAGCCAAGTCCTGTCCCCCCAGCATCTTCACGTTGACCCCAGGATCCGTTCTATCAGGAAACAAAAACTTGTGTCAAGAGACTAGGAGGCTGGAGATGAAATAACAGGCTGGCAAGGTCATGCCAGTCCCTCTGATGCTGGGTTGTAGCTGTGTCACCCACAGGAGACACTAAGCAGCCCCTTTCCACCCTGCAGCCTCTTCCCCCAACCTCCAGCATCATTTTTTCCATAGGGACCCTCATGTTCCTAATGGCCACCCTGTTTTGGTGTAGTCAATAAGGGAACAAGGGGTTCTCGGTAGCAGTCAGGGACCCTTCTGTCTCCCATTGTATTAATTGAATGCCCGACAGAGGCTTCGCCGTATTTCTTGCTTTACAATGGAGTTCACATTTGCTTCCACCATGAATTGCCTAGTGACAAAGCACAGATGTATTTCGCTTGTTATCGTCCAATCTTGTGTTGCGCCAACTCCAAATTACATGGTCAGAAAAATATCTGTTAAAAATACTAATTAACCATAAGCTCAAAAATCCTCTAGAAGGATTTCTTAGGAGTGACAAGACAAGGGATAATGGTTTTAAACTAAAAAAGGGTAGATTTAGACTAGATATTAGGAAGAAATTCTTTACTATGAGGCACTGGACCAGGTTGCCCAAGGAAGTTGTGGATGCCCCATCCCTGGCAGTGTTCAAGACCAGGTTGGATGGGGCTTTGAGCAACCTGGTCTAGTGGAAAGTGTCCCTGTCCATGGCAGGAGACTTGGAACTAGATGATCTTTAAAGGTCCCTTCCAACCCAAACCATTGTGTGATTCTATGACATAAATTCTAATCTTATTAAAGTTCTGTAAACCTCTGTCTTCTTCTCAGGGATGATCACCAGTGCCTGAATCAAGGATTTCACTCTTTAAAAAAGGCTGAAGTCCAGCTCACCTAAGTGGAGGAGATCTTCGCTCCCTGTTGCCTCCAGCCAGCTGTTTGTCCACACTCCTATAAACGTGCCCAGTACACTTCTGAAGTGTATAGCACTCAAAGTTTTCCATATATTGACTTTCTTTGCTCTTTAGTCATATTTTTTCAGATGCATCTTTGTCCGGTTTGACATTCAAATCAATATATACATGCAAGTTATAAATCATCTGGTTTGTCTAAAATGGCAAGCTTCAGTGTAGCCCAGAGAGCAGCCCAGCTGAGGAATATTTGAGAAGCAAGACCTACAGCAAGGAAACCATTTGCAGTCATGGAGGCAGAACTGGCATTACTTACTAGTTGACAAGTTCTTTTCACATGCTAATGATATTAGTGAGTGCCTTATTCACAGTACCTTATATGCTGCCTTTCCATCATTTCTTTGAAAGGGAAAAAAAGAAAACAAGATGACATTCATGTGACCCTATGGTGATAAATTAGAATGCATGAAGCTCGAGAAAGAGAAAGCAAACAAGCAAACAAACAAATCTTGAACTTACACAGGAAATGTGTTTTATTTTCCATGAATACTATGGGCTGAAAAAATAAATAAATGTCAGTGTCAAGTTTTTAGAGTTTCTGTTGAAAAAAAGACAAGGGTTTGGGTTTTTTGGGAGGGTAGGTTGTTTTTTTTTTGATGACTGAATTATAAATAGTAGGAGAAAAAAACAAAAATCAATGAAAGTAATAGGCATGGTTTTAAAAAATATGTATATTGTATACAAGGCCACTTTTTTCCTCAGTAACACTTTTCCAACAACACACCTTTGTGAGCACAGAGAGGAATCCTAAACCCTACAATTACTTTCCAGAATATGATGCATACATGTAACATATTTTTGTGGTCAATGAATACATGCTGAGAGCTCCACTCAGTTGCTCACGCAAGGTGTTTCATGCCATTTGGGATACTCTGGGGTATTAGAGACATCGCCTTGGGGCTGGTAACTAGGAGTTACTCACACCCTTCCAGAGCAGCAGCTGGAGACCAGTTTGGAAGTACCAGGACATCTGAAAGGACACACTTATATCTTGGATGTAAGTAGAAAGAGAGGAAGGGAGATAATTAACAGAATGAGGGATAATGGAGAGGGTGAGATTTAAAGCTCCATCCCACCAAATGCACACGTTTACTGTAGGGTAAGGTGACTGATGCTTTGAACAACACCATCACTCTCTCACAGTGGGTCAGAGCTCCATTTCCTATGGAAAAGTGCCCAGCAGGAGTTGGTGAGATGGACACATCTCCGTGGTATCAATTCAGGGCTTGACTCTTTCTCACACTTAGGCATTATGTGATGTCGAAGGGTATCCACAAGACATACACATGGGGCTGACTGTTAGGACACGGGACCCTGTCCCCTTTTTGACCAACAGCTAGAAGCTGTGTGGGATTCCCTAGAACATCTCCAAAGGCTCCAGCTGGCTACATGTGGGCAACTCCATAAAGCCCATACATCTAATTATATCAGCTCCTCCCTAGATTGCTAGCTTTGACTGGGTGCCTTTCCTTCAGACAGCTAAACCTGTCTGATTCAGGTGAGCTGAATCCTACTTATCCTGGCCTTGTTCCTCCCTTAATTTTGACATCTACATCCCTATGTAATAATAACCTTTTCAGAGTGGTTTTGACTTCATGAAATATTCTACAGACCAACTGCTACAGTTTCATGATGTGAATGGTTACCTTCATGTTGCATCACCTGTTGCATTTTTTTAATGTGAAAATATGCAGTACTTCAGTGTGTTTACTTGTGAAAAAAGAAATGGAAGCATCTGAGTATGGAAAATTTTTGATTCTCAGAGCTGGTGGCATTAAAAATATAATCAGGAAAGTTTGTCCGGCCACATGTTATGTGAAGTGAGAACATTTCACTGTTATCAGACAGGCTGTTAAATGACCTTTAAGTTCTTTTTTTCCCTTTTCCCCAGCAAGGCACATTTAACTTTGCATAGTCTCCTGAATAAAAATCTCTCTAATAATTACATTTTCCAGCTCCTGTGCATTTGTCCCTAGATGACTCCTAAGTAAAAGCTACTAACTACAGGAAGCTTGGTTAGTTACAGCCATTTTAGACCACAGCCTTGGAGAAAAGAAGATTACTCACCAGCAGTGAAGAATTACCTGAGGGCATTGGGTCTCTAGTGGAGCAGAGGACACAAGTTGATTTTTTTGTACAATACTATTATTGTCCTTTACTCTTTGGCTCCAGCTCAAGCTTTTGCTGTTCCCATAACCCTAACCTTTTCCACTCTGTGTAGGACAATGACCTCCAAATCTATATGGGATTTCTCCAGTTACTCTGGCATGAGTCACAGTAATTCATGATCCCCTTTCCAAGGATAAAGCTGCCTCTGTAAGACTTATAAAATGGTTCCTAAAGGTCCTAAAGTTGGTGTGAGAAACAAGTTCTCAACACTTCCCAGCTCCATCCCTCATTACACCTGGAGTTACTAGCTTCCAGCAGCTTCATGACATCCGCGTAATAACCTTACCTGAAACTTTTAAGTTTATCCCCTGCCATAACTGTTGCTTCTGCTCTTCTTGCCATTTTCTCATGACCTACTCATCCCAAGCCAATTTTGCAAGGAGGGAGGTGACACTACACGGATGTATGAGGTCAAGGAATAGTTCCATATACAGAGATCTGGATCTCCTATTTCTTCGAGACTGTTCTGCAACAGACATAACCTTTCTCCCATGAGCCACGGACAACACTCCACTGGTGAATTGCAGGATGACCACGTTGGGTTGTGTGATTGAATGTTCATCACCATAAACACAAAGGCCTAAGGAAGATCAGAGTAAGGACGATAGATGGAGGAACCCCTGTAACCTAATCAGCTCCAAGGGAGCATCCTGAACTGGCTACCCCTAAGGCTATTGACGGAGAACAACTAGACCAGATGGGAATCCCAGCAACTTGTAGGCTAAAAGGGGTCATTGCGTAAAGGTAATAGCACTCATTATGGGATGCAGGCAGAAGAGCATTGGGGACTGTATAAACTTATTCTGGGATGTTTTTAATGGGACTGTAAGAATATGTGAGGCTTACTAAAGGATGTTTAGGAGAAGGGCCAAAAGCAGGAAAAGTGAGGGATCAACATGAATTGAGTAGAAGTAAGCAAGGGAAATGAAAGGGGAAAGGGGAAAAAAGAGACTGCTCTGGTGTAAACAGGCTACTGGGCAGTATGGGTTGATCTGGCCAACTGCTGCCCCAATCTCTGCCAATGATGTTATACACTCTCTAAATCCTATTTCTAACTGTCTTCTGGGTGAGTGCACTCTCTGCTCTGGAAGAGCTCTGTGAATAGTAGCAAACTGCAAGTTGAAGTAGCTGGTGAGTAGGAGGATAGGTATGAGTACCAGCAACTGGAGTGGAGCCATGAACCATCAGGACTCAAATGTCCAGGTGGCAGCAACTTGGGGACACCGGGGGCTTTGAGGGCCAGATACTGCATAGGCCGCCTAAGACTAGTTACTGGAGAAACCCATGTGGTGTGCATGCATATTCCTGTACCAATTTCAGTCCTGGTCAGCTGGAGAGGAGGAACAGGATCAGTCCATCAGTGCTGTTCATGTTTCTGGGAGTGCTGTGTATTTAAATGGATGCTCATAGGGCATGGTGGTGTGTTTTCTGTCTGTATTGATCTGTGTGGCTGGCCATGTATATACATATATGCATACATACAAATATATATATATATATAAGTAAAACATATTGGGGAGCACCCATCTGGAAAATGTGCTCAGTTTTACCACTGGCTGGACCTGGGGACATGGAACTACAGCAGCTTCTCACATATTGCAATATTGGTTTTAACAACCTCTAACAGACCATAAGCTAAAAAACATCAGGGACAGTAAAAGTGCTTTATACCAGGCTGTAGAGAAAAAAAGCAAAATAATAAAAAAAACCCAGTTATAGTATAATCAGAAAGTGCTTGTGCAATAGTTAGGCGTCAGTGAAGTGTTTTCGACGTTCACCTCTCTGCACTGAGTGATGACTGAATTTTAATCACTTGTATCCCTCTCATGACCTGATTGTGTTTCTTCTAGCTGGTCTGGTTCTCTTGCCTCCAGCTGTGAGGCTGTTCCGTGATCTTCCTGTTCTTACTATTTCTTAAATTTATTTCTGAACTTCCTACTTCCTGATCCTTTTTTTTTTTTTTGGGGGGGGGACACGACATTTCCTCTATGCCAACACTGGCTGTCTATTAGATCAGTGGCTTTCATCCCATGGTCTGCCTTCTTTACTTAGGGATTCTGCAGGTGGTGCCTATGAAAAGCCAGTTGATGAAAAATTGTGCAGCAATGGGTTTTAAAGTTATTTTTAAACCGGTATTAAAGGAAAAAAGTGTCCTCTTAGACTACATTTTTCTAACCTGCCCACGTGTCTTCTCATGGAAGAGGTTTCCTTTATGGTTTTGCTCTGCTCAGTGAAGTGCTGAACTTGTCTTCCCGGGCAGGAGTATTGCACACAATTAGGCCAGGTGGGACCTTATCAGAACAAAAGCTGGAATATCTCCTGGTTTCTTCTTTAAATACCTTACCAAACTCTCTAGGTCTGTGCTAAGATCTCATTTCCTCTGACGGTTCCAGTGGATGAGCCCTGATATTAGAGGACAAGTTATTTTTATTATTTTCCCAAATGCACCAGTTCACTTGCAGCCCTGTTACCTTCCATCTCATGTTGATGACTATATTTTGCAAGGTGGCACAACTCTTCTGGTGTGATATTTTCATCCTCTTCTGAACTGACATTTCCCAGCTTTGGCACAGAAGACTGCCTCTGTTACCAGCAGGTTGCCTAATCCCTCTGTTCCTGGTCTAAGAAAATGAAGAGCCTAATGAGGCTGTAACTGTCCTCTCTCGCTAAATTGTCAGATCTTTAGAGCAAAGACCATCTTTCCCCAGGTGAATGTTCAGTGCCAAACACATTGCAGCTTTGATTGAGTTGATGCCTTTGGGCGATGTTTTCATACTAATTTAGCTACACCAGAGAGAAGAGTGGAAAACCTTTCTGGGTCAGGAAGAGTTTCCAAGGGATCTTCAGTGAAAAGAGGAGATTAGAAGCTCTGTCGATGTATCTCCCATGAGAAAGGCACAGACACTACTCTGAAGTCAACAGAAAAGCTGCATTCAAAAAGGGTGGAAAAGCCACCAATTCAACCAGCATCTACCATTTTCACTGGTATGATAGTTTTCCTTGCAGAGTCCTGTGTCACAAGAGAAGGAAGTTGTGTCCCTTTGATTAAGTATCACTAAATGCATAATTTAGCAATTCTTGCAAAATGCATAACATGGAAGAAGGCTTAGCACGTGTCTTGGCTTTGCCAGGGACACCAGCCCCAGGGAGAGAGGTCTCCTTTTTGTTTTCTGGAAAACATACTCCCTCGAGGCAGGGGGGTGGAAAAGAGCATGCAGGACCTCTGCCACTGCCTTGGGTGCTCCTGATAGCCATGCCTACCTCTCAGAAAGGTTCAAAATCCACTTTACTCATGCATATGCATTGAGCATTTGGCAGAGGTAGAACTATCTCTCCCTTTTGTATTCATCAGGCAGCCTCGGAGTTCCTGCTCTGACAGAAAAGAGGAGAGAGGGAGCCAGATTTTCTCTGTGCATTAATCCAAGGAAGACTTTTGGTACAGCCATTAGCTAGTTTTTCTGTGGGGTATTAAGCCCATTTTGCGGGTAGTAAATCGAGGCATACAGAAAGGGTATTTTCAGGGGACTTGACTGGATTTAGGGGTCTGACCATCACTGAGATATAGTTCCTAAAGGCTCGGTGCACACAAAGTAGTCAGCGACATAATTCTTATTGAAGAGTTAGTACTTCAGGCTCCAGTATCTTGGAGGAGGTAGATATTCCATTTTGAAAACCAGAACTCATTTTTCTAACTCCTGAACAACTTTTGCAGATTGTAGCCATAACCAGGAGGTGCAAGGATCTATGTGACAGATACCTGGAGAGTGCTGTTTGTATAGTCCAGGAACTGTGTGTGAACCAACTGACTCTGCTTTCTTCAAGGACAGCACCAGCACTAGGAATCTGATGTCCATAGGACAAACTTCTCAAGGGCGATGCCTGCAGTTTAGATGACAATGTTAAAGAGGTTTGAGCTGAGACTTTCATCCTGAGTTGGGAAACCTCAAAGGAAGGAAGCAGCACTCACAGGAGGCATATTCATCTGGGCAAGTCCCCTTTAGAGTCAAAGGATTTTAGTAAGAAGCTTGTCTCATCTAACAAAGATGCTTACACTGGTCAGACAAGTCACACCTTGAGCTCCATGGCCTCTCTTGACTGGATCTCCATTGATTATAATCAGATCCTGGATGTCCAGGTCAGGTAGAGACACTGCCACTGTAGGCACAAGGTTAGGGAGTGCTCATCTGTAGTTGTAACTGAGATCATAGGCATTTCTTGACTCTTCTGCTGAAAGCAGCTGAATACAGTACAAAGTTCAGGGAAAAACACTCAGCCCAAAAACTCACATGCAAACTGAGCTGAGGCATCCCAGTTGAACAGAGCCCAGAGAGGTGGTCGATGCCCCATCCCTGAACAAGTTCAAGGTCAGGTTGGACGGGGCTCTGAGGAACCTGATCTAGTTGAAGATGTCCCTGCTCATGGCAGGGGGTTTGGACTAGATGACCTTTAAAGGTCCCTTCCAACCCAAACCATTCTATGATTCTATGATCTTTGGGCCAAATATGAAGTGAGGATCAAGGGCAGCACAAAGACAAAGATCTATCTGACATGTTCTGTTGCATCCTGGGAATCCCTTTCCTCTGTCCTTTCTCCTCTTGCCTCTTGTGTGATGTTCCCCACAGCCCAGGCCACTTGGAAGGTAAAACTCCCTCCATTCTTCCTGCAGCACTGGAGCAGTTCCCACCTCTGCTGTGATGTTGGTGCTGCTCCCTCCTCTCTGCACAGTTCAGAGTGACAAGACATTTTACAGTGCAGTGACTGCTTGAAGTTGTTTTACCACCAGCCTTGAAAAAGAGCTGATTTGTAAGGCACGGACACCCCCTCCTGGCTACTAAGCTGAAAAGAAGAATCCCAGATATCAATAATCATGAGCTCGTTTCAAAAAAGGCAGCCATGCGTGCAATGATCGCGGCAAAGTAGCTCTCATGAATACATCAGGAGAACATCCCGAGCATTCACGAGAGGTGCTGGCACAAAAGAAATTGCTTAATGCAGTGAGGAAATCATTCAGTCATAAAGGCAGTTTATACTTTGTGTATTTCATTTTTATTTATTTTTTTATTACTGCCTAAAAAAAGAAAGAGGAAGAGAGAGAGAAAACAATAATAATGGCATTACATAAAAGGGTAACAGATCAGAACATGCTGATCCATCAGCCAGGTTGACAAAAGACAAGATGACAGCAGTGTGGAGACAAGGAAATCTGTGTTGAACATTTTCATCTAATAGGAAAATGTCACCCTGCTAATGAGACATATAAAGTGAAACTAACACTCAGAATTAAAATCTACAACTCAGAGCAAAACAAACTAGACTCTGCTTTCAGGTATGGGCCTGCGAATTATCGTTATCTGTAGTGAATACATGTCGAGAAATAAAGTGTTGCTTTGGACTTGCTGTTACCATCTGAGCACCTAGGGCCAGGTCCCCCAAAATGATGGCAGAAGCAATCCTTCATTCAGCAACATGACATGGAAACTTAAAAGAGGCCACACCAAGTCAGCCCACAGGTCCATGTAACCTTATCTACTCCTTATTAGGATGTTCTCCCAGCTTCTAATGATCTCTGTGTGAGAAGCTCCTGAGACAGGCATCTTATCTTTGAACCTTAAAGTTCTAAATTATTTTTCTTCCATGGGTTTGCCCTATTGCTTTGTAAACTCCTCTAAATGTGTATCATCCACAGCACTTTGCAGGAAAGAGTTTGACAGCTTGATAAGGCTTTGCGAAGAATCAATCTATTTTCTTTGTTCTGAATTTGCCACCTTCAAGCCCTCAGTTTTTGAACTGGGAGAGTCACTGGACAATTTTTCCCTATATGTTCTCTCTAGGACACTAAATGGTTTTATCAAATTCTTTCATACCCTTTCTTAATTGTCCCTTTTCTGGGCTGAAGAATCCTGAGCTGAAGACCCCTACACCATGGGATTGACTGAAAGGATCCTTTTGTCCATTATGTCTGCTTGACAAGAAAGTGTTCAGTTTTTCTTTTTTCATGGTTTTTAATGGTAGGTGATGGAGACAGCTGTCTACACCGCTGAAAAGGTAGTGGGAGGCAAAAAAGCAAATTTGCAGATATGAAAAATTTAGTATTCATGTTCATTCTCTCCTGTTAAAATGAGCAAGCATAGCACATCTCGATCTCCTGTTTTTTTACAGTAGGTGGGGGAAGAAGCAGCAATCATTCCCACTTGTCCTAGCAAAGAGGCTGAAACTAGGGCTGACATACATTTCCCATACAAGGGCTTAGGTGACCTGAAACGGGACCCAGCTTTTCACATAGACATCCACTGTGGCTGCTTGGGATAAAATTTGGCATAGTTACTCGATGGGGTCCTGGTACAGTGAGTTATTTGGCTGTTGCCTTCAGTGCACAAAACATTCCCTCCCAGGCAAGACAAAGCAATGTCTCGCTGCTAGTTTTAGCAAGGGGAAAATGAGTCTGTGAGAGATGCTCTCTGCATTCACTGTTCACACAGCCTCCCCAGCCTGAGAGATGCTGCGTTTACTGATGGTAAGAGTTGCATGGCAAGTCAGGAAATCTGTATTCTGAGCCTTGCTATGGTTTTACGTAATATGAGGCATTGGAGCCATTTCCATAATACCGTGACTTAGTCTCTAATCTAAAAGGAAAGACCGCAACAGATGTTATCTTTCCTCTTGTCTTGCTGTGTATCTGTAAACTCAATTCAAGTGAGTATAGGGTTCAGAGTTTTCCTGGAAGGTGCCTACATGCGCTTGTAGAATCATAGAATTGTTTAGGTTGGAAAAGACCTTTAAGATCATTGAGTCAAACCATCAACCCAACACCACCATGCCCACTAAACCATGTCCTGAAGTGTCATGTCTAATACCACTCCCTACTAGTTCCCATCATGACCTTTCCACAAGCTGTGTATAGCCTTTAGGCTGAGCCATTTACATCAAATTTTGAACGTTAATCACTACAGTATTGCCACCTGCTTGTCTTAGACCAAACCTGGGTCATTCCCTGTTTCTTCCTTTCACCAAGGCTATTCAATGCATAGGAATAAGCCAAGTACAGAAACCCTCAGCAGACCTAAGTGGATGTTGGCTCAGATGAGCCTGATCTCCAACCTATTCTGACCTCTGAACTCCTATCTCAGCCTCATGACAAGACTTCCATCAGCCTAACCCTATCCTGAAAGTAGCGTACTCCTCTGAAGAGCAGAAATTCTTCCTAGTCATTCAGCAGTTGCAAAGCAATCCCAACCGCTGACTGAAAGAGAACGAGCGGTGCAACAAAGCCATTTTGTGGCCTTTAAAAGGCCAAATCTACCTGTGCTGCTTGCTGGGATGGCCAACCGGTGGCCAGCTGCCCAGCTTGCTGCAGGACCGTGTTATCGTTTCACCACCCCAGCCACCTTTGCTCGGGAGGCGTTCGCTCTGTGGCTTAGTGCCACACGCTGGCGTACAGCCTGCCCCAACCTCCAACTGCGTTGGAGTCTCCCACACGCCTGCTGTAAGCTTGTCACATCCCTCAGCTGATATTACCTAACAAACACGGTTCTGGGGTGCACCGTCTCTCCCCTCCTGGCAGTGATCTTCTGTTTTCACCGTAACATTTTGACACTTTTTTCTAATGCTGATTCCCATTATGATAATAATGAGAATTACCTTGGTATATAAAATTCCTCCAGTCTACCAGGCTTATTAAGACTTTATATTTCAAGGCTGCGATACTCTTTGTGAGCACTCCTGAGGTGGATCACAGCTGCTATTTCACAGAATCCTACAGCTTCAAAAAGTGGTTGAGGACAAGAAGAGACAAGCACTGCCAAAGAGAATTTAAGGTACCAGAATTCTAATAAAATGTTCACGCTGGGAAATATGTATTTTTTCAAAGTAAGAGCAATCCATCACTGCAGAACAGCTGACACCTAGGAAATGACAGATGTGCTATCATTTGGGATGTATAAATCAAAAATTGACACCCTTGTAAAGACGTGACAATTGGTTATTGCTGTAAGTGAAGGAGTTACAGGCATGAGGTTCTGGCATGGCTTGTACTGTACACACAGTTAGTGTGTCCTGCCGGGACATCCAGTTCCTGCTGGCTCCCCCACGATCAAGGAGATCCAGAAATCAGTCAACACAAAACCACCAGAAGTTGACCTACTACCCCTAGGTAATGCAAGATCAGCCATAATCTTTGTTCACAGACAAAAATGATGCCTTCAAAGGCCAGGCAAGCAGTCATGTGGTGGGTTGATCTTGGCCCTCAAACCAAAATAACTCCTAACCTCACAGACCAGGAGACCAGATGTGATGTTATTAAAGTCCAGTATAATACATATATTGCAAGGGCATGGATGTGAGTGGTCAGTTCCTTACACTGCCAGGACAGTGGAAGGGTTTACAGTGGGAAAGTCCCTCTTACCCACACTGATATCCACCATACCATCTTCCCCACGGTGGCCAGCAGGTCTTTCCTAGGTGTTGACGTTGGCAGAGTGCATTGCCATGGAAGTTTCACTGTCCCAAGGACTGCACTGCCCCGCTCACATACATCCTTATGGTCACGATAAATCTTTGAGTTGAATATTCAGGAATGTCTTCAGAAAAAGGCATTGACTCTCCTCCAGCTGCTCCAATTTGGAGTCTGCAAGCTTCAAGGGACCCCTATCAATGTTAGTTAGTGCCAATCAGCCTATAAGTACACCTCCCAGGCAGACCAGCAGTGACCTAATACCCTTTTTAGCACTGTCAGATGCAATCACTTCTTACCTTGACTGCCCTGCTTTATTCAGTCACTTTGGGAACTTTGGTAGTTTCAAGCAAAACACTGGGATTTGCTTTGTGTGGTGAATGGCTTATAGACATTTGAACCTACATTTGCGTTTGGGGTCATAAAACACAGTGAACGTGGTAGTAAGTAGCCTGTTCATAGGCTAGCACAAGGGGTAATGGCTTTAAACTGAGACAGGGTAGATTTAGATTAGATTTAGATTAGATGTAAGGAAGAAATTCGTCACGGTGAGGGTGGTGAGGCACTGGACCATGTTACCCAGAGAGGTTGTGGATGCTCCATCCCTGGCAGTGTTCAAGGCCAGGTTGGATGGGGCTTTGAGCAACCTGGTCTGGTGGAAGGTGCCCCTGCCCAGGCCCCTTTAAGGTCCCTTCCAACCCAAACCATTCTATGATTCTATGATGATGTTTTCCTAAATAGGCTAACCAGCTGAACAATTGGAGGTATTCATCAGCAGTAACTTTTGCATTTGCTATTACAATGTCACTATATTCACAGCCAGAGTTGAAAATGCATTTACATATTAATCCCGATTCTGTTTTTCTCAAGGTTAGCGGACAAAATGAAACATTGAAGCAATCCAATCAGTCCTATTGCTGTTGTTTGTTTTATTAAAATTCATGGCTTACCTTATCATTCTTGTTAAGCAAAAAAGCTATGTTAAAACTGACAGCTCTATCAAAGGCAGATAAAATTCAGAGTATGTGAGTTTTAATCTCTATTTCCTTTTTTTCTACTAAACTGATTGCAAAATGACATGCATCTTTTCCTCCCTTCCTTCCATCTCACATGTGTTTTATCTTCACAATAGCAACACCACTACCTCATTGGCTTTTGGAGGAGAGGACCCAGTGTACTCAACTACTCTGACCACCTGCCTTGTCCAAGAAACAGATATCTACTGGCAACTCCCTGTAAGAAAGAGTCACAATAAGTCTTGTTCCAGATGTCTTGGGTTTTTTCCTCACTCCTGTTTCCTACCTTGGATACTTCATGGTTGGATTCCCCTGAGGAAACTGGAACTGAAAGCTGAGATCCTCTTTTTTCCCCAATCTCTTTGAGGTTAGCAACCATCACAGTCTAAGTCTAGGTATATGATCTCCTTCTCTTAGCTTGCTCCAAGATAATAAGGTCTATGTCTTTACAGACTGTTTCTTAGCTCTGGAGAAAAATTGGGACACTGGGGAAAAATCTGGGACAAAATTGGGATCACTAAGATAGCTTTGTATAAGCTACCTGATTTATGGCCTCTTTGGTGCTTTCCCCTTCGGGCTTAGATGGATTTTCTTCCAAGAGCAGGACAACTCTTCCTGATGGTGGACCAGCAGGAAGCTCCCACGTACTCCTTTGGTGTGAATTCTCCATGCAGCTGAAGCATCCTCAAAAAAGAAGCATGTAGTCCTGTGGTTTAGTTAGCAGCTGGCTTGAGAAGCAGAGCCCTAAAACACTATAGCCGGAGCATAATCTTAGGGAGTTGCCATAGCAGATGGGGGAAGACCTTAAGTGTCTTCTCAAGACCAAGTCATCACCAGCCACCCCAGAGATAGACTTCAATTCAGCTGGAGCCTGGTTTCCTCCCAGACCAGTGACATTCTTATTGAATGCCGAAGGGCTGAGAGACCTTTCCAGCATGCTCCTGGATCTACAGACTCTGTATGCAGCGAATGCACAAACACCAGCAAGATGTTTCCAGCTGTCATTATCTTCAGTTAGGATGCTGCTGCCCTGCTCCCGTTGGCTGATGATTTATTAAGAGCTATTTATGCCTGAGCCAATATTTCCTTCTGTTATCCTATCTATTTGCAGTGTCCTCTGCAGCTCCACTACATTGCTTTGATTTATGATTCATGCTATTTTATTTTCTTCAGAGTTCTGCTATATTTATTTATGTTGCCCTGAAGAGCCGATTTGCAAATGTACCAGTCCCAGCAACTTCATCCAGGCCCCCTCCCTGCCTGCACACAATATCATCTCCTTCTTTTGAATAAGTCATTGCTTTTATAGAGAGTAATAAATTTTCATAAGAATTTTTCATATAAGACCCAGTGTGGGGGTCATTAGTAAACATCTCTCACCTGTTAATGGGGACGATCTGAATTTCTGTAGTGTTTCTGTTAATAGGCAAAGGTCTAATTAAGACATTCATAAAAAATAAGCTGTTGTAATTAATTTTATTTAATGGGGGAGGGGAATACATTGTTATGTAATTTTATTAGACTAAAATAAATTTATAGACTTTGAAAAAAGCCCTGTTTCTGTTGTCTCACAGAATATGCAAAAACCCTTGCTATCTGAGCTGGAGAGAAATTCTAGGACACTGAGACCAGAAAGGCAGCAAAGACTCATTCCCTGCAGCCATTTCTTTGTATGTATCTGGACTATTTTAAATATTCTAAGCAACAGCACCCTTTTCCCTCCCTTTCCTCAGCCTTGTGGGTATTTCCACTCTGACTCCATCTGTCTCCTTTCCTTTTATGCCACTTAATAGCTGCTCCCCAGTTCCAGGAGTGGTTCTGACAAGTGAGTCTAAAGGATTTCAGTGGATTTTGACTATGTGGGTCTCTTTACTGTGTACTTATTTTGCCAGGTAATAAATACACCTTTTTAACTCAAATGAGAGAGCTGTGCTGTGCTGAGGGCTTGACTTAACATCGCATGATGGAGAGAAAAAGTCCCCCCACCGTGGTCCTTGCCTGGACTATCAGGGATGTTGGAGGGGTGACTTGTTTCTCATGGTGCATTGCCATGGTTGGTCTTGTTGCAATCCCAGTTACCATACGCCAGGCAAGAAAACCAGAACATTGAACTTCTGCTGGATATGACCTCTGTTTGTCTTGTATTCCCATGACTCTCCCTGGATTTGAAACATTTGCCTGGCTGAGAAACACTACATTCCTGGTACTAAACTAAGGAGAATCTACACCAGTGGGTCCCACAAATCAGCCCCACACCTGAAGTGGATTGGCCCTTCCTACCATACAATTGCAGACATCCCATGCATCACTTGGACCACTAGTTTGCACTGCTTTGCCACACTTTTCCCATTCCAACGAGCACAAATAAGCTTCATGCTCCCCCATCGTATGCTTTTTTTTAGGCTTATACTGACTTTGCCTACTGAGTAGCTCGGCTACGCTCCAAGTCTCTGGCTATCTTCTCGCAAACCCTTGTTCATTCCTCTCACCTCCAGTACATGACAAATGATTGTGTCATCCTTCCACTCCAGGGTCCTGATCTGTGTGACAAAGAGTTTCTAATCTCACCCCATTGTTCATCTCTTTCTCCCCTTAATCTCAATCAGCTCAATGTGTCAACAGCACTTGCTCGAAATCACTTATCACACACAAAATTTATTTAGAATTAATCAGAGACAATTTGAGGTGTTTATTAAAGCAGCAACAATCTCAGCTTGACCTTGCAACAAGATTTCTGTTTCAAAGAAACAACTTTTTTTTTTTTTTTTCCCTGACACGGAGTTGAAAAACTTTCATTAGGGAACTAACGAAGGTGAGACCAGCTGCTGCACTTCAAGGAATTGCCAGTGACAAAATCTGCTTAACACACTTGATATTTTCTCTGTTTCTTTTTCTTTGTTTAAGAGAAGAACACACAAGCTTTACAGGAATCACTTGCCAAGGCCCTGTCCGAGCTGAGAAAGGGTCTTATTGTGCCAGATTCTCTTCCCAAACCTTACACCCTCAGACAGACAGGAGAAGAGAAGTGGTAAGACCAAGGTCACAAAGAAATGCAGTTCTGTTTCTCCCTCCTTGCTAAACCATTTGCAACCGTCAGTAAGACACGGTTGACTCTGGTACTGAAGATGCGCTAATTAAGCTGGGATGGTTTTACCACGAGAAACATACAGTACTCCTGGGAGCAGAGACCCAGACTTCAGGTATCTCCCACTTCAGGTGAATGTTTACCCCCAAAATTAAAAAAAAATTATAAAAGGGTTTCCGTGTGACAGTTCGGTAATTAGGGTGTAGCTCCCAACTGCAGGGAAAGTCTTGCACTCAGCTCTGGACATGGGCTCTGACCACTGAGTCCTTCTGCAGAAGTTGAACCCCTCAACTCAGTAGTCACAGTCAGTGTTTTTGCTGTTAATGTTTATTTTCCCCTCTTTCATTTAACTAAGCCTAAGCAATTCAGAGCCGTTACAGATTTGAATGACCCCACGTATTAATTCTGATCCAATAATTCACGGACCTGGTCTATATACATAAGGCAGATGGTCTGCCGCGTTCAAAGGAAACGCAAATTGAAAATCAAGTCTGTTGACTCTGTTGGGAATGACTGCTCCTTTTGAAACCTCAGCATCTGCAAAGACCTGTCTTTCTGGGAGTGCGGAAAGGCTTTCCAAGCTGCCAAGCCACTTGGCAGCTCCCTGTCAGCCAGAGACGATTAAGCATCTCTTGTTAACAGCTCTCTACTGCCATGAGAGGCTCAGTGCAAGGCACAGATCAGCTGGCTCTCTACATGAAGTAGCAGCTTGGTCAGAGCCACTGACCCCGTGCTTCCAAAACCGTTTCTCTTTTAATCAGGCTTGTCAGAGGAGACTGGCGCTCCCGGGGAGATATCTGAGCTTCGGTCACTGCCATCCACAATTGCCTCACTCCCCATCTCTCCACCTCCTCCATCCAAGGGTTCATCCCTTCTCGTATTCAGAATTATGTTCATCAATCAAGAGGATAAGATGGGTGCAAGCGCCTGATTACACTGCAGGCAGAAAATTAAGTCCCACCAAATCGCTACCCCAGAGGACGATATATCAAATCCTGCAGAAACTCTCTTTTGTCCGACTAGCAGAGGGTTTTCCAAACTCAGGGATTTCTCCGGAGACATCAGACCCTTGGTTTAACTCAGGCCCTTATTATAAAATGTAGTTCTTCCAAATAGGAAACAGAAAGGGAGCCATCTGACCTAACGCTGAGTCTATACAGCCGCAGTTGCGGAGAACAAAGAGGGAACATCTGTCCCATTGTTTAAGGAATCTGTCCCCAAAATACTCTTTTCTCCAAGTTGCCAAGTAGTTTCAGGATAAATGAGAGTATTTGGGGCAAGTAATTAATTTGCTAAGGAAAAATAATTTCCTGGCTCTTTCCTTGTGCATATTTAGCCTTCACATCCATCTCTTTATCTTAAAGTAGCCAAGCAAATTGCATAATAATGTTATGTTTCAGGAGAGAAAAAGCTACATGCTGCAGGAAGATGACAAAGAAGGGGAAAAGTTATTAATAATACACACTTAAAAGTTGAAACTTGTTGGAACAAAGAAGTCCGGGACAGTTACTTAGAACCCAGTAATAAACTGCTAAAATCCATGAGCATGGCCACCTGTCTTCATAACACCCATAATAAACATCATAATTAAAGCAGGCAGAATATGAGGAGGGTGACCCTGAAAGCATGTTTCATGCTACAGCAGCTGTAAAATGAGCACAGGGATGTCTGAACCGGTGGATACATCATGTTAACCATCAAGTGACGAGCCAAGAAAGTTCCTTGGGAACTCACAGAGCAGCTCTGCTGCATCACAAGCTTTCTGCTCCTTGAAAATTGATTATGCAATTGAGATTTATAAATTAACCCATGAACAGCTTTTATTTGCACACAAATATTCTGCCGGACTGTGCAAATTAAAAGTTTATGTATGTGAGGAGTTATCTCAGTTGGAATTATACTTCAACAATCTCATTTGCATAAGTCAGAGATTGTAATGACTTACTCAACTAAGCATACCCATGCAGTTAATTACTTTTTTCCAAATGAAATGCCAGAATTATTTCCCAGCAGAGAAAGGCAATTGCTCACCCAAAGCAGCACAGGATGCTGTCAGTTTTAAAACAATTAATATGAAATTAATTTTAACAGACCACTGAACCATATTTAGTGAGCAATGTGAAGCAGAATGTGACGAAATACGGCAGCTCGACTGGCAAGTCCACTCCTCTGCTGTCTCTCACCAGGAAATTCTGAAATGAGGAAACACATGAAACACCTTAGTGTTTAGAAGACAGCAGTCCTGGGCAGGTTAGAAGGGAAAGCAGAGTCCCTGAGCAAACAGAAGTTATCTTTGGAAGCACATGTTATTACAAACTTGGAAATTAGCAGACAAAGGCAGATTCCTCATGTTCTCACCTCATATTCCCACCACACAAAAGGGAGAGGGAAAGTTTCCAGGGCTTGGAAAAGACAGAGGAAATACTGTGTCCTGGTTGAAAAGCCAAGGTAAAAGAATGTCATAAGCAAAGGGGATGACATGACACTACCGGTCCAGGACCAAGCTGGTAAATTTAGACCATGTGACAACTCTTATTTGATAATTTAGATTTAGCTGCAGTTTGTCCTGAATTGGATTGGTCCAGAATATTGTCCCATCTCTCCTGCTGGGAACATGGGGGGAAGATGCCAATGTCTTTGGTCTGAGCAAAGTACCCGGTAAGATAAAGCAGACTATAATATTTCATTAGCACAGCCTGACACAGCCACGCGCTGCCCTTGCATTCATACCGTGTGCCAGCTCTTCCGTGTCCCATGGTTTTTGGACAGCCACCTCCAGGAATTACACAATGGACGGATATTTCCTGTTTTTTCCAGACCACAGATCATGGGCAGATTGTCAGGGTCCCTACAACTCCTGGCAGAGTTATACCAACGTTAGAGTCTTTTCTGTTTCAATCTGAACTTAAATGAATTTAAAAACTGCCAAATCTGCTTTGAACAGATTGATCTTTCTCTGCCCTACTCAACTTTTAAATAATATCATTTGGAACTATTACAGAGCCTGTATCACCCCCGCAGCCTATTGAAACCTGTCGTTGCCTCAACCAGAACATATTTAAACCGAAGAAAATATTAGCCTATGCCCTGCAGGCACTCAGACGCTCTTGTGAGAGGGGCTTTATACCACAAGGCAAGTTTTCTACAGTGAATCCAATTCCAGCAGGCTTAATAGAAAAACCTTTAGACTGGAGGGGACACACAGAGCACAGCGATCCACGCAGTTGCATAGCTACAGCCACAGCAAACTCAAGCCGGGCTGCAAACTTTGCGACAGGAGGTAGTGAGTCTATTCCCATCTCTCTTGGCGTAGATTTATTTTTCTGAACATCTCTGTGCGGACAAGCTGGGAATGAAACCGTTATTACAGACAGGGAGTCTGAGAACAGAGAAATGCTCTGTGATCTGAAGGTCTTCCAGTTCCACTGCACCAGCATGTTGATAACTCACAGATTAGAGATGCAGGGCTGTGATTTCCTCTTTAGAAAGTGCTTCTCAAGCAGCCTGATTTACTTCGTTTCTAATGCATGGATTATCAGTTTAATTTCCATGAGGTTTTTAATCTGAAATTTAATTTAGGAGATTTTGTCAAGTGATTGTTAAAATTTGTTCTGCTAGGTACGCTCAGAGGAACTTCTGCCTTCCAAAAATACATCTCTTGGCTTTTATTGCAAAACTCCTTGTTACACCAGTCTAGACACTTCAGAGCCACACAGGGTCTTTTCTCCTTTCCTCTCTGTGGCAAGAGGACTCCAGCGGAACTGCAAAGGGTTTTCCCCAACAAGGTTGCAGGAATGGCATTCAGGCCAAGGAACAAGGCTGTAAAGCGTGGGAATGACTGTGTAAAGCGTGGGAATGACTGTGTAAAGCATTCTGACTCAGTGCGCAGTGGAGGGTGGGACAGACAGACTGGACAAATCAAAGGTCCATCTGGCTCTGCATCCCATCCCTGACAGTGACCAGTGGCAGATACTCAAGGAAAGATGATAAAGAGCAGATACCCTAAGAGTGATCCAAAGGGCATGGGGCAATATGACACAGAGATCCTTCTTTGGGACCTAAAAGCATTACAGCAACCCTAAACCCATCCCTAATGGTAGTGTTAATTAGTTCAGACACAGTTCCCTGTGGATGGAACAGCTTTGTGGGGCAGCAAAATATTTACGGTTCTCAACACAGACTTTTGCCATGGTAAAGAGCTGGCAAGTCAAGTTGCTTTCTGTTGCACCCAAGGTAGACGCTGATGCGAGTAGGACGTGCTTCTGGCATAAGAGCAGTAAATATCCCCCCACGTCCCTCAACTTTCTCTCCTCTTCTCCATCAGGAGCATCCCCCAACCCTTTCCCCACCCCTGCTATGCTGGGCTTTCCCAATGGATCCATGACTTTCCTCGGTCCCTGGCTTTTCTCCCTTTTCTGTTGCAGGAGCAACCAAGCCCCAAGGTCACCCTAATCCTTCAGGTGCAAAATCCGATTTTGCTCGCGCTTTTTGCAAACGTTTAGCTACATCTGACTGATATGAATACAGGTAGTTAAAAGTGTCTGGATTGCATCAGCCCAGTGGTGTAACCCCCCGGCAAAGCTAAGATCAGAATTGCTGTCCGTGGCAAGAGCTATGCAGGGGTGATATTTTGGTGCATTTAACTTTTCAGGATGTTGTATCATTTTGTTCATAGTGGATAGCGTGCATTTTCATTTACTATTTATCTTTAAAGAAAAAAAGGCAATCAAAGGCAAATTTGAGCGATAGCAGGATGTTTCCTTCCCCATTAAATGGAAATTGAAACGTACTTAGAACAAATAACTGCAGGTGCAAAGCTGTATCTTCTCCCATCCGCTCCTCAAGAAATGCACCTGGAGGCACTTCCATGACTCTGAACCCTGTCTCAAGTTGGCAGAAGTGACTGGGGATGGGGTGTTCTGGCCCTACTTTTCCTGCATCAAGATTTACCCTTATTAAATCTCCCCGTACAGGGCATTTGGGGGGCTTGAGGGAATGTGAACAGCTGTAAGAAGCTGATTTAAATCAGAACATCCTCAAAGGCTGGGATTTGGGAGTCTCCAGTACGATGTATCTCATCCCAGTTGATTATCCTTCATCTTGAGAGACACATCTCAGCCTCAGTCCAGCTGCCTAAGTGTAGGCATCGCTGGTCACCAATCTGGCTGTGAGCAACACGGATGGAGCAAAAGACGGGGGCAGCCGAGCTGTGAGATGAGCTCTGGGACCTGGGTTTGGTGCCACATGCTCTTGAACCTTGAAGACTTGACTTGCATTTGCTTTAATGTCTGTGCCAATATAAAGACAAACTCCTCAGGACATGCCGTGCTCTGCAACCAGCTGTACCAAGTTAGCAGTTCTCTGTGGATCCCTATGGAAAATACTAATTTATGATGCCTGGGTAGAAAACAGGTGAGAACAGTTGCTTGGAGGAGAGAAGTTTTAGGCTGAAGGTTGCTTTAAGGAGGGAGCTGAATTTGGTGTCATTTTGCTCATTTCCTGATCAGTAAAGTAAAGGTGGAGGTGCAATTGTGCTCGATGTATTTTTAGAATGGTTTAAGAAAGGAACTTGCTGACTGCTCCCTAAATCTCAAAAAAAAAAAAAAAAGGCAAAATATGATAAGACCTTCTCTCTTTTCTGATTCTGTGATAGACCAATAAAAAATTTCCTAATTGGGGATATTATGGGTTTGGGATCCTATTCCCACAGCTCCTAATGCCTTTTATCCTAACCTTCTTAGGAACCGGGTTGTTCAATATTTGCTATTCCTTATAAAACTGTGTAGTCTATTCCTGCCTGATTTTTCTTCACTTCCCTCCCCTCCCAAGGTTACCACTGAAACAATACCAGAGTCTGAGATTACTTTTGCTGCATGGATAAGCATGAATTCAGGTTACTGGATTTGTTTCAAGCAAACCGAACAGTCCATTTTGCTCCTGGGAGCTGATGTTTCCTAATATTATGCAGGAGCAACCCAAAATCTAGTAGGAAGGATGTCAAATTTCCTATTACCAGCACTTACCAAGGTGGTCTGGAAGGAAATTTCCATTGTGGACTGAAGTGTTGTCCCTTTAAAAACCTTGATGATTCATGAATGTGTCTGGAAAACCTCTTTCATGATCAGAAGTCAGGAAGAAAAAGTCCCAGGGTAGGGAAAGTCTCATGCACACATGCATTTTCTTAATAGGCAAATTAGAAATACCCAGCAGAAGAGTTGCATGACCTTGAGAGGTATCAGCCTCTCTTAATCTACATGCAGGGGGGGTTCTAAGCCATTGTTTCTCAAGAGTTATTGCAATTTTAACTAGATTGGACATGAATGTTAGTAGCATCACAGACCCTAACACCACGAGAAAAATGGAAATGGAAGAAAAGTGGTGTGCTCTGTTTTGCAAACAATATGCTAATTAATTTCCCAAGCTATTACCAAGAAGTCATTAACATTGTTATATCATAATTAAAGGACATTGTGAATTTCAGGCTTGGTTTGTTGATTTGTTTGGTTGGGTTTTTTTTCACTTTCCTCCTGCTATCTACCTATCATGAAAACCCTGGAAGGAAAGAAAGGGATCAGGCTGCTGCATAAGTTTCATACTCAAGGTTTCATATTGGCTGGCCTTGACTTTTTTGCATAAACATCCATACATGTGAACAGAAAGAAACAAATCCTTAATACTTACACCGGAAGCAAATCTTTTATTGTCTACATCATCATGGTGTTAAGTTCTTCGACAGAGTGCACTCCACTGATGATAGAGGATATTAATTTTTCTAAGCTAACACTGTGTACAAATAAAGGGAATATTATCCCATTGATTGCTGTGGTTAAATGATTTATCCCATCCACTTGGAACTGAGTGCTCACCTGAGACCTTCTAAACCCCAAGCCTAGAGGTATTCAGTGGTCCATCCTTCTCACTAAGGACCAAAGTGATAATCCCATCTCCAGTCTTCAGCCATGATATGATCCCCAAAGATTCAAAGTTCAGATGGAGATGAGCCAAGAGTGGCTGCATTTCACCAGCGTTCAGCTTTGCTCAGCTTGGCAGGCAGGTTTGGTTGGGATGAACCCAAGTACAGTAGGTACATCCTTATTTTGCAGAAGTCCCTCCACTTCTACATGCCAAGCTAGTGTTTAAAACACCCAGAGTTTGATATTCAGAGGCATCATTCCCAGACCCATCAAACAAAGACAGCTGCCTCTACTCGGCACACAGACAGCCCCAAAAAGCCAGGACCACATTTCACCTGGCTTTGCCAGCAGGAGAAAACCCCTTGCAAAACACTGTAGCAGCATGTTGCTGACTCGGAACATCTTTCATCCAGGCACCTATATGGCCTGAAACTGCTTAGTCTGCAGAGCAAAAAAAAATTATATAGCTTCTCTTGTTGGAGTGGCAGTTGTGACAAGTTGGCACACTCCAAAAAAATCTATATTTAAAGTCTAGTATATTTAATATACTGGGCTGGCTATACATAGAACTTCTGATGAAGAGAGTGTGCTGGGTCTCTTCATTGTGTGGTTGTGTGTGTTTGCATGTAAACATACACATAACCCAGTTACTGCTAGGAAACCACTGGCTCCCTACCAGAAAAGAAATGTCAGGATTTTACATTTTTCTTATCCAAATTGGGTCAAAAATACAAAATCATGAAAATTACTGTGGAACGGGAATCCTCCAGATCTTCAAAACTGTGGGGGATCAAACTGAATTTTCATTTTGAAACCTGTTTTTCCATCTCAGCTTGTAACAAAATCTTTTTATTCTGTTTACATGTATATTTTTCTTCTTTTTCTTCTTCTTGCTCCATTGACAAAACATGCAGTCATTTCAGCCCTGCAAGTGGAGTTTTTACGTTTTCTTGGGCACAGCTCCACCGGGTGTTGCAGCATATAAAAAATAATCTTGCCCAATATTTTTCGCAATGAAAAAACTGCTTTTTTCCCACCTGCTGTTTCACTGCTGACAGATCGACATGTTTTCCTGCACAAACAGGTTCTGCCTGGGAATACTCCACCCAGCTCAATCCCAGGGTTGCTAGTAGCGTTTTCACAGCTCTTTAACACAAACGCAGACATGTGTGTTACTGGAGGAGAAGCTCTATTCCTTATGCTGCAACATATACTCAAGTCAATATATTTAACGCAGGTCGGCATGAAAATTGCTTCATTGCAACTTATGTGGATGATAAATTCTATATATTGTGGTACTTAAGAGTTTCACTGGAATGAAGTCATGCAACAAGCCTTATCTTTACCTAGCAGAGCTGGTGAAAGCATTTATCACCTGCGATAAGTGTGCTGAGCAAAGCAGAGATTTTCTTGAGTTTTGTGGCAGCATCTCTCTCTTTGTAAGGAGAAATGTTATCCCATACTATGTATACATCCAATCAGTTAATGTTGTCTTCTATGAAAGGAAGCAGCTTTTAAAAATTAATCCATCCAACATTTTAATCTCATGTGCAGATGCAAATTAGACTTTAATTGCTCACCAGCTAAACTGATCGTTGAGATACCCATCAAATTGGATGTACCAGGGAGGTACAAATGATTACACAGTAGAGCTGTGCCTCATTTTTGTTAATGGGAGATGAAATATGCTTCAACAAAGTCATTTCTTGCCCATCAGTCCCCCACAGGGGTCTGGCTGAGTCCTGCTCATTTAGACTCTTCCAGACTTAACTCTTTTGATTCCCAGTGCATGAAATCATGTGTGCTGGGTTTCCTAATCGTCGATGATCATCAGATCCCTGACATGCCTGTTCTTCTGGGTCAAATAATAAGAGACAGCTCTGGCTTAGCCCAAGAAATATACCCTACAAAAATGCCCTGGGACATCAGGGGGAAATTAGTGTGATGTTGTGAGATAGCAACATCCCCTGTGTGACGGCCATGATCAGTGGCACTCATGGAAGAAGACATCTTCCTAAGCCCTTGACCTTTATTTCCAGCTGATGTTCTTCTAAGAGAGAAACGCCAAGGTCAGTGGAGCACAGAGGCAACGTGAGGACAGGAGAGAGCAACCAAACTCAATTACCTGTTTACTATCTCGGAGAGTTGATAAAATTGTTATAATACCAACCATACTTTAAAAAGTCACTCTCCCAGCTGCCAAGCTATTGAATGGGGGTGAAGGTGTAGGGGGGGTGAGGCTGCTGCAGAGAGTTAAAAGCCAATACATTTAACACATAACATAAATCGTTAGTGACAGCCTGCAGCCAGGTAGCGCCTTTCATCGTAGCTTTCAAAGCAATTATCAAAGCATGGTAAGTGAACGGCAAAGTCAAAGCCCAGGAGGGGTGAAACGGTTGCACAGAAGTCACAGCTCAGTTCAGGAGCAGAGACAGAAGCGGCTGTCACTTTTTCTGACTGATATGGATCCATTGCAATTTCTCCACCTCCTCTAACCAACCATGGGGCCAAGCTCTACAAAACAGCTTAGGGTCAGTTCAGGGCAGCAACGATCTATAAACATTATTTTGACATACACATTCTTACAAGACACTATTCCTGTCCTCATGTGTGCATAAACCAGAAGCTTCACTGCATAGATAAACTTCCCAGAAGTTTGGACATTGCTGTAACAGGTGGGGAATGGCGTTTCCCTTCACTCTGGAGGAATAGTTTACCAATATTTTAGCTAAATTCCTGAGCAGGCTCTGTTTAATCCCCAGGCAGAAGGTAACTGCTTTTCACTATCACCAAGGGACATGAGCATTTCTAAAACTGGAAGGGAAAACAGGGAACTGGTAACAGGAAGGTCATTCAACTTTAAAATCTCCAAGATAGGAAGTTTAAAATCAGAGTAATCCCCAGAGAGAGCAATAAAAAGGAAGTTCCCTTATGTCAGATCCTGAGAATAGCTAAGGAGCTGACACCCCTCCAGAAAGCCTGTAGGGTCTCCTGGTTCATCGGCTCATTTGGGGGAGAAAGCTGCACCCCTCTGGGTTACAATTTAATAATATAAAGTACATGCATTTGGTAATTTTTTAATTTCTGAAAACCTGTGGGTTTATAAACCTTTGTAACTCTGGTGTCTATTTTGACCCTTTTATGTGTTCTAACTTTAGCCAACCTTGGATTTAAAATCATTAAAGGGCCACCAGCAGCATCGAAGTACTCCGATGCTGTGATGTGTTGGTTCTTAAAGTCAGTCTAATGAGACAGTCTGGGCATGATTCCGTCTGGGCATGATTCAGAGCACCCAGAGACAAATGAGATGCCCCAGGGATATCTCCTGTCCTCCAGGCACCAAACCAGAGGAGTGTGATCCTGACTTATATCAACTTAACCTGTCTCTCACATGTTCTTGGGTGTCCAAGCTGGAACTTGGCAGTTATGCCAAGGCACCTGAATCCCACTCCCATCAGTAACTACTTTTCCAACAAATCACTCCATGTTAATCAAAATCGTTATGGAGTACATCTGCACTTTATACCATTGGTCAATATAGAAGGTGGGCCTCCATATAAAATAAGAGTTTTCTGGGGTGCAATTTTTCCCAGGAAAACCGTCCTGGGAAATTTTGTTCTGCCCATTTATCCTTTAAATCTGTGCATGCTGTTGCGGTTTTCAGCAAATGCTTTTTCTACAGCATACCTACAAAGTTTACATTACTATCCTTTGCACTCAGAAAATAAGAGAAAGGGAAGGCCATGGAAATTACTCTGCTAGTGTCTCACACTCCATCTATCAAATATTAAGTTCTTTTTCTCTTGTGATCCTAACAGAAAAGGGGGTTTCCTAAGCATATACTAACCATCACAGTCAACCACTGCCTTTCCCATGACATGTTTTAGAGCAGACAGCTGAGCTGGGTGGTGGTTGTAGGTATAAATGAACGATTGGGGCAGGTGAAGGTCTGATCAGTAGGTGCAAAATGAATTATTCAAATTATTCCATCATATTCAAATATATCCATTATTCAAAGCTGTGTTCATCGAGAGCAGTCCAGAGTGGCTGGGAGACAACACTCCTGGCAGGAGTGTGGGTTGAATCTGGAAATTGTGAAGGCCTGTTTCATGGTCAAAAGAGAGAAAGAATGTCTCTGAATTGTTTGGAAATAAAACTTCAGAAATCAAGTAGTTGACAGGTTTGTTTGCATCTGGTTTTGAGTAATAATAACTATGGCTAATTTGCAAGGAAGAAAGAGACCAGAACCGTGTACATCCATCTAGAAAACAAGTTCTTGTACTGCAACAAATTATTTCAGTACCACAAAAAGACACCCTGGAACCAGATGACATTCCAGTAGAATTATAGAATCATAGAATGGTTTGGGTTGGAAGGGACCTTAAAGATCATATAATTCCAACCCCCCTGCCATGGGCAGGGACACCTTCCACTAGACCAGGTTACTCACAACCCCATCCAACCTGGCGTTGAACATTTCCAGTGATGGGGCATCCACAACTCCTCTGAGTAACCTGTTCTAGTGTCTCACCACCCTCACAGTAAAGTATCAAGGTAGGTTTCATAGACTGAAAACAGGTTCTACTGTGGCAAAACCAGATGTCAGATAGGTTTAGGTAATCACCTCAGAACAAACTTATTCCCAAAGGTTTTCATAGTGCTCTAACACTCAGCCCTAAACCAGGAGACCAATCCTAAGCAGGATGCCATATGATTGCATTTACAAGTGCTGGGTTTCTGCTAATCAGCCTGAGAAAACTGTGGGGTGCGTTAGCCTAGAACCGACCCCACACTAACTCAATTACTTGGTTTTCATGCTGCACTCGTTCGTGACCAGAGCATGGCAAAACAAGCTCACGAAGTCAGCACAGGACCTCAGCTTCCTAAAATCTAGTGCAGATTATCTGCCATCCAGTTCCTCCTGCTCCCTTCATTCTGCACGTGACGGTGGGATTGGTATTCTCCCTGCGATCTCACGAGAGAGATGATGGTAGTAAAAGCGATCCTGTCCCATTTTGCCATTGGCCTCTTTGCATATTTCCTAGAGAAAAATAAAATGCCAATTAAAAAATATTTAAAGCCCTATTAAAAACAACTTACTAGCTTGCTGGGGAATAAAAAACAACGTTGGATATATTTCATGGCCTGTGAAATATACAGCACTGTCCAGTGGGCACTTGAGCTCTGCTATACTAGCTCCTTTTTTGAATGAATCACCACCTGGTGCTATAGATGATCTTGGTTAATTACCCCCCCTTGACATGAAGCAGAGCAGTTGTTGCAATTTTACGAGTCACAAACTGTGCTGGTAATAATAATAATTCTGCCACTAAGCCTTAACTTTATATCTTAATTGGAGAGAATGTTCTTCAATAGAGAGGTATGGTAGGACGGGTGGGAGAAGAGATGTGGGGAAAACTGATGCCCATAAAAACTTCCACAAATTCCTTACAGTGCCTGAGGTCCACAATGCAGTAGGAAGAGAGGACTTCCTCTGAAAGACGTAGTACAATTTAATGTATAATGTCCCATACATGGACTTTGGAATGTAAAAGTGGACCTGGGCATTCATTTATCTACCACAGAGCACCTAGGTCAAGACTGTGCTTACCCTAAACTCCGCTTCTGCACAGTTGAGAGAAATGGCTACCCAAGGGGCTACTTAGTCTTCTAAGGTCCAAATCACTCTCTGAAGCTACTTAGCACCTCGTTGCCTGTAGGAGTAGCCATATCTCATTTAGCTGCCCTAGACAGGTACACGAAGCCCTGTAAGGTGAAACTGGACTTGAATTGAGGTACAGATTTCTCTTCAAATCACTGAACAAATGTTTTTCCATCTCTACCATTCTGCTACTGATCTGCCTCATCGTGGTGCCTTGTCTTTCTCATCTTCCTGAGTGTCATTGGGTGGTAAGAACTTTAAGGGGGACAGTACCCAGCACAAGAAGATCCCTGTTAGGTCTTTAGATGTTTCTGCCATAAATAGTTGAATCTGTGAAGGTTTCTCTGGGCAAGGATGCATCACAAATGTGGGGGAGGAGAAGGGTACCTCATGGACCAACTGCAATGCAAATAAAGGACAATTTTTTTCTAATACATGAAGACCAATGCCTATGTGGGAGCTGACATTTAGAAGCATGATAGCTGAAGAGCAAATCAAGGGTGATAGGGTTGCAACCTAGTATAATCCACCTGTCCTTACTCCACCTAACAGCGTGAAAACACTTTTTCTCCATGGCTACAAGATTAGGGAATGGCAAGAGAGAAGGTGAAGCACTGAGGGACCCTTATCAGCCTCTCGTTACCTTGCATGGCTATGCCAACTGCAGCCTGTGATCCTTTCATCCTGGATCAATCTCTTTCACCTTTTCTAATTCTCCTCCCTGAAGGCTTTCCTCCAGGTACCCTTTAAAGCCTTGTTTCCCATCATGCAAATAGCAAGGGAGAGGAATCCCCATGCTTTCATCTTCCTTTTCTTGGTACCAGTCTGTCTGGAAGCTGCACTTCTCTCTTCTCAGAAGCAAATGCTCTTCTGAAAGATGATGCTGCCCTTATCATAGGTTTCCCATTTACTGGCAGGTTTCCAAGGACAGGTTAGGAAAGGACTCATCATTTTCTTGATTTAGCAGGAATGTATACAATAATGGCTTGGAAATAAAAACTATAAGGAAGAGTTAATAGCATTCTTACACAGTTGCGTTGATAAACCATTAGCCTGCCACTTAACTCCACTCTATGCAAGTGTTGCTCACATAGACCTTAAGAGAGCTTCAGCAGGCTACTATATTCCTCCTGTTATAAATCATTTTAATGTTAAAGTCTATCAAAATAAATGGATGAAAAGTGAGAAGAGGATCAAAGGAGAGAGAGAAGGAACGTCAGGAGTTTCAAAATATTTTTTTTTCTAATAAGAAAACCAATTATTGCTGGAAATCTTCACATTCAGAAAGCGCCTGAAAATGGGAAGTACTATCAGCAGTGACTTTGCAAAGGACAGGCACTACCTCAAGCTTTTCCTTGTTCTCAGACTAATCAAGGAAAGAATGGGACATGCAGCAAAGAACGTTGTGTGAGTCTCGGTCTAACTAAGTTTTCATAATGATTGTTCATGATGGTAACCCCTTCTTAAAACAATTCCTTTTGACTTGTGTGTGCTACCTTGTGAGACCAGTTACCATCAACACTGATTCACAGCTGAAGAACTCAATGAAGGCTCAGTTCACCTATGAACTCGTACCTATGAACACAGTATTGCAATGCCTCCTTCCCCTATCCTTCCCATCCCCAAAACATTGGCAGATTAGAGTCCCTGGCTGCCTAAAAGCTGTACACAAGGTGTTCGATGCATAAAACCAGAATCTTCATTCCACATGGCAAGTAGAGGGAAGTTATACATCATAACCCAAAGTGATTTAGGTACCTAATGTTTGGGGTGAAAGAGAACAGGAACCCTGTCTAGAAATTGTCTAGATTGAAAGAGCAGAGTAGGTCCTCATGGTTTGTTAGATGGCTCATGGCCTAAACTGCACTGACTTACAGACTGCAATAGGACAGACAGTAATAACAACCAAGAAAGGTAGCTCAGATGGAGACCCTACTCTGTAGATACCTGATGTAGGGAAGAGGAATTTCATCCAAAGCACCAAGAACCTGCTACACTGTCATTTCTGTTGCTAACACGATGGTCGCTTGTTCTCGCTCAGAAACACATGCATCAACAGATTTATTTCCCCTCTTTCTGCATAGTTACTACCACATCTGAATGAGGTAAGATATACTGGGAACAGCAACTGCCAAAGTTCACATCCTTCCACAGCAGGAGATCTGTGGGCATACTGGTGTCAATCATGCAATGATCACCATAGCAGAGACAGACCTATGTAGTGTGGACTCAAGTCCCACTGGTTTGCACATGGCCTTGGCAAAATTTGGGTGTCTTCAGAGCAGGGTTGCTGAGAAATGCTGTAGTGTCTAATTGTGGGATTAATCACTTTAGAGCTCTGCTTTTTCAGTAGGCATGGCTTATCTTGGTACAGCTGGAGCAGTCCTCGCTGTCATCCCTCTGCAATATCCATCCCTAGCTGTGTGTGACAGCTGCCGAGCCACCCTAAATAAGTTTTACTTAGTCAGCTGGGCTACAACCTGTTACACATACTCCAGAGTGAACTCTGCAGTGGGAGAAGAAACCTCATGGCTGTGAGAAGGGGTCACTGTAAGAATCCCAAGAGCTGTAAGCTGATGTTCCTGAACCCTTGAGAGCTCTAGACAAGAATGCCTTGTCAAAAATTTCAGAAAAAGGATTGTGAAAGTACAGAAACAAAGGGAAATCACTGTCTCCTGTTCACTGGCTAATGCTCAGCCTGCTGGACTGTCTTTCCACATTTATTCCATGCTCAGCCAAAAACATCTTTGCTCATGTGGTGCAAGTTGATCATGCTTTATGTCTCTGGTTTTAATTCTTTAAAATGTAACTTACTCATCGGAGGATTTTGCCGCTGATATAAGTGTTAAAGATTTGCCCTTAGGAAGCAACAGGTTCATTTCATGGATCTGGGCGCCCAAATGGGTTGCTGTGAAAATGCAGAGCTACCCCCAAAAAGCCAAGAGTAAAAGGCAATAAATGAATGTACAGGACAAAAACAACACAAGGAAATGCAAGACAGAATAGCTTGAGGAGTATCCAGTGTAACACGCCAGTGATATCCCCAGTGTCACAGGGACAGGTTAACTGGTGCCCACAAGGTGCTCTGATGTGATAAAGATGAGCTCCCTCACAAGTTCAAACATCAGTAAAGAGAGGTTGCAATGCCCCTTACCCCTGAAGGAGAATGTACAAAAACAAAGCTGAAGTTCAACATTTCTGATCCATAGGAAAATCCAGTTTTCTTAGGGAGGAAAATTCATTTCGGAGTGAAAAGTAGAGTTTTTCAGAGCCGCTGTCAGAAGGGAGAACTCCATTTATTGCCCCAGCCTACCCTTCCCTTGTGTATTTTCAAACCTAGGCTTAAGAACCAGAGGCTTCAGGACTTCACAAGCCCCCTTGCCCCAGCCTCTTCAGTGCTTCCCAGAGCTCCCAGCTCCTCGAGGGACCGTGTAAAGTCTTCACAGGTTAAGGACCAACCTCCCCAGCTTCCATTTGCACTACAGGAACGTCAACATATTGAAACCCCCCAGCACAAGTTATTGAAAAGGCAAGACTGTTTTAAGAAGTGAAATGGCTTTATTTTGGCATTTATCACACGGGAACTATAATTGGGCCTTACTCCAGTCTCTGCTAAGAACTTCCTGCAGACAGGATTTTGTTTGAACCTCTCATAAAAATGAATTCACACCACGGTTGTCTATTAATGTTGTTCAGGCACCTCAAAGGCTAGCATTGCCCTTTTGAATGTTCTTGGCAACCTTATCATTCCCTTAACGGAATATTTTCATGTGATGAATAGGGAACATTATTTCAGGTTTGCAGTGCTATCTGAGTATGGAAAGTGTTCGTGTACAGCCTCATACAAAGAACAGCGAAGTGAGTGAAATGACTCTGGTTGACTTTGGAGTGCTTTGATCCAAGCCCTGAATCACAGCAGCTATAATTGGAGATAATTAAAATGTGGCTTTTGTTATTGGGCAGGATATGTAGAAGCTTTAAAAAATTCTGCTTCCAGAAAATAGTAGATGTTTCCTATGCTTCTTTCATTAATAGTTCAATTTATTGCCAGAAATCCTGTAGAACAGGCTTCTTCCTTAAGCTAAAGAATTGAAACCTGAGCTCAAGATTTGCAAGATGATTTAATGGCACTAGAACTTGGTGAATCAGATATTCTGGATATTGCTTGCTTTGGCCATATTCCCTTTTGCACATATGTCTTCATTCAGTAGCACGCTCAGGACTTTAAATGAGTATTTCATGCGTGGCTGACATATTTTCAGAGAAAGTTGCCAATAAAACCTTCTCCTACATTGTCATAAAGTACTCTTTTTTTTAGTGTGCTACACGGTGCCAGAAAGGTAACAGAATTAACTGTCATATTTTATTAAAACCCTCTCCTGGCATACCTCCGATAGTGGAGGCAAAATGTAGTAAGACAGCAAAAGAGGCGCTGATAGAGATTTGTGGTTTTCCTAGTTGGATTTTGTTGTTGTTGTTGTTTTGTAATCTAAAACAGATCTACTTGCAGAGGTGGAACTCATGTCTTTCTAAACCAACAGAGAAAAAGAAGACTTTTCCCACTCTTGGGTTAATAATGTCAGTCATCCAAAGGTTCACCTCACTGAACTGACAATGGATGTAATCCTAGCATCCTAAAAAGAGCAATCTGGAGATATGGAAATGGAGAAGCATCCTCAAAAGGAAACAACGGACCTTCGAGAAAGATCACAGAGTCCGGCAACATCCTTGTGAACGTGGGCATCCCATCACAATCTCTGACAACCCACTGCCGTGCGGACACTGAACGAATCCATTACAGGACGACAGCAGCTCCCTCACAACCCATAACTGATTTCTACCCTGAACTTACCTTTCCTTGATCCTCCACCTCCATGTCCCCTCCATGCTTCATAGTTTATTAATGTCTGCGCCAGGCAGGATGATTCATCCCAGAGGAAGGCATCCGTTTGAGAATACATATATCAAAACAAAGTGCAAGCTGTGTAGCACTGGATGAACGGTGCATGGAACAAGAGTCAGGAAAAATCAATAGGTTATTGAAATTGTAATTGGAGGAACTTATTTGTTTTTAATAATAATGTTATAAATCAAAAGGCCCAGCCTGAGAGATGGGTATCAGACAGGAGGGAAAGAGGAAAAATCAATTATTGTAGTGACTTGATTCTCAAGTCACGCATGGCCACCGTTCAGTCATAATCCTTTCCTCATAAATTAATGCTTTTATCACTCCCAGGAGTGAGAGGGATGAACACTGTACTGGCCTGGGTGGAGAGGGAGTCACGCGTAGTGATGAAGTGGGGATTTATAGATGAAATTGAGCAATATTGTTTGGTTTTGTTTGACAAGGGGAGAAGGTTGCCTCACTTAAAGGATAATGATCCCTTTGGGCCACATGGGGACATCTACCTTAGAGATTGCAACGATGGCTTGATAGCAAGCTGGCTTTGAACCGTTGCAGACAGAGGCAGGAGGGAGACTATGGTTATTCACACAGGTGTGTTCAGTGATACCCAAGGAGTCCATGCCACGCTAAATGAGAGACCATCACCTCCCTACTGGCAGGGTATGAAGGGGCACAGTATGCCATGGGGATCTGGAAATCCAATTCTGATAGTCCATGAGGGCACAGAGCAAAATGGGAGGTCTCCCATCGCCACGTAAGCAGCAGGGGGGATGTTGGCTGCTCAAACGTGACTCCAAAATAAACATGGGCAAAAGGTTGTTAATCAAAGAGTAGAGCATGGGGAATTTCCTACCCATCAAAAGCTTCACAGCTGTTGAAATGCTTCTTTCCACACTGGGTGCGTGGACCCTAGCAGGTTTGGGTCAGTGAGCCGATGCTCTGACTGCCTGATCACTTGCTGATGTCAGGGTAGTTTCCATTTGAGATATTTCCTAGATGGTGGAGTCAGTCTCTGGCACTATCTACTCAGTTACAGGCACTGGTCAATTAGGGAATGGTCTGCAGAAGTAGGTCTACATGATTTTCAGGACAGGTCCAGTCCAACCCAGAAGTTCAACTTTTTTCCCAGTATCTATGTTGTTTTCACTCAGCCATGCCCTCCAAAGCTTTCTTGCTCAGGGGCAGGGATCAGGTTAAACACGCCTTCCTACTCAGTTGCCTGTCTACAATGATGCCACTTCCATGTGATCCAGTCATCTTGGGATTCCTTCATATAGGAGTGGAGCTTAAGCAGTGTTTCTTCTCATCCTAAAACAGGCACCTACACTTGGTCTGACAAACTGTGCCCCTACAGGCCATTAGCTGTTTTGAGCACTGTCATATGAGGATATTTCCACTGCAAACAGCAAAAGGATGAGGTCAACTTCTCTAATGTTAGAGATCTTCAGGACAGAGGTCTCCAAGTGAGCTGGTTCTCCCAGGGACTATTTTGCAGTCAGTGCAGAGAAACAGGTCCTTTCAAGGTCTGATTTTCTCTCAGCTCTGTTGGGTTGGCACATCACACCCAAAGAAACACTGATAGAATTATCTTTTGTCTATTACCTCTTATGTTTGTGGACACACATTTTCAGTCAGATGAGTCCCACCATTGGCACCTGCGCCACAGCCAGGCTGGCAGCCCACAACAGAGCCAGAAAGCACGTAGGTCATGAGGCTTCCTCTGCTTACAACAAATCCCTTGGTCTTTGTTGATCCTTTGGCTGATGCAGAGAAATTTTGGGCTTTTTCTGCCAGCAGCTGTTTCCCAGCAGGCTAATCTGAGCTCCTTTTCAGTAAGCAAATTCAAAAAGACGAAGAGACCCATCGGACACCGAGCTAAAGCAAATAACCCATCGGTTCCTTCCATTTGAAGGCTTCATCACTGAAGGTCTGCAGAACATCGTTGTGGCACAGCCACAAGGTGACAAGCATGTCAGATAAGGGTAGGCACATCGACCACGCTCTTTCTTTAGATGGCAGGCTGCCCAGCAGCTGGACAGAATTGCTACGAGGGCTTAATGCCCTTCTGCATCTGCAGGCAGCAGAAAAATAAGACCTGATGCAGCTTGGCACCCAGTGAAGGATTTGTGGGCTGTGCAGTTCTCTCACCTCCTGGCATGTCAACCTCTGAAATTCAGGGAGACAGCAAGCCCCAGGGTCGGTTGTTGGGTTTTATTTTCAGATATCTTCAGCACTCTCCATGAATCATTCCTCATTGACCTTCCCTGCCTTGGCTCCCCTTCCACAGCCCAATGGCACTAATAAAAGCCTTTGGGTCAAAAAAAGGAATGCTCTCATGCTATCCAAAGGGGCTCATGGATCATCCCAGCTATGGGCTCCCATTTCTGGATGCTGGCTCACCTCTCACAGAAGCACATTGCCATGTCTGATGGGAAAAAAACAACCACAGGGCAATTTGCATCCCAGAATTTGTACCTTTCTAACTCCCTAGTAAATAGATAAAAGAAAAAAGGTTCTTTTTTTAATTGCAAAACTTTCATCAAGATGCTGCTGTGAAGTCCTTTAAAAATAAAAGCAAAGGAATTGGGACACAGCAAAAAGGGCAGAAGATGGGCACCTTTTTCTGCAGTTTGCTGTCATTCACAGCGTAAGAGACTTGGAAAAAGAGTGAAATGCAGTGCTGGCTGCAAGGACCAATATCCTAAAATACTGTGGTAACCAAGCTGGCAAAACCAAATCCAATGTTTGATGCTTAAGCCTCTTTTCATTCACTTTGCACTTGCAAATGTTTCATAAAGGCTGAAAGTCCACACTCTGGTCTCAAATCAGTCAGCTCATATCCCAGATACAGTGAAGGAAGGATTTCCCAAACTGACATTATTTTAACTGATGTCTTTCGCACCGCAGATTCCAGCTTTCAGGATGCTTTCATTCATTGTAAAGGATGCTTTGGGAATCAAATCATGCAAAGATGCCTCCAGTGCACATACCGATATGTGGGGTAAACTTGGTCATTTTTTTTGTGTCCAGTGCAGCTCACAAAATATATTTTCTTGCCCTAATCCACCATACAGCCAGTGTGAGCTGCAGTGGAATTAATTATCTACCTAAAATCAGGCAAAAAGTAGCCTATTTACTTCCAGGTCTAGTCTCCTAGCTTACATTTGTATTTCTATGCCTGGACCCCCTTACACCCAGGTCAGGATTTTGTGTAGGACCCATTCAATCAAAGAGCTGCTCACAGAGGAGGATGGTTCTGAGTATAGGAAAATGATTATTTAAATTTGCAGCAGAAAGCTTTTCAAGAAGGAGATAAGGGAAAGAGTCAAGCCATTAATTGCCCAGAAATTTCTCTCATGGCTTAACACAACTTTCACGGGTTAGCAGCACAGCCTGGTATATTGTAAGGGACGCATCTGGACTATCAAGTAATGAACTGGGAATGGGTCATGGAAATATTGCAGGGATTAGATGTTCATTTAGCACAGCCCTCTTGAACTTGGGACCAGTGAGCTCTGGATCAGTTGCCGTGACCTTGTGGACCATCAGTAGAGCACAGGCAAGGAACCATCTTTCAAGAAGATACTTTGCATCAAGGGTAGGGGCAAGGTACACTTAAGGATAGGGTAGTTTGTCTTTTTTGTAATAAACTTCCTTGCTTGGAGTTAGAAAAAGGTGATTCAACCTGTAATTTTATACTAATGCCATAAGAACATTGCCCTCTCTCATGTTTTTTATTACATTTCATGATTTTATCATGAGTCTTGCATTATTTATTGTTTTTTCTTAAAGTTCTAGCTACAGAATTTGAGTCTAACATTTGTTTAATACACATTGTGAGATTTCCCAGCTGTGGAAAGAAACCTGAAAGTACAAGACCTCCAAAGTTGGATGGAAGATAAAAATCACTCAAATGGTATTCTATTGTTATAGCTTTTATTTATTTGTTCCACAGCATGATTTTCCAACCTGACCCAGGATTTAAGAGTGTTTTTCAGATTGTGTATGGCAGCAGGTTATGTTCAAACTCCAAGGACTTTGAGTTTGTAAAATCAGTTCGGTAGAGTTTACAGGTCCCCTTATCCTTAGCAGGGAAAGATCGTTGCTGAATAATAATAACTTTAAAAAAATAACATAAAGCGATGCCAGATCTGCTATTCAGTGAGAAAAAAGGACTCACAGTAATTAGGAGCTAGCAAAATTCCCTTTGCTGGGTCCTAGTAAGATGAAATGTCAAGTTCAGAGGAAAAAAAAAAAAAACCAACACAAAGGCATTGATATTCTGGGCTGCAATTCTCTCTTGACTGCCCACTTGAGCCAGATCTTTGTGGCTATTTCAGGAGAGCACAAGCTTCTAGGAGAGGGCAAATTCTCAATTGTGCTGCAGCATTTCTGCTGCAGTTTTTGTGCATTCCCTGTTTCAAACACATCTCCCTCCGGCATGTGCACAGGGCAGAGCATTTGCATGTCTGACCTGGACACACCAATGTAACTCAAAAATGCTGAAAGACAGGCAGCAAGTCCCAAGAGGAGAGGAATGTGTTAATGATGAAGGAGGTGTTTAGCTCTTCAGAGGGGAAATCCTGAATGTATTGAAGTGAGTGGCAAAAATCCCAACAGTTTTAGTAAGGTCATAAATTCAAACCTAGTTTTTAATCACATTAAGTGTACGGGTTTGAATTTTTAATACATAAAAGAGTGTGTACAGAAATTCTAGTGGTAGGTACAGAGATATACATACACATATATTGTTGGTGGGTATATAGATCAGTTGTAGGTCGATGCATATTAGACAAACACATATTTATACCACTTGTAAAGACACCAAAGCCATTCTTCTTCTTTTATTTATTTATTTTTAATTTGTTTTATTGTACAATGAACCCCAGCAATCATCCGGGGTACCTTAATGCCATGATTGCTCCAAACAATCACGCAATCTCTCTGCAACCCAGCAGGATACAACGGCTTTTAAAGCTCTATGTGTATCCTATAGAAAACAGGAACAAAACTCTCATGATCTTCAAAGAGAGCATGATCCAGTTCTGTTAATCAGGGATCTGGTCTGGAGAGGTCTGGCTCCTCTCTCAGCTGAGCGGAGGTTATTTTGGTGCAGAAATGAGACTCTCATTTTGCTGCAGAGGACAGAATAAGTGAGCTTGAATATGATAACAGCTAGAAGTCCTGAACAGCATTAATGAAACATCTGTCTGTATCAGGAATATCCTCCCAACGAATCAAGGGTTTAAAGGCTGCAGGAGCTGTTGTTATTTTTTGGTTGTGCTAATAAGAGGAAAAGCATTTCCCACTAATGGCTTCATTCATGTGAAGCCAAATAATCTACTCAGAGCTGCAGAAAGCAGAATCTGCAGGCTGCAAAATATTTTCCTGGTATTCATATTTCTGATACTTTCCAGGGTAATAGCCATGATAGCACTTACTTAATAGCAGTAATGACACTCTTTGCAGGTGTTTCTACTTAAATACTCATTAACACTCTAATTTTGCTCTTTTGGCTTAAACAATATTTCCATCCTGTTGTGGGTTCCAGGGAAAGCAGAAAGTGATTTCAGAGAGCACCTCTGTGGTTCCCACCTTGACTGAGGAGCAACTGGGCTTTCCTGCTCAGGAAAGCACTGAGGTCCAGCAGCTTTGTCTTTGGCCTGAGCTAAAAATGATGCTCCAGAACTGTAGAGTCCTACGCACCATTAACTTTCTTTACAGCCACTGGTTCAAGTGAATAAAGACCACAGGAGGGCCGCACACATCCTGACTTCTTCCCTTGAAGTCAACATCTGAGCCTGAGCAGGGAGTAAGTCCTAGAAACTGAATGTTTCCTTTTCTATATGCAACAGCCTGGGGAGGTAACCTGACTATGAGGTACCTGTGATGAGCATTCACAGTACCAGTATGTCTCCTCCCATACGTGACATATCCAGTAGTAAGTGCAGTTATTTCTGCTAACTTAATGAATTGTGAGTGTGCATAGAGGTAGATCCTGCTCTGAGACCCAGCTATGAAGGTAAAATTCCTCCATCCAATCCATGAAGTCTTAATATGAATTTTTCTTACTCTTTTATTACAGTTCTGGATATCATATAGAAAGAAAAATGTTCAGGGCTTAAAGTTGCCATGACTCACATGTTTAAAAAGAAATAAATGGCTAGTGAAGTCAGTAGGTTTACTGTAACCCCCCTGGTTACCTCCCTGCAGCTGAGATGATGGAAAAGGACACGTAAGCACTCCGCAATCTGCTTCAGCACTCGGCTGGTGTGGTTTAATGGAGGAGCTGCTTTGGCTGCTGGAGATGGAGCACATACTTGCTGCAATCCATCAGCTTCGGGTGCAGAAGCATTCATGCAAGCGAATACTTCTTCAGCGTGTTGAAAATAATATCTTCAACATTTTCCCAGCCTATGTGTATATTTGGGCCCTTGTTCAGGGTCACCCAGTCCCTTAGCAGCAGAGACAAGAATGGGATAATCCTACACCCCTTTCTAGTTCAGCCCATTTTCCTGCTCTTGTAGCTACTGGGGTGCCCCAGGTCCCTCATCCCCGTGGCACAGATTTCCCAGGTGATCGCTAATTGAGATTCCCAGGGACTCCTTCTCCTGCTCATTCCACATTCATGTGGAGTCGTTTCCTTTCAAAACTCATCAGTGGCATTTATCCTCATTTAAATGAGAAGAAGCCACATAGGTAAGATATACAGATGGCATATTGTCTGTGAAGAATCATTAAAACTTGGAGAAGATTTTAAAAAAAAAACAAAACAGAAGAAGAATAGTATGCTGAGGAGATAAAAACCCCTGAAGCAAATTATCTGTGGGAAAAAGAAAGATAAAGGTCTGTTGGAAGGCAGGGCTGGCTCTCGGGAAGGAATCAGGCAATCTCTGAAGGAGTAGAGGGGAATCTGTAGAGAGCATTTCACCTCTCAAAATGACAGGAAAATGAAAAAGCAGAACAAAGTGATTAAAGAGGTAGGCAGGCAAGAGTGGGCTGATGAGCTGGTGAACAGAAGACCTTTGGAAAAGGAGTGGTGCTCAAACAGCAAAGTTATTTCTAGATATGGGACCTATAAGAGTTCCCCAGAGCTCCAATCTTGCAGTTTTGGTCACATTCTAGCTCAATGTCAAAGCAAGGCCAGGAGGTGCACCAGCCTGTTCCCTTCTGCAGGCAGGGCCAAGGACTCTGGACCATTCTCCAAGGGATGCTCTCTCATGACCAGAAATCTTCTCATTCACAGCATAAATGCATTCATGCCACATTTCTACATTTCTCTTGCTCCATTTTTGCCTTTTACACTAATTTTTCTTTTCTTTTCTGTGTGTTTAACCCCTTGGCTCTCCCTGAAGGGTGTAAAGAGGACAGCATATTCATAGTCAGCATTTGCTTTTGGAGGATACCTTTGCCCACTGCACATATGTACTCAAATTGCATGATATGACTCAGGTAGCAGAGATATGACAGAATGGATTAATTCATGCCAGTGAGGAAGCAATAATGAATTTCACACCAATATTAGCTTATCCAGAACAGCTTTCTTAGCCCTAACATCTGGGTGTTTCTGCCCTATGGGCTCCAGGGGAGCTATGCCAATAGCCTGGCTGAAGATCAGCTCCCACACGCAAAGGGAATGAAGACGTATTGATGCCAGGGCATCTATTCAGCCTTGGTCCTGAATGGGTTTGAGAATCTCTTCAATAGGCAAGCCAGCATGCCCTGTAACATCCATACCATCTAGGATTTCCCCTTATCTGAAGCATCCCACAGATTTTTGCCTGTTCTCCCTAATATTTATTTTGGCCTTAGATTCAAAGCCTCAATTTATCTAGCACAAAATGTATTTACAGTAGCCTGTAATTTATAATTTGTACAACACAAAATTTATATTCCTACATATCATTATAAAGCCTATAACACAAGTCTGTTGGCAACACTGTGTCCCCTCTGGTCTTTATATGATCATTATCTAGCCTGGGATACAAGCTATATTTTCTCTGTATGTGGATAGAGCACTTGTACAATGCAGACTTGGTCCATGTTTGGTGCTTCTACGTATTTCCAAGAAGTCTACAGATTTATTAGATGAAATTACTTATGTCAGATAAAGATTTCTTGAGATTATGGCATCATAGCATCCATGCTGCTCACTTAGCAAGTGCTGCATTGTGGGTACCATGCTCTTGGAGGGTACCTCCACAGCACAGATGTACATGAACTGCATGAAATGAGTTAGTTAGATACTAATGATGTCCAACTATGGCAAAATGGACTAATTTCATAGAATCATAGAATGGTTCGGGTTGGAAGGGACCTTCAAAGATCATCTAGTCCAACCCCTCTGCCACAGGCAAGGATATCTTTCACTAGATCAGGTTGCTCAAAGCCCCATCCAACTAGATCTTGAAAACTTCCAATGATGGGGCATCCACAGCTTCTCTGGGCAACCTGTTCCAGTGTCAGACCACCCTTGGTGTAAAAAGCTTCTTCCTTATGTCCAATCTAAATCTACTCTTTTTTTTTTTTTTTTAGGCAGTCAAGGAACAAGGTAAATTAGCCAGCAGTGAATTTCACACCGGTGTTAGGTAGAACAGCTTGTCTAGCCCTAATGTTTGGGTGTTTCTGCCTTTGGTGTCCCAGAGGAGCCTGGCTGGTGAGATCTGTTCCTACCATCAAAGAGAAAGCTGATGTATCACTGCCGGGGCAAACTCCAGTCATTTCTGACACTCCTGAACCTGAGCTTAGTGCTCCAGGAAAAGTCGTGTCCATAGGGCCAGGTGGAGGTGCACAAAATCAAAGGGAGTCACCACTGGTTAAGCTGGTGTATCACCCAGCCACCACCAGCCCATCCTGGGATCCTCCTGCTGCATGGCTATTTCTCCTCGCAAGAAGACCCTTCTCATCTCACCCCAACAGCACCAACAGCGCTGAGCCCACCGTGGAGTTATGTGATTTCCCCAAGCTGCCAGTAGAAGTCCAAACAAAGGAAAATATCTTTTCTTGAGATCTGCTCACAGGTGCATCAGAAGTCCAGGCCCTACCTGTGCCCACCTAGCAGAGCTCTTGTCATCTGGGTAATTTTCTTCCTCCTTCCCATTGCTTAGCTGCAGTTCTGTAGCTCGGTGCTTAGTAAATTCTCTATGGAGGTCTCCTGACCATGCACCTTTGCAGCACTCGAGAGGTTATGGTAGGGTTTGCGTGGCTGTAGTCTTATGAACTGCACAGGGGTGACTCGTGGCTCTTGGGTTTGCTCCACTTAGGTCACCTTCACTCTGTCTCAGGGCCTGCCTGAGGTCTAAGAGTGTTGTGAGTGTTTCAGCACCGTCAAGGCAAGGTATTCTGAAATGAGCCAGGATTTGGAAACCTCGAATCACAGAATGGCTGACGTTGGTAGGGATCATCTAGTCCAGCCATCCTGCTCAACAGAGCATCAGTTGGAGCAGATTACCCAGGGCTATGTCCACTGTGAATATCTTCAAGAACTGAGTCCCCACAACTTTCTCCAGACCAGGCTTTCTTCACCAGCCTCTCAGGGTACTCCTGCATTAGCACACCGAACTGAGTCAGTCCTGCAATTTTCCGCATTGTTTAATTATTAATAATGTTCCAAAGTCATTTTCGGTCTAGCCCACCCAGAGCTTCACTAGTTGGTACGTGGGCAGAATTCCAGGGACAGCGTGAGCCAAGACAGCTCCCAAAAACTAGCTTAGCTGAATGGAGACAAAGACAGAGCAGCTTCTACAGGGGTACTGATCACCCACGTACTCATGGCTTTCACAGAAGTGTCCCAGGTTGGCTGCTCTAGAGAAGTTCTTTTTTGCTGTTTTTATTGATTTTATGAAGAATCACAACAAACATCAGAAAAGCTTCATTCGATTCTGAAGAAAAATAAAAACAAAGAGCAGAAGATTAAACTGTTTCTTTTTCTCAGGATATTAGATTGCCCATTACTGCTCGGTATTATTATCTAGGCAGACTGGGGATATTGAACAGTGGGAGGCTGCAGTTACTTCACCAAATTCAAACAACAGAACAACAATTGAGGACCAAATCCTCATCTTCTGAGTACTTTGTCATCTTCTGTTGGTCAGAGTCCATTGTATTATAAGCTCGTTGCTCTCTTTTATCAACTCATATAACCTCTATCCCCATCCCCACACCAAGTGCAAAAAGCAGACAAAGGAATAAACAAACATGGTAGCTGCAAGGTGAAGTCAAATACATGCAGCTCAGATTGAAAGTCCAAATTCTCACCAATGAGAGAAATTCATCTGGAAATCTGATTTAAGGGAATAGTGTATTCAGGGGTCTTATAATCAAGACTGGAGGAGGAGGAAGATACCTTTCACCTCACCTTATGTAGTTGAGTGTGTCCACCCAACCTGTCGCCTCTGTGGAGCCATTGGAGAAAAACAGATATTTTGAGAGATGATTCATCTCATTGTAAAAGCTGACTTTTACTATGATTTTTTCTCTATATAGATGATGAAGACAGACTAAGGTCAAGGTTTTTTGTCCTGAATATGGATTTCTCCACTGTAGACATCTATATCTGAGAAAATCACCCTTTGTAGTCCCTGGGCATTAGCAGCAGTGAAATTTAAGGCACAATCCACTCATGCTACAATAATTGTCAGTGTTTCTCCAGGTGATTTGTGCCATTTGCTCTGCTTACTGTATTGGCTAAATCTCCTGTGACTGTAATAGCAGCCAAGCAACTCAGAGACATCAGCTCTGTCCCACCACTGGGTATAGGTATTTTCTACTTTAAGCAGAAATTATCAGTTTGGCAGCAGAGCTGAGGCTGTCCAGACTGTTTTCTCTAGAAATGATCACATTGGACTTTCAAGGCCTTAAAAATGTACAGAAGCATTAACGGCATCCTGGAACATAACACACAATTCCTATTCAGCTTTATGGTGCCTCCCTGGACATAGAATATAATGAAAAGCATCTTGCAGTTAGAAGGGAACTGTACAATGAGCTCTTGAGCCCCAAGCTCCATCTAGACAACTGCTGTTGTCTGTGTATCAGGAACTAATAAAACCCTTCTGCTCTCATCTCAGTGTCTCATTTCAGTCAACCCAGCTGGTTGGGGGCAAATGCACTTGGTGCTGTGCAACTCCACTATGATTCTGCTTATGCTTTAAAACATCTTTTTTTTCTGTAGGCTCATCCACATATCAACTTTCAAATGCTATCAGTTACTCTGTATTCTTGTTTGCTCTCCACAATTTACGCTCTGTGATTTATATGCTCGTACTGTTCTTTGCAGCTGGCAAGTCCCTGTTATCTCTCAAATTGTTTTCAAGAACACTTTTTAAATGACATGCAGAATAAGCAGAGGATCGTCCTCCACTGTAGTGGAACCGTTCTAGCTGGAGTCATTACAGCAGTCAGACACATGGCCATTCCCAGCAGCTGCCTGAGGAAGCTAGGAAGCATGAGTAGGAGCTTCCTACTTACCCTAATTAAAAAAATTGCCATATTTGTGTATTAACGTACATTGTTTTCCTGATGGCAGGTGAGCAATCATGTAGGATCACCCAGCTGGACCAGCAGCAATGACAGATTGAAGAGCTGATGCATGCTGGTTATTCATTGTCCAATGAACATTGCTAGACATTTCCCAAACTCTTGTGATGCGTTAGTGAATTACTGTCCATGCTCCCACATTTTGATATATGTAAATGAGGAAACTGAGGCAGAGGGAGGTTAAAAAAAGACTTCAAAAATGATACCTGGAAGAATCAGGAAAACAAGTCTGTCGTTCTGACCCACTCTTTGCTGCTACAGGTAAAAGAGCATTTTTCTGCTTGTTTTTGAGGACTAACAGATTCCTTATCCTTCTTATTCTGACACTTGCATCAGGTTTTCCAGCTCTGGAGTCCCTGACCGTAACTACTTCTATCTCAGTCATGAGACTGCTTTGAAACCCAGGGGATGCCACTGCTGCTACTACTGAGACTAATACACCAGGCAGGCTCTTTACCTGATTCTGCTCACACTGGCTTCACATTTTCAAGGTATTTTCTCCAGGCACTTTGGTGAGACACATCCTTTCAAAACTCCAACTCAAATTTTTGAGTAATCCCACGTCTCCAGCAATTAGAGTTTACAAAGGAGCCAGGCGAGTACCCTGGTGCTTCTAATAAACAAGTATAAACCCCATCTATACCTAATCAAACATACATCAAAGCACATTTGGTACCAGAGAAAGAGTGTGTTCTGTCCAGGGAAGCCTGGCTATTGGGAAATTTTTCAAGAAAACAAAATGACATGAAGAAAGGTAAAACTGAAACACAAGATCTTGTCCGTGCGTTATGCTAAGAGGTCATTTTCTGCAGCAGACTCCTGAGAAAACAGGTTTCTGTGCAATGGAGTCAAGCTATTTTACCCTCTTTTAGAACTAATAATCAGCTGTAACTAACAATCAGCTAAGCCGCCCTGTCATCCTCTGTCATTCACCCTGCCCACATCAAGCTAGAACTATTAACTCTATCTTATAGCTTCTTTAAAAGTACAGAAAGGTGAAATCAGTCATAGATGATGGGGGAAGAAACTCTGGAAGAGATTGTATAATAAGGGAACAGTGCTGAATGTGTCAGCTTGGAAGACAACTGCTCAGTGTTATAAGCAGTATGCCTCTTTCAAAAATCTTCATGTGAAAATGTTATTAAGTACTAAATGTGTATTGCCACATAGGAAAAGATTCATCCATCTGTTTGCAGATTGTACTTACAATTAGGTCAGCCACAAACATTCAAAAATCATGAGATAAGATTAAAAATGACAGGATTTAAAAAATGCAGTATGAGTTCCTTTAATAACCTCCCTGGCTTCCTTGATTGTAGGACATGCTATTTTCATGCAATTCTGCTCTGCTGCGTGACCTGGAGCACACCAGGCGCAGGGCAGTCAAAGCAGTCCTTCCTTCGGTCCCAAAAGATCTTCATTTGGGACAGAAGTCATTGATGCAGCAACGGGTCCGTCACCAGAAATCTCAGCCCTCACAATACAATGGTAAAAGCCAGCAGTCCTGTGATCACGCAAGGTGAAATTAGATCCTGAGCACGGAATGATGTCAAAGCTAAAATATACCTTAGGTGCCATTTTAATGAAAAGTCAGTAACGAGTTCAAATTTTCCAGAGAGTTCATTGACCTTTTAGAGCACCCAAGGTACCCTAAGAAGAAATTCCAGTGGGCACTCAAAACAGGAGGGAATATTTCCCCTTAGAGGTTCAGTGTTTCTCACAGATCTAGGAGCCTTTTTCCAAATGAGAATCATATTTTATTTTTGTGATTTAAAGGCTACAACGTGGAGCTACGATCCCGTTTCCTGCTTTGCAGTTCGGAGAAACAAAGAAAGTTTAATCAAAGATTATAGCCACTTTTATTGAAAATTAGTTTGGGCTGTTTCCACTATATTCCATCTGTAATTAGTGAGATAAGGGAGCTGGGATTTGGCAAGGAGACCATCAAGTCTCAGTCCAATAACTCTGCCACTCAGGGTAAGGAGATGCTGTCACCTTTTTGGCTAACAAATGTGTCTTACTGTGAGCCATTTTTAGCAGTTTGCATTAAGGGTTACTGAGCTGCTCTAAAGCCCCTGGGAGAAGCTGCAAGGCAGAATGTGCATCCCCCATCTCAAACCCTGCACAGCTGTGAGAGATTGAGATGAGGAAGACTGCTCTAGAGGAAGAAAACCAGAGCAGTTTTGCCTTTTCCCCAGTCCTTGCATCCTGGCGACACAACTTAATTTACAACCCCTGACTAAGTACAGCCAGATTTCCAATTTGCACCGCTGCGTATACTCGTGACGGACAGGCTTTGTTTTCTCACTCACCACAATTTTCTTTTTTTCTTCTCCATCTACAGAAGTAAACTGAGGCACCCAAGAATTAGTCAGTGTAGTTTGAGTTATTAGAAGTGGTTGGTGACAAAGTTGGCACTGAAAGCAAAGGGGTTATTAAATGTGGTTGGTGACAAAGGTGGCATTGAAAGCAAAGGGGGCTGATAATCAGCTCTATGTCTTAGGCACTGTGATGGTCCGTGTCCATCTCACATGGGTTGAGTATCTGTCTTGTCCTGACAACTCAAAGGCAGCAACAGAGCACAGAGACCAATGCCACCAGTGTTTCCCTGGCGAGGGCCATCACCGCACACTGTCATCTGTAAGGTAAAAATAATCTTCATGTCACAGCCACAACGGGAGAAAACCTTGCATGGGTGGAGGTGGTGGTCAGACAAAATAGTCCCATCAGCCACATGGAGTTAAAGATGTCACCCAGGCCTGAAGAACATCTCTTGGTGGTTGAGATCTGCTCTTGCTGGTGTCTGCAGGCAACAACAACAAAACCAAAGATTGTCTAGGCTACATCCATTGCAAAAAACTTTCCACCCTGGCAAAATAAAAGCCCCTGTCAGCTTTTTTCTATGCAGCCCTTGAAAGAACTTGCTGGCCCTGCTCAGCTCCCCTGCAGCATTTATAGCAGCTATATCAGGGTGTACTCCTTCCCGTGTTTATCCTCTGCACGATACCTCACCAGCAGCTGAGACGAGCACGTTTGGCTGAGCGTTAACGTAGCAGATTTCTTGAGCACACAACATCACCCCCTGCTCTGCAGGGCATGCTTTGTCTGAGCCGGAAACTTTGCAATACAGCTGCTGGATTATCTAATTGTAAGAATGTTTGCAGAGCCACCTTTCATCTGAAAATCTTGGCAGAGTTCCTAAATCCAGCCTTCCTTGAGAAACTTCAAATTATTGACTAAGTATAAAAGTTGTTAAACCTTTCAAACTCTGTTTGGTTGTTGACTTTATGTTCTGTGACTCAGTCTTTATGGGCAAATGCACAGACAACATAAACTCCTTGTGGTATTTCCAAATAGAAAAACAGAAGCAACTGAGATCATTTTTTAATATTTCATAAAGGAAGTGTATGGATGTTGTGGTTTAACCCCAGCCAGCAGCTAAGCACCACACAGCTACTCGCTCACTCCTCCCCTGCCGCAGTGGGATGGGGAAGAGAATTGGGAAAAAAAGTAGAACTTGTAGGTTGAGATAAGAACAGTTAAATAGTCGAAATAAAATAAAATTTTATAATAATAATAATAATTTTAGTGAAAAGGAAGATAACAAAAAAAGAAAGAAAGAAAACCCAAGAAAAGACAACTGATGCACAGTACAATTGTTCACCACCCACTTACCGATGCCCAGCCAGTTCCCATGCGGCGATCGGCCCTCCCAGCCAACTCCCCCCAGTTTATATACTGAACATGACATCTTATGGTATAGAATATCCCTTTGGCTAGTTCAGGTCAGCTGTGCTGGCCATGCTGTGTCCCAGCTTCTTGTGCGCCTGCTTGCTTGCAGAGCATGGGAAACTGAAAAATCCTCGACTTACGATAAGAACTACTTAGCAACAACTCAAACATCAGCGTGTTATCAACATTATTCTCATACTAAATTCAAAATACAGCACTGTACCAGCTACTAGGAAGAAAATTAACTCTGTTCCAGCCAAAACCAGGACAGTGGAAATGTAACATCACTTGCTGACTGCATAAGTAATTAAATACACAGAAAAGATCTAACTCTCTAACACTGATCACAATTATCCATTATCCTTCTCTCGGTTTAATGAGTGTTTATACTAAAAGCCTGTTTGAAGTTTTAACTAGAGTGCTATGACTGGCATCTAGATAATGAAATGCAGTGATTTAATATCCTTGAAGTTCCTGTTCCCAGAATGGTCCCAAAGCGCTCTGTATTTTTTACAGTTCTGAACAACAGCATCCAAAATATTGGGTTTCCTCTTATTAATCTCACTTTCATTACTCTGTCTTAATGAACTATGAAGCCATGATCAGACTTGGACAGGAAAGCTAATACTCATATCAGAAGATCAGAGCAAATGCATAGAATCATAGAATGGGTTGGGTTGGAAGGGACCTCAAAGATCATCTAGTTCCGACTCCCCTTGCCATGGGCAGGGACATCTTCCACCAGACCAGGTTGCTCAAAGCCCCATCCAACCTGGCCTTGAACACTGCCAGGGATGGGGCATCCACAACCTCTCTGGGCGACCTGGTCCAGTGCCTCACCACCCTCATAGTGAAGAATTCTTTGTCTCTTGAAAGGATCGATCTTATGAAGATTTATTTCATTTACTTCATTTATTTGTGAGATCTTGGTGCTTAAAGGTGAGCTGTAAAGGCCTTCAGAGGAGGATTCATCTCAGATACCTTAGCTGCCAAGCTGGTATAAGATAAATCACCATCTGGAAGTGCCTGTTTCTCTCTACTGACTACAGAAGGAGCCTAGACACTTATCTTCAATGAGTCACCTAATTTATAGATGGTAAGTTAATTAAGGTGGACTCAGCTCTTAGAGTTTAGGACTATATCTCCTTACCTGCATGACAGCATGATAGGATAAGGTACTGTCACCTCATTTCCCATCATCAGTCCAGTCTTGTGAGTTTAACTGAAGCTGATCTATAAAGGCACCTCTGTTGATTTAAAAGCATGAAAAAAAAGAAAAAATCATTACTTCTCCTGAGAATCTTTTTTGTATATATAATTAGTCATCTCTATCCATATTTGAAATGTTTGCCTTGTTCGGTATTGGAATTTTTCTAACCTTGGTTCCAACCGTTGGCTCTTGTTACACTTCTCTCTGCTGAATTAAAGAGCTGTTAGCAGTTGTGTTGTTTTTTTTCTCCTTTTGAAAGGCTTTATTTGCCTAATCAAATCACTCTAACATTTTGTTCAGATAAACAGATGGAATGCACTTGTCATGAAAACAGAAATAAATAGGAATGGCAACCTCAAAACAAAATAGATTTCTCCCAGCTTTGGGAGCTGAGCTGCAGATGATATGAACTTTTCTACTTGCTTCCTATGCTCCCAGGGCATAGTGAATAAGTATAAGGGGTTCTGGAAGGATCTAAATAATGCTGGGATGCATTTCTACGACTCTTCTTGGAGGAAGTTGCAATCCCTGAAACTGGATTATAATGGGGAATAAGGAAAAATATTGACAAAAACCTTTTCCAGTGTGATATTAGCTTTTGGGCTGCTTCTTTTCTTTCTTTTTTTTTTTTATCATCTCACCAAAATGTCACTTGCAAAGTTTCAGCATACCAGTCTAACAAGTCCTGTCATGGCCTTGGTAACAAACCAGTAACAACCAGCTAGAGAGGTTGGTCCATGGGCTGTGGAAGGAGGAACATGACTGGCAGTGAGTCCCAGGATGAGATTATCATGTCTGATGGTGTACAGGAGGGAAGAGGAGAAGGAATGTCCTTTCACTGATTTGTACACATCTGGAGTTGTTCCTAGATGAGCAGCTCACAGGCAGGGAAAACTTCCCAAAAACAATTTAGGAACTGCCTGATTTCCATGGTCAGTCTTCCCAAATTGCATCCTTCACAGCTCCAGCTCCAGTCACTGCAATAACTGTGTATCTCTGAATATTTTTTTAAAAGATATGGTGGAACAGTTTAGGGAATTAGCATCTTTTTTTTTTTCATTTAAAATTTCAAAATTGAAAATTTCCTAACCTTTCTGAATGTTCAGAATTAAATGTTTCCACTTTGAAAACAGTATTGGAAACAAGTGCATATTTATTTTACTTGAAAACATAGGCAGTTTCAAAAGAAAAGTGAAATTATGGAGGCTACCTTAGCAAAGCATTCCTATGATCACATGCAGGCCTTGTAATCTTTTTTTCAAAGCTTTAGTCAGTGGGAAGCTGCCATTTTGGTTTGGGAATACAATCAAAACTATAAGTATTTAACGAAATGGCTCCTGCTCTACTCTTCTCAATACCTCTGTGAAATACAGAAATGACACTACCCCATTTTCCTATTGTGTCATGGAGGTCACAGAAACCAGGAATCTGAAGAAATTCTCATCACAGCATGGGATTGTGGGATGCTTACAGCCTGTATTGCACTGCAGGTAATGTATCCCAGCTAAGGGATCAAGCCATTCTTGTTAACAGAGAGGCAACAACCTCCTGAACCACAGATTTCTTCTGGCAGGGCAGCATGCTATGAAAATACACTCTGTAAAGTTACTCTTTAGCTGCTGGATACCTGCAGCAGGTATACCTCATTATTATATATACCATATTACCTTTCTTGAAAAAGATAGCTTTTCGGGGTTTTGTTGGTTGGTTGGTTGGTTTTTTTCACCTGAAAAGGTCCTATGTACATTAAAGCATCCCCTGGCAAACCTGTGGCCTCAGCAGTGAAGGTAAAATATCCCTAGGAAATAATCATCAAGTTTCCTGTGTTGTTAAGCATTGTATCATGGTTCCTCTACCTTAGCCTTTGCCAAAGGAGGGTAGAAGCTGGTCACAAGCTCCTAAAAGAGTGCTGGAAAAGGGCGTTTTTCAGGCTTTGAAAGCCATCTTCGTATCTGCAGCAAAATCATTCAATCCTGATGGTGCATCAGCAGCCCTGGAAGCCACCTGGCTTGTCCCAAACCAGCGGGTACCTGTGGACCTGTCCACATGGACGGACTCCTGCCTCTCTCATCCTGCCTGGCCATGTACATCTGCCGCTTTCTGCCAGCTGAATCCCCAGGCAGAAAAGTTCAGGAAGGCTTAGGCAGAGCCTGCTGGCACCTGAAACACAGCCCCAAGCATCTCCCTTTGCTCTGCCCACCTCCTCGGTGTGCAGGTACTTGAAAAAGGAGCCGTAGGGGTCATATTCAGTGTTTGAAGTCTGTCCCTAGTTATCCGGGTACATTACAGGATGATGGAGGTCTCAGACATATATTCTGAAGATTATAAGAGAACTGACATGTAATAAGATAGTCTAAATATTTCAGCTATAACAACCTTCACCTTTCCCTTCTCTCCCTCCAGTACCTATCCTATTAGTGCATTTCATTGTGTTCCTCAGGGGGTTTAGTCTCCTTGTTACAGCTGGATAATTCTTTTATCACTCCAAGGCTGTCTATTAGATCTCTCCCTCCCTAAATCTTTCTCCTTAATTATTCTCACACACTTTCTCTTTTTTTATTACTAGTTTTGAGCTGGAGGTTCACTCAGCAGGCCCTGGCAATTCCCAGCAAAGCCCTCACTCACCGTCAATCATTCTCCCTCAGATAGCTTTGAATTAGATAACTCCTTTCCATTCCCATGTCACAAGATACTCCAGAGGGTTTGAGTCTGGGAAAAGCTGTACCGGTGTGAATCAGCACTAACTCAGTGGAACTTGCCAGGCAGATTAGTCTGTAAAATGGCAGGTGCCCCCAGAGATTGGTCTTGCTTTCTGAAGATCCCTGGTTCTATAACAGAAAATACCAGTATTAAAAGCTTGGTTTGTATATGTGGAAGGGGGGCAGACTGATGAAAAGTAAAGACCAACCCGTCAATGTTTGGAGAGGTGGACACTTTGGTAGCATTTGTGTGTTATTTATGGATGGATGGATGGATGGATGGATGGATGGAACTACTGTTTATTCTCAAGTCTGAGCTATGCAAACAAATCTTGACCCTATTCCAGCCTTTGCCATTCCTCGTGTCTGATCTGTGGGCAGTGAAAGGGAATGGTTAAGCAGAAAGTACTGTCCTCTCCCACTGAGTGTCGAGAAAAGCAGATTTAAAGCAACTCTGTTTCTGACATTTGTATGCAGAGTACCTGGCTAGAGAATCAGGCACGCGGAGCCTTCTCAAGAAGTTTAAGGTGGCTCCATTAGCTAAGGAATCCAAGACAGATGACCTTGGGCAGCGTGCCGAGATTTCTGCAAACATTCCCTGCCTTTGAATATCCTTTCTCCTTGGGCTGCGTTCCAGCTATGACCTGGCCTGTCATGATAAAACCTGAGCTCCTCTCTTCCAGGCTGCAATTATTGCTGTGTTGCACACAGGTCATCCTTTTTCTATTTCTCTTCCTCTGATTCTTCCATGAATGCATTCCAACACTGCATTAGTTATTATCTAATTCCTCCTTCAACGTGACAGGCTCAAGAAAATGGACTCAGGGTCCCACACTGGCTAGCATTGCTTACACATAGAAGACAAATTCTTCCCATGGTTTGCAATCTCATTCCACACAAAATAGGGGAAAAACTGGACAAGAAAAGAAGGTAAGGAGAAGGTGGAGAACACTGCAGCAATAGCAACATAAGGTTAGCAGGTTCCAGGGTGCAGAAGTAGAAACACTTACTTTCCCTCCTCGTAACCTTCTTCAAGATCTTGCTTTAGACATGTTTTCTCTGTGCCCCCTCTAGTCTTGTCCACATTTAGCTTTGCTTCAATAGGCAGGTATGAGTTAAACTTGCCTAGAGATGAGCCTGAGTTAGTGTAAAAAAAGTGTTTTCATGGTGCTATGCAGGACCTCAAACTTTGCACGCAGAGTTGGAGTGCCTTCTGCTGGTGTAGTGGGCAGGTTTGAAGTGTGGAAACAGTGAGCTGATATTTGCCTGGAAATTTCCCAGTAAACACCCTGGGATGACATCCAGATGGGATGTCTACAGCCCTGTGATGGTGCCTGGCATCATAAAAATTGTAGTGAATCACCAGCCCACATATTCAATGTCAGGAGAAGGGTGTTCGGTTCCTGTCTTTGAATTCTGCCCTCCCACAATGAATACACAATATCTCAGAGTTTCCCATATAAAAGCAATAAAAAAAGTCTTCTTAAGCCAAACTAGTTTCCTTTTCCTAAAAAGCAGCCTTTGTTCTGTCATAGTTCATTTATTTTCCCCCATGAATTCTCTAGATTTCTCACACCTTCTGCCGTGGCACTGAAATACCTCCTCTTCCTTCTGTCCCTCTGTGCAACTACAGTCTTGGTGGCTAGACCACAGACTTCATGTTCTTCATCCCCACTGTCAAGGATCTCATGGTTTGGTTCATTGAGTTATGCCCACAAATACGTGCCATGTGGGGTGTCGTGCTGTGTTTGGGCGTTGGCACATCCCCATGGCCCAGAAGGAGGTGGGTCATTGCCACAAGCGTAGGTTGCACGCCAGACACCAGCACAGGCACATCAGCAAACATCTGCAGCTTGGTATCACGGTCCCACATGTGAGAGAGATGCAGTCCCCACTGCAAGGAAGAAGTATCAGGCAAAAAAAAATTGGCTGGTACTCTTCCACTGAAGACATCAGATTGACAGCATCAGTAGCGGAGTAGGAAGGCTTTAAAATAATGATGGTGAAGGGCTGCAAATTAGCTACATTTTTGTGGGACACAGAACAGGAGAATAATTTTCTTACCCGCTTCTTGCCTTGGCTGTTCTTTCAAATTCCTTTGTTGCTTTTTGTTTCTGTGTGTGTCAGCTACCCCGTAAGAAGCTGGGATACACAGGAGTGGCAAAAACCAGACCTGTCAATCAGCGCAATCATCTGGAAGGCCTGAAAAAAACCACTATTCATGAAGACAGAAAACTGCAAATGGTCATTAAAGTGATCTGTGTAGGTGCTAGGACATGGGGAACCTCACGAGGAAGAGTTTTAAAACAAAGCGATTTTGATGATGAAATATTTGAAGCAAAACACATTTGTTTGTGTGCATGCATGAGGAACATGTGGTTTTGGACACGACCATTTTCCGCTTAGCAATAGGAAAGGCTGGAAGGCTGTTTTGATGCCAGGACTCTGGGCTGGTGATTTCTGACAGCGCAATGTTCATTGGGCTGAAACCCGGTAATTGCAGTTTAGCAACAAAAATGGTTGTCCTGGAGGAGGAAGCTACACCCCTCAGCTCAGTGTTTGCCCAAATCAATTGTGCTCATTCATTCAGGATATCGATTTTGCCTCTGCCCTTCGTTCCAAGCCCTCCAGGCAGGCGGGTAAATCAGCGCGGTTGACGGAGTCCTGCTGCATCCCCTTAATGCCAGTTCTGACAACGCGCAGTTTTTCTACCCCCGGTGAGGGAGGCAGCTGTGCTTTTATAGTCACCCTTGTTGGGAAAGCAATCAACCAGTTACGTCCTGCCAGAGACAGGCGTGTTCATCCCATCACTAACCAGCGCATTCTGCACCCACATTTTGTCGGCGGTTGACGAGCAGCCCAATACACCGTGCAATTAAGGCCCTCTGCTTCAAAACCTGCTGAAGACTTTCCTTCACCGGAAAGTTTGCATGTCTGAGGTCTGACGGGCAGCAAGAACAAGCCTGAGAACAGGGGCAGGACCCAAGACAACTCTGAACTCCTCAGTATCAACCCACAAAGATCCACACTCTTCGTTTGACCCTGCAACTCTTGCCCCGGGGCAACAACAAGGTGTTTTTCTCTTCCCCGTATCAAAACAGGAGATTTAAACTTTTTTTTCGGGCTGCAAAGCCACCAAAATCCAACCCTTCAAATGTCTGAGTGCTCTGACACTCAAAGTTTAAAACAAAGATAAAAAGCAGTAGTAGCATTACATCTGTGTGGAAAGAGAGGCCAATTTTTTATCACTCAGCCCTAAGTTGGGGTGTGGGATACATATGGCTCAGTGGACTGTGCTATCATATTAGCTTATGTTTTCCACTCACACTAGAACTCAAAGGTGTCCCTATAGGACGACAGTTCTCTGATATGCCCTGTGTCCCTTACAACTTGCCAGCATCTCCATGATTTATTTTCCTGAGGTTTTAATCTGAGTTTCTGTGTTTTCCTGGTAAGCTGTTCGATCAGCTCCATCAGGCTGACTCAGAGCTGCTGACAGGTATGTTATTTTTTAACAGTTACAGCTTTCCAAATGCCAATCCTTTATATCAGAGACCCAAAAAAAACATATTTTTGCAGGTAAATAGGTGCTTGATTGTCACCATGACATAATTTAAACACAGATATATTACTTTTTAATGGCAGTCTGGATTGTGTTTCCCCAAACTATTTTTCCTTGCAAGTTTCTGCTGATATCTCTACATGCTACCAAGTCTTGGCAGCAGGGTTTTCTGAGAGCCATAGGAAAAGGTTTCACGCAGAAAGTTCAAATGCACTTGCCATGCCTGCAGGGTTCACTAAGCAAACGATCCACCAATTCAGAAGTTATTGTGTTTGATGAAGTATATCATGAGCGGCTTGGAGACCACAGGTAAGGGTTAATTGTTCTGTTTCCTGCAGTGTGATGATAAGAGGTCATCAGGAGGGAGAATCAGAAGAAACAAAAGCAGGTGGTTCCTCATTCAAAGTGTAGTTAAGCTGTCCTAGGATATGATGAATGCTGAAAGCTTAGCTGAGTTCATGGAATAAATGGATAGCTCCTGGAAGATAAATCCATCAAAGGCTGCTAGGACACAGAAAGCATCTCTGTCTCTGGAAGTCTCAGGGATAGAAATGACTGAATGGTGGGAGACTAGAGAGAAAAAAAATCCTCCTGTGCTCTTTCTATGCTTATGCTCTTCCCATGCTTAGGGTCTGCTTTTGGTCACTCAGAGACAGGATCGTGTCTAGATGGGCCTTTATCTGACAAAGTATGCTGATTTTATGCTTTTTTGCAGGCGAGAGAGATAAATGAAGTTACACATAAATTGTGTGACAGAGGAGAGCTGGGGTGAAGAAGAGGAAGAAGACTGAAGAACGTGAGCAGAGAAATCATCAGTCTGGGGACCCATCTGCACCAGGGTTAGATAGGTCAGAAAATTTCCTAGAGGGTTGTTACGGCCCATATGTTTCATCCTGACCTTTCTCCATCCATGGTATGTCTGACTATTGAACTGGTTCCAGGTCACCAGCCACGCCAGTGTATTGCTGGTGCCTGAGCAGGAGATGCTGAGACCCTGCTTCCTTTTCCACCTCCTGATCTGCCTCTTGCTGGGATGCTGGGTCTGCTATTCCCAGGTCTGGAGAAAACAGCTGACTCCTGAAGGCCCTCTTGGAGGATGTCACTGTGCTAGTAGGAACTACACAGTCAATGGACAGGATACCCAGAAAGCCACATGCTCCCCAAACATCATCTGCTTGAAATACAGTGATCTAGCTGGCGAAACATTGACCTAGCAGTCAGAAGACCAACCTTTTATTCTGCTCCCCCCCCCAAGTTTAATGTTCTCAAGCCCTTTTTTCCTCCACGTCTCCTCCGTGCTCTATCTTCTCCATTACTCCTCCTATCTGAATTGTCAACCCTTCATGACAAGGTTTTCACTGCGTCAGTGCACCCCTGGCAACAGGAAGGGCCACCTCAGTTCAGCCTGTTCAGGTTCTCTTTAGACCAATTACAATTTAGCCTGTTAAAGGAAGATGATGTCCACTGACTGCTAGCGATGGGCTTGCAGAAGAGCAATATTTAGGATGCCTTCCAACATGGGGGAGTGCTCAGGTGTTCAGCAGATGCCGCAAGAGTCACATGGAGTAAGCAACTTTTCTCCCAAGTGCGTGAAGGTGAACAGCTCAGCCAGACTCTTCCGGACACTCCATATTCCCCCCACGCTGCAGACACCTGCCATCAACCTGGAGTGGAAATCCTTCGCTGGCCAATTCATCTGTTACCACTTCCCAAGAAGAGAGAGTAATTAAAAAAATGACAAAATTATTAAAAGCTGAAGTTGCATGTTCTTGTCCGCATCCATCCAGGTTGGACGATCTCATTGTCAGTCTTTAACACAAGCACCTAGAGCATTTTTGTCCAGGGTGGCACTGGCCCCTGAACTGGGGTCAATGTGTGGGGACCACATGGCTACTGGGACTGAGAGGCATGACAGGCAATGAGCTCTGCTGCGAGAGAGTGGGGTTACTGGCTGAGCTGACCAGTGCGAGCTTCAGATTGAGGTTTCTTTCCCCCGAGAAGGGAGGAGATCCCTTTTACTTATCCCACAGGATCTGTTTCCCCATTACCTCCCTTTCTTATCCTTTTGCTGTCGCTGAATTTTGAGCCGCTGGCCTCATTGGGCTGCTGGAAACGTTGACGTTGCAGCTCCATATGGGTCCTCGGAAGCAGAAAAGAGCCGTGGATGGGACTTCTCCATCTGCCAGAGGGCTGTGCCATGGACCATGCAAAAAGCAGTAGGTAAGCTCAGGCTTGAAACGATTTGCTCCAGTAACCTGATGGCTAGTGTACCGGGCTAGTGGCCAAGACACCTGAGCCTTCTTCCCCAGCACTAACATAGCACGTGATATTGGGTAGGCTCCAAGATCTGGATCTCCAGAACTGAACTGGGGCAATGCTACACCTCCTTTGTTTTTAGATGCAGAAGTATTCATTACCTGCAAGTCAGCAGCCACTTTTCTGTTCACAGTTGAAGTGCGGTCTCTGTGTGCCAGTATTTGCTATTATATTTCCTGGACTAACAGCTGTTTGGTCCCATGCTGTTCTTGTTAAGACATAAGAACAGCATCAGTACTAGTCATGCAGGAGAACATGGGGACACCAGCACTGGACTGGGACTCTTGGTTCTAGGAGCAGTGTTAAAAGGAGGTCCTTCCAGAAATCATTGCATGGGAAGCAATCCCTCAGTATCCTTTTGCCCTCTGTGTTTTCCTGCATTAAGGATTATTCTCAACAGCTGAATCACATCTGGCTTTTTCTGCTTCTTACTTTGTTTTACCCAGTTGAACAAAAAATTTATTCCAGCAAAAGCAGGCTTTACAGGAATTTGAAACCATTTTGAATTTGCGCATGAAGGGTTTTTTCTTCACATTTCTCAAAAATTTGTCCCCAGATCAGCTTCTTAAAGAAGTGAGATCTTTTCCTGTTTACCTGAGCCTTATGTTTGTCCATCACCTCCTAAAATTCCTTGAAACCCAGTGAGCAGTTTCAAACAAATTTGACAGCACCAGAGATCTTAAACATATAGGTCCCTGGACATTTTACAATAGAAAAGGGAGACCCAAGTTTTGATCCCCACAGAAGCAAAGATTATTAAGCATAGTCTTTATTACCCATCAGAAAGTCCACAATCAGCAGAGGCATCTCATCTTGACCAGTTCTACTGCTCACAGTAACTTTTAGACTTTTTCTTTTTTTTCCCAAGTGGGGCCCTCATCCTTTTAAAATTTCTGTTTGAATTTCTGACTTCGTTCGAATACATATATTTTTAATTGGCTCACTGTATCAGTGGCCATCATGCTGGCAATGTGTTGACTGATCACTCTATAAATAGAGCATTTCTAATGCTGCTGGAGGCACTTCAGCATTTTGAATCACTTCCCACTCTACTGTATCACTTTAAAATAACAGAAGTGATGGCATGTTTTTCCTTTTGAGCCACCAAACATGGTAGGGTTGGGAGGTCCTTAGCAAGAGGCCTGCAGAATGATTTCCAATTCTTTCTCTCTCGTCCCTCCTTCCTTGGATTAAATGTCCTCCAACTGACATTTGAAGGCCCAAAACATTTTAAATCAGCTGGAATAGAATAGAATAGAATGGAGTAGAATAGAATAGAATAGAATAGAATAGAATAGAATAGAATAGAATAGAATAGAATAGAATAGAATAGAATAGAATAGAATAGAATATTTCAGTTGGAAGGGACCTACGACAATCATCTAGTCCAACTGCCTGACCAATTCACGGCTGACGAAAATTTAAAACATGGTCTTAAGGGCATTGGCTGAACATTGAAACGCATGGGACATTGACCACCTCTCTAGAAAGCCTGTTCCAGTGTTTGGCCACCCTCTCGGTAAAGAAATGCTTCCTAGCGTCCAGTCGAAACCTCCCCTGGTGCAGCTTTGAAACCTTCCCATACATCCTATTGCTGGATCCCAGGAAGAAGAGCTCAGCATGTCCCTCTCCCCTTCCCCTCCTCAGGAAGCTGTAGAGAGCAATGAGGTTGCTCATCAACCTCCTTTTCTCCCAACTAAACAAGCCCAAAGTCCTCAGCTGCTCCTCATAGGACATTCCATCCAGCCCTGTCACCAGCTTTGTTGCCCTCCTCTGGATGCATTCAAGGACCTGAACATCCCCCTTAAATTGTGGGGCCCAGAACTGCACACAATAGTCAAGGTGAAGTCACACCAATGCTGAATACAGCAGGATAATCCCCTCTTTTGACCTTCTGGTTATACTGTGTTTGATGCACCCCAGGATGCGGTTTGCCCTCTTGGCTGCCAGGGCACAAGTGAACCATGCTTGAAAATTTGGAGGTGCTTTAGCTATTTTGTCACCCTGGAACTGAACAGAAAGAAAAACAGGAAGAAATTTTTATTTAATTAGAGATTTAAGAAGAAATTATTTGGAGATTACAATGGAAGATGTGTGGAATGTTATTAGAAATAGTTAAAGGACAAAAGTCTGATTGTAGTAGATACAAAAGCTCATGCATTGCAAGGATTCAAGTAATTTTTACTTTCAGTAAATGCAGGCTTTACCAGTGGATGGTCCTGTCACTTCAGAATCCAGACCATTGCCTTCGGTATCGCAGGTTTCCTTCCAGCACTCTGAATAGAAGTAACTGCCACAGCTCACATCCTTTAAAAGTGCCTCCAACAATCCTTCTTGTCCTTGTAGATAAACGTATGTATCGCCACAAGCCAGATGAGAATCCCATCACCATCTTTACATTACAGTTGCACATCAAAATCATGAGCAACAGCCAGGATTTTGTAGCCATCCTTTCACAATGACGTGTGGCACCTGCCTACCTTCTGTTTCTTTCACATGTGAATAAAGAACTTTGAGGTGGTTATTTAGTGACTGGTCAGTATTTGACGTGCCTTGGACTTTGCTTCGAAACTCTGATCTTTGCTGCTGGTGGAGACAGGGCATGATTTTAAATGGATCTGGACTGGACACCTACTATCGATATCTGAATGCAGGGAGTTGTAATCATTTCAGCAGTGTAGATAAGCAGACATGGCAATAGTCTACCAGAAGCTGTAGAGTGTTCTTCACTGCAGGGCACTCTACCTTTAGTGTTGTTTTGCCTTTCTAACAGTGTTCTCCAGGTCATCCAGGACTTGTTGGATGTGGTGGATATAATCCTCTATCTTATTTTATTCTGGGCATCAGAAGAGAAAACTCTGAAAGGTTTACAACATGCATCTAGTCCTACATTTCCAGGACACTGAATAAGGTCTCCACAGGAGCAGTCAAAGTTCATTGTGTTCCAATGCATATTTTTTTCTGCCAGTCTAATATCCAGAAGATTTACTGGAGTCAACGCTTGTTTGTATTCTCACACAGTTTTAAGATTCTTCCTGTCCTGATTTGGAAATTGGCAATGATGAATTATGCTCAGTTACCCTTAAAAAAATTCTATCCCTTGATTATATTTAATATTAAAAAGAAACTTGAATCAGTTGTCTTCTTTGAATTTATCTAGCTTCAGTTTCCAGATAGATGTTGTCATACCTTTGTTGGCTAAGCTAAACAGTCTGTTCCTGATGTAAATTTTTACAGACTGTGATCAAGCAATTTCTTGACCTTCTCTCTGATAAGTAGGCTCTGTTCTTTTCATTTTAAGCCAAATCAAATCCTTTAATGACTCTCATAGCCTTTCTCTGAACCCTCTCCAATTTATCAACTTCTTTCCACTGTAACACAAGCCATAATCTCGCCAGTGACAAACGCAGAATTAACACAGCCTCGGCCAACTGAGGATCCATGTTTATGCCTCAAGGAATCACATCAGCCCTTTTTGGCTCCTGCATTGAAGTAGGAGCTCATATTTGGCTGATTATCTGCCATGAGTCTTCCTCAGAGTTACTGCTTTTAATAAGCCCTATAAAGAATCAATCCACTCTATATGTTAATTTGTAGCATGGAGTCAGCCCCTGATGGATGACCGATCTGCCTTATTTGCTCTTAGATGTACATAGAATTTTGACCTCATTGAAATACACACTATTTATCTCAACACAGTTTACCAAATGATCCATGTGTCACCATACTGACAATCCCATCCTTCTTAGTCTCCCCCAAGCTTAGTGACATCTGTAAAATCTGATAGTTATATTTTATTCCTGGCAACAAACCAGGGGAAAAAGTTTGATAGTGAAGGGCCAAAAATTGATCTTTTCAGAAGTCCCTTATAAATAATTATTTGGGACTGGATTGACAGAGCCTACGTTATCTTATATAAGAACAGTTGCAGAGAGGATTTCCCATTTCTTGATCTACAGTGGAAGATGACTTCAAATCTATTTTCTGCTGAGAAGCTCCAAGGTAAAACAAGGAGAAGCCTGCGTTTTCCTTTCAAATCCAGGGAGACGCAAGCTGGTTAAATAAGAACTTCGAATGCACAAAGACGTCATCCTCCAACAAGAAGACACAGTGACACAGTAGCGTGGGTTGAAGGCAGCAGCCCACTCAATGAGCGACGGGAGTGAGCTGTCTCTACCCGGCAGATGCTTTCAAGGGATATCTATTCGTCTTACCTCTCTGCCTGGTCAGATCTTGATGTCTTTTTCTGCTCCCTTTCCTCCAGTGCTATCAATTCTGCTCTCCGATGGCTGGGACACTGGCATAAAAGAGACTTGGTGACACTCTTGGATCAGTAAAGGATCAGATCTTTATGGTTATTCCTGTTCTTTTCTATGTCCAAACCACAGACTCCTGTACTTCACGTGTCACGGAAACACATTTTCCATGTCTCACAGAAAATAAAATGGGAATGGTAAATGCATATACTTTTTGCTCTGGACTCTGTCCAATCCCATCTGACCTCTCAACACCAGACTGGAGCCACAGCAACTGCTGAGCGGAGAGCTGATGGTATTTCGGTTGTGTGTCTGCTGTCAGCTGGCTGAGACACGTCCTGATCTCCACTAGCTTTCTGAAATCACTCTCTGCTGGCAAGAAAAAGGAGTTTCAGACAGAAACTCCCATGCTATCAACAACTGCAGTTAGATGAGATAAATCCCACATTAGATGACCCTGAGCCAGATATCTAGTCTCCCTTTAAAAACAAACAGAAACCTACAAGGGAGGAGGAACACACCAAGGACAGAAAGTAGCAGAAAATTAACCCACTTCTCCCGATTTTCCATTAATTGTTACATTCTTTGGATGATCTGGGACTACAAGACCGAAGTTTCCTAATAGCTTTTATTTATTGCAGTAGCTAGCTCTGAATCAGTGCCCTTATCGTTCTGGGTGCTACATAATAAGCATATATAAATGAGTTTATATGATCAGCTAATAAAAAGATAGACCCTGCCATGAAGAAATGAGCATCTAAGACCTACTTTAATTATAGGTACAATTACTACAGTGGGGCATTCTTTAATGCAAAATGCATGCTGCATATTGACTCTAGGAAAGCATTCAGACTGGTTTATTAGCCACTTGTTCTGATTTTCTCCCTGCTTTTCAGGCATTATCTGCATGGATATAAGTACTTCTCTAGAGGTATAACCATATCCACATGAAAAGTAGTACTTCTTCATCTCTGTATAGTGACAATCCCATTTTCAGTGTAGCAGACCTCAAGTAACCCCATTACTATGGGTTTTTGAACACCCATCAAGCTGGTATGAAATGCATCCCTTTACGTTAGGAAACACACAGCAGAGTTCATTCACAGCGTACAGAGTCTGCACATCAAAGTTCATTTAGATAGAGTCAGGATGTTAATTTAAAGCAGAAAAAACATTCTTAATTAACACACTTTGTAGATGCTATTGTTCCCTAGTAAACAAGTCACATGACAAATGAGTCTCTGAATGGATTTAAGTTCACTTGAAATAAGGCTGTCTTGTTCTAGAATATACATAATCAGAGAAGAAATTGATAGATGAACCAGTCTAGATTTGCTTCCCATAGAGGGAAGCCATTTCAAAGGGAGGAGCATTTAGCTTTTTTAAACTGCCTTTCTTGATGGACCCATGAGGGCGGGGAATGCTTCAGACCCATTGCACTCAGTTTGAAAGTCCTCTCTGAATTTTTTTGTCTTTTCGAGTATTTTTTTTCCTCACCAAACTGGAAATAATTGTCTGTGATATCCAAATTAGTCTGTGCAATTTTTATCAAGAACATTTGTAATTTAAATTGGATCTGCAAAAGGAGGGGGATAAAATGAAAATATGTTCATTTCATGCTCATTATGTATCTCAGCGAGACTGATGACATTTTAATATTAACATTGTTACGGGTTCCATATAAAAAAATTAAGTCTACTTAATATTCCAGAGTCTGCTGATTGGAACTTAGTTATTCTTGACAATGGAAAATCAATTGGTATTCTAATTAATAAGAATAGCAGAGAAATAAACAAAACAATAAAAACCAAATGTATTCCATATATTAGATGGAAGCCTGTGTTCGCTCCTTCTGAAGCATCTCCTCTCCTTTTTCAAATTTTTCCCAGTTGCCTAGTTTGGACTTTGGTCTTGAGCTGGAAGAACAAAGGTGCCTCAAAAATTCAAGGAAGCACAAGCACAAAACCGTGCCATTAAAGACCATATATTGAAAACTTCAGGAAGGGGGTGCAGCTGGAAATAAGAGGTCAACTCTGTCTTACAGACAGCCACATTGACTCTGTCGATGAAAATGGTTTTCATGAGAAAGTCTTTGTTTGCTTTTTTTGCAAAGGAAAAGTCAAACAGAATACTCTTTTCTCAACTTCAGTTAAAAATAGGTTTGCCATGTAATTTTTCTGCTTTGCCCCCTTTATTTTCTGTTTGCATGCTTTTGGCTAGAAACAAAATGAAGAAAAAAAGGGGGATGGGACGGGAAGATAGGAAAACAGAGCAGAAGGAAGAAAAAAAATCTATATATTTTAATTCAGGATTTTTAAAAGGTGAAATAATTCATATCGATAAAAAGAGAATTCTTATTAAATGATATACTTAAAGAAAAGTTTCTGTTCTAACTCACAAACTTTCCAGAATCTTCCCTCTCTGAGCTGTGTCTCTCCCAGAACTAACACCCTTTTTAGACATCCTTATTATATCTTTCCTTAAAATGAAGGGTGTGAGTAATCATGACTAAATCCCTGTTTCCTGACCACAGCACAGTCTCCTATTGACTGCAGACAACTTTAGATCCGGCCAGCTGCAGACGGGAATTGCAACACTCCAGATCTAAAGCAATATAAATGAAGCATTTAAGTAGCAGCAGGACTTTGACATGAACACGAAGCCTTTTATCCAGACCAAGAAGCTAATGAATAATGTTCATTCTAGGTGCTTGGCTCACCCGTCTATAAAAGCCTCTCCTCCAAAAGGATCTGCGTCTACCATGCCAGACCAGTACAAGAAGTATATTAATACATGCTGAGCTTAGAAGAAAACCTTATTCACTGACCATGGTCACCTTCTTCTTGGTGGTGCAAAGAGAAGGGACAAACAGACACAAGTGCCAAAACAGAAAATTCTGATTTGATACTAAGTGGGGTAAAAAATCAACATAAGAGTGAGGAAACAATGAAGAAGGTGCCCGGAGAGGTCATGAAATCTCCGTACGTCCATACCATATTTAAGTCTTGATTGGACTTCTGAGCAAATCGATCTGACTTTGAAGCTGAAACAACCTTCAAGATCAGCCAAGCTTTGAGCAGGTTGTTGGAGCAGACCTCTAGAGCTCCCTTCCAGCCTCAGATAACCTGTTATTCTGTGACCATTCTCATTTCATCTGTTCTCCAGTCCATTACAGGTCAAAGAGTTCCATGCCAGAACACTGCATTGTCCCTTCTGGACTTCACTGTGACAGCGAGAAAGTGACTGAAAAAAGGAGGATGAAAAGGATCAGAGGCACAGAGAGCAAAACCTGATTTGGAATGTCACAACTGCAGTGTAAACTCTGAGTTTTTCAGTGTAGCTCCCCGAGCAATTTAATATTATGTAAACAAGTATTGCTACTAAGAAAGGGAGATTTTCCACTTTGGTGCTCTTACCCACATTTTCCTAGGAGATCAAGACTAATGCAAGTAGTGGAAAAGGTATGGGGGGAAGGAAGAATGAAAGAAAAATAGGATGGTCAGAGAAGCATCAGGCTGGAAAAGGGTTATTAGCATATTCACCCAAAGATCAGCTCTGGGATTGAATTTACTTATTTTTTTCATTAATCATGATGAAGCAAAAAGCAGGAGAGTTTTCAGTTCAACACACAAATTTACAAGGCATTTTCCCTAGCAAGAAGGATCAAGCTATCACAAAGAGAGAAACAAATGACCTTGAGGCTAAAAGTATTCAAAATGAGATGAAATTTAATATGAACCGCAAGGACCAGCAGCAGGAACATGTGCTCTAGGGAAGGAGTTAGTCGGCTGGAAATGATGGAGAAGAAAGTTCTGAGGATGTTAATCAAACTCAGTGGGGCGAGATCACTCTCATTTAACATTCACTGTCTGCAACACAGGTGATCACAGGCTAATCACCCCAAAATCCCTTTTTAATCAATAAAGATTGACTTCCTGTATTGACAGAGTCAATAATATGAGTTATCTAACCAAATGCTGGTGTGTTCTTCTAGTTGAGAAAAATAAATAGCACCTTAAACAGCACTGACTTAACTGACTCGCTTTCTGTTGAGTCAAGGGAGTCTGGAGTAACATGTGCCAAGACAGATGCCTCTACCCTAGTTACTCACCATACTCGTGGACAAATGCAGCCCTGGGAAGCAGTCACTGATATTTTGGAAAGAAATGAAGAATGAACCATATTATTCAAGTCTCAAGTACAACTGTTTGCGGAACATCAAGTGCAGCTCCAATCACCTGTGTTCACAAAGAACAAATTCCGCCATGACCTCATACAACAAAGATTATGAGGGTTTTCAGGGGAAGGAGAACCTCTCTGACCTAAGGAGATGACTACGTGAGCTAAGTTCATGCAGCTGAACAAAGCAATGGCTGGTCATTAATCCACTGCTGTCTATAAATACACTTGGGAGCGAAATGCCAAGGAACGAGAACTATTTGAACTAAAGGACATTACTGGCAAAAGAACAAATAGAGCTAAATTAGCTATGCATAAATGCAGGAGAGAAATTAGAAGGAGGTTGCAGCTGATTAGAACAGCCTTCCATTTGGAGAAACAGAGGCAAACACTATTTATGTCATAGAGGAAGCTCATTTATTTAAAAAGGGATTGGAGGCATGGTGGCCGTTGCCAGCAGGGCACCAGATGCAGTGCACCAATGTTATTTCTAGGTTCTCATATGCCCTCGTGGGACATATTTCATGTAGGAAAGACCATCCAACTTTAATGGCAGATGAATGCATTCCAGAGGTCAAACTAGCAATTCTTCCTGGCTTTACTGCGAAACGCAGCAAAACCCAATACCGGCAAAATGTAATAGCTCCAGACTGAATTTAGGAGCTGCCTCAGGTCTAAAATACATAATGTGGTGACGGAAATATAATGCAATCCTGTAATACCTGCAATTGTTCAGGGCTCCAATATTGTATTCAGCTGGGAAAAATTGTCATTCCATCACCAAAATCTGCAATACTGCAATGTCAGACCTACCGCTGGTTTGGAAAAGTTCCTCTAGGAGCTTCCCCTTTTCTGGTAGCACCTTATCTTTTCCAGAAGAAAAAGTTGCAATTGTTTTTCCCAGGTACTCTTCACAAACTCATCACACAGACCACCCCCTGAGAAGGCAGTATGGGCATGTCACTCCTGAGACATTACCTAAATATTCCCAAACAATCCCTTTTGCATCTCACACTTCTGTTTAACAGTGGTTTCTTAAGCTTTCCGCAGCCGAGTCTAGTGAAGGAGAAAATTAACTAAACAAATACGGACAGATTTAACCAGCTTGCTCCTCTGACTTTATTATTATGCTGAATTGTCTCTAAGTTCTTTGCCCAGCCTTCAGTTTGGCTGCCACTCAACCAAGGTGCCAGAAGAGTTGAAAGCTATGATGTCTTTTGAACTGAAAGAAGGATAAATCCCCTCTGACATAATCAGTGTCTCTTGCTCATTGTTTCTGGCTCATCCTGACCAGCAATTAGTTTTAATAGCCCAGCTAAGTTAGCTCTGATGATGTGATATCAGTATCAATCACATTAATGACCCATCTGCTAGGAAGCCAAGGCAAACTATTACCAAGACCAACTTCAGCCCATAAGAAGTCTGTGTGGCTATCAACACACGGCTGTACCGTTATTTGTAAGTTAGAGAGCAGCTGATTCATGTCTGAGCGATGTTTTTAACCGAGCAGAAGTTTACACCCATCCTGTCCAAATGGAGGCTCTTACCACCAGCATTTACTCTAGTCCTGCTGAAATCGGTAATGAGAAACAGGGACCTCCAGATGGCAAGTCAGGCCACCGATGAGCTGAATTGTCCCTGGAAGGCACTCATCATTCATTGATGGAAGCTGAATAGCCCCATAATGTAGGTACTTCATTTCAGTGCTTAAAACCAGGTGGGTTGAATTTGGGCCTCTGTGCATTGGGAGCATGGGAAGAGCTAAATTCAGCAACATCACACTGTTATAAAAGTCTGTTTGTTTTAAATATTTTTCTGGCCCCTATCGCTGGAATGACACAGTACCTTCTATTTATTAGAATATTTATCCTCATGCCTCCACTCAGAGTAATGCAAGCGTTATTATTAGACTGGGTTGAAGCATCAAAATTCTGTTTTGTGGGAAATGTCAATGTTTTAAAAACAGGTTTTTCAAAAATTAAAACAGAAATAGATATTAAAATGCAATTCTAGAAAACAGCGTTTCTGAGGAAGACTCTCCTTTGGAAAAAATTCTTAGAATTTAGAGTCTTCCATTTTAAGTTCTGCTTATTGCTGGTATATGAAGTGCATCTTGTTTCATGATAGCAATAATTATTGTGCTGTCTAGATTTTTAAGGAGATTATTCACACCCAAGTCTCAAAACATTTAAAAAGCTTGCACAATTATCCTGTTTTACAGACAGGGAAAATGAGGCACAGATAAATAATTTGGTAACTAACAGCTCAGTGATAATGCTCAGCAAATTGTCCCCTCCTCCTCTAAAGCATCTATGCCTCTTTTTTTATTTAAACCTGTTACCTCCTTTTCCTCCTAGGCCACCTTTTCCCCCAGCTAATGGGATGATAGTCCCTCCCTCCATTAATGGATGCAACAAAAATTGCTGTGGAAATCACTGCGACAGGTTTGACTGGCATCAGAATTTCAAACAAAAACACATCTGGGCATTAAAAGATTCTTCTAGAACAGCCAGAAGTACAGCAGATGAGCTTAAAAAGTATCTGATCACCCTGTTAGAGGCTCCGGGTTTGTGGTATGACGCAGATTGTAAACACGGGTATGTAGAGGAAACTTTATCAGAAGATGTTTTATCCCTCAGCTGGGTTCCTTCCATCTTCCTCTAAATTACTGGGTTAGACAGAGGTTGCTGGACTAGAGAGACTGCCTGCCAAAAAGTATTGCCATTAAAAAAATTACTTGAAATTAAAAGGATCAAAGAATTAGAGGACCCCTCCCAAACAGCTGCTGATCAAAGAGCCACAGAGTGAAAAAGGCACATTTATTATGAGAAAAGCCATCAGGATAGATGGTGGACTAGAGGTGTTTCAGGTGGAAGGCAGCAGTGTTAGGAGTTAATGAATTCCCTGAAAAAAAAAAGAAAAGAAAGAAAGAAAAAACAACAGGCAAAAGCTGCTCTCATACAGCTTTATCGATTTTTCACCACACTAACTTCACATTAAGCAAGAGCAGGTCACAGCCGAGTCAGGACAAATGAAAATATAATTGTAGTCAGTGTGGGAGAGTGGACTTTTTGCTATTGCATTAAAGCTGAGTCTTTGATACAGAGGCAGAAGCAAATGTTTCAGTTTTGCTTTGCTTTGCTGCAGCAGCTTTATTCAGCCTCATTTCTCAAGACACTGGTTTTTAAAGGGAGAGCTATTCTTATTTGCCACATGCATACACACTTGCTCTGGATCCAGCATATGGGAGAGCTGTGAGGTTCTTCTCCCACCGTACGGGGGATAAAACGGAGCAGGAAGACCACGTAAAATGGAGACAAGTCTTATCCCTTGCTCTGTACCCTGCAGCTTGCGGGGGTACGGATGCCCTCGCTGGATGGCAGATGTGGGGTCACATCCCATCATCAAAAAAAAAAAGCATTAAACACTAGGCATATATCTTTATTAGTAAATTAGACAGCCCTGTGAAGAGTTCCAGGCGCTGGCTTCAATGCCGTTGTGCTGTTAGAACAGCCCATCCCAAACGCTTATTCCCCCGTGCGCTTCTCAGTCACGGGCCAGGAGTTAGTACAGGTCAAAGATCATCCCCAACACACAGAATTGATGGGAATACCTCGTTCGGGAAAGTAGAAGAGCTAAATAATAGGAAATAATGTCGCTCTGTGCCAGCTGGCGTGCGTCCCAGAGAATGCTCCTTAAGCAATTTTAATTTTCTAACATGGGCCAGGTCTCTCACCCCCCGTGCCCTCACCTTCCTGAGCCTGGCTGAGAACGGTCTGATCCTTCTGCTTTCCCTACTGCTCGCTTGGGCTCCACAGCGTAATGGTGCCTGTGCTCGCTGTCTTGCCTTTAGCAAAAAGACTTTTACAGAGTTTTCTGTAAGAATTTTCCTGCCTTAAACTCCGTTGACTGAAAAGGGAGCAGGAACTCCAGATGGGTTGACTTGCTTGGGGACAGAAACCTGCATTTCAGGCAACTAAATTTATTAATCCATAATGAATCACTACTCTTGTATGGCGAGATACCCTCCCCTTCTCCCTGAGCACACAGAGAAAAAATAACAGAGGCTCTCCCAGTGCAGTTCACTTTCAACAACGCTGTAATTTGCTGAGGAGTCTTATAGCCAGAATATATAGCCACCATATAGGCAGAATTGCCAAAATGTAAACTATACATATTAAACTGTATGCAAACATGTGTGCACACCCATATGCCAGGAGGCATGTCATATGTGAAAGGGACTTCATACCTTGATGTGGGTATACTAACACATACCATTCATGCCCTGGGTGGCTATGCAATAACCTTAACAGCATCTGAAAGTTTTACTAGAGTACAGTCGATTTAGCAGAAAGAAAATCCATTCTCTCTTCTTGAGCTTTTTATAGCAAAGGTGATGAGGAGCCAAGTTCAAGCAACTTTAGAAGGTTCCGCCTGCACATCTCATCTTTTTCTAGGTATTTTAAACCACACTTGTCATCATAGTAACTGAGCTGAGTATCTCAAGCTGGCTTCAAAGCCCAAGCCAAGCTTTAATTCAAAGTTTTAATGCATTTTTCAGTGTGCTGGAACATTAACATGAACTAGAAACATTTTTCTGAGCTGATGCAATTGCCGACTGCTCTGATCGGAGAAGTATTTGCTCTTCATCAGGATATACTTACTGACTTAGTGTGCATCTGCTTGGGCTGAAAGTCATTGTTTTGTCTTATTTTTTAAACAGAATCACTGAAGAGCCAGGGATTTTCCTACTGATGAAAAGAAACTTCTCATTTGGATGGGTTTGGTTCTTCATTTCTATAGATTCACTTAGTGTTTGCCCCATACAAGGTGAGAGAAGACCTCTCTCCCACACAGTAGGAACAAAGAACTACAAGGGAGCATAAGTAGTCAAGACCAATTCCCACCCCAAGAGTGCAGGCAATGGTGCAATAACAGATGGTTCTTCCAGAAAAAGCTACATCCTTTCAATTCCAGAAACCCCAGAACTCCATAATAGGTGTAAGATTTTTTTAGAAAAGATTGAAAGTCCCCAAACTACACTGTATCTAGAGAGCCCTTGGCTAGTATACAGCCCAGCTGGAGACCAAAGACCTTTTCAGCTCTTCTGGTTTGAAATTAAAATATGCTTTAGAGGTATGTTTTTCTTCCAGTAGCAAAGAGTATCTTCTGGTAAGGCAATATTCAACATCCAAGTGGGAAATGTTTGTGATTTTGAGCTGAAAGTTTTCTGCTTTGGTTCTCTTTGTTGAGCTATGCATAGAGGTGAAGGGAAGAGAAACAATATTGTATTGGGTTTATGTGTTAAGGGTTTTTTTGGGGGGTGCTGCAGGGGTGGCTTCTGTGAGAAGCTACTAGAAGCTTCCCCCATGTCTGATTGAGCCAATTCCAGTCGGCTCCGAGATGGACCCACCACTGGCCAAAGGTAAGTCAATCAGTGATGGTGGTGGCACCTCTGGGATAACATATTTAAGAAGGGGAAAAAAACCCTGCTGTGCAACAGCATCCAGAAGAAAGGAGTGAGAATATGTGAGAAAAACAACTCTACAGACCCCCAGGTCAGTGAAGAAGGAGGGGAGGAGGTGCTCCAGGTGCTTCCAGGGGGAAGGTAGAGAAATTGGGAGTGAAGCTGTGCCTGGGAAGAAGGGAGGGGTGGGGGGAAGGTATTTTAAGATTTGGCATTTTTTTCTCATTACCCTACTCCGATTTTGATTGGCAATAAATTAAATTAATTTTCCCGGAGTTGAGTCTGGTTTGCTCATGACGGTAATTGGTGAGCGATCTCTCCCTGTCCTTACCTCAACCCATGAGCCTTTCACTGTGTTTTCTCTCCCCTGTCCAGCTGAGGAGGTGGGGGGGATGATAGAATGGCTTGGTGGGCACCTGGCATCAAGCCACGGTTCACCCACCGCAACTATTTAGAAGATCTGAGTGTTCGTAATAAGGAATGGAAGGCTGAAACTGGACAAAAAAGTCTGACTGTTCAGGTTCTTGCTTCCACTCTCCAGAGTGCTCTAAAGCAGATTTTTCTCCCTAGCTAAGAGTTTTCAACCATTAACCCTGAACCTCAACCTGTATCTGAGGCACTTCCATGTGGCATCAACAGAATCAAAGCAGGCTTTATGTACTTTCTGACACCTCCTTTCCTAAAGTTTGAAGTCAGTTTGTGATAGGATGCCTTTGTTTTCGTTACAGTAGGCTATCTTCACTTTCATTACAGGTCAAGAGATGAGTGTGACGTTGAGTGTACCTCCACTGCATCTGAGTTCATGGAAGATCTTGGACCTGAAGAGATACAGTAACATCAACATGTCAGCTGGAGATAAAAACTGTGATCAAAGACATGTGATTACCTCAGAAGGTGTTATGCAAGCATGGCCAATTGGTTTCTGGGCTTAAAGAGGTATCTTCATGAAGTGTTCTGCTGGAGTATGTAGATAGACGTATACATTGTCACTGTCCCTGGCATAGTTGACACTGTATTATGCTTAATGAGATTATGTTTTATACTGAAAGAATCATGTTCTAGAACTGCGTAAGCCTTTCCATGATCTATCTACAGAGAAAGCCTAGACAAATAGCTAAGATATAATACCTCAACTACAGACATAACCCCAACTAACCCTCAGATTAGGCAGCGTGACTCTCACCTTTAGAAGTGTTTAGGATTACACAGGACATCTGTACCAGAGCAAGGAAGAGATCCCAGATTTCCTAGATCCCAAGTAAGCATTCAAACAATTAGCCTATGCTTCCCTTACTAAAAGTAGTTTCCTTATAGGTGAGTAATTAGTGAAAATCCCCAGTGCACACCACTGAAAAGCAGATTTAGCAAAAACGGAGACAATGTGAAGGGCAGTACTGAACTCAGCTGCAAGAGATTGAGATGCATCCCTTTACTTCTGTCCTTCCTCCATGGAAAGCACAATTAATAGAAGCCAATGAGGCTTGGAGGCATTTCGGCAGTCTCTGTGTGATCTGAATCTCAGTTTCCGTGAATATTTGCAATTACTTCAGTAGATCATGATTTTGCCAAGGGAGCACCAGAAAAAGAGAAAAGCCTCCCTGTATTGCCAAGCTGATCAAATCATACTTTTGGATACTGTTTCAGGAGGGACCCTGAGCACACAGTGCCTGGAATAAACCGACTGATATTCGCTCCACCAGTTCGGGGTTTTTTTTGCTAAGAATGGGAGATCTGCATTTGAGTCAACCCTTGGCTGGTTTTCAGGTCTGGAGAATGGCTGAAAGAGTTTTCCTGGAAATCTAGTGCCTTTCTCCTACTTCATGACTCTCTTTCTATAGCTCTAGTAATTTCTGGACTTGCCGAGTTAATTAGTGTGTGTAATTGGGCATTCTGGTAGAATGCAGCAAACCCAGTGAGAAGCAGGCAACGCTTAAAAGTTCAAAGCTTGCCTTTAATTCAGCCAGCCTTCTTACATATTCAGCCTTGTTTCGCTCTACCAGTCAGTTGCTGAACGGAAGGATAACACTCTTTATTCCAACCTCATACTTACCTAGCCCCCGGGCAGCTCCAACCCCCTCCTTTTAATTATCACTCCAAAAGCATAGAGCCCACGGTTACATGAGTCACAAATTATATCTCCTGGCAGTGCATAAAGCTCCTTTTCACACCTACAGAGGATGAGTCATTAAAAAATAGAAAAAAAAAAAAAAGGAAATTCAACATTCCCCATCGATAGAAGCAGAAGGAAAAACATCAAAGAAGAAATTACTGATGGACATATCACCCCAAGTATAGCCAGATCCCTTTGAAATGGACAAAACATGGAGTTTGTCTTCAGGTGAGTTTTTGTCTCAAAAAGTGCCGTAGTAAGGAAACAGAGCTATTAAGTTCACTACAGCTCTGCCCAGCTGTTCTCTAGTTGAGAACAGCAGGAAAAGTCAACCTTGCAACAGGGGGAGGGAAGGGAGATAGACCATGTGGGGAGGACCTGAAGCATCCTCCCATGTAAACTAGGAATTTGTTCCCTGTGCTTGTGAAGGTTAACCAGGGAGGGGAGAGACACAGCACGAGAAGCATTGAAGGTTGGGAGTGAATGCAACATCAAAATTTACTGCTTGGTCCTGGATCTTGAACAGAAACTGAAGGCATCTGTGGTATTTCCACTACATGTAGGCATAGGGTGGGTAGGAGGAGACCTCCAGTCCAATCTCCTTTTCAAAGCAGGGCTGACTTTAAAAGAAAATCAGGTTGTTAAAGGTCTTAGCCATCTTGATGTAGGTCATTCATTCTGTACGTACAGGAGATAAATGGACAATCTCACAGGAGGACGGGGGTTGAACACACTGCCAACATGTTTCCCTGGGGACATCGTCATCTGTCATGTCATTGATAGAGGGTTATTTGTCACCCAGGGACCAATTGGGAAATTTTATATCAGTGGTTTTGTTTTGGGTTTTGTTTTTTTTCTTTTTTTTTAAATTGTGCAACTCTAGTTCATCGAAAAGGGAGATGTTTCCAGGAACATACACAAGGAAGGGAGATTTCCCTCCATCTAGGATGTTACCAGATGAACTCCTGCCTGTTGTGTTATTTGGTGGTGATTAATAAAATCTCAGGAGTGATGCTTCTAGTGAAGATAAATTTCAGCTAAACAGGTAAATAAACAAACATTAGAGGAAAAGACTGTGGGGAGGCAGAGAGCTCCATCAGCAACTGCCAGCTCAGAAAAACAATTCTTCCGAACCAGAATGTGCTGAGGAAGCTGTATGGAAAGCCAAGCCTCTTAAAGTACAAAATACCTCACATTTCTACATCCTAAATTTAAGAGAGATTGCAGTAAAAGCACAATACATGCAGTTGTTCTGTCAGTCTACAAACAGGTCTCTTCTGCCTTAAACATCTCTGGAGTGCTTTGTGGCTTTATGTCCTTGTATTGCTCTGCTTGTTCTCCACATCAGCCCTCTCTTTTGGCAAAGTTTGAGACACTGACACCTGAGCTCTTTTCAGTACCAGAAGTTCAGAAAAATATCCTTTTTTCCTTCTCCTCCTCCCCTTGTCAACCAAGCCAAGAATGTCTTTCCTCCCTTTGCTCCTCTAGGAGCAAGAAAATAAATATCAAAACCTTTTGAGCCCTGCTCTTTCCATAATATATACATACACTAGTTGAAGGCTATAAAGGTATTTGTTCTTTAAATCCTTTATTTTCATGTTTCCCTTTTGTTTTCTTCATAGCGTTTGTAAGAATTTCATGTGGCTGTAATTTTAAAATCAGAATAACCATATTGTCCAGTAGGCAGAACCCTACTTTTTCATGAAGTAATTTCTCAGATCAGCTAAGAAAGTCAATGCCAAAGATATTTAAGATTTTAAACTGACATTGGAAAAGCATGGGCCTGGACTATGGTAAAAGACAGAGGTAGCTGCTTTAAAATCGGCTGGAGAGAAGTTAACATGTTGGATAGATGTTGTCCAGTCCAAATGTTCCTGCACTCCTGATCCTACAGCAAGAAGATCTGCAGATCTTCAGAAAAACCACTCAGCTGATGACAAGTGTCATTTTACAGGATCTTGTTCCTCCACAGCATGACTCAGAGTACAGTGCTTAACAAGACGGGAATTGAACTACGCGTAGCTGTTTAGTGGGGTTAATACACCAGGGTGCGTGCATGCTGAAAGACCGTGACGCAAGCTCTTGGTCTGCCTCACACCGGTCCCACCTCTCCCAAAGGACACCGCCAGCCAGCCAGAAACAGAAAAAAACAGTTTCTTGCTGTATCAATACATATATTGCCCAAGAAAGGATTACATGGGGAAGGAGGAATTTGTTCTCCAAACTTTACGTATATGCCTATGCTAATAGATTAAAACATCTGGCACTGAAGCCAGCTGGCTTATCCATACTATTGAACTCTCTTTCCTTTCCAAAGGAGGCTGGGATCCATGCTGCCTGCTGAGATGTTCCCCTGGCCCATTTTATCTCCTAAACTATGCCTAAGATTTGTTGGAGAATGCTGATACAGACCAAAATCATCACCATTCTTACAATTTAGCTGTGTAGAAAACATAACTTCAGTGCTCGAAAACATGGTATAGCAAGGCTTAATTCGCTAATATAGGTAAGAAGGGCTCTTGATGACTTTTCTCACATCCCTAGAGATGATCCCTCTAGGCATGTGGGTGTTTTGGTGTTGCTTGGACTGTTTAACTTCATGCTGGACTGGAATGAGCACAAGACAAACCCACAGTCTTCCCCATGACGTGGGTGGCCAAGTAATCCACTTGTGAAGCCATGTTCCACGCTTTCTTCTGGCCCAAGCTAATTTTTTCCTATATCATAATACAGTTTGAACAGGAAAAGTGGCAAATACTCTTTCGCTCTACCTTACTGATCCTAGCAATCATATGAATGATGGAGGCTTGAATTTGGAGTCAAAGAAGACCCCACTCCCTTGGCAAGGGCTTTCACTGGTGAGGTACAATAAAAAGACTTATTCTGGCCAGTTTTCAGAGGAAACTCAAGAGTGAAACTGTTTGATGCCTCAGTCTGTCAGTGGGAACCAGATTTTCTGAGAAGAAAGGCTGGATCAGCATCTCAGGTGACTTCAGAAGAGGAACTCAGTCAGGGTTTGGCTCTTTCCCACTCTCCCAAGCCAGTCTGGGACATGTGCAGAAGCTCTCAGCTGCTGGACATTGCTAGGAAAAAAGGGAGGTGCCTATGGAGCCATCAGCTGTCAGACAGTGTTGGATTATTATCCAAACATATTGGATTTAGATACGTAAATTCTACTTAAATAACTTCTCATGTGCCTGAATCCTCCACCGAGCATGGCTGTGGAGGATTCATAACCTCACTCATTTAACCTGGACCTCGTAGGGAACAGTTTGCTTTTGCTTCTTTGCATACATTCATCTTTTCCTTCCTAGCTTTGCGTTGCAAGAACTAAAATGAAATAAAGGCTGCTTTATTCTGGAAGTTAGGAAATACTGAAGGTGGTATGAATGTTTCTGTCTCGGTGAGAGCTCCAGTCTAGGAAAACTGAGACAGTGCGGTGTTGGGCTTTTACAAAGCACTGTGGGGGACAGAAGTCCAGCACTAACCCATTAAACTAAGCTCTGACCATAATACTGACTCCTGCCTAGCTGCTGGTTCCTTCTTCATCTTATCTTCTCCCCATCCTTGTGATGGTTAATGGACATTAATTCATCCTGACTTTCCAGGGAAAACAAATGTCAGTCATTAGCTATGGGAAACCCCAAATCAAGTAATTATTACTTGCAATGTGGTAGTACTGAATGCCCCTAGACAGGGTGAGGGATTCACTGTGGTCAACAACACTCAGACATGTAGGACAGGATTCATTTCACCTACCAAGAGGGTACATACCTACGTCTCAGTCGATCATCTCAGATTTGCTATATGGTCAACAAAGGAAAAGAAGCACTTTCAGGGCACATTTCGTCTAAACTTGTTTCATTATTGACTTTAGCCTGAGATGAGGTGATGAAAGGAGTCTTGTACCTCTACATAGCATTAGCTTCCTTTTGCAAAGTGGGAATGTAAAATTACTACATTGACATTCTTCATCATGGGGAAAAAAAGTTTAAAAGAGGGACAGAAAGTGCCTGAAGCCTTGTCTTCCACACACTCATCCATATTTCACCTGTGTGACAAGGAACCACACCCTCTCAAAAAATCTCTACCTTGTCATAGATCTCCACGGGTGTCAAGTCCCTTGATGACAGAGCAAATCACGATTATCCAGTGGCAATAGCTGATGTAAAAAGAAGAGCATTCGCACCCACTGGTTCCGTTCTGCAGGTGTCAGGGTCACGGACTGGAACAAGGTAAGCTCAGCACAGACTGAAAGGTCATGCTGATGCATCCAGAAAACCTCATCTCCAGGCTGTCTTAGAAAACTCCCTAACCTATGCTCGTTTTCCACCCTGCTCTGCATGTCTGTGTTTCCTGTCACTTGTGTTCTCTTAATTGCTTGGTTCCAAATGGTAGTGAATTTCTAGCAACGTACTTTTTCCTTTTTGGCTTGATTATTTAATAATCAAGTCTTTAATTTTTCAAATTAAGAAACAGGATTATCAGCCACTGATTTGTCCACCAATGGCTATAACTTTGCTCCCAGAAAAATGTTTTCAAACAAGCCATTTAACCTTTTAGGCTGATGGTTGCACAGCTGTGGATTTTGAAGCACAGAAAGGTGAAAAGAGATTGGACCCCAAAAAAAAGTCTAGAGCTACTATCACCCAAAGAAGTGTGCTTTGAGAAGTTTTGAGGATCTGTATTTCTTCCTGCCATTGACCGTCCGTGCAGGCCTGTCCTTGTCTTAGAGGTTTTTAACTCTTAGTAAAATACGGGAAGTACAATAGTAATCTATTAGACATCACTGTTAATTAAACAGCACAATGCAGAAATCTTCTTAAGGGATTATCTGCGATAGAACCCCAGGATTAACACTGCTTATGCTCAGAGGTTCATATGACAGACCACCAAAGTAGTGGGTATGCGGTCTGCAAAATAAATGCTATTATTTAATAATCAAGTACTTAATTTTGCAGATTAAGAAACAGGATTATCAGCCACTGATTTGTCCACCAATGGCTATAACTTTGCTCACAGAAAAAGCAGGATTAGTCACTGATTAGAAAGAATCAAAAGTTAAAAAAATCAGTATGCTATTGCTCAGGCAACACAATTTGAGTCCTGTCTTTATTACAGCTTCCCATTTGGGGCCTTCTAGTTTGTATTTTCTCTAACTGGGAAGTGGGAATAATAACATATCCCATATCATAATCCCAGGAGAATGTATTTCTTTAAGTTATCTGAGTTTTATCTATGTATATAGAGATAATATAACATGCTAGGTACCATTACGTTTAGTGCTCCCAACATACTCTTTTGCATTAAAAACATAGACAATGTCTCTCATAGTGCTTTGCTTCCTTATCTTCACCCCTGGGAAAAATCTTCTCCCCTGGGAAAAAAGCATGTAAATTGGAGTGCTGATTTGGTTAGATTTTCTTTTGATATATCTATTCCTGAGCATTGTGTGTTACAGAAAGGAAATAAAATGTAAATTCTTCATTCTTGGAACAGAAAGTGTTGCTCAAAGTAATTATGAGAGGGGAAAGAAAAAAGAAATGTATACTGTACATTTAAGGCAAATAAGGCAAATACAGCACTTTTAGGAAATGAAGCTGAAATGAAGGAATCAGATTTGGTGTCTTAGATTGAGCTTAATCTCAAAATGCAGTTTGCTGTCAGGAAGGCTCAGTGTGGGGGCTGCCTGGGTGCTTCTCCTCTGACCTTCCGCTTTCCAGAGGCCAGTGATAAAATGCGATGACCAGACAGCTGGCAACAAGCAATAAAAGAGTAGACCCTCAGGGAGAGTTATGAGAAGGAGAGATAGTGTGATAAAGGAAGACAGAAAAATCGTAGTGGAATTAGCAAACAATAGCAATAACAGAAGGAAAAGTCAATAAATACGGAATTGATTTTCTGATGTTCTCTGTGTGTGTGTGCAATGCTACTAACTGTGACTTTTTAATCAGTTGAGCCAGTCTGTATTGGTTAAGTATTTTTCTGCCTGAATAAGACTGTAGCTTGAATACCTTACCATCTGAGCTGTCTTTGCATATTATTTTATCTCCCATAAGGTTCAGCTGAAAGAGGAGACCTCAACCTTTACAACTGAGAGATCAGATGGGAAAAAAAGAATGACTGTAACAGTATTCAAAGGAGAAATAATTTCCCTTGTGCACCAAACTCATCAGTTTGGGTTCAATTTATAAAATAACTTTTCTCATGACTGACAAAAAGCTTGTGGTCGTTTCTTTTGCTCTTCTTTCACAGCCAAAGGGGAGCTGAAGGGAAACAGACTGAAAGAAGGTATTTTCTGAAGCTTAATGAAATCTTCTAGCAGGATTAACAATGAATTGAAAAGGGGGCAGCTCTGAAGCAGGGACTTTCTGAAGTGTGCTTCTAATATTTTATAGAAAATGTATGTGAATTTTCCAGTCAGCCACAGAGACTCAGTAATCAACACTGCCCACCGAGCAAAGTTCAAACAGAAAATTCCAAAGATTTAGCCTAATTCTTGTTTACTTATTTATAGCTATCCATAAAAACAGAATGGGATTTCACATTTTAATACACTGAAAGTTCCCTTTATAACAGCTGTGTTATTTTTTACATTCTTTTCCACTTTTTTGCTGTCCCTTTTTAAGGAAACAAGTGAACCAGAGGGCCAGTAAAGCAATGTAAACTGCGGTACACTACCCATATACTACACGTGCTTGTATAACAGCACACTGGTTAATAGCTACTGGATTTTTTTCCCTTCCAGATTTTGTTTTTAAAGTGTGAGGTTCACAATTTGTGACCACTGTGTGCATTCACAGTCACTGGGCAAGCAATTAAAATAACGTATTTATAGTGGTCTGGTCCCATGACCCTGGCAGTCACTGGAAAAAACATTCTCACTGACCTCAGTAGATTTTAGCCCAGCTGTTTCATACAACGTTCCCACCACCATGAGCCAGCAGAACTGGTTCAGAAAGAAATCTGATCTTCAGCTTGGTCTCCAGTGTTGTGGTGGCAAAGTCAATTGGTCTGGCTGGAAATCAGTAGGGTGGAGGAAGAGCTAGACTGGGCCATACAGACATGACTCCAAAGTCACATATTACACCACGGGAGACTGCATTGCAAAGGCAACGACTGAGGACTCTCTCTATAGACATAGAAGTAATAACTCAGCCAGTTTCTTCTGCAAAATGGCTCTGGGATCCTCCTGGATGGAGACGGCTCACGAGGTATCCATGGCAGTGCCACGCTGCAATCCCACAAACTAGCCCTGAGCTGGCTGGGACTTCCCTGCGGCACAATGTGCGTGTACTGGGGGATGTTGGCTTTAGCCTCCGCACGCTGCTCTGCCTGGGATTGCAATTTAGCCCCATCGACCGAGTCTGTTGCATCCTACTCCAGACCCAACTGGTGTGAATTCAGCTCAAGGGCATAGATGTTCCTGCCTTGGAATGTGAATGTTCCACGATGTCAGTGTAGCACTCCCCCAAAAGGACCCTTATATATGTATAATGACTGGTAAAATAGGTTATGTTGTCACACACTACTTCCATTCCCTTCCCTAAGCCCTGGGTTAAATGTCCAGCAGACGTGTACTGCTGACTTCTCTGCCTCTCCTACCAAACAGAGAGAATCTGTTCTGTCCTCAGCTACTGATAACTCTGATAATCTGTCTTTTGCCCTCCTCCCCTGCTGTCTTGCCTGTGGTCATCCAGATTGCAATTTAGCAGGTCCCACCTCGCTCTGGCATCTCCCTTTGAGGCCCACCTCCACCTAACATGTGCCCCTCACGTCCCTGCACTGCTTTTAGCTGCTGGAAGTCCTTTTGCCCTCTGCAGAGCTTGTGTGCGCATTTTCCATAAGGGAAGGTACTGACTTCTCCCTCCCGGCCATTAAGTTTGCACCGATCAATTTTTTATTTCCTTCATGTTAATCTCACCCTCCTATTGCCCTTTTGCACCATCCCATACCCCTGCATAAGTGAGGGTTGATGGTTGCTATTCACCCTGTCTCCTTGCACCCCAATATCCAACTAATTGTTTACGAATCTAAGCCTTGGGGTACCCTTAGAAACTGGGATCCCTCACCTTACATCACAGAAAAGTACTGAAGAAAAGACAAAATTAAGAGTAGTTACACTGAAGATGAATGTCAGTGGCCTCACTGATCATTGGATCTAAGCCTCTCGCATTTACACCCAGTGCTATTCCCTTTTGCTTTCCTTCAGGAGATGTGTATTTGTTTATATATATGGACTATATATAAGCATAAACTACCTGCTGTGTGTTGACAGGGAAGTTATGATGATGCTGAGCTGTCACTGCAGACCAAGCAAGGCTGGAGAGACATAAGGAGCCCCCAAAATTCTGCTTGTTCATCTTTCTCACCAGCACCCCTCCATTCTGCTGTCGGCAGGATCCCCACACCTCTGCAGTGTGATAATTAGAAATGTCAAGCAGCAAATTCCCTCTACATAACAAACCAGGCAGCAAGTCGAGACGGGCAGGGTGTGTCTTTTGTGGGGGTTTAGAGGCTTCCTTGGCTTTAACACTGATGTTGATGGCACCTGCTGTTCCTTCTCCCCCTTGTAGGTATCGCTTCCATCACCCCAAGTGACCTATGGTTCTTTCTCCTGAAAGTGCCTTTGAAAGCCAGAGGGATAAAAAAAGAACACACATAGGGTCGATTAGAAAGAAATCAGTACCCATCTGCAATTTTTGGTCTGGCACTTCTTGCAGCCTGATAGGAACCAGCCACCTCTGGCTGGAGAGTAAAACTTCATGAGAGGTTATCCCCAAAATCTGGATACTAGCAGGGAGAGGAGAAGGGCACCTTGCTTAATTCCCTTACGCAAACTGTGACTGTGCTGTGGGAGGATTAGTCAGAGCCACTTCCAGGTGACAGATCTCAGGAGGATTTGGTCACACTTGCAGGTATGATGATGCACCAGAGCCTTGGAACCAGAAGTGTATGTATTTTTTCGAACTAAATACCACGTATTACTCACCAATGTGTATTATGATCCCCAGTTACATTATGCAAGTCCTGTGCAGAAGGGAGAACAGTCATCCCTGGGGTGGAAGGCTTGCATTCGAACCCCTTCTCTGCTGGGAAGGACATTTTGGTTCAACAGCAAAAAAGTTTGAAGAAACTTTTCCTCTCCCTTCTACCCAATAGGTCGTAGCTCAGATAAACTCAAAGTTAGTGGTTATTTTCTTTTTGAAATAAAAATATATGCATTTGAAAGTGCGTAATTTTGTTTCATACAAAGGAAAACACTTTTCTGTGAGATGCCTGCTTGAAACAGGCAATAAAAAAAGCAGGAAAGGAAATAATGAGCGTGATTACTGAGTTTGTTCAGTACACTGTCGTGGTTCAAAATTCAGGCTCAGAATTAAAGCAGAGACTGGATTTTCATTCAGGTCTTTTAAATGCTGGCAGAGTGCCTAGCCCATGCTGGAGTTAAGCTCTTACTGGTCTTATCGCTGAAGTTGTTCTGCTTTGCCTGATATATTTACAGCAAGTGTAGATGGAGACTGTATTTTGCAGGTGTGTGTGCTACCCAGCATGTTTTAAAGCCTATTCATTGCTATCTTCACTTCAGTGAATATTTACACGTTTCTATGCAGAGCAAAACAGCATCAATGGGCAGAAACCTTGCAGTGTCCTGTGTGAAGCACTTTTCTTCTTGAGAGACAGATTTTCTTTATTCAGAGAAGGGAGTTTAACCCACAGCATGGTTCACCAAACAGTTATTGTCCCTAAGGGTAATTGCAGAGGTTTTATTGTAAGTACAAAATAGTGATTAAACATAACGGCATTAAAATATTTAGCCAACGTCATTAGAGAAGCAGGTAACAAATTTATTGCTGTGGCAACACAGGGAAACTCTGCACCATGGGGAGCTAGAAGAAAAAAAATCCAACCAGCCTTTTGTTTCCTTCCCCAAATAGATAGGAATGCAGCAAATATCTTCCCAGCATTAAGAGGCGCTGGCTATTGCTCGTTAGTGACGTCAGTGTTGAGCTTAGCACCATGGTGCAAGGAGAATTTGCCAAACACCACAGGGGTGGCACAGAGGACTTTGTCGGTGCCTGGAAAGCAGCAGAATTTCTTTGTTGGCTTGAATGGGCTTTGTAAAAATAATGAATGGATAGATGGCTAAAGAGAGCACATGTGAATAGATGTTTCCATCTGCAGATTAATTACCTTTGGGTAGAGTCCATCATTGTCGTCCAACACCTTCTTTTCAGTGGGAAAAAGTGCATCCTTTAGGCAAAAATGTTTTTGCAAACTTAATGACTGCTTTTCAGTCATTAAGAGCTGTCCTGCTCTCCACATCCCTAACATCTTCTCCCCATTCTCTTGGGTTATGTCTGTGCTTGACCCAGAGCTCAAATTAAGCTCTCAAATCTCAACAGCTCTTGAGGGACAAAACAAGCAGGCAAAACTATTTTAATACATGACTCTGTCTATTGCTGCCAGGGCTGGTTTAAGTGCTGCAAAAGCCAGAACAGTTGAAAGGAAAAAATCAATGCAGGTAAAGCAGGAAAAAACTTCTAATGCTGAGACTGGTTACATGTTATATGTAGGGACCCAGACTGAGCTAAAAACCCAATAATGGCCATGGGGACTTCAGGCACGCTCGTAGTGAGCCACATGAGTCTCTAGATAGACTCGCAAGCACCAGATCATATTCCCCAACTACTAAAACTTAAATTTCTGAACTAGGTGACATTTACACAGTTCCAACCTGTCTTTTCTTTCTTTAATCAAAATAAGACTGAAATTAAAAATGATTAACCACTAATAACCTCAATTTTTGACAGAACTACTTCCGTGAGAACCTGAGTAAAGCTAGATAGAAGTTTGGTCAAAAAATAGGATGAGATCACATCATCCAACAATGTAATATGTCCCTCTTGGATGGAGCATGATGCATTATTTGTAATTTCATAGTATTCAATGGCTCCAAATGAGACCAGGGTCTGACAGAGAGATTTCCTAGCTCTGGCCAACACACCGGGTTATAATCAATTTATATCTCACAATTCTAACAGGTGAGAAATACAGGGAGAGACACTCCTTTCAATGGCGCACTGCAAGTGCTATGAATCGAGATCGGCAACCTTCCAGGAATGCCCGGTTTTATGTACACGCTGTGATCTGCAGTTTCCAAGCTTTTGAATAACTTCATCTGATAAAATAAATAAAGCTGCTACCTCACAGACTAAAATAGAAACCCCACAGAAAATACCAAGGATGCAAGTGCTAAAATGATCGCAGGCGACACAAACTGCTGGCAAATGTGAAAACTGACGTCATCCTTCATTCGTACATATTCCCTGTCTATAAAAATAATTTTAGGCTAAGCGGGCCATCTCTTGTCATAGAACTGTGACTCAGTTCCCTGTGCATCTTGCAGCATCTACAGAAATATGGCTCTGGCAAGTGGTACTTTAGAGAGTCTTGGACCAGAGCCTTGTAGGAGACGCAAGGTATCAAGGGAAAAGTAGCAGCGATGAATCCAAATACCAAAGATGGGCTGTCTGATGGACATGGGGTGGTATGTTGAACCCTTAGCACATCTCCAATGGTGTAGTCCTGGAGATGCTGCAAAGGATCGTGTAAGGAGGGGAAGACTGGTAGGAAGCTGATGGTGTATAAGGGATAAAACTGATACAGTCTGGTGAGATTTCAATCAGAACAATAAATACATTGCAGCCTTGCTGCATCTCTTTCAGCTCTTGCAAGTGCTTCAGGGATGGTGCTGATTTACTACATATTTTGGAGGCCCCACACACACTGCTGAGACGTACAAAGTACTGAAGGAAGAACCTCAGAAGTCTTTGAGGGATTGAAATGTCCGAATTTCCATTAACCAGGAGAAAAATAGGAAATTAAAACCCCAGCGGTAGCTTTGCAATCTCAGTAAGTACAAATCTCTTGTTGTTTTGCAAACTAGGGTATTAGTGACATTAATGAAGCAACTTCATCTTCCTGAAGCACCATCCAACACAGGTGCAGGACACGTGGGAAAGTTTGCTACATGGGACAAAGGGAAATGCAGAAGGACAAGGGAGGAAAGAACACATATTATAGCTGGATTTTTGTTGACAGGGCTTTATACTGGACTCGTGATTTTTTCTTTTTTGTTTTTTTGAAAGTTGCCTGTCTCTCCTTGTCAGCCTAATGCTCGAAAATATCAATAATAGTAAACAAGGCACTCCATCCTTTGCCCCAGGAGCTACATGGATTCTCAGCTGGAGATATTTCCTGTATAAAAGCTCAAAGCTCCAGGAATCTTTGTGAGAAGAATAGAAGTAATAAGATCAGGAGATGTTGCATGTAGTCAGTAACAGTGCTCTGGGCAGCTGACATCTCCTTTGGGGGAACTCAACACGAAAGAGAGAAAGGATGGGAAATGATACAGCCCTTGAAAAATGCCCGATTGATGGTCGAGCAGGAGTCACTATTGAAACAACAGGACATTTGACATCTTGGCCACAATTCTGAAGCTGATCCAGGTCTTTTACTTATTACCCCCAGCTCCATCCACCTAGCTGTTGCTCAGCTGTCAGTGACTACCCCTGTATTTTTCAATTAAGGGATATTTTCTGGCACTTGAGGCTGCCAAGCATGGAACAAGCCACATCTATACTATTACTCTTTTACCCTCCAGAACAAAGTAGCCACTTCCAAGCTGCAACTGCATTCCGTCCCTGACCCTGGGTGAGTCCCTGCTCCTGCTCAGGAGTTGTTGAGGAGTGTGCTAGTTGGCCCAAGAGGATGCTAGCAATCCAATGGGATAAAAAAACCCAAACCAAACCAAACAAACAAACAAAAAAAACACACCCCCCCCCCAATTTTCAGCATCTAGCAACATTCCCTGACACATTTTAATTTACTGCTGTAGACGAAGCCAGCGTGAAACAGGTCATGGTTTAACAGCAGTTCTGTTTATAAAGGGCGAGCAGATGATTACTGGTGTGAAATGTGTTGCAAACATTAAAGTGCACATCATGCATTACAAACACCTTCAGACGAGGTTTTTCAGACAGTTCTAGGAGACCTGCTGATTTGCATATTAGTTAACAATTTATTCAGCTGTCAGCAGTGACATATTAACCATTCAAAAGTGTTAAAGGAGACGTTTTTAAACAGACTGCAAAGGCTCCAGTATCTGATCTTAAGTAACTGTAGCAGCTTCATTGGAGTGGAGTTGCGCAAATCATCGGTGGGAAGGTCAAGTCCCTGTCCCATCAAGCCAGATCTGCAGCTCAGGCCAGTTGATGCTACCTAGAAAACTTCCATAGCTTTGTCTAAGGCACCATAAGAAACTGGGGTCATCTGAGGTAGGTTATTTGGGTATTTTTCACAGGCTGTAGGGGAGCTTCAGGTAGCTCTTCACTCCATCAAGGTGTATGGAGCCGGATTTTGGAGAGACCTTGGTGAAAGGGAGGAGAAGCCTGCCTTCACTGGCAGAAGAGATTGTGCAAGACCTCGAATTCAGTGAGGACAGATTAAGAAGCAGAGGTGGAATTTGGACAAAGTATGAGAATATTAACAAGACATTGAAATGTGATGCAGCAAGATGGGGACAGCGTAGGAGATATTCCCTTCAGAGGTGTCCGTACTCCTCATCACCCAGAAAGGGAGGAGTAGAGTAAAAATAGCTCCAGGATAGCTATGGTACACAAGAATTCCAGGCTGTTTGTGCCACCAGACAGGCACAGTCGTGTCTCTCTGCCAAATGGCCAGCTGAACAGTCCCCATGTTGCCCACCCAAAGTGTTTGCACCGCACTGCTCTTTGGCTTGTCCATCATGGCAAGGTTTGAGGCATGCCGTAAGAAATCTCTGCTCTGCAGCCAACAGGCACTGCAATGGTACAAACCATCATCAAAGACAGGGCTAGGGACGTTGACTTTCAGATGTAACCTTATGTCTCCCTGTCATAAGCAAGCAGGGATAAAATTAGAAATGGCTTGCTTTGGTTCATTAGCTATGTCTGGGGATCTCTAGTGGTAGGAAACATTCTTCACTAACGAGCAAGGGGAGGGGCAGAGACATAAGCAGGGCATTTTTTCCCATACTCTGTCTGCAATGTTCTCCTTTGGTATTCACAAAGGTGGCACCTGAGTGCCTTGCAAGTGTTAATGAATCTCCTCACGTCTCTTGGTTGTATTTACTGTGCATGACTTATTAAATACAATCCAGGCCATGGGAATCTAAGAGGAATTCAAAGACCCATTTGTACTGTGGCACAGTCACTTCTGTTCTGTTCAGTCCTCTTGGGCACAGTTGGAGACATGAGAATTACCCATTTAAGTGTAATAAAATCAAACCCATGTAAGCTATTACTCGCTATTAAAGCTTTATGCAATGTGCAGTAAGAAAGAAAGCAAGGTTCCTGTTCTTTTCTTTTCAACTTGCAAATCAAGACATGTGTATGAAGTTCTTTGAATAGTTCCAGTGAAAAACCCAAGGAAAGTAGGTCATGAGGAGCTCTCTGGAGGATGGCAAAAGGCCTCTTATGTAAGGTGGAATTTCCCACTTGCGTCCTGGTAAACACTGAGTTATTTCCCATCTGGTTGGCACTTAGTGTGGGACGGTTTCTGTTGTAGAGCCAACCACACCTCAGTCTCTGCTTCACCCTGATGGGGAGGACATTTGCAAGCAGCAGAACAGGGTGATTTGCAGAAGCTAAAGAAACCCCGCGGGAATTTGTTCACCTCACTCAGCTCTCATCACAGGACAACCTGCAGCACATGGCCATGTGGCGTGAACCTCTAAAACCTTCTCCCACTTATCCCTGTGATCACGTTCCCCAGGTGGGATCTTTGTCTCTCACCCCAACTTCTCAACCTCTTCCACCCTTCATTTTTCCTCCCAAATAGCCTTTCATCTTGTCATCTCCTTACGATCCCTCCCCACTCTGGCTGTTCTCAGGTGTTACTCCACACAGCTCGCACCCTGTGAGGCCGATGCCAGCCCATCACCACGATGACCTCAGAGATGACTGGGTCTAATTAATCAAGTCGGCCCACAAGTCTCACCTCCCTGCGCATTGCAGCTGTGGGCTTAGATGCCAGAGCTTGCACCCTGAACGAGCATCTGAGGAGCAAATAAAATACATCACCTTGTCTCTACATGAGCCTTGGGACCCTTCCCAGCCCCATGTCCTGCTTCTCACATCAAAGCGTAGGCTGGTTGAAGAAGGGACCTGCTCTCCTTTCGTTAGGAGTGACCACAAAACTGGGGCTTTGTGTTGCCTGGGATGCTAAGTCCTGCTTTCAAGCAAGTGATACAGATGAGCCATCTGAGCTTTGAAAACAAGTGATGCTTTTGGTTTTCCGAGGGAATTTAGAAAAATAATTCAGTTTTCAAATCTGGGGGCTGAACCAAAAAGCCTGATTAAAATCAATTCTTATCCTGGCCAGTGTGTATGATGCGACATTATAGAAAAACCTTACACCTTCTTCCCAAGTATACTTTTTAAAATGAAAGAAAAAGTAACTTTAAACTGGAATAAATCATTATATAAAAAAATTCCTGGTTTTCAACTTTTTTTTTTTTTTTTTTAAAGAATGTAACTTTCCCTGAGCACTTAGGGAAATTTTTCACTGAGGAGGAAAGAGCTTTTCATGGCATTTTTATGTAGCTGAAGAGGCCATTGTTGTTCCGCTGTGTGCTTAACTTTCTTCACAATGAAGATAATTATAAATATATGTACTGTTATAAATAGGCGTATACGAATCTATTTTTCTAAATCTGTGTATATGTTCCTTACATTATATCCTGGATAAAGCTGGAGTGGTGGCGTAATACATATAATGGGATGAGTTAAATGCCAGCACAGAGTGGGTGAATCTGGTGTTATTCCAAACACTCCAGCAGGGTAGAAAATTTCAAAAATTCACTGACGAATAAAGGCGAATAGCTTCAAATGGTGTTTTCTCCTTTTTAGGAACTTCTGCTCCTGAAGACTTTGGCGTTCTAAAGTAAAGGAAATTCACAGGTAACCTCTACTTCTTGTATTCATTTGTGCTAAGGAGCTGCCATTTTTAGAAATGGTTTACCCATCCTCTTCTGGAGGTCTCCTGGTTGGATTCCATGTCTGCTCTTGCCAAGAAGCATTTCTGCTGCAATGTTCATGCTGAATAAGCCTTACATTATTCCAGCTCTGTGTCAGAGTAACATCACTGCTTTCAAGAGAGTTTCAAGGACCTCAAAAGAGAGATAACATAACAGCAAATCAGTCCAGGAATGCCAACACTAGGTCTTCAGTCTTCCCAGTCTTTAGAGTTTTTATGCTCAAATCTAGGTATCTTCATTTGCTAGACTTTTTTTCTTTCTTCTGCAGGTTTAGGTGGTGATTTCTTGCATTTTTCAGCCCTCTCTAAGTCACAAAGACCTTTTCAAGAAAAAGGGACTTCTTTGGCACAACTCATGGGATTAAGGGGGGGTGACTGTGTGGCCACAGCTCAAACAGTGTTTCCACCAAGAGACGTCACTTACTTCTGCTCTTGGCAGCACAGAGATCAGACTGTGCTGTGGCACTCAGGAGAAAGCAAGAAGAAAAGGTCAAGGAGGCTAATTTGTAATTAAAGGGATGTAATTAAAAGGATGAGTCATTCCACAAGTGAGCTGTGAACCTTAGCTCATCTCTTATCTATGTGCACACGCTGATGTCTGCTAGAAGCGGAGGGATGGAGACTTGCTTCATTTGAATGTTAAACATCTGTCTGGGGCTTCATGGGCTTGTTAGAAAAAACAGGCTCTAGACTTCACAGCCCACAAAGAGGCCTCTCAAGCTGTCCCTGCAAACCAGTTCCAGGTAAACTCCGTCCTCCTTCTCAGTATAATCGCTTCTTCATGTCTCATTTCTTCTGGGAGTCATTTACCAAAAAAAAAAGGAGTTTTTCTGACAAGGATGCACCTGGAAACCTGCTGGGAGAGGTGCACTGGAAGGTTCTCCGTGCAGAAAGGAAGTTTTTGTAAAGAGGAGAAAGAGCAAAGCAACAACGAGGAGTTGGGAGGAGGATCACAAACCTAGGGACACAGGGATATGGTCAAGTGCAGGGTGAGACAGAAAAGATTTAAAGTCTCCAATGTTTGGTTGAGGTCAGTGAGAAAGAAAAGATGAGGTCATTCAGCAGGAACAAGAATAAATCTTCTGAGACCCACTGCTGCCTTCTCTCCTCTCAGAGATTCTCCTATGACTAAGCAGAACGGAGTCTGGTTGAAGGAATGAAAAATTTTTTTGCTGAAAAAGATGTTTTTCTGGCATCTTGTGCAACCTGAGGTTACCAAAGGCAGCCAAGATTTCTGCAGGACACTGGCTGATTCGGTGCAGGGTCCAGGGGAAACCTGTGCCCACGTACAGAAGATGCTGTAGTGCTGGTGGGACACACATTCACGTCTCTGCTGGTCCTACACATGGGTGTGCAGGTGTCTCCATCTCAGCTGGAGACGAGTTTTAAGAGCATGTGGACCTCCTCACAGCTTAAAAGGAAATCTACCTTCATCTCTGCTTTTAACTAGCGATGTCAGGCCACAAAATGAAGTGATTTCTGGGCAGATACGTGTTGTGTTTTGCAACCCAAAGCTATATGGAGAGGTAGAAATCGCAACTCTGTAAACCTTTCATACAAAATCCACAAAGAGGACTTCTGTCAGGACCCACTGTTTATGGACAAGAAGTTTTGTTCATAGGACAACTGGAAGTTTGCCCTAGGTCTGCAGAGCATGGCTAGCCCTTCTAGACATCTGGTTATTTGAAGTTTCACAGCATTTCTGTATTCATCATCTGGATCCTGATGGCCTGAGAAGGAGTTCCTTTCCTTCCAGGAGTGGCTCCCCCAGGTGGCTGATTGGACACAGTATGGAGATTTGGGAGAAGGAGATGATATCTGCTAGCAAGGAGCATTTGCAATCACTGCTTATTAAACACGTCAGGAGAAGACTATCTGCTGTTGATGCCAGCAAGAAGAATGAATCCTGTAACACAGATGATGGCTTTCCTCTCTCGGACTGATGTCATTCTTTTGAAGCCCATTCAAAAAGAGCAAGATACCTGAGTGTTGTATCATCCCTTGCTGTAGGGCTGTGTTTCCCTAAACTTGTCCCGGAGCTTGTGAAGAGCAAAAGCAGATTGATGTGACTGAGCAAGTTCTCCAGAGCTAATATAATCTAACAAAATTTTGGCTGGCTCATTTAATTAGAAAGGAAAGAAATACTTCCACTAATGGCAATATACACACATGCCTATATATAAACATATATATATGTCTGTGAAAGGAAGCAGCTCTTATTTCTAATTAACTGCCTGGCTCTCCTGGCTATGCTCCAGGTAGAACTGACAGATGGTGACAAGCCACTCTCCTCTCTCCTCCCTGTATTAATGTCCTAACCAAGAGCAAATGTTTCCTCCGTTCAATGCAGAATTGCCTGAAGCCCATGACCAGCCCTTCTACTGGGTTTTTCATTAAGTCACGAATATCTGAATTCTGGCTCATTAATGCACAGGTTGTTGAAAGCCTCTAGTGCAATTAAGTTTTTGACCGGCAGCAGATTTCTCTGTAAAGGCTAAATCAGGACTGACTAGTGATGAAAGTTTATGAAGAGTGGTAGGAGAGGACAGTTGCAAAAGAAAGTCCCCAGTGAGCAAACCCACATCTCCACCCTAACCTCCCTGAGTAGAGGACAAGAAGGAAGTTCCTCCTCCCTCACTATTAGCTCCTTGGGTTCTCATCTCAGAGTAACGGTGCTTACTCCCACTGGGCCAGCATGGAGATGCTCCCTGATTCAATTCCGGTGGACTTCATGCCTGAAGTACATCGAAGATGAGGAAGGTAGACAGTGTGCTAGGCTAACAAGGACAATTTCTTCATGAAACAGTCATGTGGATAAAAGTTTGGAAAGGGTGAAAAGGCACATTTGTACCATGCAGTGAAGCTCAGATACCTGAGCTAATGCCAGTCAAGGTGACCCTAGAACTGGAACCAGTTTGGTCCTACCACTTATCTCCTCCATAGATGTTAGAGGGAGAAATTATTATCTCCAGTATGACACCATATCGTGGTGGTTAATGTTTTCAGGCTCATAGACCTATCAGCATGGTTGGAGCTGCCCTCCAGTCTTTGTTTCAGGCTCTCCAGTATCATGTTATCATACACCCAGTAAGGAAGGTACAGCAGGATCTGCTGTGCAGGGGATGTTGATCATGCTAGATGAGGGCACTGGGCAGAATTCTGAATGTGAAAGAGAGAACTTTGCATTGAATAACAAACATAAAAACGAGCCTGAGGTTCAGATCCTCATCCCCAGCTCAGGAAATGTCCGTGCGTGTTAGGAAATTGGCCCCACTCCAGAAGACCAAAGGAGCTGTACTAGAGAACGACATTGCCTGCTGCAGCTCCTAAGAGTCCTCTCCTGTATGACCCAATGTCCCCTGCCAAGAGCTCCTTCTCTCTTCCCTTACACGACGGTGACTGTGCTACAACTATTGCAGGGAAATCCCAGGATCCACGGACTGAGCTTCAGGACTCTCATTTTTTATTCTCAGTTTTGCTACTGCCAGTGGGGTGACCTTAGACAAATTTTTTACTGTTTTGTTCCTCAGTTTCCCAGTGTATATAATGGAGAATAATAACACTAGATTTGCTTCTCTTCTGTCCCTCTATCCTGCAGGGTAATGACCTTACCACTCACCAGCCCTACCAACACACCTGCTTGCTTCGCAAGTGCAAGATGCCTTTCCTCTCAAATTATCTCAGCAATTAACACCATGAAGATAACTTAGAGCAATTTTACTCTCAGCTGTACTTATGTTCAAGTCTGCTGCTACAGTTTCAGACCTGATGAGGGGCTTCTGTGCTCAACAGTGTTCTCCAGCTGCATCTGTTGGTCTCATAAACAAAATTCCATCCCCTTGTGAGCTTTCCTCCTCAGTAAAATGTTTTGGGATAAGCTATTGAGGAATGCTAAATAAGACCAGCCATGATTACATGGCCCTGTGCAGCTGACCTATAATTAATATGCCAATCGGCACGTTTTTCAGACAGATCATTTGGGTAGCTGAGGTCACAAAGAACAAGAGAGGGTCCCAGACCACATCCAATAATTGTCCTTTTTCAATCCTTCTTCTTCTGCTCTGTATATCCTGGCTCTGCTAAAGGTATTCCAGAATGGTTCCTGTATATACATCCCCACTGGCTCTTTTTCCCACTTTTTATTTCTTCTCCCAATCTTTCTCTGGTAGGTTCAGGTGAGTCTAGGATGGTCCCTATTGTGTATTTAATTCAGCTTTTAGGAGAAGAATTCAAGGAGAATTGCACTTTAAAGTAGCATATCAAGTCTGATCTCACTGTACAACTCAAGCTAGTCCATTCATTTTGCATATTTACGAACTCCAGAAACATCCCAAGATGATACATATCTGGTAGGTTTTGCTCAGCAGTGAAGCAGGTATTGAGCAGGCTGGACCCTGTGTTTTCTTTCCGCTTGTCAGTTCTTAGAGGTTAAACAATGAACAAAAGAAAGCAAAAGCCAAAGAAACATAATGGTGAATAATCCACCTGAATGATTTGCAAATATTCCTATTTTAAGATCTGCCTGTTGTCATGTTTCTGCACTTTTTGAACACTTCTTTTGAGTGTGTTCATTTTCAGGAGCTTTGGCAGGAGCAGCTATGCTAAAATATTCATAGGGGAACACTTTCAAACAAGTTAATTGCCTGGATTTACCCTGGAGACTCTCTAAGATGAGTTATGCTTACCTAACCTACAAGAAACAGCATGCTGCTGAAGCAAGAGGGGTGATTCTCCAACCAGCCCCAGGATCCACTCCACACAACTGAGCCGCGCACTCACGGCAGTGCAGGCTGCCCACTTGCAGCATTACCCTCCACCAACAATTTGTGAGCTACCAGTGCGACAGGCACTCTGTGAATCAGTTCAGATGAAGAGACAGAGCAGAAACTGTGATTTGTTTGTAGATGTGTTTTCCTGCTCCATTCCGTGCCCAGTCCCTCTTCTCTCCTGGATGCCTCCGCTTTTTTTTCATGCTGATGCCATCAGGGGAAAATGCATTAATTCTACAGTGTTTGTGTTAATTTGCATGCTAGCTCTCCTCCCCTTTTCGACACCATCTGATTCCTGCCTGACGTCTCTAAGTGCATCACATGTATTGCCCCAGATTGGTAATAATTGCAATGGAAATGGAGAGAGCAGAGGTTACACCAGTACAAAAGGAAAGGGAGTGGGTGGAAACCGAGTTACGTTTAGTGCAAAGCTGTTGACTGCTTTCTGCTCTTGTCACTAGGCCAAAAGCAAGTTCTACCATAAGTTAAAAATGTTTCTATCTCTGTTATGAACCTCTGACATATGCTAGTGAGGTCTCTGAGTCCCTGCTCAGGAGCTGGTGGGGGACTGCTTCCCAGCTTCTACCACTTGTGTTTCCTTGGACCTCTTGCCTGGTGAGATCCCACTTGCCCCTGCTGACTTCAGGGGCCAGGATGAAAGAAAAATCAAAGGCAGTGCAATCCAAAATGTGCTTTTCAAATGTTTGTCTGCCCTTTTGGAGGGTAAGAGAGCTCCCACCTTGTGGAAGCAACCACTTTTAGTCCACAGAATAGCATATGATGAGCACAGCAGTCCCCAAGGAGGCTTCAAGAGAAAACAAAAACCTGTTTGTGGGAGTGCAATCAACCGCTGTAAAACGCCTTTCCTGCAAGACTCAGGCCTATCAGTTCCTCAAGCATCAGCTTGTGTGAAAACGGTGCTGGGGAAAACTCTGAGAGTGGTTAGGGAGACAGGATTTCCCGGCAGTGCCAACCATTGCAGACAGAGCTTGTCCTCCTGATGGTCACAGCACTCATCCCCTTTGGGAGAAAGACGCTCCTTTAGGCTGTCCTGCCCCTGCACATCTGACTGTCTCAGCACCGCACACACGGGGTGGGCACTGCTCTGCAGGACCCTCTCGCTTTTCCCGACCACCCTCATCCACATGCTCCACATCCCTTGTCTCCGTTGTCTCTGGCCAACCAGGTCCAAAAGCAAGTTGATTTTCCAAACTCATCAGCAACTCTGCAAGCACCAGGGGTGAGAAATAGCACAGTGGCTCCTTTTTCATCTGAAAAGACACGTATTTGTCGAAAAGGTAGTGACCCTTACATCTGTTGGGCTAGGCACAGGGGGTGTGTGTGCTGCCTTTTTCTGTCTTTTCATTCATTGAACCCTAAAACTGGAGATGAGAGGGAAAGTAAGCGCATGCTCATTTTTATATATATATATATATATGTATATATATGGGGCAAAATTACACCATCACCCTGTCCTGGTTTCAGCTGGGATAGAGTTAACTGTCTTCCCAGTGTCTCTGGGTCTTGGATGGATAACCTGGGTGCAATCCATCAAGATTTTCCCAATGTCACAGCTCCACTGCCCCTAGCTAGCTTTCTGGCACAGCTCAAGGTACAGTGGCTTGGAAAAGAAATCCCACCAGTCTTACTTTCTTCAGCCCTGTGAATGCCACTGTCTTCACTGCTCTCCATACCCGTTCTTCATACCCAAACAGACATGCAGACAATCCTGCTCACTCCTTCCTCTACGAAAGCAGCCTGGCAGGGAGCACACTCATCACTCCCCCCTTTAGTTAATACCTGTTGCATGAAAAGTACAGCGCTGGCTACCCCCTCTGAAGAGCCTACAGTGCTGTGAATAGGTTTATAGCTTAGCTGTGATTTATGGGGGGACACGTACTCCCAGCTGCAGCCTTAAAAGCCACATGGGGGCTGAAGAAAAGCAACAGCACTGTCAACACAAATCACCTGGCACATGCTATGTGCCAAATTCTCTACAGAGAGGCTGAACACCGCTGCTGCTTTATATCCTTTTAACAGCAGCCATTCCCTTAAGTAAAATCCCCAAAGGATCCTGGTGAAGCAAATAATACCCTACACTTCAGGAGAAGGTGGGAGAAATCCAACCAATTCCTCCTGTTTGAGCCTGGGCTCTAATTCTTCCAATCTCACCCGAGGAGAATTCTTTCTTGAAGTCACACGTTTTAAAGCAGTGGGAATAGAACATCTCCTGCCCCAGAGCTTGTCTCCTGCTCAGGCCATTCCCTAGCACTTCAGGAGAAAGCAGCAGTAACGGCATCAATAAAAACACACAGAAATAAATTGAAGAAAAAGCAGAAGTTGATAAAAAAGGAGAAAAGCCTCCTTCCCAGGTGAGCAGAAGGAGCGAAGAAGCATGTGTTGACTCAGGGGAAAGCTGTGTAGTACAGACTTTCTCAGCTGCGATCCTTAGGAACTCCACAGTCACATTTTATAAAGGAGCACCTGGAACAGGAATGTCTACAGCTGAACTGCAGCCTTGTCGTGAGCAAAAGTTTCTTACCAGCCTCAACGGACAGGGGACTGAAATTTGTCTTTGGGCAATGTACCGCTCAAAAGGATTGTGAGGATCACCAAGAAGATGCTCAAGGCATAGCTGGTGTCCCAAGCTCTGTGTAGCCTTGCTGGATCCTGTGGGAGATTTGGGTGGATCTCTGGATCTGACAGGGCTTAGATGGGAATAAGTGATTTCTTTTTTCATTGCACTCCATCTCAGAGGTTAGATTTAAAGAGTTTTAAGCAATCTTATGATGAGCAGTGATTTTGATGATTACAGCCTCAGAGTTAGGTATTACTGGTTTTATGAACTTTGACCTGTCTAAAATTTTGGCTTAATTTGTCCACCTTACACAGGGAAACCCCAGACCAGACCTTCAGACCTTTCCACCAATGGAAGGTAGATAAATAAATGTTTGGCTCACGATATTAGGCAGCTCCTTAACATCTCCTGTGATGAGGTGTTTTCAGAAGGAAAACAACTCCTGTCCACCACAGCTAAGGCAAAGACTTTGGATGACTGTTCATACCTCAGACGCTTAAAAAAGATTTCCCACACTTCCACATGCCTCATGGGAGTAATTTTCTGCCTGGAAAGGTTATGTCAGCACACATTTGCATCGCAGGAGCATGGTAGAAGAGGTCAATAAATGCAAATGAGCAGGTGATCACAGCAGGGACAAGAGAGTGGTCATTGGTACCTGTTCACTAGGCTAAGGCACCATAATGCGTTCATCACCTAAATGCTAAAGGTGACAAACAATGCTTCTCTTTCCCCTTTTTGACAAGGACTTTCCTCAATTTCCCTCAACATGTTTCCTGCCTTTTTGCACTGGGGGACATCTCCTGGAGATGGAGACTGACCTAGGACTCACCTGAATGGAGTTTGGGTGAGGACTTATGATCCCAAGAGAAGCCAAACAGGTCTGCCACTCCTTTGCAGGGGTCTGCACTTCTCCATGCCACTGTGGTGTTTAATAAACCTGATGTGGTTATATGGAAGAGGGATCAAAGAAATATATTAAAAAAAAAATCTAAGGACAAAATATATTGCAAGGAGACAATATATAAAACAATATAAAACCAGGAGGTGAGATATATAACCCTGCTAAAGGAAGTCTAAGCAGTCATATTCATTAAAAAAAAAAGGCAGGGGGGGTAATCTATAAACTAAGTCCCATTCTTAATAGCTTGCTTAAAATAACACTGTGAGTTTACTTCTTGTTTCCTTTTCTTCTACACAGAAGAGGGAAAGCAAAGGCTTCAGAAGCCTTTATGATAAATTGCACGTAGTTAGAACAGGCAAGGTATTTTACAAGTTGTGATTAATAGAAATGTTTATCAAAGACAGTGTAATTACCAGACAGTTTGGGTGCCTGAAAACAGAGTTCTTAAAAAAAGATGGGGAAAAAAGCCAGAGAAGGAACTAAAAGAAAAATTCAAAGGGGCATATGTAGAAGCAAGTGGTTTTCAGTCCAAACTAGTGTCTCAGCTCTCTTTACACAGAGCAACAAGTATATTATGACAGGACAGTATGACCAAGGAAAGTAAGAAATACCTGTATTAGTGGGAATGAATGACAGCAATAAAAGGTCAGGGGGTGTGGAGGATGTCCCTACCCGTTGTTTGAGGGCATGTTTATTGAGTAAGACAGGAGTCGCATCCTCAGCCAAGCCAAATAGAACTTATGTACACATTTAAGGTTAAGTACACCCTTAAGTGTTTTGCCAATTGCAATCCCCAGGTAATTAAAAGGGCACTTTTGAGACACCATCTCAGAGCAGTGCTGGGAGACGCTTCATCAGCGGTGCCAGCTGCAGGCGAGAGTTAACCACAGCGGGGCTCCCCACGAGCAGTAATTGCAGAAAGTCAACCATGAGACTTGGCCAAGCTCCAGGCCAGACGAACACCTCCTTCAACCCGTTTTACCCCTTGAGGAGGTTGCATTTCAGCACGGGGGGAAAGTAATCACTGTGTGTTCTGCACCTTGTGAACCCTGGCTGCAAGGCAGAGTTTGCAGCTAACACCAGTGATCATATTCCTGATATGCTCAATCATTCAGCCAGTGGAGTTCTACTAGACAAATTATGTCTTTACATCGTGTTTCCAGGGATTTATCTTTAAAACTGAAGTCCACCTGTGCAGACTCATTTGATTCAGAGACTATCTGGCTCTTACTCCCTTCCCAACGGGTGTCTTTTGAAGGTCAATTTTTTTTTTAAAAAGCTGCATTATTTAGTGGATGTTGAGCAAATCATTTGCTCTTGCCATTCTTTGTTTGCAAATGGACCCAATATTTACCTCACTCGGAGCACACTGGTGTGAAGGCATTAATATTTGCAAGGTGCTTTAAAAGCCCTCAGACACAAATGAAACACCGTCCTCCCAGATAAGCCACAAAGCAAAGCTGCTCAAACAGCCTAGCTACCGCTACTGCAGCCAGGTTCAACATCAAAGCAGGAGTCACCCCAATTAGTGGATTGTAATTGATGCTTTCATGGCCAAAAATCCTCAGTTCACTGTAAATTAAACAGTGCCTGGGGATGTTTCCTGTATTGGAACACCATTGTCTGTCTCGACCCTGGAGAAGTTTTGGTCCCGGTCAACTAACACTTTGCTGGTTTGAAAAAAAACAAATGGGACATTACGGATAACTGATTTTTAAAGTTTCTTACAGAAAACAATAATTGCAAATAAATGAAAACAAGGCTACACAATGCTGTGTGGAAAATAGTCCAAACTTACAAGTAGTACAGTTTTTTAAATATAGCAAAAAGAGTAACCTATTCCTGCTGAAACTCTTGTGGGTTTTACAATCTTAAGAAACACTAATAGGGGTCAGAAGTTTTAGGTTAAGTCATGTTAAAGCTGCTGGTGTTAAAGTAGAGGGAAGTGTGAGTCTGCGCTCTGTGCACACATGCACACGTGGGAATCGCAGCATCTCCAGGGCACAGCCTCCCTTCTCTTCTGCAATCCCTAACGTAAAGTTGCATTATTACAAATACAGTAACTGCATATGCTTAATTTATAACCTTATTTCCAGGCAAACTCTATCAAAAATTTAATCTCATTTTTATATTCAGTGGTTATCTAAACCAGCCTGATTTCATACTGTGGCTGATGCTGGCTGTTCAGATGGAAAATTCATTCTTTCTGCCCCCTCACCTGTGCCCGTTTCTTTTGATCCCTCTTCCCTTGATGTCTCTTTTGGATTATCTTAAGCTAAAAACCTTAAATTAGATAGCTCTGCAAAACTTTATCTGTCCTGCTACATTCCCATCAGCATCATTTGCCAGTAACTCGCTATTCTTTATATTTAAGAGCAGTCTTTTCACTTAACACTCATGCAGCACTGAGTCTAATAAATGCAGCTAAATGTCTACCATTGTCCCAAAAAATTTCTGTACAGTTAGAAGTTAGTATGGGCCAGGGACTATTTCCAATAGCTTCGATGCAGTCTTCCCACTTGGGACGGTAAGAGAATTTGTAGCATTTACACAACCATTTCTTGCCCATTGGTCTCAGTGGCAAAAATAACAATTAAAAAACAAACCCAAAACCAACCAACCAAAAAAAAAAACAGAACACCCTTACAAGGATATTTAATTTACTAAGGGAGATAAAGGCATTGCTTTTCAAAGCACATGCTTGTCACTTTGTCCTTGGAATTTTTAAAAAGGTTGCCATAGCTTCAGAAATGAATGGCCAGAAGAAAACAGCAGACCACATTGCCTCAGTTCCTGCAGAATTTACGTTAACCCCACTAGAACTGCAGTGCGAGCAATACCTCACCTTTGGCAAAAATCTATCTGCCAAAAAGGCTTCCAACCTTGAGCTGAAGACCTCAGCCAGAAGATGTACCTATTGGAGCTGATCCAGAGAGAAGTAAAAACAATCATCAGCCGTGGCCTAGAAAATGTGGCCAGGGAGGAAAGAAGAAAGTACTGAGGTTATTTCACCTTGGAAAGAGCAGGTGTAAGGCTGTAGACAAGCAAAGGTTTTGCAGAGGATCTCTTAGCACCAAAACCCACAAAAGGCTGAGAAATGGGTGGGAGAAATCCATGAAGACAAGTCTTTCATAAAAAACCAGAATGGTCTGGATACCACCTCCTGCTCATGAAGCCACAAAGCCACAGGTAGCCAAAACTAGGGGGATATTGTGGGAGAAAGCAGTCTTTTCTGACTTTTTCCTCTTATAATCTTTCCCTGTGCAACCGCTAAGGGCCAATGGCAGAGGCAGCACATGAGCCAGATGGACCTTTTGGTCCCACCAGGGATGGTCGTTCTCCCTTTCCTAAGCAGCAGGAGCCCCACAACTTCCCCGGTTACTTCTCTCCGATGCCTAATCAGTCCTACTGCTAAAAATAGCCATTGCTTATTCATGCTAAAATCATTCCAGTAATTAATAGAAAATTAATTCAAACCAGGCTGCTATGCCCCTGAGAGCATACGACCTTGCTTTGTGAAGTGAAGAAGAATTAGCCAAGGTCCATCCAATGTGAACCATCAAAATGGGAGAAACAGACTGTTCCCTGAACTCCTGACTCTTTTTTTGGTTCCATGCAGGGTTTGTGGACCACAAGGGAGGAACGGCACCTGTTACCTTTCCTGCTACCTCTTTATCTATTCCCTCACCAGCAGTTATTTTGTATCATCCTTGCTATTGAAATCCCTGACATTTTCTTTGGTGGTTTTATCCTTTTTTCTTTTTTCTCTTTTTTTTTGTGTGTGTGTGTTCATGTCGTGCTTACAGATCCATAAGTTCTTAACCTCGTCTATGGAAATATGGCTTAGGCAGTTGTATTGATTGTTCACCCCTCTATCTGTCCACCTGCCTGCCCACGCATCTGACTGGCTCTCAGCCTGCCTAGGTTCAAGCAAACTCAACGAGGAGAAAGTTCTCAGAGGTCTAGACATATTCTCGGTTTTGTGAAAATTGGTCAAATAGAGGAGAAAAAACAAAATGAGTGGTCCCTCAGCTCCTCAACCACTCTTAGAAGCAGCAGCCAGCTGGCCAGTCAGAAAATCCATACCCTGAACATGATGCCTTTTACCCACCCAAAGAGGAAGGAGTCATGGGAGGGAACCGAAAGGTGCATAAACAGGGAACTGGGAGCTTAGAGGACAGAGGATACATGTGCATGGAAAACTAAGCTTCACTAGCTTTGCTGCTCATCAGAAAACTTCCTTCATGAAAACTGGACCCTTTTGGCTGTGCCCAGGCTGCCGAGTCTGAAAATCCATCTCCTCTATTCGGGCGCTGTTGGATGTCTGTTTTAATCCCAGGCACATTCCTGTCTCTATCCTTTAGCATCACAGTTTTTGCTGAAGAGACCGAGAAGGCAGTTGTTAAGTCATGTGCTCAATGCAGGGCTGTGGTATCGATTACAAAAAATCTATGCTTGGGGTCTGTGGCACCTCTGAAAAGGTTACGGCAAAGCAGGATGTGCAATTTGTAAAGGTCAAGTAGGGGAAGGGATCTCTGACTCCTGCCTGGGGATGTGTGAAGGATGATTTCATTCCAGTGACAAAACCAAAAATGTAACTGCTGAGAACAGCTTTGAGTCACACCATATGAACACTTTTTTTTTTTTTTTTTCCCTTTTATGTGTGCATTTGTTGTTGGGCATCAGACAAAACATGACCATCTGCAAGGTAATGGCCTATTTAGGGCTGAGTATCCAAGCTCCCACTGTAGTCAGTAGAGATGTAGCCAACAAATGGAGCTGGGGGGACAATTTGTCTGACTTTAGGATAAATTAGACAATACCCCATGGTCCCCTGACCAGGTCTTCCCTGAGGGTAGAGAGTGGCCAGGGTGGTATGACCAGATACCACAACCCAATCGCATCGCATGAGCTCATTGTTAGTGGGTGACATAGGAAGAAACTCAGAGAATCACTGAATCAGTGTGATACGGGCAGTTAAAAACTGTTAATCTGAGGATACACCAAAGAAAACTTTGAGGATACAGCAAGGAAACGATGAAGTAATGATGATTTTTTTCTAATCTGTATTGATTACTTTGGCTACTTAGATACTGTCAGGATGAGAGGGCAATGCTTGGAGTTAGAAACAACTTCATTCCCCAGGTGCTGCTTGCCAAAGAGCCTCCTAGCCAGTACTTAAAATAGGATATAAAGTCAGAATAAAGCCCTCTCTTTAGAGCTATTCATATACACCTTATTTAGCTAAAACCCCTTTCTTTTTGCAATGACTCCAAGAAACTGTGGGTTGATTTTTCAAATTGATTTTCCAGCTAAACAGTTAAAACAGGAGGAAATGACAGATATTAATCAGAATTCCCATTATGTCTCCTGGGTTGTACCACTCATCTTCTGCTGTCCTAAGCATTGGAGCATTTGATAAAGCAGCCAGGAAAAAAACTTTTTTAATGAAACAGTTTTTGTAAGAATTTGCCAATTCATCAAAATCAAATTGCTTCACGACATTGCATCTCTCCAGCCCAATTAGTTTATAATTAGTTAACACAAAGTGGAACAGTTCTAAGAGGAGGGACAAAGTCAAGTACAATCTGAATTCTAGTATCTGTGGATACAGCATCTTCTCAAGCAAAAGGAAATATGACTTAAAAGGACTGCTCCTGTATCTCCTGCATCTTAATTGCATGTCCTAACCAAAGGAGTTTGGCTATTGTAGACTGATCTTGCGTTCTCTACCTGGGGTCGATTGCAAAATCCATCCTGGACTTAAAATAGCTTTATTATTTCTGCAGAACATTTCTTTGTCAACAAAATGATATTTTGTCAATAAATTCACAATCAAGTCACAAAACAGCCCGACAAATCTGTTCCATCAAGAAAATACTTTTCCCATAAGTAACACCATGAGCTGAGCTCCCGTGCTGAAGTTTCATCCCTAAGCTGTGTTGAAGTGGGGTAAGCAGTACCACCCATGAGTACTGGCCTCAAAATAAGGACAAGAAGGACAAAGGAGGGACCATAAGTCACCATGCATTGAATGCACCACTTCCACATGGGGAGCAATTGTCCGTGATGACCTTGTAATGGGCTTGACGTGTCCAGCCATCAGGTCTACCCTTTTCTACCTGCAGCAGCTGGACTGGAAATCGCAAGTTCTTCCCCACTGATATTATGTGGTTTCCTATAGGGGCCAGAGTAATTAAATAATTTTCCTGATGGAAGGAAAAGGACACAGACTGGGAAGCAGCAAGCATGCTAGGGTCCTGGTCTGAGGTCTGATGTTGCCCCGCTGGGTGATCTCAGCAAAGTCACGTTTTCTGCCTGTGTTTCAAACTACCTCTTGCTACATCTGGCCATAGGAAACTGCAATGCCTGGTACGTGAAGGGATAAGAAAGTGTTTTGCGGTGGCAAAGCAAGCACAGAACTGCTTTGTGATTGTAACACAGGCTACTGTCCCCACATTTTACCCCAACTCCAAAGCATAGGCATAGGAAAATGCACTCCCTTTTTCCTGCAAACTCGGAGATGCGCAAGGCATCGCCAGCAGAATCTGGCAGGGATCCCACACTCCGAGCCTTTTACAACCAAAAGAGCTTAGCAATTAGCAAAATAACAAAAAAATGTCAAATGCATTTTTGATGCTCTGAAGTTGCCGAGATTTTCAACAGTCTGGGCTGCTCCCACACACCGAGAGGTCTGTGCACCAGCAACGTAGCAACAGCACCACCGTATGGGCATTTCTAACCTCTACAGCCCTCAGAATTTTGTCCACCTACAGTTTGCTCCGCAGACAATATTAGCACCGTGGTGGGATTAATCTGCAGCAATGCATTGATTTCATGGTTGTCAGCAAGAACGTGTGTGACGTGAAGGTGAAATTTTTCTCCAAGGTTCGTCAGGCTAGCCTCTGAAATCTGAAATCCCAAATGGGAATAGCTGGATGTTTGGGTCTGTGCCTGGACCCTTGTAGAAATACTCAAGGTCAAACAGGTTGCTTGCTTTTTAAGCCTTTACAATGCTCACTGGTTGTACTTGTTTGCACCCACAGATCTTGAAACAATTCCCTTGTGGTGCAGTAGTCATGACGCCTGTTAGCGGAAGAGGCATAAAGAAGGGAAGGCACACGCCAAAGGTCCCTCAGCAGCCCAGTGACAGAGACCCCAAGACCTTTCTGTCTTTGCTCAATGTTCTGCTCTTAATGACAGCTCCGATCTCCGTTGCTGGACTCTGGAAGATGTCTCAGGCAGCCTAGCCTTGCCTCCCTGTGCTCTGAAGCTTACTTGAACAGCAAACCTAGAAATAAATCCTTGTAGTGTGAGCTAGACCATAACATGAAACAGCGTTAAGCATCTACAGATGTAGCAGCTGGAGCCTATCTCTGCTGGCAGTCAAGGGCAGCCCTGGAGCAGCAGGAATCATGTTTCCTGCTGCTGGGCCAGCATCGTGCCTGTCCATCCCCAGACATGTGCACAGGAGAGTGGAAAAGAGCTGAGAGGTTGATAAGAAATCCTTTAGGCTGAGACAGGGGACATAGAGCAGAGCGAAGCATGCCTGTAATCCCACACGTAGAAAAGGGTACACAGGACTAGCTACTACAGCTCCTCCTGACTGCTAGCTATCCATCCATCTCTGTGGACATCTGTATATCTACTCGTTTTTAAATCTTTCTCTCCCCTTATCTATCTGTCTTCCTGTCTATCCAATCACATCTCATTTAGGATCCATGCTTCCCTCCTTACAGATAAGCCTGTAATGTGATTTGCCTTACTGTCATCTAGCGAATCAGTGTCATTTATTCCCCACCTGTTCTGTCTTGGGACAGTTCGCTGCTCCTGAGGCTGCTTACATTCCAGGGAAAACAGCTGTGCAGGTGTTAGATATTCCCACTTCGATGCCTAAAATTGGCCACTAACATCCCTTATCATACATCTCACATCCCCATAGCCTGAGTAGATTTGCAGACATCACTGCAGACAGCACCAGCTCATTCACTGCACATATACCAAACACCTTCCAGGAGTGGAAAAGTCAATAAGGTTTCCTCTGCAGTCCATTGCAACCTCCACACGTGTATTACAGAACATCCTGAAAAGGAGATGCAAGCCACGTTCATGCTGAGCAAGCAATGTAGTGACCTCTCTTCAGGGCCAGGCAGCCTTGGACAGAAGCTCCTCGTGTTCTTGCACTTAATTCTGGCTTGAATTAAGGCATCTGAGAAGGTGTTACACCTCTGAGCTCAGAGGCTGGAGGTTCTGCAGGATCCCCTGATGATCTGGCTCTTTCAAGGACTACAGTTCATTCAGGAGCTTGGATGAGTGCGTGGAACTTCATCTTAGTTTCCTCTTTACTGGGTTCTGTTTTTTGTATTTTTCTCTGCTGCTTATAAAAGACATGCCCACGAAAAAAAAGTCAGTCTTAATACATTATCTCTATCATCTGGCAAACTTCCCTACAGCCTCTTCAGACCACCTAGCCAAACAGTTGACACAGCTCAGGAAATCGAAGGAACTTTATTTTGCCTTCAGAGACACTTGGTATCTCTGTCTAGATTTCCCAGGCATCTTTTTACCTATTGCCCTTCTTGTCCTCAAATTTCCAGCTCATGCCTACCACGGTTATCCAGCTCCTCAGTGTGATCCACGACATCATGCTCTGTACCACGATCCACCACCACCCACTTTCCCAGCCTGACACCAGGCAGGTGAACCAGGATACAGCAAATAATCAAGCCCTCTTTCCCTCCCTCCTCAACAGAAAGCTCCAGACCTGTGTCTGTCAGGATCTGCTTTGACAACATAAATCAGTATTATTATTTTTTTTTTAAAAAAGTGAATTGTAGACATCCTTAGATCTTAGATTCCCAGGGAAAAGAGATGGTCTTGTTCATGCAGTTAGATGAACTTGGGATTTTATAACATCAGGAAAATAAAAAATACCATGCACACACAATCCTATGGACAACTGCATATTAGTGTATGTATAATAATTATAACAGGGCACGTCTGCCATCTTCAGGAGTCAAGCAGGAACTGCATGCAAATGTTGAAAAAAACCAGTGAGAAGCAACACTCGATGTAAGGTTGTAGGAATTCCTGGGTTCTCACACAGCCTTGGGCTGCAGCCAAGCAGGACTGGGGCATGGACAGGCTCTTAGCTGTGTGCATCTCTTTTACAGCACTGTAAGTCCTGGGCTTCACTGGCGGCCCTGATGCTGTTAGGAAAAAAAATAGAAAGAAATAATAGTACTGGGAGAGTTTGACTGGCAGCAAGTCAGGCCACTGAGGATGAAAAGAGCACTCCCTCTTGCTTATCGATGAGTGGCTTGAAGGAAGAAATATTTAATTCAAGGCCTGGGTGGATTTCATGGGGTCACTAGGTTACTCTTTCCCCTTGGCTCTATCCTTCCCTAACACAAGGAACCAAACCCTACAGGGACAATCATAAGGGATTAAAAAAGAAAAATAGCCTTAAGTATCTGTGAATAAGGAACACCAGAGTCTGAGAACATACCGCCACTTTTTTTATCTAGCTCTTCCATAGAAGTTGGCTATAAATGAGATGGTCTGCAAAAATACTGTGAAGCAGAAGTCAATAGAGACAGAAAGAAAGTGTTGGTCGATTGGGGTTTTTTTCCTTTTAAACAGAAGTTCAAGAGTCCAAGGGGAAGCACTTAAGATCCCCACAGACGAAATAGGATTTGCAAAATCATCCCCTGCACCAGATTCTCCACTGATGTAAATCAAGGCAGTGTCATTAACTTCAGCAGACTTAGTCTAGCTCACCTTCTATCACTCATCCCAAAGTCCCTGATCAAGAGCAATGATCCACCAACACGCCAGCACACCTTACTTTCAATTTGAAAAAGTGCCTGGTGTCCTAAGAGCTAAACTGCGTGAGAGCAAATCCCTGAAGGTTATTACTGCAAAGCACTACGTTCCTGAGTTTTCGGAAAAACCCTAAATAAAGCGAGAAACCATGGCAAATTGAATTTAGCAGAAAGGCCTGTTTTCTTTTACGCCGGTATGTACTGAGAAGTGGTCAAAGGACATGAGGGATGGGAGAGGTCTCTAATCAACCTTCAAAAGCAAACATTCACACTTCAGTTTGGAATGTGGCTGAACTGACCCTCATCTGTGATGAGAAGTGGCATTTCTTTGACAAGCCTGAATTGTTTACAATACACGCTGATGTGAGTTCAGGTGTCAAAATGGTACTCAACCTATCCTGGACAGACAGACAAAGAGAAGCGTGCCACAGCACAGATGTGGCAGAAGAAAATAATACCAAACAAAGCCATCGCAAAGTCCCTTTGGTTTCAACACACATTAAAAAAAAATTTGAATTGGCCTTTGTCTTTTACTAGACTACAGACAATACATATGAATAAAGGCAAACGAGCACCTGGACACCTGGAAGAGGCTAATGCACTGTAATTTGCCCACATACCTTGCTACCACATGCCACGAGTGTCACAGAGACACTCACACATGCAGATAAATAGCCGGCGGTGTTTATTAGAAGAACATTCTGTCCTGGGTTTAAACACAATAGCTCCACTCAGGATAGCAATGGGGGTGGAGAGCCTTGTTCACAGGGTGCAACCACAGCCTCGCTGGCTCTGGAGAAATGCACAAGGCCAGCCTTGTTCTAAAGAATTTGGGTTTTTTCCACTCATGTGAACACTTTGCCCAAGGGTAGGAGGAAAGGCAGGGGCGTAGTGGTGGAGAGGAGCTGCTGGTAGCTCCAAAAGTCGCAGTCAGATAGGAGAGGCACCTAACACAAATACCACCACCAGAAACCAACCCCTCCATTGGTCCAGTGAGCAGCATCGCTCAGGTGCCTTCACAGGGTAACCTTCTGGGCATGCCTGATCGCTGCCTCCCACAGTATATAAACTGTCCCGGGAGGAAACAATCCGTATTCAGCACGAGAGAGGCTATCCCAAAATGAAGGCTTTCCTTGTCCTCCTGCTGGGAGCAGTCCTGTGCTTGGACTCAGGTAAGACAGCACGGAGTCCCTGAACCACGTCCCCTCCAGCAGATCTTCAAAAAAAAAGACTTGTGATGGAGTTTGGCAGTGAGGGAAGAAATGCTGACACAGTTGGCGTATGAAGACATTCGCTTTTTGACGGGATGTTGCATGGAAAAAATGCATAGTCCCACCCTGCTGAGGGTGTGATCCTAGTGCTGGGTCAAACAGCTTCCAGGAAGGATAAATCCTATACAAAACTGAATTTAACTGAAATCAAAATTATTTAAGCCAGACCATACAGCTATGGGGGTGTGGGGTGGGAGGTGGTGAAGTGGGGCGGGACCATTATTTTTCTTCTTCCCAGGCTATCAAAATTGCAATGTTTCTGCAAAGGTAAGTTTTGTTCCAACTTGTTTTCTGATTCTTCATTTCAAAAGTGGCACGGATTGTCAGGATGTTAATGGGACAGAAAAAGGGAGAATGCCGTGGCATGTTATTTTATAAACTGGATGGGTGGGATCCAAACACTTTCAGATTTTTCTAGCCTCACTGAGAAAAAAAGAGTTTAAACCAGCTTTTCCTTTACCGGAGAAGAAGCAGGTCTGAGCAGAAACGTTTCTCAATCAGCTGAGAATGTTTAAGGAAAAGGCTGGGAAGAATTTTGTACAGTCCTAGCCACATCTTCTCTTCTGCCAGCTTCCATCAGAGTGCTCTGAAATTTGACTTACATTGCATTAAAAGTCAGATAAATGTGAGAGCAGAGTGCAGCACCACAGACAAACTGGGGTTTGGCTCCTTGCCTCTGTGACTGCATCAGTCATTTATAGCAGAACAGCTTGGACAGAGGGAGACCAAGTGCCTCATATCACTTCTTGTTCCTGCTCTGAATAACACTAATTTCTAAATAGGGCTTTTCTGTGTCCTAAAAGTATTTTAGGCATTAGGGTATTGACCTGAGGGATTCATGATACAAACCTGGTGGTCATGGGGTTAAAGTACATACATAAACATCAACTCTCACACTTGCACGGCTCCAGTGATGCCCTGGGGCACAGGTAGGTAATAGGAACAGGTAATTGCACCATGCTCTCACTCCTCTGAGGACTATTTTTCATCAGGGCTAGACACTTGTAAGCTGCAATGCTTATTCTGCCTTTGCCTGATGTGTATAACGGCACAGCAGACATTAACAACGCTGACTTGCATCCCCCATAGAGTGGCATGTCCGTGAGGGGGTGGAAACACGTGGTGACCTGGTTTTCAGAGGGAAGCGAAAGCTGTGTTTGCACTTTGCTTTCTAAGAGGGGGTGATGGAGAGTACGTGTCACAAGTTGGTCAAACTGAGACAATGGGCTGGAAGAGACCCTACAAACTGCCTGCTCCATCCCTCCCTCTGGGCTTTCCCTCTTTCATCCAACCCTGGCAATGCCTCAGCTAAAGCTCACAAGCCCGCCTGGTAAAACATTAATGTTTATACAGGCAGACAAATAATATCATCCTGTCATTCTGGGGACTTCATCCCTTCATCCCAGCTCAGGAGGTGGGAATATCACAAAAAGCCTGTTCCAGACAGGAGCTGAGTTAGGCATCCCAAGTGCAGAGGAAGAAGCATTTGGGAAGCACTTCCCACTGACTGATGAGATCCGTCAATGAGACCAGCTACCCAGCTGGTTTCTTTTTGCTCCCTCACGTCACTGACTACATCTGAAACATCTTCAGCACGTGCAAAACTTGACTCTCACCTCAAGCGAGTGTACTATTCTCCACCAAAAATGGAAAACCCCTTGTTTTCCCAATAACACAGGTGCCATCTTCCTTTGAGGACCCACAGGAATGGTCCTGTTTCCCAATGGAAGCACGAAGTTGGGTTTCCTGGAAAGCTTCAGATAGATTTGTCTTATAACCCCTCTTGGTCTCTTGCAGGTTCTTCTTTGCAGTGTTACAGCTGCACATCACAGCTCAGCAATGCCAACTGCCAGAAGAAAGTGGACTGTAAGGAGCATGAAACATGCAAGACAGATGTGATCAGTAAGTCAAAGTGGGAGCGGGCAATATCTTAGTTGTGATGTTGGAGCCAAGCATGGTCCCAGCCTCAGATGTCCAAGCCAGCCTCACCTACTCTAGATACACCAGCTGGTGTGGGCCAACAAATCTCAGTGTGCAGCAGAAAGAGAAAAGCCACCTGGGGAGAAATGATAGAAGAAAAATATTTATCCCTTGGTGATAGCTGGTCCCTTGGTAGTGGTGCTGGCCATCACCAACTCTTCTCCCCACACTGGCCACAAGAGTGAGATTATAAAGTCATACTGGTACGTGCATGCTGTACCCCATAAATTCCTCAGTGTTTGCCAATAGATTATGCTAAAAACTGAACAGCATGGCCAGTACAGTGCCAGTGCCTGGAATGAATCTCAGGAGGGTGTGCTTGACCTTGCAAATACCTACCAGTGTCTCTCACCTGTACAAAATTAGGTTTATTTCTCCTTCATAACACCAAAAATTTTTTGCTTACAAGGGCAATAGTTCCGTTTGTGGCTTTGAAAAACTTGGAACATTAATTAAAATGTGAGGGGCTGAGTCTGGTGAAACCTAGTCAAGAAGTTAGGAGGAGCATTCAACGACAGATTGAGCTGACTTTAGGTGAATTCAATGAAAAGAATAGAATTTCACCTAGGCTGACCTACAGCCAGCTCTGAATGCAGCCATCTGTCCATCTCTGGGTAAACTCCTTTAACAGATTATGATTTAATTTTCCCATTCTAGATCTGGCAACAAAAATGTTTGCCCTGTCCAGACCTGTGGTGACAGCTCAGTTGCTCTTAGACCTGGGGCACAAAACCATCAGTGGCATATTCAAACTGATCTCTGTCAGGCAGTAAATGCAATACCTCCAGTAGGCTTTGTCCTTGTTGGAAATGTGCAAACCCATGGCCATGCACTCACATGCAGGAGAGGCAACACCTTAACCTTAGCCCTATACACTGAATTTGCATATGTCAAAGACTTGGTGCCCAGAATAGATTGTGCAAGATCAGGAGCAATCACGCAGACCATAATGTGCTGGTAACCAGCAGTTACTCAGTACCACCTGGCCACAGAAAAATAGGTTGTGCCTCTCAGAAACAAATGAAACCGTAACTCTGTCATCTGTGAAATGTGGAGAGCCATGTTTCCGTAACTTCCCTGCGTGTTGAAAGGCTCTGTGCAACAAAGATGTATGGCATATGAGCAAAGATTACCCCACATGTTTGCTCTTCATCCATTAGTAACTCAGACTCCCCAACAGAGGTGTTAATAGCTACTTGCATTATTAATTAATTTATTAGAATTTCTGTAGCTGGTGTATTTTTAGAAACCCCTGAGAATTGTACTGTGGGATACACTGCCTTAAGCAAACACTCGGGCGTTGAAATCCTTCTCCCCCTGCTGACAAACTGACACCCCAAAAATAGAACCTGCTACAGTGAAACTTGCAGCTGTTTCAAAACACTCATTTTTTTTCCAAGAAGTAAGTTCAGATAAGAATAACATCTCATTATTCAGCTCCATGAGGCTTGACTTGCATTGAATCCTTGTAGCAATGGTCCTGCTTTCCTTCCAGGAGTCATAGGGCTCTTCAACATCATCAGCAAGGGCTGCGACCCGTCATGTGAACCGTTCCATCAGGACTTCAGGGTGGGCAACAGGAATATCTCCTGCTGCAGCAGCAACCTCTGCAATGTCAACGCAGCAGGCAGTGTGAGGTGCAGCTATGGGATGGCAGCAGGGATAGCCGCCGGCGTGCTCGGGACCTTCCTGAACAACAAACTGTGAGGAGCAAAGAGGACTCCCGCGACCACAGAAAGTCTTCGTGCACCCCTCTTATGACAAGAATTGTAACCGGGAGCAGTGTGGTGCGTTGGGCACACAGCATCCTTGGAGCTGATGGCAGATCTTTGCCATATGATAGCTTCTTCATTCCTGTTATTGTATTCCTGTAGTGCTACCAGATAAGAAAACATGTGTACATGCTATCTGCATAACACCTAAAACATGCTTATTTCTGAATCCAGTGTGGATGTGTTACCTCTGTATCACTTAGTCATGTATTTCTGCACCCAGCAGCAACTGCAAGGGGGTGTGCTGCATGTCTGGCCGATGTCCAGTCTTGGCCATTGCTGTGTAACGATGATATGTGCTGAGAGGTGCCATGGCAGAGCAGAACAGAGGTGGGAACTGCACCTCCAAAGCTTGAGGGGCTCTGGCTTACGACAAACGCTGGAGGGCATATACCCCAAGAAAACCTGTGAAGAGCAATCACACCCAAAGGGGAACTTGCTTGTGACCTAGAGACCCTGGGACCCTGCACCTTGTTAGCTACCATACAAGACAAAAACAGTGCTCACCTTCCCTGCTGCATGTGCATACAGCCATTTATATGCCTACCCATCGCTGTAGCATCCTTGGGATGATGAGCAGGACTGCACATTCAGGTACCTGGGCAACCATGGTGGGCAATAACCATTGGAGTGAAGTGGACAGGGCGTCCCTGTGGTGTCCTGGTCAACCAATCCAACTGGGATTGCCAGTCTCCATGCTGGCCATAGTGGCATCCCGTGAAGGTCCCCATCTCCCAGAGGCAGGTTCTCAAGCTTTCTTCACCAAGTTCCTCCTTGATCCATTCCCCATGCCACAGCTTGGGCCACAGGTCCTGTCACAAGGTTGAAGAGGGGTTTATCTTAAAGTTCCCATGGGGTTGCCCAGCAGACCAGGGAGAGTGGAGAAAGTAACCATCAGAGCTCTCACTTTCCCCTCTGGGTACCTTGATCGTGGAGGTGAGCACGCACCCACTTCCATTCCCAGGTGAGATACAGCAAGTGAGAGATGGGGAGGAGGCAAGTGTGGGGAAAAGACGAAGGAAAACAAGAGCAAGGGAGCTAGGGAAAGGCATGGGGCTGACTTCTCCTGAGGTGTTCTCAGGACAGGGCTAGGAGTGCTGAAGAATAGGGTGAGACTGGTCTTTCCTGAAGATTTGTTGAGGTCATGAGGATACCCACCGAGTCCTTTATTCCCTTCTTCATAATAGAAATTTCCCTTCTTCACCCACTGATCTTTCCCCTTTCCTGGGACTCCCTGCTGAAGCCAGAGTGGCTTTCTCCACTCATCACATATAGAAGATTTGGCTTACGTCTGATGAAGGAGCGGCTTAGTGCAGCCTCTGGCACTGCTACAACCATGCTTTGCCCACTTTTACTGGTGTAATAAATGTGGCAGCCGTGCGAGCTTCAAATATCTGGAAAACCATTTCAAGCCCTCTCTGCTGCTGATACAGTGAGGTATCTGCGTGCAAAGCAGACTTTATAGTTTTAACACCTCTTCTACACAGTTATAGCCCCTCTATATAGTCACAGATTCTGAATTATAGTTTGCCTTCTCCAGATAGCTTATTTTATGGATATAAACTTGGGTGTTCCCACCTTGCATTGGGAGATCCTGTGTAGTGTTTGGCAAAGGCAGCAGAGTACTATACAAAGTACTATACAAAGCTGCCTGAAAGAAATCCTCAAATAAGACCTCCAAGAAATACACATGTGAAGAAATCTGAAAAACAAAGTAGAAAACATTCTGGAGAAGGCCACTGCGTCACATGGGCTTCCTCCCAATAGACAACAAAAGACGGAAGACAAGGCTGGTGTCAGCGGAGTGTACACAGATGCGCCTGTGGTTTGGATTTGTGTGGCAGGGTTTTGGTAGCAGAGGTGGCTCCTGTGAGAAGCTGCTAGAAGGTTCCCCAGCTCCAAGTCGGACCCGCCTCTGGCCCAGGCTGACCCAATCAGCAATGGTGGTAACACCTGTGGGAGAACAGATTTAAGAGGGGAAACCTGCAGTGAGTGAGGAGACTGGAATGTGAGAGGAACCCCTCTGAAGATCCTGAGGTCAGTGAGGAAGGCGGGGAGGAGGAGGGGATGCCCCCGCAGCCCGTGGTGAGACCAGAGGGCAGGCTGTCCCCCCCCAGCCCACGGAGGGGAGCGGGGGAGCAGATGCCCACCTGCAGCCCGGGGAGAGAGGAGCCCACGCCGGAGCAGGGGGGTGGAGGCCCCCCAGGATGGCCAGGACTCCATGGGAAAGCCTGTGCTGGAGCAGGCTGTGCCTGAAGGACTGCAGCCCGTGGAAAGGACCCACGCTGGAGAAGTTCATGCAGAACTGTCTCCTGTGGGAGGGAGCCCATGGTGGAGCAGGGGACAAGTGAGGAGTCCTCCCCCTGAGGAGGAAGGAGCGGCAGAGAAAACGCGTGAGGAACCGACCCCAACCCCCGTTCCCCAGCTCCCTGCACTGCTGGAGGGAGGAGGTGGAGAGAACCAGGACTGGACTTGAGCCTGGGAAGAAACGAGGGGTGGGGGTAAGGTGTTTTAAGATTTTGGGGGTTACTTCCCATTATCCTTGTTTTGATTTGACTGGTAGTAAATGAAATTGATTTTGTTTCTTCCCCAAGTTGAGCCTGTCTTTTGCCTGTGACCATAAGTGGGGAGTGATCCCTCCCTGTCCTTGTCCCAGCCCATGAGCTTTTCTTTGTATTTTCTCCTCCTCATCCCACAGAGGCCAGGGGAGGAGGAGTGAGCGAGCGGCTTCGCGGTGCTTTGTTACCAGCTGGGCTTAAACCACGACAGCCTGGAAGAGCCCTGGGTGGGAACAATAAGACAGGCTGGACCCATGAAGTCAAGGAGCTCTGAAGCCAGGAGAGCAGTGGGTGGAGGACTAAAAGGGGAGGGAGATTGGCCAAGAGCCCCATTTTCCTCTCTCATACCCTAAGAACTATTGGAGCTGCAAAGGGTGTGCAGAGCCACGGGCTGAAATAACAAAGAAGCATTTACCTGGTGGAGATGAGTCACCTGGGGGACCCATAGCCATGGGACAAGGGCCAGCATCAAATTTTGGATGAAGTAAATGGGATGTCAGAAGATAATGACACTGTCTGCTATTGTGAAAGAGAAAAGTACATAAATCCTTGGGACGCAAGACATTAACAAGCTGCTAGTTGTAGGAAGCAGGGAAGGGGTTTTCCCAGAAGGAAAATCCAGAATGAACCACCTTCCTCATATGAGTCGAGTCTAGTTATTGGCAGAGGAAGGATATGGGACGTGTGGGGTGATTTATTCTGGTTTTTGCAAACCTCCTGAGTCTTAGTCACTGAAGAGGGGGCTCTGTACCTCTCCCATCCAGGCTGTTTTCTGCATGGGTGATCAGCTCCATGACCTCTCCAGTCCAGGGGCTCATCTTCTTGCACTGGAGGAAGGTCCCTGACACATTACTGTCCTTTTCCCATTTTCTGAAACAATTCCCAGGCAGTCAGGCATGCCCACATCCAGTGGCCTTTCTCAACAAGAAATTTGGTCACAATGGCCCTTTCTGGAGACTGGGAGTTCGGCTGTACAGAAATGGCCAAAACGTGTTAGCCAGCACCAGAGCCATTGGAGTCCCCAGGGACATTGAGTGAGACACAGCCTCTTCCAGCTTCTGGAGAGGTCAAAAACATTCAGCCCTGAAAATAAAAGAGGTGTCAAAAGTCTTTAGAATGAATGGGGGCTGTTCACCTGTCTTACAGCATACTGGTCCCATGTGGCAACGACGTCTACTTGCTGGAGCACAGAGTTTAAGAATTTCTTGCTGGAGCCAAAAGGGGACTTTCCCATGCTCTGGTGGTTGAGACGTGATGTCTAGACCTTTACAGGCTGAAGGTATGATTTCTTCTCCCAGTTTCTTGTCTGTACATATTCTGGAAGGAGTCCGTGATTGACCACTGAGTGATTCTCCTTTGGATTTATCTGGAGATATCCTTTCTGTGGATATATCTGGAGTTTTGGCATACAGTGCTGGAGGTGGGGGGGATTAGATAGTTAGAGAAGGTGCAACAGGGAGAAACTATGACTGGGATAGGCACTGTAAAGAGCAGGGTAGGAAGCCCCCGCAGACGCAACGTGGCTCTAATAGGTAGAACTCACTGCTGCTTGATGGGTGCCTGGCATGGCACTTGCAATAGCACAAAACCACACTCTCCATTCAGGTCACCGACAGCCAGCCTCAAAAACAACCCTTTAAATTCTGGGAAGGATTAGGAGGTGGCGAACTGGGGCAGATAAATGACTCAGCCACAGGTCAGAACCTGGGCTGGGTCAGGGCAGGACCAGGAAGAAGACTGTTTTTCCAAGTGCTGTGACTGCACGTTGACAGAAAGGCTGGCCTCCCCTCCTGCCTTGTAAACCCCTAACAAACATAAACAGGGCTCAGTCCCTCCTGCTCTGATCTGCAGCGTGCTCTCTTGGTACAGACGATCTGGCATCACGCAACTGTGCGAGCCCTGGCCGAAGGTGGATTTACTCTCAGGGTGCTGAGAAAAAGGCCCAAGAGCTGTTTGCTGGGTGACAGACAAGCACAACGTTGATTTGAAAAACAAGGCGATTTTTTTGGCCCAAGCAAGTTGCTTCTTGACATTGCTGGCTGAGCAGTTTTATCAGTTCTTCTCCTATCTTTTCCACACTTATCAAAAGGCCTAAAATTGAGGACAGGCTCTTTAAGCAACTCAATCCATCATGTATGCAAGAGATTTCTATTCCTCCAGGATCAAACTGCAGTTCATTTATTTAAATAATGAATAGCTGGACAATAAAATGGATGGGCTTTTTTTTTCAAGGGCAGCAGCTGCACTTCTCTAAAAGCTGCAGTTGCGTTATGAACCGAATCTAAACATACAATTCTCTGTTGAGGTTACCTCTTGCAGATGGAAAGAGAAAAGCAACTCTGATCTAGAGTAACTGCTTTGGTATGATTTTTGTGGTAGGAAACGTCACAGAGTAAAAGAAAAGTGCTGCTTATATTATATTATTGTTATGATGCTGTATTTGCTACTGCTAGTATTAGCTAGTATTCATTATCTCTGTGGACAGGGATTAGGGTGTACAGTATTTCCCATGGCCTGGTAGAAGTTACACCCAGTGCCTGTACCTGGCCTGAAAAATGTCACCAAGGTCCCCTGAATTCAACCCAATCTGTGGCAGCTGGTTAAAAATATTTGATCCCGCTGGAGAAAGTCTCTTGGGCAGAGAGGCCAGATGAGCTGGCATTTAAGGACCAGCAGTTCCTTGCTGTGCTCCACATTTGCTTTATGGCCTGGGGCAAGTTACACAGTGTCTCCATACCTCTGCCTTGTACAGATGTTATCAAGTCCAATACATCGAAAGATGCTCAGATAGTGACTTTAATGGGGCCAGGGGAGAGACTTAGGCTAAAAATAAGCTCAAATAGAGTCAGCTAGCATAACAGAGCCAGGGAAGGATTACCCGCTACCAACCCACCCTGCACAGCCACATTCCTGCTCTGAATTATGCACACACCATTGTGCAATGAGGTTTTCTGTGGCCCAAATAGACCAGAAAGAAAGCCTGCAGTTAGCTCCACTCTGCCAGCTATTCAGCCACTGGACAGTCACTAAAAGCAATCAAAAGACCTGCCTTTTGATTGCAGAACATCCCTAAAGTAACTGTACCTGCCACTCACCCGCAGCAAGGCTGGCTGGACAAGGCCAGTGAAGCCAACTTCATCCCATGCCATCTTGACTAATCCCACTCCCATCCTGCCACCTGACAGCTCTGTGTGGCAGAGAGATCCCTTGCTACCTCATTTCTGACCTTACCTTGGGCTCTAGTAATCCCTTTCTAAGCTAAATCCCAGGACTCCCTGCAAACCAGATGCTGCACCCATGCCTACCCCCTTGATGCTCTCAACCCACAGCTCCTCTTGCAGCCCTTATCTCCTCCCTATATGCTTCTCTGATTTCTCATCCATGAGCCCATATTATGGAGACATCACCTTATAAAGTCACCAGCTCATTAAAACACCTCTTGCTATGTGCCTCTACCAGAATTTGTATTCCCCAGCTATGTTCACCACCCACACTGAAATAGCCTCTATGCCCTTCATTGGCACATGTTCACCTCTGCCAGTGTTTCCCCACCTGAATCACTTAGAGACGCTGTGACCCAGCCCTGGACCCTTTCACAGCTCTGCTGGTGGTCCTCCATGGCTGGGGTAGTTTGATTGCCTCCATACACCTCCCCTGCAACAGAGATGAGAGGAATGGGGCTGAGTCAAGAAAGAAAAGTGTTTTGCTCCTTTGTCTCTTGTTATTTTAATTAAAGATTCCATCTGTCCTCAAGGGAATTTGTGGAATGAGGACTTCACCCAGGGCAGGTGAGTTAAGGTGGAGTGGTGGGCAGGGAGGGGACTTGTTTTCATCAGGGGTCACTACACGTTGAATTATTTGCAGGGACCCACCTGTCCGCCTGGGTGGCTGTGTGGTACCACACACGTGGGTGCCTTCGGTCCGAACTAGTTGTGTCTTCTGCTGTGGATTTGCATTCAGCTGCATCCTTTAAACTTGCTTTCTGCAATATAGCAAGGGTAACATGTCTGTTTGCTCTCACAGACAAATTAAAGAGAAAATGATGTAATCTCTGTCTGTAACATCCACTGTTTCTGTAGTGAGGAAAAAGACATTCATCCAGCTTAAAATACTGATGTTTGGGCAGAGTCTATTTTTTTTGACACCTATTCAACTGTAGTAATTAAAAAGAGAGGAAGGTGTGGCTAAAGTTTCAAATAGTTGAGATGTGATAATTTGAATACATCTGACCTATTCTGTTCCTCAACATGTGAAATGAGCTTTAGAAAAATAAAGGAAGGTTAGACTTGACATAAGAATTTGACTATTCAAAGTTTAAATGGGAACATTCAAAAGAAAACAATTAAGAAAACAACCCTCTCTGCTCTTTCTCTTGCATCCCATAGAGGCAGACAATGGCAATCCTTTGCCAAGAGTGTAGTGCTCATGTGCAGTCACTGCTTCTGGACTGGCTCCAATTGCTTTGTGGTAAAACGGCAGAGCGTTTCACAACAGTTCTCACACCCATGTACTATCAAAAGCAGATGTTTCCCTGCCCTTCATAATCCCATGCAATTCATTTCTCTTCTTTGCTGCTTTTGAAGCAAATGCTCTGCTACCAGGTACTCTTCAAATGCAGCAGCTCTACCCTCTTCTCCCCATCCTTGCCCCAGAAGGATGGAGAAAAGAAGCATTTGCCTTTGCCATGGAGATCTGTCGATGTGATGTCTTCCAATGTCCATGGGAACAAGGAGTCTGAAGCCAGTTACAAGCATGTCCATGTCAGAAGTGGTACATGAGCTGCTCCTCAACCTTGAATCTATTCAAGAAGTGATGATCTGAAGAGCTGGCATTTGACACGAAGACAATGAGAGAGAACAATCCTGGCATGAAGAAATACCCAGCAAACAAAGGCTATTCATCTCAGAGAGCAGGGGCACTCACAGGGTGAATGGAAAATTGTCCCAAATTCCCCACTCTGGAAGTTTGAGGACAACCCTTACTCATCTTGCTAATGTAGAAAGAGCTGCTGTCCCTAAGTCTGGGGAAGTTGTGAAGGCCCAAGTCGAGAGCCTGACAGGAGCCCAAAGAAGCCAGCAGAGAAACCTCATTGCCATCCTTGGCATCTGTGAATACGGAGGCTGCAAGCAGCACACCTGCAGGTAAGGGTGAGCATGTGTGGGCATGAGAGGTACAACATTTGTTTTGCTGGCTGGCACCAGGTATTGGCATTAAAGGCAACAAAAAACAGAGACATTTTTCTGCGTCTTACTGTCATTCCCTTCCTACACTCAAAATGGCATCTGAGGACAACAACAAAAGTATTCCTTATCCCTCTTATCTCCTCCTCCTTCCTGGTCCACGCAATGCCCTCATCCATCACAAGCACTGGGGCGCTGCAACCAAACCAACTCTCTTCCCTCAGCTAGACTGTGCCCTGCTCCTACTTCCCTCTTATTTCATCCTCGTTCCAACGACACCATTTCAACAACTGCTTCCATGACCTGGTTCTGTACAGATTTGTTTCTGGAGGCCAGTCTCATCTGTCACTTCCCTTAACATGTATGAGAGCTGAGGTCGCTGTGTGGCCTCTTGTACAGACAGGATGGCTCAATGGTTCAAAAGTTCTTGGCAACATTCAGGTGGGCAGAAAGGGCACATGTGTTTGTTTATACAGTGTGACGGTTGAAGGAAAAGAGGTTGAGAATGAAAAGAAGGTTTCATTCACATAGGTACACATTTACTGAGGACTGAGACTTTACTGGAAAGCACACAAGTAGCTTCTGAGGGAACGTTAATCACCGGGCAGAACAGCTACCCCAGGAAATCTTGTCTCGCTACCATAGAAACCTCTGCAGTCTCATTACTGCATAGTGCTTAATAAGATGTTAAGTCTATGCTAAGAAAAAACATAAGTTCTTGCAGGGTTTTTATCACTGACATCTGTATCCATAAGAGTCAAAATTCACTGATGCTTGGATTGCCAGCAGAAATTCAAATGTAGTTATTACCTGGGCCTCCACCAAAATATCGTCCCCCTGTGATGCTCTTTTAACATTATTGTATGTATTCAGAGGCCCATTTAGGGGTAAATCAAGCCCAACAGCAAGTCACCATGCAACCTGTTATACTACCTGCTATGATCCTGCTTAACAAGCACTAGAGGTTGGATATACCCACATATCCCTCAGAAATGTAGGGTGAGAAAAGGATGAGAAAAGTATTTTCTTCAAAATCATGGAACCCAAAATACAACTTATTACTTTTCTAACCTCCCAGGGATGGAACGAGCAAGTTCTAGGCCCAGAGGTTACAGTTATGTTTGTAAATCAAGCCAGGCCAGTGGACACTTCCGAGCATGGGAGGTTAGTCATCCCTACAGTCACCAGCATGGGTTAGGCCCAAGGATCTTCCAAACAATTCTTGGGGATGGCAGAGGAGTTGACATAAGACAATGACCATTCCCAGGAGGCAGGTTGGATGCAACCAGTCTGTTTTGGCAGGAAAGACCATGCCTTCTTAGTCAGCTTCAGTGCCAGAGATTAGTCCTCAGCATCTTTAATTTTTTAGCTAGTCTGCAATAGCAGTCTTAATCAATAAGCAACGTCTCTTGCTGTTGAAATCTGCAGCAAAAGACTGAAGAAGAGGATGTTTGCAGAGACTGAAGAGGTGTGTGTGAAAGGTGGCATGATGTTATCATTAAACTGTGGGATTTCTGGGGCAGGAGATAGAAACAGCCATGGAGGGAGGATGGTTAGTCTGACCCAACAGTTGGTGTAAATCTCTACTACTACAGCACCAATCTGCATAAGACAACTGGTTTGTCATTAATTAATAGCAGCTGCTAGGTGATCAGTATTCTGATGAAGGAAACCCCTCTTCCAAATGGACCCAGGAGTTCTCAGGCTGAACTGTTCCCTCCCAGCCTAGATCTGTTGAAACTCTTGGTGAAGTGCCTTCAGCCAGTCACTACCTTAACCCCAGTCAAGGTCTACAAAATGGTCATCGCTGTTGCTTGTCCATGCAAGGTCCTCAGATCCAGAGCTGCACATTTGTATTCTCCTTGCTCAGCAGGCATAGTTAACAGTCAGGCTGGAGCAGCTTTCTTACCTGTAAAAGTAGTCTTCCAAAGTTGTATGACTCCTGTGACGAGGGAGGCTGGGGGCAACCACTGGTGACACTGTATCCCCTTCTTTTCCAATAACCATGTTCTGGATAAATCTCTCCTCCCTAGAGACCTTTTTGTAGAGAGCAAAAAAGATGCAAAGAACAGAAATAGAGAACCTGGATTCTGGGATGAATGTTTATTCCCCAGATGTGGAACAGAAAGGAATTAATGATTAATGGGATGAAAATTAACAAGTCCAAATGTCTCGTTCTGCGCCTAGAATGGAGTAACGCTGGGCACAAGTATGAAACTGGGAGAGGAGTGACTGGAGAACAGCCCTGCAGAAAGGGGTCTAGGGGTGCTGGCTCACAGCTCAATAGGAGTCAGCAGTGTGACCTGGCACCCCAGACGGCAAACCGCATGCTGGAGTGTATCAAACACAGTAGATCCAGCCAGTCAAAAGAGGGGATTATCCTCCTGTATTCAGTGTAGGTGCGGCCTCACCTTGAATATTGTGTGCAGCTCTGGGCCCCACAATTTAAGAAGGACGTTAAGGTCCTCGAATGCATCCAGAAGAGAGCAACAAAGCTGGTGACAGGGCTGGATGGAATGTCCTATGAGGAGCAGCTGAGGACTTTGGGGTTTGTCTAGTTGGGAGAAAAGGAGGCTGAGGGGCGAGCGACCTCATTGCTCTCTACAGCTTCCTGAGGAGGGAAAGGGGAGAGGGAGGTGCTGAGCTCTTCTCCCTGGGATCCAGCAGTAGGATGTATGGGAATGGTTCAAAGCTGCACCAGGGGAGTTTTAGACTGGACATCAGGAAGCATTTCTTTACCGAGAGGGTGGTCAAACACTGGAACAGGCTTCCTAGAGAGGTGGTCAATGTCCCATGCGTTTCAATGTTCAGACAATGCCCTTAAGACCATGCTTTAAATTTTGGTCAGCCGTGAATTGGTCAGGCAGTTGGACTAGATGATTGCTGTAGATCCTTTCCAACTGAAATTATTCTATTCTATTCTATTCTATTCTATTCTATTCTATCCTATCCTATCCTATCCTATCCTATCCTCTCCTCTCTAGAACAGCTGGTTATTTCCCTGCACATATTTCACCATGCTTTCCGTAAAGAATCCCAAAATGCAAAGGGTGGAGCAGAAATACGCAGGAAGCATATCTACAACACTGTGTGGATACCTCAAGGTAAATTCCCTGCCATCACCACCCTGGTGATTCACCACAAAATAAAAAACACTGGACACCTTTGCATCACAGAAATTACATTGAAACATTTGCGTCCATGTTTCTGGTTTCAGGATTAAGGTGTTGACATAAACAAGTCCAAAGTCCTCAGGCTAAAGTACAACGTACAGCTACCTCTTTCCTATTGAATGGTGTGATAAGAAGCAGACACCATCCCAAAGACAATCAAGGATGTAGGAGGCAATGTGACCATGTGAACGCTCTCTGAAGATGGTTGGTGAAGGGGGTGTGCTGGTCTACCTCACATAATGAGACTGTCCATCCAAGAAGAGCCTAAGAGGAGAAGGGTCTCATCTACTCCATCAGTACCTTTAACAGGATACTAAGGCAAACAGAGAATTCAGGAATAACTCTGCTGTCCCAAAAGAGACCCCACACATCACAACCAAATGAATGTTTCACTTATGTCATCCTTATTATCCTAGTCACATCTTTTCAACAGTACCTAGCCGGATTTGACATTAGACTTATCAGTGCTTTCAGAAGAAATGAAGTACGAATTACTCTCATCTTGCTCACATGTAGAATAACTTTAAAAACTACCTAGCTCTCCTCCAGACCACCAGAGATGCTGCCTGGTCACTTCTTCCTTCATCATCCACTTCTACCACTCCACATACCGCAGACCCTTGGAGTTACCCAAACACAGATTGCCAGGGCACTATCACAGAAAAAAGAGAAGTGAAGGACCTGCCTAGTTCAGCTTTTCTGTGATCTGGAGCCAGTTTGTGTTGAGTGGACTGCCCATCTCTCCCCTGAGCATAAAAGAAGCAGTGACCACATCCTCTGACAGCACAAAGCAACACAACTCTAAAAGCAACTTAAGAAATGAAAGAGATAGTCCTGGATTACTAAAGTTATTTCTGTGCCATACCAAACACATCATCTTGACAATACATTGATCAATAGATCATACTCTGATCAAACTCCATCTTAAAATCCAGCTCTTTGTTCTTTTCCCCAACTGTTAGTAGAAAACTAATTCATTGCTTGGGCATACATTTCTAATTTCTAGTCTTGATTTGTTTCATGGCCAGATCCCATCTATGTGTCCAGTGCCACTATCTTTCTTATCTCAGACAGATCTTCCCTTCCAAGTTGCCTGCTGTTGAGTATATCCATATGTGGGAATCTTTTCTCCTTCTGCTGAGAAATCCCAGCTCTTTTAGCCTGATATACTGTCCATTCTCATCTTCATATCAGCCTTTGTATGGGACTTCATCTCCCTTGGGCACAGGTGGTGAGAAATGCACGCAGTGTTGCAAGTGTGGTCTTATTGGTGCCTTGCACGATGACCTTACCCCTGCACTGTCCTCACTGACAGCCCCCAATCATGACAGCTTTCTTCACGCTTCATCAGATGTCTGACATATATTCAGCCTGTGATCAACCAATACTCTCATGGCTTTCATCTCTCCAGTCATTTACAGGTGATCTCTTAGTTTACCGTAAAAGTTACTTATTACAGTATATGATCTTATTAGTATATGACTTGCATCCAAGCCACCTGGTTGTTTACGACATCCTGATCCTTCTCGGCACTGCTGATGCTTCCCGAGTTTGTATCCTCAGTAAATTTCATTAACACCATCCTATTTAGCATTTTTCAAGGTCTTTACAGAAAGTATTAAAGAGTACTGCAAGACCAGTTCCTGAGGAACTGCACTACTGACCTCCCCCAGGCTCATATCCCTCTCCCAACATTTTAAAAAACTTTCAACCCTTCCACTTCCAATTATTATATTGTTTTATTACTTTGCTGAACTCTTGAAAATCAGACTTTATTAATGTCAAATCAAGGAAGACCATCATCTTGTTTTTTAAGCCTTTTCATGTTTTTCATTATCCTCTCCATCAAAAATTGTTTTTAATCCTGGCATGCTATCAAGATCAGACAAATGACTTTTACCCCTCCTCTCTTTAATTTAGGTGGTAAATTCTGACCACATGATGCTGTCTTGATCTTGATCAATTTATGAACAATACTTGGGAGTGAACCTGGACCTGTTGTTCTGTATGCCAGTTCTCTAAGAGTTCCAGGATGGAAAATAACCTGTCCGGTTTTGTCCCAATTTTAATACATTAAAATTTTTTATTCCTCCTCAGATGTGGTTATTTCTACATCTGGGCACCTGTCTCCATGCTGTCTTCAGCCCCAAAGACAAAAGCACTTTCTATTTTGAATAAGTAAGTGGTTAAATTTAATATTCAGTTTTCATCTACCACATATTCACTACTTTCTTTTGTCTCTCAATATAAGGGCTGAATAATTATAACGTTTAATGTCTTTCCAGAGATTTAAGTCATTTTTACTATTGCAAAATTTCATTTTATATAGTTCTTAATCGCCGTCATGTAATTTTGTCTGCTGCTCGGTTTCTGCTTCCATTCTTTCAGGCTTCCCTCTCATTGCTAGTATAATCTTTGAAATGGTTATTCACCCATTTTAGGCCACAGTTATTTTTCTGTAGATGTTTTTTTCTCCACTTTTCCTCTTTGTTAGGGAAACAAATTCCAAACAGGTTCCCAAATCTTTGCTTTCAGGGAACCACAAGCTTCATGCCTTGCATGCACATACTTGAACTCCCAGTTCACTTACCCTTTCTCTAGCCACCATATATCAACATTTATCTTTGGTATCTGTTTATCTTAAACTGAATCAATCCAAAACTCAGCTGAATCAGGGGAGAATATTGTTCCAAGTGTGTTACAGTCCTGAGCCCAGCCATCAGAGTATGCCATCTCAAAAAAACGTCTCTGTAAGGAGGGGAGATATGGGGGAGGAAGGGTAGAGTCAATTAGTCTGTGCTGTAGGCGGCTAAATGGAGCTGAAGCCAGATTAGATCAAAATGAATCCAAACAGCTAAACTCTGGGCAGGCAGCTGAGCTCTAGAAACATATAAGATATCCAGAAGAAATACACCTAGGGATGGCAAATGCAGAGAGCATTGGCTGTGGTTATTTCAGTTGGACACATGAAGGAATGAAGAAGGAGCTTGGTCCAGCTGGGAAGGATTGGCACAGTTCTGTATGGGGATGGCATTTCTTTCTTCAATTTGAGCAAGAATGTCCTCTCATTTGAGACACTGACTCAAAAGCAGGTTGGCAAAAAAAAGAGATTCATGACAAAGACCCATTTGGGAAACATTGTCCTTTTCAGCTGCCATTTGCAGGCACGTACCAAAGGTAAGCACTCTTCATGCGGCATGAGGGGAGGGTGGAGAATATTAATTACTGAGAAGACTGGAAACCATGGATCAGAGCCATTCTCATCCTACATCTCCAGGAACATCTCCAGCCTTACTCATATCCAAGTGGGCAGATTTTTAATGGTCGATCCTTTATTATTAAAATCACAACAGATTTATTATGCTGCAAGTTTACTACATTCCAGGGTGTGAACTGCGGGTAGCCCATGAGTAGTTTTTAATTGCTTGCTGTTCTCCTTGGCAAAGAAGTCTTGTTGATGTCCCATCCAACTTATTCTGTAACCACATTCAGTCACAGTTATTCATGCAGTAGTAGCTTCAAAATGTCCCTGTACTTTTGTCTTTAGCAACTCCTTTTTCTTCCCAACTAGCCATGGAAGTAGCCTCCTCAGAAAAATATCCAACAGGTATCCAACAGGATTATAGACAACCATGCATTCAGTTCAACTGAGCAGTGTCCTGATGTTAGGCAAAAGGAAGACATATGCGGGGACCATAGCCAGAAGTCCTTAACATAATGTGACATGAAAGAAAACGTGTTTGCTAACAAGCAAATCTTTCTAGTGCTTGGGAAAGCAAAGCACCATTTCCACACCTGTAGCCTGAGCCTACACAGAAGCTTCCCCACCAGAGTTCAGAGCAAGCTTCTTCCCTTGGTCATTTACCTAGTGCAGCTCCACCCCATCAGCAATGCTGAGAATGTAGATAGAAAGATGCCACTGGAATTTTTCCATCACCATGACATGAGCTATTATTACTGCTTTACCTGCAAAATAATCTCACAGTCCCACAAACTAGAGTCCTTGTTGATGATCTAACAATATTCATACCCAGCCACGTCCTCAGAGGTTGATCTGTTCTCAACATCTGAAGAAACTTTGAGGGCAGCAGCCTCCAAAAAAACTGCAGTCCAACAGAAGTGTCTGAGCCATTGCAGTGTCATGTCAACATCCTGAGCATAATCTCAAAGACATCTGGAATGAGCTGCTCTTCTGAGACCTTCTTCTCCATGTCCTTTCAAAACCCATTCCTAAGGTGAGTCCCAGAAATGGATATGTTTTCCTCTTCCACTGGCCACTGAGCTTCTTGTCAGAAATAGTTATGTTTTGTAGGGACATTCGATCTTGTACCTTCCAAGCCAAAAAACACTGGAGTGGGATGCACCTGCACTGACCATGAAATGGTGGAGTTCAAGATCCTTAGGGCAGCAAGCAGGGTGCACAGCAAGCTCACTACCCTGGGCTTCAGGAGATCAGACTTTGGCCTCTTCAGGGATCTGCTTAGTAGAGTACCATGGGATAAAGCCCTGGAGGGAAGAGGTGCCCAAGGAAGCTGGTTAATATTCAAGGATCACCTCCTCGAAGCTCAGGAACGATGCATCCCAACAAAGAGGAAGTCAAGCAAAAATGCCAGGAGGCCTGCATGGATGAACAAGGAGCTCCTGGACAAACTCAAACTCAAAAAGGAAGCCTAGAGAGGGTGGAAGCAAGGACAGGTAGCCTGGGAAGAATACAGAGAAATTGTCTGAGCAGCCAGGTATCAGGGTAGGAAAGCCAAAGCCCTGATTGAATTAAATCTGGCCAGGGACATCAAGGGCAACATGAAAAGCTTTTGTAGGTACGTCGGTGACAAAGGAAGACTAGGGAAAATGTAGGCCCTCTCCAGAAGGAAAGAGGAGATCTAGTTACCTGGGACATGGAGAAGACTGAGGTACTTAACAACTTTTTTGCCTCAGTCTTCACCAGCAAGTGCCCCAGTCACACTGCCCAACATGCAAAAGGCAAAAGCAGGGACTGGGAGAATGAAGAACCGCCCACTGTAGGAGAAGATCGGGTTGAAGACCAACTAAGGAACCTGAAAGTGCGCAAGTCCATGGGACCTCATGAGATGCATACTTAGGTCCTGAGGGAACTGGCGGATGAAGTGGCTAAGCCACTATCCATCATATCTGAGAAGTCATGGCAGTTCAGAGAAGTTCCCACTGACTGGAAAAGGGGAAACATAACCCTCATTTTTAAAAAGGGAAAACAGGAAGATGAAGGGAACTGCAGGCCAGTCAGTCTCACCACTGTGCCCAGCAAGATCATAGAGTTGATCCTCCTGGAAACTATGCTAGGGCACCTGGAAAATAAGGAGGTGATTGATGACAGCCAACATGGCTTCACTAAGGGCAAATCATGCCCGACAAATTTGGTGGCCTTCTACAACGGGGTTACAGTGTTGGTGGATAAAGGAAGAGCAACGAACATCATCTGCCTGGACTTGTGCAAAGTGTTTGACACCGTCCCACACGACATCCTTGTCTCTAAATTGGAGACACATGGATTTGACAGATGGACCACTCGGTGGATAAGGAATTTGCAACTCAAAGAGTTGCGGTCAACAGCTTGATGTCCAAGTGGAGACCAGTGACGAGTGGCATTCCTCAGGGGTCAGTATTGGGACCGGCACTGTTTAACATCTTTGTCGGCGACATGGGCAGTAGGATTGAGTGCACCTTCAGCAAGTTTGCCAACAACATCAAGCTGTGTGGTGCAGCTGACACACTGGAGGGAAGGGATGTCATCCAGAGGGACCTTGACAGGCCTGAGAGGTGGGCCCGTGTGAACTTTATGAAGTTCAACAAGGCCAAGTGTAAGGTCCTGCACATGGGTCAGGGAAATCCCAAGCACAAATACAGGCTGGGTGGAGAATGGATTGAAAGCAGCCCTGAGGACAAGGACTTGGGCGTGGTGGTTGACGAGAAGCTCAACATGACCTGGCAATGTGCACTTGAAGACCAGAAAGCCAACCATATCCTGGGCTGCATCAAAAGATGCAGGTCAAGGGAGGCGATTCTCCCCCTCTACTCTGCTCTTACGAGACCCCACCTGCAGTACTGCATTCACCCCTGAGGGCCCCGACATAAGAAGGAAATGGACCTGTTGGAGCGAGCCCAGTGGAGGGCCACCAAGATGATTAGTGGGTTGGAGTACCTTTCCTATGAAGACCGACTGAGACAGTTGAGGTTGTTCAGCCTGGAGAAGAGAAGGCTCCAGGGAGACCTTACAGCAGCCTTCCACTACCTAAAGGGGGCCTACAAGAAAGCCGGAGAGGGACTTTTTACAGTGGCAGGTAGCAATAGGGCAAGGGGTAATGGCTTTAAACTGAAGGAGAGTAGATTTAGATTAGATATAAGGAAGAAATTCTTCACTATGAGCATGGTGAGGCAGTGGACCAGGTTTCCCAGAGAGGTTGTGGATGCCCCATTGCTGGAAGCGTTCAAGGCCAGGTCAGATGGGGCTTTGAGCAACTTGGTCTAGTGGAAGCTGTCCTTGCCCATGGCAGGGGGGTTGGAACTAGATGATCTTTAAGGTCCCTTCCAACCCAAACCATTCTATGATTCTATGGCAAAATACACACATTTATTATGGAAAGGCCTCCAGGTGACCTAGTCCTTACCTTTGAAAGGTGCCTTTCAAAGTCAGTGAAGGGAAACGCGTAATCCACAGCGCCATTAATTTTATGATGAGGCTTTTGTCTAAAGCAGTTCTGATGAATTGTGCATGTGTCTGCCTGACTGCAAAAAGAAAGATGTATGGTGATTCACCCAGGAGACATCTATGTTATAGAAGAAAGGCTGTACTTAAGTCAGATGACTCCCACTCGGGATTTTGTGTCCTGCTTCAATCTGTTTGTGACTGTGCAAATTTTTGAAGGTTATTGTCTTCCGCATTTTCTATTAATTGGTGTTGCCACAACTTTTGGCCCTGGCTACATAGATCCCAATGACAGGGACTGGCTTCTTTGTGTTACTATTCTTTTTATTGTGCTGGACACCCGTGGCAACATGCATCATAAGGTATTTTTATTATTTTGCAAGGCTTACTATTTAGATTAGTTCATGGTAAGGCATCTAGGTCTATATCTGTCGATAGACATTGCTGCCAACATGGGACATGAAGCAGTAGGGCAAGGCACAGGCTTCCTGATAGAGCTCTCAGTCCCACCACTCAATGGCACTGCTGATGATATTGAAGGGGTGACAAAGCGATGTCAATCACTTCAATGCTCGGTCGCAGACTCAGTTACAGTCCCTGGTTTTGACAATGGTAAGTGTTATCTTAAGTTAAAGGGGAGAACTCCATTTCCTTTCTTCTGTCCTCTGCATAACCAAAGCCTAGCTGATAAAGAGAGAAATTCTCCCTACTAGGGGGAGGGAGGTACCAGGCCCTGTAACTGGCCAGTCTTTGCATATTGTCCACTCCTGCACTACTGCAGAAGGTTGCTCAGAGATTGACGGTGCCATCAGCTGATCAAAGTGTGGACCAAGACACTGGAGACCCTCAACCAACAGCAGCCCCCATGAATATTCCCAGCACCCTTCAGCCTTGGTTGTAAATCGTCCAACTTTCAGATGGAAAATCACATAGTCACAAGATTCTCTCACATGCTAAAGCATGCACTTAGGGATCATAACACAAAGGCTTTCACATAGAATTTGCAGCAGCTATGACCAGGACAAAAAGGGGAATCACAACACAACAATAAATGCAAGAGGTTTTCATCTGCAGCCACATCCAGGCTACATCTACACTGGTCTTTAAAAGGGGCCAGGATCCATTCTCTTGTCCTGTGGACAACTGCCACAGCTCATGCCTGCAAAACTGAATTTTCTTATCCCTCCAACCAGAATGTCCTCATTGGAAACATCCTTAGCCCACACTATGCTTCAGAGCGTGCCTGGGCATTGCCTGGGACAGATCCAGGGAATTCAGGCCATAACAGGGCCAGGGACCATGCCAAATGCTACGTGTCCTAGGCAGTCCTCAAGTCCATGGTAGGACTAATACAGGTTAAAGGATCCCTGAATTGCCTGACTTGTGGATATCCATCCCTCTGGGGTGCAGTCCAGAACCACGTGTTGGACATTTTGAATGTCTTTGGTAAATGCTTGGGGGAACCTACATTCCCAGGGCTGACCAAACACAGCGGGCGAGATGATGCCTGAAGGGATTGTCTTCAACCCTGCGTGCAGCTGAAAGAAGAGGAACCTGCAGTTGTAGAGTCCATGTCCTCGGACTCCCCTTTTTTCTCTCAGAGCACTGAGCAGAACTCACTTATTTTTCTAAAAATACAGCCGGTGAGGGGGTTTTCCTCCCATCTGCAGAAGTACACCTGCTTTTTAGCCTAGAGGTTAATGTGCTTAAGCCAGAATTTGAGATGTGAATACAATTTCTTTCTCTGCTTGGAGAGGTTCAATTTCCCACCTCAGACAGGGTGTGCAAACCACCAAAGTGAAGCACAGGCATGGGAAGAAAGGGGTAAGAGCTCTTTACAGGTTAACTGAGTCAGCCCTGGGTCTCTGGATTTCTCTCCGATACCCTCCTTGTGGAGACATGTGAGTTTTGTATCAAACAGCCCCTGGAAGAAAGACCTAAAGAACTCCTAGGGGAAGGCTGCTCACCGAGCCATGCTTACACTTTCACCCTTCTCCAGATGAAACCTGCATTCCTTTCTGCCCAGTGGCAGTTTCATCAGGAGGGTGGAGAGCAACTCCACCCGAACAAGCCTACAGTCTTGTTATTAGCGCACACCCGAGAGAGGTGGAAGCTTCGGTTAGCTGAACACATCATCAAGCATCACTGCAGCCATGGGTACAGACAGCATGATTTCCCGCTAGTGAGTCACAGATGAAGATGGTAGAGCCCACAGGCACAGTCATCCAAATGGTCCCGAGCAAAAAACTACCCTCCCTGAATCACAGGAGCTGAACTCAAGTTGGCTTAATACACTGATCAGTAGTCTCTCTATTTTCCTATACCCCAGCTATCACCATGGTATCTGCAAACCTGATAGCAGACTCCATCCTGCAAAGCAGCTCCCAAGAAAGACGTTGACATCAGGTAGATGGATGTCATGGCTACAGTGACAAATATGGTCGGTTGATGATCATCTCATGACAGAAGCATCCATTCTACTTACACCTGGGACTGGAGTGGCTGTTGCTGTAAGACAACAAATAGTTCTGGGTTGGGCGATGCAGGGGAGAAGGTGGTAAATCAGAGGTGGTTCAGAGAAGGACCACTGGAAGGGTTAAAGCCCTGGAGGACAGACCTTCTGGAGAAGGAGTCAAAGAGCCCACCAAAGTCTGTCAAAGGGATATCCTAGACAAAATGCATCTTCATGGGGAAAGCAGAATCGCAACAGTGAGCAATTAAGTTTAGTAGAGGGGTGTAATGAGAGCCACTGGCTGTAGAAGCTGCATAAATCAGAGTAGAAATATTTTACACAAGGGTAATTTTACACATGGCTGATAACCGACCACTGGAACAGCTTATCAAAACTTGGCGTACACTTTTGTCACAGGACTTCTCTACAAAATTCAGTTTCTTTTTAATTTAAACAGGAATTAACTATAACAGAAGTTAGATCAGATAGTTATAAAGCACATCGCCGCCTTGCCTCTGAACACTGAATTTACATCATCTGCCTTTCCTTGCATATGTGATAAGCAGAGAAGGATTATGTCTACCCAGATTACCTTATAAATAAGGACAGTCTCACAGGGACAGGCTGGTAGTGGTTTTGGATTGATACCACTGAAAATTCAGAGAGACTTTTGGCACACAAGTCTTCCTCCCTACACACCACGCCTCATTTATATTCTCAGATCTTCAGACCTGAAGTGACATTTCAACTGAAGTCCCTTATGGCTCCTGTCAGTCAGTGCTCAAAACCTTGCTCAGGGTTTATTCCACCACCGACAAAGACAGATGGGAATTTAGGTCCTCCTGAGTCCTACAAGCTGTCTAAAGCTGCCCTAACTGCTATATCAAACCACTTCTTTCACATATTTATCAAGCTCCATCTCAAAGCAGGTGGGATTTCTACCCTGCCTTTGTTTTTAGAGAGAACACAACTTTTCCTAGTGTTTAAGACCCTGCCTCTGATTGCCAGTCCCATTTAAGTCACACTAGTCTTAGCTCTAGTGCAGTATGATGGTTTAGCTTACAGAGCTTTTCTTTCTGTAGCTCTGTTTTCAATGCCTGCAATGTATTTCTGGGGGAAAAATCGTATCTCCACTCAACCTCTGCTCTGCTAAGCTAAAAGGGGCCAGTGTTTTCCAGACTTCCCATTAGTTTCCATCTGCTTTTTTTTTTTTTTTTCCCCCCATCAGGACCCCATTTTTTCTTGATAGGGGCAATGAAATTCCAGGTGAGAAGCCTCCAGGGCTTCATGCCAGGGTGCTAACACTTCCATAATCACCCTGCTAACAGCCTCCCTTAGATCCCAACACACCATTTGACATCACCTGTGTTTGTTTGTGTTTGTCTTTGTTTTCAGGGCTCCATCCTGAGGCTCCTGGTTATCGTTAGATCAACTAATACCTGTAGGCTTTCCCTTTCCTCCACAATTTTACTGGCAGGCTCCCAACTTCTCTCTCCCTGAAGTCTGGCACTCTCGCACACTCAGCCAGTCTGCAGGAGCTTTAACAACCCCAGCTCCCGTGGTTTCCCGATGCCTTGCCTCAACGGCCAGATCTCAAACCTTTTCAAGCCATTAGACAGAGTTAAGTGGCTTTGCACTGGCCAGAGGCAAACAATCCTACCATGCTGCTGCATCCCACGACCGGTGATGGACAGCCTCCACCAAGCTGGACAGACTCATTTAGTTTCCTATTTATATCACTAGTCCTTCAACCACACTGATATATTCCAAGGATTTCTCAGTATGCGATGCCTTTCAAGTGCAGGCAGACCATTAAAACATGCCTGTGTGGACATCTCCATTTCAGCAAGCTATACAGAATCTGTCAAGCGATGTTTTAGTGTTGTGAACGCTGGAGTGCCAACCCTGCCATGCTTAGCTATTGAGGCATAACCACCTTGGATGCTTAAAGCACTGGATCTTTTCCAGTTTCATGGGTGTTAATTAAGATATTGCTCAAATGTGCCTTGAACTGCCCAGTTACAAGAAAGGATCTGGATGTAATCAGGTCTGGTGGCTTTCACAGAGCTGAGCTTTTCCTATATACCCAGAGAGGTATATCTGTTGCTCTGACAGTACAGCAAGATAATATAAAGATAAATTATAGTTTTCACTCTCACAGCTGAGAGAGCATTAGGGTGCACATCTTTCCCTCCCTTTCCCACAGCACAGTACTGATTCCACCACCCCAGCTCGATCAGCTTTGTGTCATCCATGACTGTGGAAATTTTCATTAGCAATGCTTCTCGAGTTACTGAGAACCGTTTAGGGAGCAGCGCTTCCCAAAAATCCTCATTCTCAAACTGGGAGAAAAAGGATAGGCTGCTGGGAATGGTAGCAATGTCCATGCGCATCGCCACAACTAGCCTGTGACATTAATGACCCCCAGTCATTAAATCAGCTTGTGCACTCACTTTGTCTCCATCCCTGAAGTCTCTGAGTGCTTCACAGTGACTCACGAACTTTCCTTCATTGGCTTATTCAGCTGTTTTAAGGGAAATTGCATAATGCTGGGTTTTTCCACCCTGGATCACAACAACAACAGAAAGTCTATCAATTTTTCCTCTGAAATATAAAATGCCATTGGCTCAGTCAAAAGGGAGGAGCAAAGCATTTCTCCCTAACTGCAGGCTTTTTAAGCTGTTTCCACAAATACTGTATAAATTCAAAAAAAAAATTATTATGTTTGAAAGGGTTGCCTTGAAATGCATAAAGTGAAATTTTCTATCAGGAAGGTACTGCAGTGGGAAAATTGAATCATTCCTCCACATTGGGTTTATTTCCCAGCTTCAGAATAAAATTAGGTAAATAGTTGACAGTTTTACAAAAGAAGGCACAGTGCCTTGCTCTGCCAGCATGACCCAGGACTTGAAATAAAATGACATATCCAAATTCCAGACGTGCAAACACCATCTTCCATGTTCACCTCCACTGGCCTTTCAATGACTCCCATGCCCAGCAGCTCAGCACCAGGGCTCGGTTAATAACTAAGCCCCTGGGAGCCAGAAGCCAGGCTTGCTTTTGCACTGGATTTGGGAAAATAGACATGTTTTGGGTAAACCCAGCCACGCCAGCTTCCCGCTTGCCAGCCCAGGGAGCAGTAGGCATGAGAACATGGCACAGGTTTTGGTGAGGCTGAGCCAGTGTGTGTGGAAGCCCAGCCCGCTGCCGCTTGCATCTTGACTGTTGTTGCCCAATGCAACACACATGACACAACCCAGTTCTTGGCTCGCGGAGCCAGACTTGAAGGAACAAACATATCTTGTCACATTCCCCATCCAAGCACTGGCGTGGGGCCACCCCTTGCAGTGCAAGATGTGTTTTTCCTTTTCCATGGCACCAGCTCCAGGACATAAACCTGAAGAAGAGACGACGTATGAGAGGAGTCTGCTCGTTGCGGTGACGTCACCTCCTTGGGGAACTTGTTTCTCTACAAATCCCAATCCAGACTGGAGCTGAGTTCTCCCCTGATCACGCCGAGGGAATCCGCCCACAGGATCAACAAGAGGTGGAGAGTGGGAAAACATATAAAGGTCCCTGGGAGCAGCTCTCCTTTACTGCCCTGGCTGTACGGATCTGCTCTCAGCATGAAGACACTTCTGGTTGGACTCCTGCTTGGCCTGGCATTCGTGGAGTTGGGTAAGACCGCTGCATTCCTGACACCCCAGGGACCCCCTGGGAAATGCCTGGGAGGGGAGGGGAAAGGCATCAATAGAGAAAGATCTGGTCTTCTCCAGGTAGGGGAAATAACACCCTTATCTATTTAAGAAGGTCAGTGGAGAGGGTGAATGGGGAAAGGGGATATGCATGCCTGGCAGGGAGAGATGTGACGCTTGACAGAGAGCAATGCACATCATTCGGATGCATAGGTGGTTGACTGTCACCCAACCCTGCTCATACCGTACCCTGGGATGGAGGGGACCAACACGTTGCTTTATAAGACTAAGGTGTGAATGACAGTCCCATGGCACAGGGCAGTACAAGCTCTTAAGCTGCCAACTTGTCCCATCAGGGATAGGATAGGGTATGTTCATCCTGAGCTCCTGCCATCCTTAAAACCTTCCAGCTGGCTGCTGGAAGCTCTGAAAACCAGAGGGTGAGGCTTCAGTACAGATATGGGCAAGGATATGAGAAATAATTCCAAGGATTTTGGAAAGGTTCATTAAACCGCCAGCTCTAGGGTTTTCACTAATTTCTAGAGATTAGGGTATAGGTGGAGATAGGCAATTCTTCTGGGTTTGTTTAGGTTTGGTGTCTGATGGGGATGGGTCTTGGGCAAGCTGGTAGCAGGGTCTGGTCATTGCTGTGTTCTTACTCCATCTATTTGCGACCCACTGCAAATACATCCTTGGCCTGGAACAGAGTCATCCTTGGGGTGACACCAACCCAGTGGGTTTTAACCTACAGCCCATGGGCCCCAGAGATCCTCACACTGCTTTCATGGGACTCTGAAAGATCTCAGAGGAAAGGCAGCCTGGGCAGAAGTTGAACACCTCTATCTGGAGGCATGGCTACGTGGAGATCATTCAAAAGGTTGCAAATGCAAGAAGGTTGAAAGGCATACACCTTGCAATTCTTTACGCAAGGAAGTGTTTTGGGTCTCTTCTTCAGGCTGCTTTGCTTTTTTTAATCCCCCTGCCCTCATTACTCTTTCCACGTGTCTCTAAAGCAAACCCAACTACTGGCTGAAGGACATGGTCTGGGTCAAACCCACCACAGGACTGAACCAGGACAGGGGCAGTTACTTTTATACAGCTACTGCAATTTTTTACATTTCAGTACCTGTTGTTTTTCTTTTTTTTTTCCTTCTTTCTTTCAAGAAGTTTCACAGGAGTTTCTTTTCCTCCTTCTGGGTCTAGGCCTGTCCTGGATTTAATGGGTTTGCTGAGGAACTGACAGAGCAGATTTCTACCCAAAGGTCTCAGAGTGCTTTATGGAAACAGAGACACATCACCACTGTTTGCTTTATAACTGAGAAGGAGGCAGAAATGGAATTTCTGGGATGATCCAGCGGGAGGCAACTGGTCTTAGGCACAGCTTTTGCAGCTGAGGAATATGTCTGTGACCATTTGTCTTCCAGGCATTTGATAGCAAGGGGTAGAAGGTGCTGTTGGACAGTGATGAATGGTGAATTATTGGCCTCAGATCAGGACACAGCACTCTCCTCTACGTTCAGTTCTTCTCTTGTGTTCTGGTCCTTATGGTTTTGGGCTTTCCTCTTCCACTGGAACCTTCCTAAAAAATCAATGTCCTCTGAGTGGCCCACCCAGAGTCAGTGAAAGATAAGGAGGCTGAGGATTTTCTTCCTTAAACATGCTTTTAACTGGAAGTAACTCCCTCAGAGCCCATGGCACTGCCCTGCTCACCCACGAAAATGGTAAGGTTTGGAAACCAGCTCAACCCAAAGGTTGCAGATCAGTTTCTCGGATGCTTTAAGCTAGCACTGCTCCATCCAGCCATCCATTAGCCAGTCCCACACACTCACAAACATCCCTATGCTTGTCAGGTTGACAATGTTGTGCGTTCTCTCTCAGTGGGCACTACATGTTAAAATCTAAAACAGCCTCTCATGGGTCATTTGGAAAGGTTCTACCAAGGTCCTCAGCTCCGGTAAACAGGGACGGCTCCAGCACACCTATTTACAAAGGATATAGCCATGAGAACACCAGCACTGCAAACATTAAAAAGTCCTTCCTACCTCTGCAAAGAGGACAAAGAAGGTTTTTGCATCGTGTAGATTCTATTGAACAGCCGAATTTTCCAAAGGAGGTGCTGAAGAAGTAGATGCCCTGAAAATTCTTTCTAGAGTCAGGTGTTCAAACAGCCGCCTTCAAAAATGTTTATCCTTATCGCAAAGTCCCAGAGGTTTCTCTCTTAACAACAGATGCTGCAGAACTAGAACAAGAAAACATCGCCTCTCTGCAATTTTGCCAATAGATGGCAGTGGACACATTTGGGTGGTTCTTCAGCTGCCGCGTTGCTAGAAGGCAGGTAGGATAGAAAATATCAAACCAGGCTGGTGTCTGTCATCCAGCCACAGCAGCACGACTCCAAAAAATATGCACACTGGGTATCTGCCGACTGCGGACGGACAGGTCTCATACCGAGAATTTTGAGCAACTGCTGTGATCAATGCTTGCATATATAAAGATGTCCCTCTTTTGGCAGGCAGCCAGCAAGAGCTCTGTAGCATCATCTCCTTTAAAAAGCAGCAGTAGCCCCTGATGAAAGTATTTTTTAGGCCACATCGAGCCCTTAGGATCTCTGATACGGCTCTGAAATTTAAATTCTGCTCTCAGTTACAAAGTTCTGCAGAAATCCCTCTAAACAAGCCCAAAGAAGCTGTCACTGTGGGTGGAGGGATGGGGGAACTGCCAGTCGTTCAGTGCTGGTGAATGCTGCTCTCAACGGAAGAAGATATTTTGCTCTGTGTTACAGCATTTCTTAGAGAGGATGCAAAGAGCCTATCACAGCTGCTCAAGCAATAGATCCTTCTAGATTCCTGCTCTTTTTGGGCTGCTGAGCCCCCAAGGTAGTGATCACGCTCAACTCCCGCAACACCAGCCTTGTCCTTTGGTGCTGGGATTTGGTCTTTCCCCCCTGCCCTATCTAAGCTTTGCCTTTGCCTCCAGATGTGCTTAGTTTCTGGGATCACTGCATCTTGGTCTGGGGGGGGGGTGAAGCACTGACCATCACGTAGTCCCCAGCCCAGATCAGAGGACCTGCAGACTTGCTGTCTGTCTTCACTGCTGCGACCACCTCAAACCCATTCTGTTCCCCTCTGCAGCCCAATCCTTACGATGTTACACGTGCAAGGAACCAACGGACATTGACCGGTGCAGAACAGCCACCCTGTGCCCCCCGAAAGCCACCGTGTGCACCACAACGCTGCACTCCGTAGACTCGGGTAAGTTTCATTTCTTGATTGGAGTGCTCGCAAGGAGATATCATAGAATTACAGAATGGTTTAGGTTGGAAGGGACCATAAAAATCATCTAGTTCCACCCCCCCTGCCATAGGCAAGGACACCTTCCACTAGACCAGGTTGCTCAAAGCCCCATCCAACCTGGCCTTGAACGCTTCCAGGGATGGGGCATCCACAACCTCTCTCAGCAGCTTGGTCCAGTGTCTCACCACCCTCACAGTAAAGAATTTCTTCCTAATCCCTAATCTAAATCTACCCTTTTTTGGTTTAAAACCATTACCCCTCATCCTATCACTACACTCCCCAATCAAGAGTCCCTCCCCATCTTTCCCCTAGGCCCCCTTTAGGTACTGGCAGGCTGCTAGAAGGTCTCCATGGAGCCTTCTCTTCTCCAGGCTGAACAACCTCAGCTCTCTCAGCCTGTTCTCCTAGGAAAGGTGTTCCAGCCCTCTGATCATTTTTGTGGGCCTCCTCTGGACCTGTTCCAACAGGTTCATGTCTTTCTTCTGCTGAGAACCCCAGAGCTGGACGCAGTACCCCCGGTGGGGTCTCACGAGAGCGGAGCAGAGAGGCAGAATTACCTCCCTTGACCTGCTGGCCATGTTTCCCTCTCCCCCTCCCAGTCCCAGCTTGGATTATCCTTTAACTTCTCTGTAAGAATCCAGGTGGAGTTATCCAACCTTAGAGAGGGAAGGAGAGAAATCATCAGATTCAGAGCCTCGTAGTGAATTATACAGGACTCTGCTTACTCTGTTTTGCCTTTCCTACCCCTATGCCCTTATGGACCCTGAACCTGCAGATGTCTGCAAACATACCGCAGAAACCCAGGGGCTGTCTCCTTGTTTGTAGATGTTTTCACCTAACACCAACTGTCTCACCAATGACCATGCCAGTGTTACACCAGTGCTTCTTGGCCCTGCCAACTTCTGTGCAGAGCCGTTGCAGGAGCAACTCACCTGAACAAAATAGACAGGGACTTGTGTTCCTCGATGATGCTACAATAAATTTGGAAGGAGGAGGAGGGAGAGAGGGACTCAGCAGGGAGAACTGGCAGACCTGTTCCTACAAAGAGCAGTCTGGATTACAGGCACGCATGGATTAGAGGTGCTCAACACCTTATTTGCCTTTATTTACCTATGAACACTTTACTTTTAATTCCCCTCCAGTACACAAAGTCAGTGTTTCTCAATGCCAGCTGTCCGCACCTTCCTTTGCGATTCCTTTCTCTCTCTCATCCTCCTCCCCCTCTCCAATCTGCCTGTTTCAGGTTACCCCTTTTTCGGCAACATCACCGTCACCAGAAGCTGTGAGGAGGAATGCCTCGCCTATAACGGGATAGGGGCAACCAGACCCAAGTCATGCTGCTACACCGACCTCTGCACCGATGACACCAAGAGCAGCAATGGGGTGGGAAGCAGGTCTGCAGCGCTGGGTCTGATGGCCATGGTTTTTGGCACGCTCCTCCAGTGCGCTCTGTAACGTCGCAATTGCCCGTGCTCCAGCCAAAACACCCCCCCCTCCTCTCTGCCAAGCTGTCTCATGAACATTTAGATGCCTTGGGAATAACCTTCGCTGATGTGTGGCTTCACCCATCTTCAATGCTGTGAATTCAAGCCGATTCAAGCCAAGAGTTTGGGCAGCTGGACCTAAACCCCTCAAATTTCCAGTTTCCAGCTGCTAAGCAGATGTTCCTCACCTTCAGCTGCTTCTGGTCCTCAGGACCCACATCTTCCCTTTTCCTCTGTGGGGAGCAGTAGTGGATGAAGCACTGCGGCTCTGCACAGCAGGAGGGACCGGGTAGTGCCGTGAAGGCCGGCGTTCTGGCATCATCCTCAGCAAGAGCAGGGGCTGTACACACACTGGACATGGACAGTGCTTTTTTTCCCAGGTTTCCCCAAGCTCCCACACAACCTGTGCCTGTGTGCCTCCAATAAATCCCTATGCACAACCCCTCAAAAAATCCTGCAACACTCCAACAGGAGCTTGGCTTAATTTCTTTCCACTTTTGGTGCCATCTCCTGAGTCAGAGCAGCAGGTGGAAATTTGTTCCCACTTACTACCTGCTCAGCAGAGTGTGGCTTGCAACTGCAGAGAGCTGGCACTTAATTCTGTCTAGAATAAGCTATGGAATGAGTTCAGAAGGGCTCAGCCTTCATGTGTTGAGCTGGGATGTATTTCTGTAAAGCTCGAAACATGCCCTGGACTAACAGGCCAGGGCAAGTCAGACCTGCAAAAGCAAATTTGGGAGCTTGGCTAGCCAAAACCCTCAGCAGCCCTTTGCCTGAGCTCGGGTTGCAGTCAGAGCTCCTGAATTTCCCTTCCCAGATGATTTACAGAGCATTTCAAGCAACTTCTTCTGTTACTCTGCCCTCCTCCATCCCTTCACAGCAGGGACTGCAGGAAAGGAAAAGTAATGATTATCCCAGATCCTCAACTCCGGGAAATGCCAACGGCTTTACTCACACCGGTTAACAGCACTACTGTGTCCCAGCTGGGGATTTGCTCCATTCTCCCTTGCAGCAGCTGTAAGATTGATTTTGATGCCCTGTCTGCTGTAAAACCAGATGGAGAGGAAGCAGATACAAATGAGCCAGGCGTGCCCAGCTCACAGACCTCTCTGGTCGGGAAGAGCTGGGGAATTTGCCATTTGCTCTGTTCCTATTGCCAGGGCTCGTCCAGGGGAGCAGGAGGCAACCTGCAGGAGCAAGGGCAGAGTGGAGCACGGGTATATCCCATGCACCATCCTTGTGTCTTCATGCCATCCCTGCAACCTCCCCTGTGCAAAGTCTATTTCTTCTCCATTTTTTTTTCCCATTTTCCACTCTGTTTCCATAAGGCATCAGCCAGGAAACCAAAGGAATAAGCAGAGGGCCTGTTTTTTTCATTGCACAGAGGAAATTGTTTCTCAAGGTCTGTCTCGGTACCATTTGCAAGAAAACTTTGACAAGGCATTGTGTTCCTTGGCAGAGGGCCCTGTGCAAGCCTGGGGCCCAGGAGGATGATGAGCCTTTTTGTTCTGGAGGTGAAATGCTCTATGCTTCACTAGAACACTTACAGTTTCCCTGCAACACCCTTGCAATGCTGAGGTCTGTGGAGGGAAAATGCCATTGAGAGTATAATGATTGGGAGTTACTCAAATACTGATATTACACCCACCCTTGCAGACACAGAGCACCAGCTTCTGCTTCCTACTCGTCTGTTCTCTGTTTCCCTGCTTCAAAAACAGTCTGATGTGTCAGGCCAGAAGCAAACCACCATCACAGCCATCCTTAGATCAGATCCACTTTTCTATTCTGGATTCAAGCTCTGGAGTAACCCATTGTCCCCAGTGGCTTTTCCGTGCTGGCTGCAGGGTCCTGTGCTGTGCTAACATGGGATGAACTTTCCTCCATCTATTGCACACGCAGATGGGGCAGGGTCTGGATACAGAGGGACTGGGAGGGTAAGGGTTCCCTTCTGGGTGAGAATCTAGCAAATAAAGTTGGATCTTCCAGTTTTCAGCCTGCAGCATCTTTCTTGTGCACTCAGCCTTCACCCAGGAAAGGAGCGTGGGGCAGCACAGGTTGCAGGGAGGACATGTCTCTGGCTGGTTTTCTGCAGCTCCCCAGCTGCCCTGTGACAGAGAGGGGAAAAGCTACAGAAGGGGACAAGGAAGGGAATGCAAAAATACTGCTTTGAAGAGCTAGATTTAAGGCTATCCCCATTAGAAGAGGAGGGGGAGAAGGATAACGTACTGTCCAACATTGCGGGAGGCTCATCTGGGGCATGCAGAGAGACCAGGGAGGGGTTCTTGGTACAGCTTCTCTTGCAGCAGGCAAAGAGAAAGGGGCTGATCTCAGCACAGCAAGGCAAGCAGGCTGCCGGGAGCAATTCTTCAGGGTCCCCTCTGCGCTGCAGGGATGCTGCAGGTGGGACCCACTGCCCTCCTTGTGTCACTGGTTCTGGCTGCGAGCATCCTGCATCACACCGCGCTGCACCTGGGACTCGCCGGTTAACGTGGCTCCATCAGCAGAGCAGAGAGCTTCTACCTTAGCCAAAACAGAGCCAAGGGCAGGGTTTAGCTTCAAAGCACTTGTAATATGTTCCTACATTAGGAGAGGTGAAAAGCCCTTCACCCAGAGTGTCAGGTGTACAAAATGTCCTTTTGCGTTAATATTCATCTGTTCACACAGCGTTAGCTGTAAGCCACAGGCTGAACTGTCATCACCGGCAGCCCTTGCAAAGTTTGATTTGCTGCTGCTTAGGCTATTGCTTTTATTTCTTCTTGCTATTTGGTCCCTAGGAGTTAAACCCAACAAGTACTACTGCCCCAGCAAATGCAGGACACTGCCAGGGGATTCAAAGGAGTTGGCAGACTTTTGCGTCACCGGGTCGAGTGGACATACGGAGGGAGATGTTTAAATATAGGCTGAATAAAACAGAACAGAGAAAGATGTGTCTCCAAAGGGCCATAAAAAGACTTGCAGCCTCTCGGCCCTGGAAGATGAGGCTTCACAGCAGGCGGCATCCAGCGCTGCTGTTGCTGTGTTGGAGGATTTTACCTGCCCCCCTGGGGGCTTGTTCTTCCCAGAAGTCATTCTGTGCACGTCCAGAGACTTTATCTCCTTATGCTCTATCTGGCCAAGAAGTTGTCTTTTCCATCACCTTCCAACCCTTCTGCAAATGTGGGGCAGACCTACAGATGTGCAGCTGCCCTACAGATGTGCAGTCCTGATCTGCATCACCGGCTTTCAGTTGCAAATCTGCAAATGCTTTCATCCATCTAGAAATTAAAGCATGGCAGAGACTAAACTTTCAGGGAGGCGTTTGCAGACCCACATTGGTGAGGGTATTCAAACTGGTCTACCATGTGGAGTCCCACCTCCAGCCAGCCATCAGGGCGATATGTCTGCCTTGCGTGGCCTTTCCTCGTGGGTTCCATGAGTCTCGAAGGTGGAGTGGATATTTCAGTGGATAGTTCCTCCTCTGGAAACACAGTGCACAGCCAGGCTTGGCTTGGGCTGGATCAAGACCCAGGTTCAATCATGCTGCTTTAACTTGGGCAAGATTCCCACAAAGGTATCGCTGGTGCTGTGGGCGAGAAAAACTACACAAACAGCATGATTAATACTTAGAGAACCAGGGTTTCCAGCAGGGATCATTTGCGGTTGCTTTCCACAGCAGGACACTGGTCACATCATGTGTAGCCATGAGTGGTGGTAGTTATCCTGGCATGCTCTGATTGCAGGCTGGTTCAAGCTGCAAGGTGGAAAACACCAGAAGCTGTTTTGCTGCTTGATTTCTTTTAATTTTATATATTTTGTCTTCTTTGGGATGGAGGGGGGAGGTGGGGAAACCATACAGCTCTTTTGGTAGGTGCATTAATGCAGGTGGGCATGAAAGAAAAAGGGACAAGACAAGGGCAGAAATTATTGCAAAACGCCAAGAGAAGAAAAAAGAAGGGGATATTTTTGCAGTCCAGACATTTAATGTAAAACAGAGCTCTGATGTAATCAAATACAGAAAGAACTCGTAGTTCTTGCTAAAAATACCTATCTAGAATATAAATATACATTAGCATGTAGCTGCAAGGCTTATGGAGATATCTGCCACAGTCTTATATTTACAGATAGGGATTTAAATGTTTAATACTGCACATTCAAAAGAAAGTCACTTCATCTGAAGTAGCTATTAATTATAGAATGCGCTTGGCAGGACTGAAGTGCAGCAGGAGTGATATCATTTTCAATATCACTCCCAAATTATTTCTCATCTAAAACCTATCATGTGCACTTTTTTTTTTTTCTTAAAAGAGATCTATTTTTCCATATTAGGACTTGGATGACTTGGAATGGCTGTCTCTGACACACCGGCACATCCTCTCTCAGATATCTTCATTGCTCTCCTGCACAACTCTCACATCCCTAATTCCAGAGAAATACAAATCCGAAGCCTCTTTACTCAGTATGGCCCCAGGTCTGAGAACAGGACAAATCCCCTAAAAATGAGGTGAAAGGAAACTATAGGGTGTCTGAAGCGGGTAGGTAGAGGCGGCAGGGAGGTAAGCACAGCATCCTGGTTGGTATCTCAATTTAGCAAAGTCATTTTGGGTCACGAGAGGGATGCTCAGAGTATTGTAAAAGGATGGGGCAGATGGCCCGTGTCTGCATTAACTGCCTTCGCTGCATGCCTTCAGCCCCATTCCCTGGGGCTCCAGTCTACAGTTTGCCATGAGGTTTTAAAAAACACTAAGTGTGTCAGTTAATCATTTTTGCATTATCTGAGGCTGGTCTGGATCCTGATTCCCTTTCCCTGGTCAGACCCTATTAAACAGATGGGAATTGTCACACATTGGTAGCTCCAGACATGGTCCTGCAACACATCTTTAGCGCCAACTGAGCTTTAAATTTCTGAACACACTTAGTAAATGTGGGTAAGGACATTGTGCCTTGGGGTGAACCAATTTTGCACTAGTCCCTTGTGGCTGTATTGCTGAAATCCATGCAAATCCACAACCTTAAAGGCAACCAAAAGCCATAGCATATAAAATCCATGGGTCAGATTCCCAAAAATCTAACCCAGTCATTGGAACAAAACCACTTCAGGCTCCCTTTGTCCTGCAGGTCTCTTGAATTCAAGGGGTCAATACGTTTTTCATGCCTTCAGGCCATTCCTCCCCATTGCAAGGTCAATTTGATGTGAGTCCTCAGTCGCATCAGCGATGGCACACCAGTACTGAACCCTTGTCTGACTCTTCTTTTAACACACAGCCTTGCCCTGGACTCACCAGTATTTGGAGCAGTAGAGCTCACTCCGGTCTTGTTGACGGCTGTAGTTGGGACTGGCATGAACATCCCTTCATCTCCTTGCAAAACAAATTGCTTTTGCCCAATAATCTGGGAATGAGATACAAAAGACTGCCTGGAAAAGGAGATCGAGTGATGTCAAGGTGCTCTTGTTGGTGCATTTGATCCTGCAGTACATCTGGACTTGCGAGGAGCAGGGCGAGGAGCACCCCGATGGTTGGGAGAAGTTTTGCACCTTCTTTGAGCCCTGCACACACCTTTACTGCTTGGCTAGTTCCCCAGACAAAGCACAAACACAGGCGCAACGCTTTTCCACTTGCCTGCGTGAAATCCCGGGGGCGGGTGGCACTTTGCCAGTCGAAACTCTCCCGCAGGCAGCGGCAGGATTTCAGAGGGTGGCTGTGAGGCAGCAGTGATGGGAGATGCTTGTAGAGGGATGTGCCACCACTCCCAGTGAGGAACACCAACCTACAGCGGGCAGTGGTATCCGGGTTCCCGGTGGCACCAGGACGTGCTCACCATGAGCTGGTGTGAGTGGCAGAACAGCAAAGCCTCATTAAAAAATGTGCTTTGATGCAGCTCTTCATCATGGATGGATGCTCTGAAGCTTTAAAAAGGGCTGAGCTGTCTTCAGTCCCAGCGCAGTAGAGTCTCTTCCACCTGAATATCTGTTTTCCTGACACCCACAGGGACTTCATAAACTCTGGCCGTGCAACGAATGCAAACCAGCAGCTGTATGTTGTTAGCTGTGCACGCACAAATCCACAATCAGATGAGCCGTGTCATTTTAAGGCTGGGCTAAAAACAAGCCAGAATTTGTTTTTAATCTTTCCTGGCTGCTGCCGATCTCCTGGCTCTGGGGAGAGACAACACAGGGGAAGAGGTGATTTTAGTGTACAGACAGCTGTCGCAGTGTTTGGGGATGACATCCAAATCTGAAAAAGAAACAAAAACCCAGGAGGTAGTGACAGATTCTGATGCACTTACAGCAGAGGACAAAAGCCATCCTGGTGAGGAGGGGAGAGTTAATAGCAAGACATCTGACTTCTGCCCCAGAAAATAAGGGGTTTTACACAAATTGCTGTCAACCACCAGCTACGGCCACCTTGGGAAAGGGGTCTAGTTTATCTTTGTCTTTGGGGAATGCAACTAGGAGATTTTATTTTTTTTTACCTGCTGGTGTCCTCAGATCATGGTAGTGTTTTCTGCAAGCTTATTTTTGCTGTGCCAGCTCTGCGCAAAGACGTCATGGGCCAGTTGGGGTTCTTCATGCATAGGAAGCCAGTTTAGGTGCCTCAAGGGGTTTTTACTGCTAAACTTGATGAGCATATGCAAAGGGTCTTCTCAGCTTTCAAGACTCAACTTTCATCCTTACTTCTTCTTATCACTTCTTCAAAGAAAAAAATTTGACTGAAGTATATGCAGCTTTGTGGCTCTGCTGGGAGGAGGCTGTTCAAGAGCCTCACAGCTCTGATGGTCAGAAACCATATTTATAATAAAATATTGCTCTTGCTTCTCCCTGCTCTGAGACGGCATTTCTATGGGCAGTTGGTCCTGTCTCAGATGTTTTGTTAGGCTAAACAAGCCAGCCTGTTCTGATCTGCTCTTGGAAGATCAGCTCTCCAAGGACACCAAGAATTCAGCGGCATGGACTGTTTACGTGGAGAACAAGCACTGGGTCATCTTCAAGCCATGGTTACCTTGGGTGATCCAAGCTATGTGCAAGATTTCATGAGCTAGAAGGTCACCACAAAAAGGATCCTTACAGGATCTGTTGTTTCAGCGGTCGCCTGGGGAATGGTTGGGTTAGATAAAGGAGCTGAGAGTTGTTTTATTCAGGCAGTCTCTGAGCTACAATATTACCCCTTTATGAAGGCAGTTCATGAATCCTTGTCCAATGGAAAAACATAGATGAGAGTCTCATGGGAGACCTCTTGTTGTGTCAGTTTTCCTGAACAAGGCAGGGAAAGCAAGTGGTTTTCATCAAATGGGAAATGGGAATGAGTAGGCATTTCTGTCACCTAACCAGAGCACACATGTGAGAACCTGCCTTCCACTGGCGGTGCAAGGATGCATGCACAGGGCTGAGCTTCAGCTTTTAAGGCACCTTGTGAAATTCCTCTCAAACTCCTTAGAAAAAGGTTGGCAGACATGCAACTTTTTTTTTTTTTTTTTTTTTTTTCCACAACTAATAAAATGCAATTGCTGACAGGCTGCTGCTTCAATAAGCCATGAGGTCTGTGAGGAATAAACATCAAGTGTGTGCAGTCAAGCACTAACTTTCTGATCAGGAGACATGTATTTGGTCACACAAGTGCATCTAACCCCTATAGAAAATGCTGTGTCACACAATAAATAGCAGCAAAGTATAAATGGACCTTCATGCATTGAGTTTTATTTATTTTTTTTCTGGAAACATCTCAGGGGTAGCAGACTCAGGTAGAATAGAATAGAATAGAATAGAATAGAATAGAATAGAATAGAATAGAATAGGGTAGAATAGAATAGGGTAGGGTAGGGTAGAATAGAATAGAATAGAATAGAATAGAATAGAATAGAATGGAATTTTTCAGTTGGAAGGGACCTACAATGATCATCTAGTCCGACTGCCTGACCAATTCAGGGCTGACCAAAAGTTAAAGCATGTTATTAAGGGCATTGTCCAAATGCCTCATAAACACTGACAGGCTTGGGGCATCAACCTCCTCTCTAGGAAGCCTATTCCAGTGTTTGGCCACCCTCTCAGTAAAAAAATGTTTCCTAATGTCTAGTCTATGCTGAGGTGTTCAGCTCCTTTTATTTATTTTATCCAGGTCTTTCATTCAGACTCTCTCTTCTCCACTTGCCCTGGACCCATGGATGTTTCCATGCAGCCCACCAACCTGTAGAGCTCAAACACCCTCCACCCCACCAGCAAGAAGCTGGATCCCACACCCTGCAGTGCTTGGGGGAGGACAAGAATGCTCTCGTCAAGCTGAGAAGTCACAGAGACCTGAGCCAGGGTGGTGGGATCCATCCCACAGAAGGCACAGTCGTCTCCCAACCTCTGAACCGTGGTGCCGGCGGTGTTTGGGCTAGGAGCTGTGGGGAGTGGTTGTGTGTTTTGAAAAGGCCAGGGCAGCAGGAGCACGTGCATGCGAGACTTTGCACGTGGGTGGATGGATGTGCCCATGGATGCTGGGCATGGATGTTATTGTTTCTCCCTAGTTGCTCAATAACCTCACTTGTTTACTTTGGCATGATCTTGACAGCCCTGGAGGCCAAGGGAGAGTTAATGGGTTTTATGGTATCCTGTAATCATGCAAACCTTGAAATAACGTGTGACAACATGGTTGTTTTAGTAAGAAGTAGGCGCATCTAAGATTAATGAGGCTTTTAGGAGATGCTTTGTTTGTAATTGGGCGCCAGCTAGCTGTTAAGCACTACCTGCACCCCCCCAGAAGTTTGCAGCTGATTGTCTACAAGATCCTCCTGCTTTCTTTTGGGGGAGAAAGAGTCACATAGTGACCTCCTCCTGGCCCCAGCACTGAGGTAGAAAAAGTCCCGGGAAATGTCTCTGCCATGTCCTGGGTGCACCCAGTCCCAAGGGATTGACCATGCCACAGGGATCGGTGGTGGCAGGTTGCCACTAACCAGCTCTGCAGCCCACGCAGGTCCAGTACAGGGTGGGACCATCTTTTTCCTGATCGCAGGAGGAGGCATAGAGCCCAGACTTTTCCTGTTCCTCATTTCATAGCATTGCTTCTCTCCTTGAAACTCAGTATCTGCCCAAGTCCTGGGCCAAATCCTGCCTTGAGTATAGGTCTGGAAAGATGCAGCAGAGTTAGCCACTACTGAAGTAAACAGCTTTTAGAGCAAACCAGGTCCATGGCATACCTGCAGCTCTTGAAATGCAGCGCTGTTATTTCTAATGTTTTTTTAATTCCTCACGAGGTTTTATTCTACTCTATTTTTGGTACTGAGATGTAGGTTTCCATTATAAATAGCTGCATATTCTAATTCAGTCTGATAACTAGGACAAGGATGCGCTGGGCATCCAGACCTTGATTTTGGGGGAGGAAGACTGCAACACTTGCAGCCAAGCTTCAGGCTTTCTGTGAGATCCTTCTCTCAGGAAAACTAGTACCTTTGCATCTGGAAAGTGTCCTGCACTCCCTGGATATAAGTCAAATGGGAGCACTGGTAAGAACTCATTGCCAAGCTGACAAATCATAGAAACAAGGCTTTGAAGCTCTATAGCAGCCTTCCCTCTGAGGAGCCCGGAATCTGAATTTAGACACAAGGACTTCAGCATCAAAGCTGGGTGATAAATATTCTTCCCATTTTATACTCAAGGAAGCCATGCTGTAAGCCTGTGCATCCTTGTATGTGACACTGAACCAAAGCCCTTTGCAAAAATAAAACCCAAATGTTCTGCGTGGTTTGTGAACACTTTTAAATAACTAATTATTCCAAAGAAAATCAGAAGCAGGTTGCAAACATGTCCCGACAAACAGAAACAGTTCTTCTTTGCAAGAAATATTGTTCACCCATGAATAAGGGAGAGCTGACGGATCAGGGCAACTATGAAGGATGGCTCAGTTCCCATCCCACCCTCATCCTACCGTAGCCTGGGGAAAGTCTCTCAACCTATGTAATTTACTGTCGGCTTTGGATCAGGAATTTTATCTACATGTTTCCCAGCTGTTTGTGCAAAACAATATTACTGTTCATGCTGCTGCCTTGGGGCTGGGGAAGACAGATCTGGGCTCACAGAGGGTCTGCTCATGTGTGAAATAAGAGCAGCCAGTGAAAAGCAGCTGGATTGGCTCCCAAAGCAGCCCTGCTCTGCCCAGGGGGATGGATCACAGACCCCAGAGCTCCCTTCCAACCTCATCTGTATTATAAATCCAGATCTCGATCCATACCAGAGAGCAGCTCCTTGTTTTCTGCTTTACCCTCAGAATGCCTTTCGCTATACACCAGTTGCTGTCCCTTACAGCTGGGTGTCTTTTCAAATATCAGCAACAGCCTCCCTTCTCCCTCTTCAGAGGACTAGAGAGCAGCGGCTGTGCTGTACCCAAGTCCTTCACAGTTTGTTTGCAAAGGGGAGGGTAAAGCTGCCACAGGGAGCACAAATTTGCAGGCGCATAAGCCTTGACTGGCGACACAGCCTTACCCTTAAGGGCATGAATCATATTTACATAGCCACTAAGTGAAAGATAATCTTCTTGTTATATAACCACGGGTATTCTTCTCTGATTGAAATAAGTCACCTAGATTTGTTTTAAAAATAAGTTTTCAAAAGAGCTCCCTAGATTTTACAAGTGTACATAACTGCTTCCCTGCCTACGCACACATGCAACTCCGCTTTCAAACCGCGACGCTCACTCTGGGTACAGCTATCCAGGTTTGGTTTTTTCCAGGTGGGTAACGTAGGGCTGCATTGCTGGCGGTGGGTCTCTCTCCAGGCTCCATCAGAAAGGTGCGTGGAGAAACACAGCAAACGAGAACAGCCGTGAATAATAAATAAGCAGTAAATGAGATGAGGTCCTGCTGTGCAATTCTGTGGACAGCGGGGAATTAAAGTGATGCTTTTCCAGAGGGGACAGCACAAGCAGGCTTTGAACTTCTGACTGCGGCTCACGTTGTCAGCAGCAGCAAAGTGCATGTTTATGCAGGGACATGAAAGGAAACCTCCATGCCTCCTCCTACGGATATTACTGAATGGCTCTGCAATCTCAGCAGGAGGTCACAAATGCCTTGGCCTCCTGAAATGCTTCCTCTAAAGAAGAATTAGCAAACACAAGAGATTCGTACTACTCTGTAAGGATTGGAAGCACCACACAGGTCCGTGCTTCTCGTGCCTTTCAGAGGCAGCCGTGCCAGGTCTCAAACCTCCAGCATTCTGGCGGGGGTGTTTGCTACCTCCCACTTTCCTTGCCTGTGCTAGATCACGCAGCTGGATTTTACCTGGAGGATTTCCAAGCAGAGCGTTCGCCTGCCCAGCAAACACCCTCCCTTTGCTGTGCCACTGGGGAAAGGGAGAAAACACAATATATTCAGAGAAATATGTTAGAGGTAGCTTAGCTCTGCATACAGCGATGTTGTATTTATCTAGGGTCCTGGCTGATACCTGCTGCTTCCTGGGGAAACCTGTCTTAGATGGCTCCAAGACCCAGGGGAAGGGTTCTCAGGCTGGTGGCTGAAGCAACAAGCTACAGCCAGACTGGTCTATAAAAATTCATCACCGAGCTGAGCTAGGAAGAGAATGCAGATCACTTTGGGAGATACTCACAGTAACAAAAAATTAGGCAGCAACTCATCCCAGCCCCATGCAATGTCGGGAAGAGGGGGGATGGATGTCTACGGCAAAGCCAGTGTCTCTCTCTACTGACCAAGAAAAGTCCTGCTTGATTTCCTCAGAAAGCTTTTGGACACGACAAGTTTTCCATCTCTCCCCGAAGTTCTCCTCGTCTTGCATCTGTAACATGAACCATTGCCCTCTCTCAGCATTTCAAAACACTTGCTGGGATATTTTACATAGGGGTGGGTTTTTTTCATTTTTTAAATAAACAGCCCACTTTCCACTTCTGCCGTTGTTGCAAGGGGCTGGCAAAGAAGATCTGTGAAGCACTTACATAGAGCTCAGATATGAAGTATGCTAAGCTGTTCCTTGTTGTTTCCAGAATCAAAAGTTCCCGGGTTTTTTACTATCAAAACTTGTCTAAACAAAATTAATCATTTTGATTTTTCACTAGGCTGGGTAAGGTTGGAAAACTTCCACTCTTCTATTTAAAAATATCAATCAAAGACCAAACTCTTTTATTCAAAAATATCAATCAAAGACCAAACATAATTCCAGGAATTATTAGGGAAAGTATTACCCAGAATATTGGTAGGTTCAGAATCTTTTGGGGAATGGGAAAAAAAAAACAATCTAACTGGAAATTACATTAAACAAAACTCTTCTTCCTACTTATCTCAAGCTACAAGCTGTTTTGCAGGAAGATATCTATGGGCTCATGAAGCAGCAATGTGCAAGCAGACAGGCTGCGGTTGCTTTTGTCTCATTTTGGGTGACAATACCTCATCATTGCAAAGTACCTGCTACTACATTCCCGCGCTGACAACGTTTCTGTCCCAGTTCAAGCACCAAGTGCTTTGGCAGATCAAAAAGCAGGTTGACTGCACTCTTAGCCCACCTGGGTCACGTCGTTGTCACCAGGTTCCATGGCAACTCCAGAAATGCTGCTTTTCCCATGGTCGTGTGTTACACAAAGTAGGTATTGCTGGATGGAAGGGATGGTGCTGAGATGGGACAACGTGATGCATACCCATGTACTCTCCTAGTAAAGGAGAGAAAAGCAAACGAGAAGGAAAAATGTCATTTAGCTTTCTGGTTGAGGAGCTGAAATACTACAAAAAATCATAACAAATACTACTTTGGGACACCAGTACTAGAAAGAGAAACCAGAGCAACTCCAGCAGACATTTTCAGGGGGCTGGAGCCCAGAAGGTATGAGAAGCAAATTACACTTGAGCAAAAATGAACAAAAAACGACCTTCTGTGATTGTTGGGGGGAAATAAATATGCAGAGACATAATTTTCAAACGCAGCCTAGGTACAGACAGCTTCTACACCAGGTCAGTGGAAACAGAGCTATAAATTTTGCTTGCCATGCTACCTGCTCCTTGCAAGAGAGGTTCAGGTTTATGTTTAACCAGCTAGCATTGCCCTGTGGTTTGAGAGCTCTGGTTTGGTCTGGGGGTGCAACTACAAAGCACAGCGCCTCGCCCACACAGATTTCATGCTTTTCAGACTAGATCTCATCCAGGAGCTGTGATCCCTGCCATAATATCTAAAATGCGGGGAACATGCTGACAAACTGGCCGGAGATCAAAGAGGTGAAGCATCCATGGCCAATGAAGGGAGGGGAAGATTAGCCTGCCCTGCATGCGGTTTGTCAAAGCAATCACAGCTACGCAGACGCACAAGTTAAAGTCACGGAGCATGAGCACTGAGAAGTGGCTGCAATCAGCTATGTCTAATGCTTTTTAGCTGGTGACGATCTCAAAAAAATCTCCTTGGCTCAAGTGCATCGTAAAAGGGAGGGCTGAAGCACGCAGCTCTGTGAAGAATTCTCGCTGCTTTCCTCTAACGAAGTCAGCAGACAGTCGGGATGTTGGGACTTTCTCCCAGTTGTCACCTTTTGTGCTCAGCCCGATTTGCTCTATGTATGCCTCTGTGGCTTTGGCACAGCTGGAGAAATCCCCACCAAGGACTGCTGCGCAGTCAGGGTTTACTTTCTTTCCCAGTGCACGCTCCTTGTTCTGGCTTGTGATGCCAGGCTTGGTACAAACATGAAAAGACACTGAAGATAGAGCCCATCTCACCAAACCTTGGACATTTTTAATGTGGAAGGTTCCACCAGAACTATTCAGTCAAGCTCCTTGAACAGCCACCACTAAGAAATGGCCATTCCCAGCCTACTCCATCCAAGAGGAGATGTTAACGGCATGTCAGATTAATTGTGCCCTGGTCAAATTTAATCATGATTCTCTGTCTTTCCACTGAGTCTCAAGGGACCCATGAGGAATGGCTCAAGTGTAGATGTTTACACCATAATCCTGCCCCATTCTCAGTTACACCACTCTACAAAAAAATATTTCCCCTTAGAAAGAATCCATCCAAGCACTTAGTAAACTGTTCCTTGTGAGTGACCTCTGATGTTAAAAATGTGCACCTTATTTCCAGCCTGAATTTGCCTGCCTTCAGCTTATAGCATCTTGTTATGCCATTGCTTGCTGGAGCGAAGAGTCCTGTGTTACTAGATTTCCTTTCCTCGTGGAAGTATTTGCACTGCTCGTCCTCAAACTCGTAGTATGATCATTTTCAAGCAGTGGTATGGCACAAAAGAAGGACAAAAGTGCTGCTCACTGCTTTTCTCCCCCATGTCCTGCCATGAAGAGCCCCACCGGTCCAGAGCAGAGAGGTGACAACCTTCTCAGCCTTGTCGTGTTACGTCCCATTGAAAACATTTACTGCAATAATCCAAAGGGTTTTGGTGTCTCTCTAGGAGCTCTTCTTCATTTTCAAAATCACTGCTCCCCAGAATAACATGTCCCTTGACTGTGAGTTTCTCAGATTCCACAAAGATGCCTTCAGTGTCAGGAGCTAGACTAACAGCCTCCCATGGAGATACTGGTGTGTACTCCAGTCAAATACACAGCCCTTAAAATAAGGCCTACTTAAGCATCTGTATACCTAGCCATCTCTCCATACCCAGCTGGGAATCTCCATAATTTTGTTACACTCAAAGTCTTGTTATGGGCAAAAAGGAAACACATCTTATATGTAAAGCCAAGAATTTATTATTACTGTGTATGAAATCTCAACAGTTTAATCAAAGAATTGATTAGTGAAGATCAAATTATTACAGTCATAAAGAAGAAATTATTAATAATACAGAAAAAGTTTCAATAACAATACAGTTAAAATTGTTATACACATACTTACTAGTTTCTACCCATTTTCCTGGGTTTTATGCTCACTCTTCCACCAATATTGCTGCCTCCCACCTTACAGGGAGGTACAGTGAATCATCTGCATTCTGAGTCCTCCACTGGGAGGAGTATTATGGTGGAAAAGGATTCTTCTTCCTCAACCAAGGATCTACTGGAAGTCATCTTTATTATGTTTGCTAAAACACTTTCATACCTTGTTCTTTCTTCCTTGGTCAGAAGGTGCAGGTCCACCTCACGTAGGATTTTACCACGTATGGTGCATTTTGCCTTGGTTTGATATTTTCTCATGGTTCTCTTTGCTATTCCCAAAGATGATTTTGTCCACCTTTAGGACTGCATTTCTTTTTGTTGTGGTTTTTTTTACTGTTGGTGAATTGTTTATAGCTGAGGGGTCTCTAATGCCAAGCCGGTGCCCCACCTCGTATCATGCCGTGCCAGCACCTCCCTGTGGCACATCTTGCACCTCCATCTCTTGAGGCCTCTGCTGCCGTACCAGGTCTGTATTTCTTTACGTCAGAGTCATAAATAGCTCACCTACATACCACAACTTCTTGTTACGTCTCTCTATGTAAACTTACAGTTGCGCCGTACAAAAATAAACAGAAGTAAAGCAAATTAGGCATAGCCGCCTGGCCAATTAGGAAAACTGCTGTTACAGCTGAGCAAAATAAAAACAAAGCTGAAGGCAAGTCAAGACAAGTTCAGACAAAGCAAGCCCAACAAGCCTCAGCCCTGAGAACTTGCAAACTCAATAAAAAGAGTGTGGCCTATTACGAGCAATGCCAATATTGTGTTTACTGGGCTACAGAGCTATATCGTCATCTCTTGCAATTGGGAGCCAATGGTTTTTCTTCTGTGCACCTTTCTGGTGACATGACTTTAGCTCCACCAGCGAGATATGCTCTGCTTACATTCCCAAGCCCAGCAATGGCTGGGCTTCAAGCATTTTCAGTGTCTCTGCCCATGATTTATACTCTCAGTGTCCATGACTGCAGTGGTATTTTTAGTGTTGTTCTCTAAGATGATGATATAACACAATCATCTGGCTCCTGATGTATTTGTTTTCAAATGCTCTTTGACATGATAATTTTGTGATGTTCTGGGCCACGACTGCACTGCTTATCAACCAACGCAGGGTAAGGACAGGGTAGTCTGAGCCCAGTAATTCACGTCTGAGAAAGAGCAGTGCTGTACAGTAAAAATCTGTGAAGGTTGTATTCCTTTCTGAGTTTTGCAAGTATGTAATTAATGTTGGTTTCATGTGCAGAAGTGCTGACATAGGTAAACTTCTGGACAGTGAATAGGAAATGTCTAATATTTTTTCTATCCCTAACAAGTGAGTGAGTAGCCAGGAATTTTGACCATGTCCTAATAAATCCTCCATTTACAACAATGCAAAATAAATGGTGTTCTTTCTGGCTTTGCTTGGAGAAAGAAAGTAAAATGGGGTTTGTCACAAGTGTCTATGGACAGAGTTGAGGAAGTACACACATATCTGGGCTCCAGCTTTGCTTTCAGGGAAACTTCAATTTCTTCGGATTATAGAAGAAAATTATCAGCTACGGTAAAGTTCCCTGGGCTTCTGGATGTAAAAAAAATAACTCAGTGATGCAATGAAAAACAGAGAGGTGGCCATGACGGAACCCAGGGGCTACAAGGTGGCCTGTCACCATTGCATTTTACCAGTGCACAACAAATCACTTGTGGTAGGTCTTAGCAGTAGCAAGAACATGGGGTGCCCACTTCACATCTTGGCACTCGTGCACGTCCTCGGACTGGTGAGAAAGTTTGACACCCTTCTTTCCCCATCCTCTTTCTATTGCACTCGGTACCTGGAGTACAGATGGGTTCAGGTACTCATGGGTTCATGAGCAATATCTGGATTTAGACAAAGGATCTTTGGCTTGGAAAAGAGCAACCAGGGTGGACATTGGGCTATGTAACATAAATGGTGTAGAAAAGGTAGACAGGGAGCAGTCTCACTACTGCTCATCCATGAGAACAAGGGGTCTGAATGAAACTATGAGGCAAAGGGTTTGAAAAAGAAACAAACAACCCTTAATGAAATGGTGGCATTAAGCCTAAAAGTATGCTGTGAAGACTGGGAGTGTGAATAAAATCAACATACAATAAGGCATATTGGTGGTGTTTCACTGTTGGTTTCCATACACAGTGGTCCTGATGCAGCCCCTGGGCCAGCAAAACCTGAGACTGCTGACTGCCAGAACTGACAGGTAAAAAGGGAGAACCTTCATGTACCATCCTTGTGCAACAGAAAGCCAAAAACATATCAAACATCTCTGGCGACTGAGCTCTGGGCATGGCTTATGGGTAAAGGACACTGCAAAACACACACTGCCAGCTAATGCAAGCCTGCAGCATCTTTCCAGAGTCCTTCCGTAGCCAGGGATGTGATTCATCCAGCCACCTCCATGCCAGCACGAAATCCTGACCACTTACTCAATGTTGTTCCAGCAAAGAAATTATATTTAGGCAACCTGGGAGCTGCGTGTGAATCCAGAATTTCGGTTCATTGCAAATTTGTTCTCATTTTGGCAATGGGAAGCAATGCAGGACAGGTGAAAATCATTGCAGAAGTATCTGCCAGACTTTGCAGAATGCCTGGAGATAGTGGTGTTTGTGCTCTGGTGGTCTTAGTGGGTGCATCATAGGATTACAGGAAAGTCCGGTTGGAAGCAAGACCTCAGGAGGTTTCTAATCCAAGTCCCCAGTCAAAGCTCTTAGCTGTGAGGTCAGCCCAGGTTCCTCAGGACTTCATCCAGCTGAGTCATGAAAAATTCCAAGGATGGTAATTGTACCACCTCTCTTGGAAACCTGCTCTAATGTGTATGCTACATGTAAGATTTTAAATCACATGTTTATTGATTATTCCAAATATCACAAGCAGAGTGATAATTGGAGGAGGACATTTTTGCCAAATCTTGAAAAGAGGATTATAGGAAAATGTACAACCAGACCAGGATGGATAACATCAAAATGCAGGAGCCCTTAGCAACACAGAAGGAATTGCAGATGATGCTCTGGAGGATTGAAGCAAGAGGCAAAGTCATTCCACTGAATTCCAAATTCAGGCCAGAACCATTACAAAATCACCCAATCTTCCCAGTAAAGATAGCTTCATACCAGTGGAGTTGGTAGAAGAAATGTTCATGGAAGGCCACTGCCAGTGGAGGATAACAGGAAATGTCTTACACATCTGCTGCAAGACTGACCCCAAAACTTAAGTCGTCTCACTGTATAAACAATACTGAAAGGTGGAACTGGAGTTTGGAAAGTAAATAATATGAAATGAAATGAAATGAAATGAAATGAAATAATGAAATGACATGACATGAAATGAAATAAAATAAAAAAATAAAATAAATAAAATAAAATAAAATAAAATATTTATCAGAGTTGCACTATAAATAACTTTAGTGATCACTACAGTTTTAACACAACATACTTTTTATTCTGCTCAAAAGGTACAGAAAATAAGATTTTAGCCTCCTTGGATCAGGTCACTGGCACGGGAAGTTTAGTCTCCTTAATTTCTTATGTACAAAGAAGGAGATCAGACAGCACAAAAAGCCAGCACAAAACTGTGGGGTGGAGAGGATCTGCCACATAACTGAATTTCATCTGAGAAGACTGGTCAATTCAACTACTCTGCTGGCTAACACTGGGGGGGAAAATGCTCTAAGGAGGTACAGAAGGCTCTTAGCACAAGGTTTCTTGCTTTAAATATATTTCATACAGCAGAATTTTCTGGTTCAAAACCAACCAGACCAGCACAGCAAAGAAATTCCATAGTTAGTTTTGCGGGAGTTGTTGAGTCAATTCAAAAATTTTTGTTGGGACCTCCTGAGTTTTCTTCTCTCTTGGTTGTGGGAAAAGGGAAAGTACTAAAAAAGCAATTTCTGGGAGTTTTCAAGGGTTCTCCACGGGGCACCCAAACAGAAAGCTGGGCTGACAGAGGTTTATTCTCTTCTTTGTTGGTTTCTTCAGCATGAAAGACCCCCCCAACAGCTCCTCACAGTCTAGTCCAGAAGAGGACACAAAGGGAACTTGCTAGCATCCCAACTGGCACAAAGCTGATCCTCAAACTAGCTGCACCATCATCAAAGTTGCACAAGTCAGAGTAACAGCAGGAGACGGGGCGCGTCATGCCAATCCCGTCCACATCGGATGGGATGCAGACGGAAGAGCACATCTTGGTGACAGTCAAGACTCCTGTGAAGGGATAAACTACAACAAAGCAAGAAAGAAGGAACAGTTAGGAATGGGAGGAATGGAGAAGAACTCTCCTCGTCCCTAGTGAAACATTAGCTGCCTTCACCACCGAAGTCTTAGCTCCAGTTCAAACACAACTGGTCTTCTTCCTACCAGGAATATAGGAAGCAGTTCCCACGGAGCAGCTGCAAGCTGAACAGCACCTTGCATCCTCTGTGTCCTGCCTGGATCAGCTTTACCTTGCAAAAGGTCAGTTAGGCACTTTTTCTTCCTCTGCTTTGGCTTTACTCACTATCTCCTGCCTCTCCCATGTGTGATCAGAGCCTTATCAGCAGGACCATGGGAAAGAGAGAGCACTTCCCGGTGCATTCCTTTATCTGGACAGGTTATAAACTGTAGGGTCATCAGTCAGACTGATGATGCCTTCCTGAGAGCTCCAGAGAATTCAAGGGCATTTCTTTTTTGCCTCCAGATGACCAGAAGTTGGTGCCCTCACATTACTGAGCTTCGCTCATCTCTACTCGCCTCTGTACTCAAACCAGCTTTCATAAACAGTTCTTGGGTCAGGAGAGCACTGTTAACCCACACCCATTTTGCAAGTCATGGAAAGGGTCTGGAGAGCCAGAACTCTTCAGCTACATGTCTCAAGCTCAAGTCAACATGTTTTTTCTAACCATTCTCAACACTGAGCATTAACTATGAGCTTGCATTCACTAAGTATTCACTTACAATGGAGACTGCTTTCTGCAACAGCAGAAGACTGCTCTCTGGCCCACAAGAGCTCTCTTCCAGGCTTCCATATTTAAGCGAGTAAAGGTACTGCTCCCCACAGCAGCAGTCTTCATTGTAGAAACACTGACTCATGTTGAAAATATAAAAAAATCATTGCCCTTACCTTCCTCCAGGGAATACATGGTTGTCTTGCACATGGTTTCATTCTTCATACATTTCTGGATCGTCATGCACTTTTCAACAGCGGTAGGTTCATGGCAAGTGTAACATCGCAAGGTTTGCGCTGCAAGGAGATAAAACATGAGGCTGACCTTAGTGTGGACCACCAGATTTTGTCTGTGCCCCTCCAGGTACCTCTGGGGAGTGTAACTTTCCAAAATATTCATACTGAGAACAGGAATGGAATAATAAAATTCATTCGTACCAATGGGAATGAGAAATACGGTAGTCTGGTGGTCAAAGCACAGCTTCAGATGTGGGTTCAGACCCCTTGTAACAAGTCAAGCAAGAGAGCCACACACAGAAGCCCCCATGATATAGGAAAGACCTTGTAGCTGGTTTACCTCAACTCTGTTCTTACTTTGCATCTGCTTTTCTCTTTGTCTTTGCATTAGTAGAGCATCAGAAAGAGATCACAGACTCACAAACTCACAGAATCACAGAAAGGTGGAGGTTGGAAGAGACCTCTGGAGGTCATCTGGTCCAATCCCCCTGCTCAAGCTGGACTACCTAGAGCCAGCTGCCCAGGACTGTGTCCAGATGGGGTTTTCATATCTCTAAGGATGGAGACTCCCCAACCTCCCAGGGCAACCTGTGCCAGTGCTCAGTCACCCTCACAGTAATAAAATGTTTCCTGATGTTCAGAGGGAACCTCCTGCGTTCCAGTTTGTGCCCATTGCCTCTGGTCCTGTCACTGGGCAACAGTGAAAAGAGCCTGGCTCCGTCCTTTTTGCAACGTCCCTTCAAGTATTTATAGATGTTAATAAGAACCCCCCTTGAGCCTTCTCTACTCCAGGCTGACCAGTCACAGCTCTCTTAGCTTTTCCTCAGAGGAGAGAAACTCATCCTTGTGGCCCTTCATTGGACTCCCTCCAGTATGTCCATGTCTTTCTTGCACTGGGGAGCCCAAAACTGGACACAGGACTCCATGTGTGGCCTCACCAGTGTTGAGTAGAGGGGAAGGTTCACCTAAATCGACCTGCAGGCAATACTTCATCTAATGCAACCCAGGATAGCATTAGCCTTCTTTGCCGCAAGGGCACATTGCTGGCTCATGTTCAACTTGGTGTCCACCAGAACCCCCAGATCTTTTTCGGACAAGCTGCTTTCCAGCTGGATGGCCCTCAGCATATATTGATGCATGGGTTTGTTCTTCCCTAGGGTTAGGACTTTGCACTTCCCCTTGTTGAAAGTCATGAGGTTCCTGTCAACCCATTTCTCCAACCTGTGAAGGTCCCTCTGGATGGCAGCATGACCCTCTGGTGCATCACCCACTCCTCCCAGTTTTGTGTCACCCGCAAACTTGCTGAGGGTGAGCTCTGCCCCATCATCCAGATCATTAATGAAGATGTTAAAGAGGACTGGACCCAGTATTGACCTCTGGGGTACACCTCAAGTTATTGGCCTTCAAGTAGACATTGTGCCACTGATCACCACCCACCAGTTTTCAATTACCAGCCAGTTTTCAATCCACTTCACTGTCTGCTCATCCAGCCCGTACCTCAACAGCTTGTTTATGAGGATCTTATGGGAGACAGTGTCAAAAGCCTTCCCGGAGTCCAGGCAAACATTATCCACTCCTCTCCCCTCGTCTACCAGTCCAGTCACTTCATCACAGAAGTTTATCAAGTTGGTCAAGCATAACTTCCCCTAGGTGAAGGATCTGGATACACAGAAAAGTCAGACTTGAATGTGAGTTGCAGCACGGAGAATTGCATCTGGTGCTGTCCACTCTGTCGGCTCTTTCCAAAGACTGGGACCTCTCAGACAGGAGAGTGTCCCAGAAAGAAGGAACTGTCTCCACCAAATTTACTGAGCCAGGAGAACAAATTAAGCACAATCTTTCCCGTCTGCTGAGATTCTAGTTTCATGAGAAGAATGTGTAAGAAGTTACTTTAAAAAGATGACAGTGGCTACAATAATAGAATGCATGGGGACATGTCCTGCTCCAGCCAGAGACGATGGAAACAAGACTTTGGTACCCAAGTCTCCAAAACCAGTCCAAGGTAGCTCACCCTGCCTCATCTCTCACCAGTTCATAGATACTCTTCGTCACCTCCCTGTTGAGATGCAAAGGCCCTTGCAAGGCTGCAGGTGCCAGTTGGCTCCTCAACATCCAGAATAACCACAGCCCAAGTCTTTAAGTGCCTAAAGTCTTTTGAGATGGAGAGATTTTAGAGAGAGACACTGAAGAGCCCAGATGGTTGTGAAGCAGTATTGCCAGAGCACTCCAAGCTGAAGGTATCAAGACAACATAGTGTCTGGTATTTCCTATCACCAAGAAAACCATTTCTGGACAAGCTTTTCAGGGCACTTTGCTCTCTGAAAGTCTTTCTGAGGAATCTAACTCTTGGTCTAGGTCCTCTCTTCCACCCCCTAGCAGACACCTGAATATGTGTGCCTTGCAGGCATAGCAATGCTTTTTGGTACCATTACAGACCAGCAGCCCCTCCTTGGTCTGGAAAGAAGTTCTCACCCTGTCTGTGTGACAGCCCTGCAGAAATCCCTTTAAACCCCATTGAAAAAGAAAAACAATTCAGCTCATCTCAGCACCCCTGAAATGGGGTGTCGTAACAGCAGCCTCAGGCAAGGAAGCCACCTTAGGAAAACAGACAATGAGACTTCACCCTAACTAGTAAGCCAGAAAGAGCCTTTTTATAAACAGAAAGAGCCTTTTTATAAACAGACACAGCAATTATCTTGCTTTTATTCAAAGCAAACTTTGCTATTCTTTTTTACCCATTGTGGACTGATGTTTTATTTGCATTAATTCTGTCTGACAGCTGTCAAATACATCTTTAGGGAGGAAGCTTCATCATTATTCTCAGATTTCATGATACTCGTCGCTGGACAAGACAAAGCCACTGCATTTGTGTTCCTCTTTGAAAAAAAAAAAAAAAGAATAACACCAAAAACCAAACAAAAGATAAGCACAAAGGGACATTCAATTAAGAGAGCATTGTCCCCAATGTGTGCAAATCCAGTATTTTCATTAATTTCACTCAGACTAACAGCCTCAAACACAGCTAAATATGTTAAATAGTAGCTACAGATATGAGGTTTGTGGGTTTGGGTTGTTTTGGGTTTTTTTTTTTTTGAGGTGGAAAAGATAGCAGATCAGGAAGTGTTTAACACAGTAAAATAACAAAAAGCTGGAATGAAACAAATTTACTTTTGCAAATGAGGCAGCTTTTGAGCAGCAATAGACAGCTGGCATCACACAGAGCAGGGAGGAAACACCACGACTTGGAGACTTGAAGACCTGTGGTCTAAAAGCTCTGTTTAAAGCAAGCTTTGGAATATCCACCTGGCCTATTTGTGAAGGGTAGATATTTGTGAAGATAACAAAACTGTAGTCATGCCTTTTTGTTTCAAGAGCCTACAATCTTTAACATAGGCAAGCAGACATGCAGTAGCTTAAAAATGAAATTACAATATAAAAACAACAGAGATGTATTAGAAGTCTTATTTAAAAGAAGAAGCAATTAGAAAATGCTAAGATATTTCAATGTAGTTATAGCACATTCTTTTTAGAGTGCTGAAAGCAAAGGAGGAGATAAAAAAGCAAAAAATCTTGGAATTTCATAGAAGAGGTTTTTACTAGCTTCACTTGGATATTGGTAGATCTTGCATGCTTCAACTCTGACTGTCTTTCCAGGAAAAGCCAAAATTACACAGATTCCACTCATGCCCAGAAGAAAGCCTGGAGGAACTGCAGATATGTCATGGGTTTATCCCAGTTTTGCAGAGGAGAGAGTGTGCAGAAGAAATTTGCCAATGTTTGCCTGCCAAATCAAACATCCATCCTGACTCTGACCACCTGAATGGGACAGGGAATTGGGGAAGGATGAGAAGGGAGAAATGTGGCAGCACTGAGTCACAGCAGGAGCTTCTGCTCCCCAGCTGCCCAATTCTTGACAAAATCTCATGAAACAGGATGGCAAAATCAGGTTGGTGAGTCAATCCTAGACCAAATGTATATCCCACCCCATTGCTTTCCTGCTGCATTCTGCTTTTCAGATTCTTGTCCGTCACTTAAGGAGATCTGACCATAGAGTCCTCTTCTCTCCAAGTCATCCTCTATTAATTAATGATGTTCCTCTCTGAACTGTCTTCTCTCCATTACCAAGCACACACAAATCCCCAAAATGAACAGGGCACTTCACACTTGTTCGTTTTCCAAGGTAGTCTGCCAAAATTGTCTTTGACTTCATGCAAACCACAGTGTGTTACTAAATAGAGCTTGAAAAATCAGCCCTGCAGTATCTGGGCCACCAGCTTTGTGTCCCAGCCCATCTTTCCCACTTTAAATGGCTGAAGTTTAACAAACCACACATGCAACATATAATTAGAGAGATCCGCTACACACGCTGTGTTAAACTGGCTAGCTGGCTTCAGGGTTAAGTATCAAAAGAGGAACAGAAAGTTTAAAAAAAAAGATGCGAATGAGATTGAGCAAGAACATGTAAAAAGTGAGAGCTGGAATTTGCATTAAAGAAATGACATGGTATAATCACACTTTGTCTTGTAACACTTCCTAAAGAGCCTGAACTAACAATCCCAATGAGACTATGATGGTCCTGAACATCTGACAGGCTGGAAATATTCCAAAGACAGATTTTTTGCTGAAAACTGCTCAAAGTGGGAGGCATGGACTTCAGAGGGAAAAGGATGCACTCCATCCCATCATGCTGCATCTCCTGCAGAAGTTTGGATAAATCAAAGCAGGAACTTACCGAACTCCATGCAAGCGATGGCAACCAACAGAAGAGACAGAAACATCTTCATCTTGCACGGATCTCGTCGCCTGGTCACTGGGCTGCCACGGCTCTTCACCACTGGTTTTAATGGCACACCTTCTGGTGGCTTGCCATGTACCAGTTCTGACCCCAGATCTAATTCTACTGGAAAAACAAGTCTGATTGAGCTATAAATGAATTGAGTGAGCTACAAAGCAGGTCCCACCTCCTGCCATACCGTCATGTCATCTCTTTTCATGTTCCTTGGAGAAGAAAATGAGGGTTTGCATGGTGGACAATAGCTGAGATGATTGTTTAAGGCAGGTGCTTTTTTTTCTAGGCATGATGTGTAAGCCCACGGGTATTAAATAATCCCAGTGTCTATGCCTTGCCTTGCAGCTTGGTGATATTTCTTCTTTTTTGTAGTGGTTAGAGAGACCTGGGTGGTTTCCACGAAACCTGGAAAAAAGCATCTGTTGCTGTGAACAGCAAGGCATTGAACCTCATGTACTTTTCTCCTCTGTGATTTTACCCTCAGTAGGGGCCAGAGTTTATGACCAGGAGGAGAAGTGGAAAGCTGACTTGCAATCCCTTACTCACTGGAATCAGCATGGTTGGGGTTTTGGTATTGTAATACCTCTCCCCAAGCTGTGAGCAGGATTTCAGGGGGTTGTGGGCGAGAGCACGCTGTCTCCCTCTCTCCTTTCTCTGTCCTCTTTGGACAGAAGTGGTCAGAGCACTGGGAAGACACAGGACCAGGCCATGAAAGTTTGGGCCAAGGGAGTCTCTGAGGCTCGCTATCCTGAGCTGTTCAGGAAGGATGGTGCATAGAGAAGCCTTTCTGCTCTGAGCTAACCCTCTCCAAGTGTGGCGGCAAGCCCACGACTTCTTTTCTTGCCGAACACCTTTGGCTTTTCCACCCCCAAACTCTGCTGCCCCAGGGATCTGCCTGCTTTTCCTCTGCCTCAGGCCAGTCCCATGTTACTAAATCCTCCTACAATGTGTGATGAGCAAGTTTGATTGTGGAATTGCAAAAAACGGTAAGGAGCCTTTCTGTGGTTATGCCAGATGCCTCCCAACACCCACTTTTAATGAGGAAAGAAAGGAGGGAAAGCTGAAACAAAGATGATCTTGGAGATATTCCCACCACCTTTGTTATCTATAGCACAATCTTTATTAAGGGAACTTTATTCAGGGTTAGCATCACTCAAATTCTTGAAATGTTAAAAGGTCTCCTGCTATTCCCAGATAAACAACCCAGTCATCGCCTCTCCAAATCTAGAGCTTCAGTGGTCTCATCATTTTAGCCAGCCCTGCCTCATACACAAACAACACTTCTGGGTGATCCACACCCTCAGGAATTCAGACCCATTGTTTTCACAGTTGCCTCCATAATACAGTCATTATGTTGATTATGAAAGTTTAGCAGTTATTTCCAGCCCAAAATTATCTAGGGGAAGGCATTTTGGTATATTCTTGGTTTGGCATTCCTCATGTTCAGCAAAGGATTTTATAATCCTATTAAGAGAGGGAAAATATGCTGATCATGTTTGCTTTGTTCTTAGGAAAAAAAAAAAGTAAACATGGAAAGGGGTGTGGTTTTTGGTTTCTGGTATTAAGTGGCCTCAAACAATGTGTGTTAGATGATTGGTTTCACATGCACATCTGAAATGTGATCTTCATCACATTATAAGATTTTGGATAGAAGAATATATGACAACACCCTGCTTAAATCCTGTGCCCTCCTTCAGTTTGGAGGGTTGTTTTTTGGGGGGGTGACAACATGCCTTGCTTGTTTATAGTTTCAGTTGATCTTATCTGAGTCTTTAAGCATCGCCTGAAATGTTTCCTTTTTTATGCACACCCTATGCTATTGCCTTGCAGTGTTGGCAAGTCACCAAAGAAATAACAAGAATTAATAAGAACATCCAAACAGTGTTTTGTTGAACTACTTTTATTCTTCCGTGGGTAATCACAGCCTATTGTATTGGGGGCTTTCCATTAACTACAGAGAAAAAAAAAAAAAACAAAACCAAAACAAACAAAAGATACAAGCTGTATAAGTCAGTCTCAACAACCCACAAGATGGATTTGAAAAAAAAAAAAAAAAAGACATTTTTTAGTGTACGTCTTCAAAGGCAAACTAGTACAAGAACTCCCTGCATTTTGGAGGAATTTGTTATCATAGATAAAAGTTCAGAGTCAAATGTTTATTTCCAGCCAGAGAAACCTGTGTCAAACCCCTTTCCTGTCCTAGCCAGCCAGCTGAGAGTCTCTGGGTGGAGGCATCTTCATCTGATGCGAGAGTCCTGCAACAGTTGCATCCATGCTGGAAATAGTCTCCAAATCCCATAACCTCCCAGTAGACTGGCTCATGTGCCTAATTACCAGGCTGAGGAGGTGCCACTGGGAAGCCCTAAGATATGCCCATGCACCTCCAGTGCAGTTTCAGGGACCGTAGGCTGTGTATGTGTTTAGAGAAGTGCAGGCACTGGTTTCCATTGAGAGCCTTCTTGACTTGACCATTTTAAACTCTCCATTTTCTTGATTCTAATCAGCTCTTTATATTTCTCCTAGGAATCCCACAGCTTTCCAGAGCAGACCGATGTATGAGCAAAAGCTATGATTGGATCGAAAGGTAGATGTGGAAGGGTGCTGACATGACGACATCGTACACTAGGGCTAATCTTTTGCTGCACACCTACAAGTAGGTTAAACCCAAAAGCACTCCTGTAAGATGAGTAAATATTGTTATCTCAGAATCAGGTATAAGGAAGCTGAGATGCAGAAAGGTTAATTAGGCTCATGAAGCAAGGTAGTAGCAACTCCAGAAATAGAGCCAGCACTGTATTCCACATGGTTTAACCACTAGTTAATGCTCCTTTTTCATCAGTGCTCTCCTGTTATTTTTGTGCAACCCTGACAGGAGGTGCACAAGTTACTAGAAGCAACAGGAGTGAGCGCTGGCCTGAAAGCCACATACTTAAGAGGTTTATTCTAATGATTGGCTAGCTGACCTTGGAAAATTAACCTCAGTTTCCCCATTGTAGATTTTAAGTTAGTGCCTGTTGTAGGGTTGATCATAACTACAATATAAGCTCTGCATTAGAAAAGCTAAAGAGGAGATTTGTTCAAACAATTCAGTTTTCTCCTAGTAGCTTCAAAATAGTGTCAATGATGAAAGCCACTTAAGGAAGCCAGCGTTCGTCTAATCATTAAACCTGCTCCTGTGCAGAGTGCCAGGGATTAAATTACCATGAACTTCAGCTCTGACACATCATGTCCCCCACCTATCTCTCGTAGAAACCATAATTGTCCAGAGATGAGAGCTACTTCGCACCTAAGAGAGGCATTAAACAGATATCTCCTCCATTTCTTGTATTGATGAGGAGCATCTTTAAAAGTTAAAGAGAAACCTGGAAAAGCAAAGTAAAACATAAACAGTGCCAAGCCTGAATCTGGCCTATCCGTATGAATAATGCATCAGGAATCCAACCCTGCAGCTCTCTTAGAGCCATTTTCACTCAGGCATCACTCATTAGCTCATTAGTCACAGCAGCCTTATTCTTACTAATTGATTTTACTACAATTCCCTACAATGTATGGCCAAGATCCAGCATGTCTCTGCCTGGCTTTAAAATCATTATATTGGCACAGGTTTGGAAGACGCTTCAGCCCTCTCTCAAGCCTATTGAGCACGTAAATGTTGGGTGATTCCGGGAACCAAGTTGTTTGAAGGTCGCCTTGGGGAATCAATCCGACAAGTTGTAGGCTCAAAGCACCCTGCTGAGCAGAGTTGTGACTTTCACACCTGGTAGCATGTCAGTCTGCTATAGATTGGAGCTGAAGATGGGTATAGAAAGCTTGGTAGCTCTCTCCATGCTGGTTTCCACCTTTGTACTGGGCTGGGACATGAGGGATACTGATTACTGCAGGACCTGGGACAAACAGATCAGACCAGACCGCAAGTACACCTCACTACAGCTATCCCCTCTGCCCCAGGCATGTGTTGTATGCTGTGCCTGAGAATTAGTGATGCTTTGTATATTCACCACGACAGAAACGTAGGGAACAAACAAGAATGTAGGGAACAAGATGATTTATTTTTATAAGGAGTCTTGTTCCCTGTATGTAATGATTCACCTGCCTTTTTTTTTTTTTCCCTTTAAAATCAGTGCAGGCACCTCTTATCTCTAGGCTATTATTTCAACTAACCTCTGTGTAGCACTTAACTCTTTCTGGGTGGGACCTTCATATTTATCACTTGCCTGCCCAGTGGCCAGCACATGGATACAGCAGTCCTATGGGGGAATCCTATGGGAGTTAATAACTACTAAGGTACGTTCTCCCTTTCTGTTCATAACGTGCATAGAAAGGATTGATCATATATTTATAACTAGTGGGAATTTGTCTTCCTTCCTTATCAAATTTTTCTAGTTTCCTTTTTTCTTTTTGCTTTCAAGCCGGTAACTTTTCCCTTCCCATCAACCCTGACTGAGGCAGTAATCACTTGTTTTGAGATTATTTGCTCCATCCAGCTTTCCAAGGCATCATTAACAATGCAATAATGTAAATCACTTGCTCAGCTTAGCTGTCACCTGCTTTAATTATCTCCTATGTTCCTTCAAGATTTAATCCAATGAACAAGAGATACTTTCCCATCTGAGTCACTTCTCATTGACCCAGAAGGGAAGAACAAGGACAACGCATGTAAAACAGTAAATGACCTGACTGAAAGGAAGCAGCTTTGCCTCCAGGCCCTTTTCATCTCCCTCTAATACTGCAGTGTTTGGCATTGAAGCTGGAAATATCCACATGTGTTTAGCTGAGGACTGGTAGGAGTGTCTTCTCAGGTTCAGTCCGCCCACACCAGTAGAAAACCTGAGTGTCTTGAAGATATCTCCACCGCCAAGGTGATAGGCTCAGCCTATCTCCTACCAGCTGCAAGAAACATCCTGGGGTTGACCTCCAGATGCTTGAAGATTTCAGGAAGATGCTTCTGACCCAAAAGCTTCTGGCTCCCAGAGCATTTCTTCCTGGTAGAAGTGAGGGAAGCAGCCCTGTGGTGATGTTTCCCAGCCAGGTGAGCAGTTCAGCTTGTCTGACGGTCCTGGCAAATGGGCAAAGGAAGGTCCATGGGAGACAAGATCTGTCACAAAGCAGAGGAGCACAAACACCCTCAGCCGCAGCAGCAGCAGCAGAATTCACACAAATCACAAAACGGCTGAGCCTGGCACAACCTCTGGAGGTTGTCTAGCCCAACCCCTCTGCTCAAAGTAGAGTCACTACAGCAGGTTTCCCAGGGCTGTGTCCAGTTGGGTTTGAATATCACCAAAGATGGAAAGTCCATGATCTCTCTGGACAGACTTTCCCAGCATTCAACCATACTTACAGTAAAGAAGGATTTTTCTCATGTTTAAATGGAATTTTCTGCCTTTCAGTTTGTGCCCATTGCCTCTTGTCCTGGCACTGAGCACCACTGAAAAGAGCCTGGCTCCATCCTCTTTGCACCCTCCCTTCAGATCTTCACAGACTTTGATAAGATCCCCCCCAAACCTTCTGTTTTCCAGACTGAAAAGTCCCAGATCTCTCAGCCTCTCCTAATAGGAGAAATGCTCCAGCCCCTTCATCATCTTCGTGGCCCTTCGTTGGACTCTCTCCAGTATGTCCATGTATCTCCTGTGCTAGGGAGCCCAGAACTGGACACAGGACTCCAGGTGTGGTCTCACAAGATCTGAAAAGGGGGGAAAGATCATCTCCCTTGACCTGCTGGCAATGCTCTACCTAACTCAGCCCAGAAGGCTGGTGGCCACCTTTACCTCCAAGGAAAATTGCTGATTCATGTGCAACTTGGTGTCCACTGTGACCCTCAGTTCCTTCTCTGCAAAGCTGCTTTTGATAGCATATGTCCATACATTCTGTATGGTTTGCTTAAATATTTTTTATGCTTTTAATATTTTGCACCTGCTATGAAAACTGGTTTGCTGCTGGATAACTTTAAAAGTGGGATTTGATAAATGATTATAAGAAATCATATACAAACATTATGATTGAAACAATAGACAAAAGTGTAGCCAGGGGATTAGCTAGTAGAGGTAATTACAAAAGTGTAGTCAAGTGATTAACTAGTAATTACTCATAAGTTTTGCAGTTCTTTGCTCTTATGACTAGATGTCCCTGTATGCTAGATGGGAACAATGTTAAAACTGACCACATATGATTGAAACCGCGTTAAGCTTCAAGATCAAAGAACAAGGACAAAAACAAAGACTTCAAGGACAGCCAATAATCTCAAATGGGTCGGTGGTTGTAAAAGCAGCCCTTCAGCTCAAATGAATTCTTCATTGCGCATGATCGGATGTAGGCAGTACTATGATAATCAGTTATAATAATTTTATGTATATGTATACTTATCTGATTAATATGTAATTAGTTACCCTATACAACCTGTTTGTGCTGAAGCTGTGGCATGCACATGAGATGGAATTATCCCCTGTGCATCCAGCACTGCAATAAAGAATGCCTGCTTTCTAAAACTCCAAAATGAGTCTTAGAGAGTTTCTTCGATCAGCTTTTTGGTATCACTTTCTATCCTAATCAGCTCACAGTCTGTCCTGGTGCCAGGGGTTATTCCTCCCCAGATGCAAGACTTTGTGTTTCCATTTGCTGAATTTCCTGGGGTTCCCACTGTTCATTTTTCCAACCTGTTCAAGTCCCTCTGAATGGCAGCACATCCATTTGGTGCACCAGCCACTCCTCCTAGTTTTGTATCACCTGCAAACTTGCTGAAAGAGAGCTCTGCCACATCATCAAGGTCATTCTTGAAGATGATGAACAGTATTGACCCCAACATTGAATCCTGTGGTACCCCACTAGTGACTTGCCTCCAACTGGACTTTGTGTCACTGATCACAAGCCTCTGGACCCAGTTGGTCCACCAGTTTTCAGTCCACCTCACTGTCCGCTTATCTAACCCATACTTGTCAGCTCATCAAGGAGGATGTTGTGGGAGACAGTGTTGAAAGTCTTAATAGGGTAGAGATAAACAGCATCCACTTCTCTCACATCATCCACCAAGCCAGTCACTTCAGCGTTGAAGGCCATCAGGCTGCTGAGGCATAGTTTCCCCTTTGTGAATCCATCCTGACTCCAGGGTTATGATGCTGCTTTTTGTCTTTTTCCCCACTCTCAGGATCTTGAACTCCACCACCTCATGGTCACCGCAGCCAAGGCTGCCCCCAACTTTCACATCCCCAACAAGTTCTTCCTTGTTTGCAAGTATGAGGTCCATAAGAGTACCTCTCTATGTTGGTTCCTCGGTCACCTGGGTCGGGAAGTTGTGACCAGTGCAGTCCAGAAACCTTCTGGATTGCTACTGCCCTGCTGTGTCGCTCCTCCAGCAGATATTGGGGTGGTGAAAGCCCTCCAAGAGGCCAGGACTTGTGAACGTGAGGCTTGTTCCAGTTGTCTGAAGAAGGCCTCATGTACTTCTTCCTGCTCAGGTGGTCCGTATCAGACACCCGCTACAACATCACCTATGCTGATCTGCCTGCTCATCCTGACCCATAAGCTCGCAGCTGACTCATCACCCATCTCTAGGCAGAGCTCCACGTGCTTCAGCTGCTCTTCACGTACAAAGCAACTCCTCTTCCTCACCTTTCTGGCCTGCCTTTCCTAAACAGTCTGTATCCAGCCGTGGCAGCACTCAATTATGTGAGCTAGCCCACCATGTCTCTGGGAGCCCAAGCTCTCGTGTGGTTTGGCCAGGGACTCGACCACAGGCAATAAGAGGAATTACGAGAAAGTTGGGTTTGTTCAGTCTGGAAAACAGGCCAAGAAGAGAGGGCTCAGGGGGTCTAACAGCATCTGACATAAAAAAGGGTCAAAGAGAAAGCTGAGCTGGACTCTCCTTGAGGATGCCCATTGACCAAAAGTTGCAGGAAGAGGAATTCTGGTCAGATATAACAAAAAATATTTCTCTGTGTGAGTGTTCAAAAACTGGAACGGGAGACCAGAAAGGCTGTGGTGTCTCCATGCTTGGGATATAGTGACGAGAAGCTAATACACTTCTTCCTCATCTCCAGGCTCCAGATGAACTTCCTTCAGCATCATGTCCCTTAGTAGAAGGGGCTTGTGGTCCCGATATGTCAACACCCATCCCGGGACATACTACTGAGATTGTGCGGGCAGATCTGGGGCCTGCCACTGCCACCTTCCGACAAGAGAAGAAAATGCAAACAGCTGGTCCCAGCCCATTTGCCAAGGAAGGAAAGGAGGAATTTTTAGGATTATTTTGGTAGGTTTTAATTTTCACTGTTTCCAAAATTCGGGTTTCATAATCATTTGGTTCCAACCAGCTTTAGGATGAGATATCTCCATGTGAAGATAAAAAAAGGGAGAAAAATTCTGTCTATCTAAGTTGCCTTGAACAAATCATGAGATGAATTCCAACTTGAGTAGCTACACCTTGCCCTTACAAAGGACCTGAGCACTGCAAAGCAGTCACATACAAGGTGCCACCATCCCATATCTATTCAGTGTTTGTATTTGCTTTTTGTCATTTTTCCTCTAATAGTTTGGATCGTGATACTAAATGGGTGCTGTTCCTGGAACCAGCAGGTTTAAGGGGTCTGAGCTCAGGAAGGGGTCCTGGTGCAAAACTCAGATTCTGGTGCGAGAATGGGCGACTGCATCCCCGCAATTTTAGGAATGAGAAGACAGAATCGGAGCCAAGAGCACCTGGCACTCAGGGACAACAACGTGACATTGCTCTCGTTGATGCGGGCATGACAAGAATCTGTGTGAAATACAGTACACCCAGTTGTTTGCGTTAATTGGCACGGAGAAGGAGAGCCAGGCATGCTACTCACACCTCTTCCCCCATGGGTTTGATGCTGGATGTGTTACATTTTAGTCGTGCTAGCTTAACTCCTTCTACACAGAGGACGAGAGTTATTAACTTAATGGCAGCTCGCATGGCCAAGCGTCCCTGTGTCATGCCAAACCCAAGGAGACCAAGGTACATTGTGCATCGTTTTAAATCTCTTTTCCTTGGAAGATGATAAGCATGAAGATTGGAACATGTTTCCACAGCCACGCAAAGCACCTCCCATCTTTCCAGCCTCCTCCCATCTCGGCTGCTGCCCAGGTCAGCATTGCAGACCGGAGGTGCCATCTTCCCCCTTGCTCCCCATGGCCTCTCATGTAGACCTCAACACCCATGGACTGGGGAGGAAAGGAACCAGTAGGAAAGAAAGTGGAGAGGGTTAGCACCAGCAGGAAGATGGAGCTCTTGATTCAGTCTTTTTTTTTTTCTTCCTGTAGCTCCATTCAAATTTTCACTTGCAAACTATCTGCCTACACACTTTTCTTGACTCCTCCACGTCAAAACTAGAAAATGAATCCATTTTCTGGAGACTCCCCTCCAGCCCCAGAACTATTTCTTCCTCCAAAACCTGTGTTTGCCACAGCTAGAGTGGAGGCCTGTCCAGAGGGACAGTAAAGAGCAGGCATGGGGAGGCAGGAATTCTCCCAGTTCAGACCCATTTGCTAGGACATGGTGACTCATACCCTGAGATGATCAGCACAGCCTTGGGATGCCAGTGAAAAAACATCTGCAGAGCCAACTGAAACAGAAACACTGGCAACAGACTGTGTTGTTTAGTTTCCAGAAATACTTTCAGGTATTTGGTATTGCGACATCTCTTAGCAAGGCTCACCTGGAAATACGGACCTTAATGAAGGAAGCAGTTCTACTAGCTCTGTGTCAAAACATTAGTGATGTACCCTTTTAAATTTGGGGCAATGGCACCATTTCCCTGAATTTTCTGAACACCTGAAATGTGGGAAAGCACATCCTGGGCTTGTCTAAAGACAGGCAGGTCCCCATGGAGCAGCAGGAGCCGGGGACATGGGCAGCAATGTGAGAAGAAAGGACGGGAACACCAGGCAGGAGCGAGGTGCAGCCTCTTGGGGGTGGGTTTCTTCTGCTGTGCAATGCCCTCCACTCCCCAAAATACTCCCTGTCACCACTAGTGCCCTCCCATCCCCAAAAACACTTATAAGTGACACTGAAAAATAGGCATTGCAAGGAGGGAGAGCAGTGAAGACCCTTTCCCAGGAAGGAGACAGTCCAGACTGAGGTTATCCAGAGAAAAGGAAAGATTTTTTATGTCTTTGTTTCACACAGCCTGTGGCTGTTCCTAAGAAACTCCTGAGAGCCCATCACTGTTATTTTGCATTTGTCTTACATTCCCCAGGGAACATAATCTTCTCCCACGGGATCCAACTGGGCTCCCCAAAATAACAAAGCTTTAAACAAAAATTAGAATGACACATCTTTGCAAAGCGGCGTGAATGCTCCCCAGCTCAGGAGAGCGGGAGGGAGTCTCCAGAGCAACCAGCCCCATGTCTGTGTGTCCGTGTGTGCGTCTGTCCGCAGGCAGGAGCAGGGCCAGAAGCAGCCCCTGCAGAACTGGAGCCCCAGGGAGCTCGGGAAGAGGAGCAGCTGCCCACAGACACCCACACAGGGACCATTATGCGCCCAAAATAGCCGCCCTTTCCAACAAGAAAGAACGCAGGCTCAAAGGACAAATCCCATCTCCATTCCCAGTAGGGTCACGGGCAAGTCAATGATATTTATGAGCATGGCTATTGAAGGCCAAGACAATCCCTGTTCTTTACCCATCACCAGGAAGAGATTCCAATGGCCTTGAGATGGCATGTATGGATTTATCCCTCCCTATAGTCTATAGGCTCAGCCTCATGTCCGTCCTCCTTTTGACCAGCCTGCAACCCCCAGCCCTGGGCTTTGAATCCAACCCAAGCACTTTCTTTTCACATAAAGCAAGAGATAATATCCATAATATCTGCAGAACCATCCAAAAATTTTGTTCCAAGTGTACCTTTTTTATTAATTCCATATATTTTTATTCGAGTATAAGAAACAATAGGTAACGTACACTACACTTATACTTATGCTAATATATTTAAAGGAATCAATGTTTCTTTATTCTGCTTATTCTGTTACAATAAAGGTAATACACAATTACAAATCTCACATATATGTATTAGTAAAATCAACATTTCAGTGTAACTACCTCAGTGAAATGAGATCATCCAACAAAGCTGAAATAAAATGTGTCAGTATTTTTTCCGCAACACTTTATTGGCCTTATTGTATTTTCATGAAGTGTTTCAGTTTTGATGAAACGATAGGGTTTAGGCTGGGAAAAGTGTTCTCTTGGAAAACATTGGACCTGGGAAGCCTGTTAAGCCTTTCATTTCTCAATTTACGCTGTCAGAGCAAAGCTGGACAAATTAAAACGTTCAATCGGTCTCCGATGTTTCTGATTCTATGCTTTGCATGCAATTATCTGGTTAAAGGTAGCTCGCTCTTGCCTCCCTACACCGATTTCAGATTAAAGGTTCATTCCTTGACTTGCGAGATCTGGGCTTCAAAGCATCTCTACCAAGTCTAGCAAAAGCCAGTAGATGGCAGGACCGACCCAGGGCTTCGCTTCCCTGGGCACCATGGACACTCCCAAAATGCAAAATTGGGTGTGTCTATCCCGATTCCAGTTTGATAGCCTGAGACAGCAGCTTTCCAGGGGCAAAATAACTCCTCCAGGATCAAGGATGGATTCAGAGCCATCTTCATCCCAAACCGCTGAGACCCACAGCGCTTCACCGCTGAGGATGACAGCGAAAGCACAGCCCAGCTTCAGGGTGCAAAAGCATTGGGATCATAGGAGCAAGAGGCTTGTGATAGGGCCCTAAACCTCCAAGCATCCAGATGTGCACCACATCTGCCTTTCCCAGAGACAGGAGAGCATGGATGCCTATGCCTCATTCCAGCATGGAGGCACAGCCACCCCGACCAGAGTTACCAGGCTTCCCACATGGGCGGTGGGACCACAGCCTCCCTCATGGCAAATAGGGTCCCTGGGAGGCAAGGCATTTCAAATAAGCCCTAACTTGAGTAAATTAACAGCAAGCAAGGACATTCTTTGAGTGACAATGTGGATCCTTGGAGTAATGATTAAGTAACCGGCCTTATTTATTCTGGCTGTTTGTACAAGGAAGTCACATCAGGTTTGTGTTTTCCAAAAGAAGAAATTTTGCCCTTTTGCAAAAAAAGAAAAAAAAAATCTCAAAACCGGTTGGAAGAACTTTGTTCATTTTTAAGTCCTCCTTTTCAGCAAACAGCAAACCAAGTGAACCTGGGTGGAAAGGGCTGGTGCCGCAGTAAGCTTTGAGCACGTACGTACAGACAATACACAAAAATGAGAGCCCTTGCGACACTGGCATAGTGGTAGACAGCAGCAGCTGCCGTTGAAATACAGCCATTTCCAGGGTGGAAGCACAGAAACCATTTTCTCATTAGCACGCTCCAAAAAGGGCAGGTATTTGACTTAAGCTTTTCTTATTTTCCAGTGAAAACTGTTCCGGGATATTTTATGCGGAGCAAAGCTGCCTCCCCTCGTAACCTCTCGCCTTGTCAGAAAAGGTGAAGATCTGAGTTTTCTGCTGAGATTTCGATCTCTAATTCCACAGTCCAGGTAAACACGTTCAAAGCAGTTAAAGGCTGTCCCACCATGGTCCTCAAGTTCCAAAGCAGGCGTGTGGTTTCACAAGCCACTAGTTTTAATACTTTGTAAATGCTGGGTTCTTGCTATTTATTTTCTTCTTATTATTAATGTTTTTAATTACTACAGCTGCACATTTTCAGGCCTTTCACTCCTGGGCTTTATGACAGCTGAGGTTCACATGATTTCTGGTGCTGGGGATTTGGGGGCAAAAAAAAAATAATCTATAGTAGGACCAGAAATTGTGAGAGTTGGCAGAACTGATCATATGATGCTTGGGATTAAACTGTTGAATAACATCTCTTGCATTTGACAAGTTGTCACACCCCCTCTCTCTCGCAAATATACATATATCTATCAAAGAGATCTTTGCCACGTGTTCAAAAGGAAAAACTGCAAATATCTCTTCTTCCATATACTAAGTGTACAGGAATATAGCACATGAGGAGGACAGAAAGGCAAAAAGAGAGTGAAGCGAAAAAAAAAAATCTCCATATGCAATCTATTCATTATCTATAGGCTCAAGAACACGTGTGAAGTGACCTTCAGATCTGTCCCCTGGCAGTACCGTTAATATAACTTGCTATTTGTATAGGGTAAGTAGCCTGCCGAATGCTCTCCCTGCCAGCCCTCGCTCCCTTGCATAACCGAGCCCTTGGCATGAGCAAACTCCGAAATGCCGCGATAGGAAGGAGGTGGCCACTGCAGGAGGCAACCCGGTCTCGTAACCCTGCTCGTAGCTTCAGCCCATGGGGTTGTCCAGCGTGGCATCCTCAAGAGCCTCGGAAAGGCATGAACAGGCATTAGGACACAGCTGTGCTGATGGCTTTTAAGTTTAGCTCTTTGCTCACAGCAGAGGTGGTGTGAGGGTAATTTGAGTCCAAAACCGAGATACCTTTTACCAGGTGGCTAGAAAAGAGTTACAGCCCCATTACTTGCAAGGTAGAGTACTCTGGGTGCTGCCTCCATCTCACTACAGCATCTACTCACAGCAAGTGGCGAGGAACAAATTAACCCTACAAACGAGGTTTCTAAACCTCTTGGGAGGAAGGCTCAGGCACAGGGAAGCTGGGGAATATTTACCCCATTTCTAGCAATTTTTTCCCCAGTTTTCCCTGTGCTATCTATGCATAGCAGAGGTGTGGCGCACCTCGAGCCCTGTGGTCCCAGCAGGTCCCAGCAGGTGAGGGAGGATGCATTAACCAGAGGAAGGCACATCTGAGGACCAAGGAGACAAGCAACGCGTTCTTACCAAACTCATCACCTAATTGCAGGTCACGTCACGATGACCAGTCCCTCCTGTTGCAAAGGTTGTCATTAGCATGTGTCATTTTAATTAAAAGACAGGGAGAAGGCGGAGGAAAAAACATGTAACCACTTTTGTTGCAAATATTTCTATACATCTGCACACCATCTTTCAAAAGAAGCCGTTTCACGCTTATTTAAGTGGGACAGAGGTATAAATGAACAGTGTGTGCAGCTTGAGAGGCTTTTGGTTGGTTTTTTGACACAAAACAGGAGAACCACATACAAGGAGGGCATGGTTAAAGAGTGCCAATACTACACCTGATTTTTGCTGCTAAAAGAGAAGAAAAGCCCACTGCACCTCTGATCAATCAGTGGAAGCGACAGCAAGATTTCACCTGACAGTTTAAGGCTCAATTTTGGCTTGTTCTGTCTAGCAGGTCCACAGGTTGGCAAAGCAGGTAGGAAACCAGCACAAACGCAGAGATGGCAGGAGGACCCAACAACTCCCATGGGATGGCTGAGAACTTCCAGAAGCAACACTGCCGAAAGACCTGGGAAGATCCTGGGATCTGTGGGAGAGCAGGAGTGGCAGGTTTGGTGGTGAAGTCACCTTTCTGCAGTCCACGTGCACCACGAGCCAGGGATTGCAGGTTGAACCTACAGATCTGAGTACTGATATCTTTGCCTCTGACTTCACTAAATTTTGCAAACGGACCTGTTGCCCTGGATTATTTAGGTATCGATGTTATGGTGTATCACCATCACAAGTCCAAAGTAGGGAAATCGAGGCACCGAGTCTTTGTAACATGCAGGCTAATTTTTAGAGGTCCTGTTCCCAGTGCGCTTGCTCCATTAGGAGTAATGGGGTTGACTCAAGACCCCAATAACTGGCATTTTTCACTAAAATGCACCTGGAAAAGGCGATTTCCGAGAGAGGTGAAACAAGGTGGCCCAGGGGTGTTTATTAGAAAGGACAGCAACAGGGAGGAGATGGACTTGCCGCTCAGAGGTGAGCTGGAAGGAATGCTGAGATGAAGGACTCAAAAGCCGCTTGAGAGGGTAAGAGGCCCTCGTGCCAGGCATAGTATTTGGGTTTTCCATAACAGCCGTTTCTAATCTCTCTGTCTGGAGCAAGGAAACACACACAGCACACGTCCCATCTCAGGTAACAACAGGAGCATGTTTATTCAGGTCTGGCACTTACAGAGCTCGGAAGGACAAGGTACATGTCATTTGTTTTCCAGAAAAGTCAGCCCAGGATCAGAAGAAACGAAACGGGTTTATAAAAAGAGACTGCAGCTGCAAGGGGCTGGGAATGTGTCTCCCTTCGGGTCATGCATTCCCGATGCCCGGGCCACCCATGTGCTGGAGCACGCCGGTGCCAGGCACCTCCACGGAGGTGAGAGGCAGGAACGTCTGAACGCTTGACCGGGTGGTGTCTGGGATTAATCGGTTCTCGGCGAGTCCCAGCCTTGTTTTAACCAACCTTAGAAACGAGGGGGGGGGTATTAGGTATAAAAGCAGAAACCCTTCCAAAACGATCCACCTTTGCCAAGGAGGTGTGAGAGTGCAATGGGGTATGTCCACAGAAGGAGGAGAACAGCTTGGCCAAACTGCCCAGGTCTCCGATGCTGGAAGAGCATAAAGTCTGGGAAATAACCATCTTGGAAGCCTGCTGAGAAGTAGAGGATCTCCTTGCAGACAGCGACAGAGAAGATATTGGCTAATGAGACCCGCGACGGCCCGTGGAAGACGGCTCTTCCTCGGCCAGCCCCATCACTCGCGAGCCCTGAGGACATAGATGAAGCTAACAAGGACCCCCAAGGCCAGGACCGCGTAGCTGGCTTTCACGCTGCTGGAACCGCTGATGTTGCAGAGGAAGGTGTCGCAGCAGTAAACGGAGGCAGCCGCTATGCCGAGGTTAATCCCAGCGCTGGGGCAAATGGGAGAGCATCCTTTGGAGATGGACTGGCCAGACTTGCTGCCTGAATTTAGGTTGGGGCAGGGGGGGGAAAGGAAGAAAAGCAAAAAGAGACAGGTTTAGAATGTTTCTCAGCTTTCTGATCACCTGTTCTGCAAAGGAAATAACAGCACTGAAATAGCCGAAGAGTCACAGGTGGCACGGAGAGGATGAAGTGCTTCTCGGCATCAGGCTGCAGCAGCAATCTCAGCCAGCCCACACGTTTCAAGGAACACCCGTGATAACCTCCCACACAGACCCTACAGACCAAGCAACACCCCAGGGACACCCCTTCCACGCTGTCGGCCAAAGTCTGGCCGCAACGGCTCCCGTGAAGAATCTCAAAAATCCCACTCGAGCATGACCCTGGGGCTCCTCAAGCGAGACAGAGAGCGTGGGGCACAGGGAGCACCACGGGAAGCGCTTGTGAGCAAAGTCTGCGTTTCAAGCATCGGCCGCGAGAGAGGCACAGCGCACATTTAGCAGCAGGAAATAGGAAACCATTAGCAGGTTTATAAAAGCTCCCAGCCTCCGTTTGTGCACGCACGACCCGCCCACATCGTGGACCCTGCAACTCCGGGCGTGCAACAGCCCTCCCTCCTGCAAGGGAGAGCAAGGCAAGCCAGGCTGGGCTCTGCAATGACACCAGGAGACCTGCCAGAGCAGCCTGCTTCCCTAAAAACAGCAGCTGGGAAGCACAGAACCCCCCCCCATCCCCGACCTTTCCTGGCACTTAGGGAGGAAACCCGCAAATCTCCCTTCCTGGCAACCCCACCTCGTCCACGGAGAGCGAAGAAGCAAAGGTGGGACTCGGGGATGAACAGCCTGACCACAGGGCAAAAGCAGGAAAGGCAACCCCGGGGCTTCCTACAGAGGAAGCCTGCAGCATCCTCCACACTTTCACTTATTCATCAGCAAACCTCCCCGCCCCCACCCCCAAATTCCCCTCGGACTCCCGGCATCGGTGCAGGCACGTGGGCTTTAACGTGACTCCATCTGGCAGCACGTCCCTCGTAAAAATTCCCTCGCGATGGTCCGGCTCTCAGCTGCGAAGCAGAACTTTCCCCTTTTTCCAGCCGAAGGAAGGAAAGCCTTCCTGCCGCTCGGCAGGTGACCCAGGAGAGCAGCCAAGAGGGGCAGAGGAAGGTCCTGTCACCACTCACCGATTCCCACTCCGACATACGTCGTCACGCAGTGGTTTTCGTTCTCCCCGCACTTGACAGGCGTCAGGCAGGCCCAGTTGGAGGATGCATCCGAGCACGAAAAGCAGACGAGCGTGTGGGCTGCAAGGGAAAGGCACACCTCGGTTAGGAGCTGGTGGGAAGAGCTCTTCGCTTGGCCATCCCCACCTCTGACACATGGCACGCACCGCTCCTGGCCACAGCCACGCTTGCTATTTCGGCTGTATCGATCTGCGATAAGATTTTTTTTTTCCCCAAAAAAATTGAACAAGTGATGGGTTCAAGCATAAGGAATACATTTCAAGCTCTTGGAGGGATCAGCTGTCAGCTAAAGCCTCAATACAACCACAGGTCAACCTCGTACTTTATGGCATCCTCCCGTTTGCCCCAAAAGCGGGTTCAAGTTACAGCTGCCAACTTGAAACTAAACAATGGAGGCAAGTTCAGGCTCGCAACCTCGAGCCTGAGATTTGGGCTTATTCAGCTCAGCTACCGTGGACACTGATGGGAAATGGTCCAGGCGTGACCATGGGTTCGAGCCTTCTGTGACCTGCCTTTGGCAGCAGGGCACAAAGCTCAGGCTACACTTGAGCTAGCGCGTGTGGTGGAAAACGATTTCTCAGCTAGAGCAAGACCAGCGCTGCAGCAAGACCAGCAAGGATTTGCACTGTCCCACTACCCAGGGAGTCACAGCACTATGAGGGCAGCATATGCAACCAACGTTTTTAATCTGGAGCAGGGGGAGAGCAAAAAAAAGCATGCCTTCCTCCACGGCAGGTCCCCTAAAATGGTTTATCCTACCCCAGCAGGATGGACTGCACCAACTGGGTCCCCTCCCTCATCCTTCAGATCTGCCCAAGAAAGAGGAAAGATTGGAAAATAGCATTCAGTGGTGGGAAATGGTTGCAGGAACAGCCTGGACCAGTGACTCAGCAGGGACATAGGCACTTTGCAGTGGACGGATGATCTTCTCTGTATTTTACATACGAGAACATCACATCCACACTGCAACTGTTGACCTACATATGCAGACAGATGAGGTCTGTTCCCGATGTTTCACGGCCTCTGACTTTTGAGCACTCAAGAAAGCAAGCCTTTCCATGAGGTACTGCCTTTCTTTTCTGTGTTTACAGAATACAAACCAGAGTGGGGGCTGATGCAGGGTAGGAAGTGCAAGGCAGCATCATTCCTGCTCCTACATCTTTCAGCCCCACCACAAACAGATTATCCTAAGGAGGTGAAGTCGGTGAAGCCCTGGGAGAGCTTGCTGAGGCTCAGCAGTCCCTGTTATGGAGTATTTTGAAGAATAAATTGAACAAATATTGGTCAGCAGCTGTCCCACTCTGCCATGGGACTGCATGACCTCTTGAGGTTCTTCTCAATCCTGTTTCTCTCAGGAAAAAAAAAAAAAAAAGCTTTTTACAAGAAAATTGGGGAAAAAAATAACAATTGTTTCCAGAGGCATGACTTTTGAGTAGCCATGGCCAAAGCAGGGAAAGAAAACAAAAACCTAATCTCAGGGAAACAGACTAAAGCAGGTTAGTGGGCGATCCTGACTGTCACATCGGGGCGGCCAAACGACTCTGCTTTGGAGACAAAGCCAACCCCACAACCCTCTAAGCAAGAATTTCCTGGACTGTCTCATTCAGTCTCCCCATGATCCTTGCAACAAAACCGAGTTATCCGAGCATGCCAACCCAGCAGCCACAACCTACGTGCAGCACCCAGGATTACAGGGCCACCAGTTGAGTTTACAGCCCCAGGAGAGATTCATCAGTGGACCCTGCCTTGGGATCTAGGAGAAGGGGAGGAGGACAGAGCCAGCCATTGAGTCTACAGCCTGCTATTGTCCCTTGCTGAAGCCTCAGAGCATTTCCATGGCTTGGCCAAAACTCAGTCTGGAACCTCTGAGTGAAGCCCAGGTCTCTCCTGCTCCCTTTTTCCCAGCACGTTTCTGCTCTCAACTCTCAGGTGACCTGGCACAAACCCTTCTCCTTGCAACCACCCTGAGGGCAAAGTGAGGAGGCAAACTGACTCATCCCATTTCACAGGAACCTTCTGCAACCAGGAATGAAGTGGATTACAGGTTTCTTGTGTGCATTATGGCAGGACGTATGTCCCCCTATGTATTTGCTCACTATGCTGAACGCAGGAGTCGAGTGGTGCAGTCCTATTCATTCAGGCTTAGAAGTTCCAGATACAAACACCAGAGAAATATTTGTACATGCACATAAAAGTGCCTTTAGGTATGAAATTCTCTGCCACGTGACTAAATCTGTGCTCCTACCACAGCATCTCCTACCTGTCCCCATGTTTTTCTGTGTCACACCTACCTATTACCCCTTGTTTTAATATAGACAAAATCTTTCCAGGATAGGCAAGTCTCTCAACGTAGTTTAAGAGAGGAAATGCGCAGTAATAGCTAGTGCCACTTTCTGCCCCAGCAAAACAGAAAACTAAATAACCCACTGCAGAGTTAAGAGAGCAAGCAGGCGGAGTGTTTTAGACAAAAGGCACAAGAGGGGTGGCAGAATTATTTGATGCAGCTGGAGACAGAGCAAAGAGTTGGAGCTCAAGGCTACAAAAAAAGAAGAAAGAAAAAAAAAAAAAAAGCCCAAGACTGAACAATGCAAAAGGGAAGCCTCGTTTTCACCAGAAAATGCAGTGTTCTTCCACAGGAAGAATTTATGTGTTTATTTGTTTGCTGCTCGGCTCCTCGGAGGAACAAAGAGCTCCCAAAAGAGAGCCGATCATTTGGGGGAATTCCTCAGATAAGAGGCTGAAGCCATTCTTGTAAAGAGCAATGCAGGGGAAAGAAAAAAAAAAAAAAAAGCCTTTGAAAACCCGCTCTGAAGCTCAGCAGCACCGTTGAAAAATGCTGTTGCTTCGGCAGCTCTTCCATTTGGTCCCTATGCCGAACGCTCTTTCCTTTTCCATTGCTCTTAGACAAGAACCTTACACACCATATGCAAGATCTTCAGGGCACTTTGAGCAGGGGGGTAAAGCTTTTCTGCAAAAGACTCCCTGGTTTTGCTGGAAGCCTTTGGGGATAAAGCTGCCCTTTTGCCTGGCTAAGAACTTACTTTAAAGCTGAAAGGGGTTTTTTTTTGGGGGGGTGGAAGTGAAACCCCTTACTGCCTTGGCCTGGGCAGCCCATGCTCCCACCTGGAACCGAGCACATGACAGTTGGGTTCTGACGGAGACCCAACGCTTGAATTTCCAGTTGCTTCCCGGACTCCATGAGGAGGGGGGCACGGGAAGGGCAGCAAACAACTAGTTTCTTCTTACCAGTCTCCTCAGGAAACACGAAGGGCCCATGTTTCCTGAGCAGGGGCTCAGAGGGCCCAGAACTCTCCTGTTTGCTCTTTGTTTGGCTTCTCCAAGCATCGACATATGGAAACAATATGGGGTTTTGCACGGCCCCATGGAGTTTGGATAGTGAGGAATGGAGTCATTGGGAAGGCGGGGATTGCAGCCCCTGCGACTTGGACAACTTGCAGTTTAATGCCCAGCGAGAGGAAGCACGTTCTCCCCAGCTTCGGTGGCAGCCCCAAGATGCGCTCTACAGGGCATGGTCCCCTGGGGGTCACCTCCCCACACGTTGGCCACCGCAGCCTGCCCCGAAGGATGCTGGGGGGGGTGGGAAGGGGGGGGGTGCAGGAGCCAGGATCACGAGTGGCTCTGCCCAGACTTTGCTCCATCAGCCATTGCCGGGGCTGGGCTCCATCTCCCCTCCACCCTCCTTCCCCCCTCGGTTGCATCTCAGCCCATTTCGGCGCCGTTATCCCGGCTCGCTGCACCGAAAAGGGGGAGCGGAGCCGGCCCTGGCCTTTGTTCGAGCTGCAGCTGGGAAAAGCTCCAAAATATCTACATGCACAGCTGGAGATGCATACCTATACATACAGGCACGGAAGCCCTGAAGTTCCTGCTTCAAGAGGGACACTGCTGCGAGGCAGGTCTTGGAAAGACACCCCCCCACACACACACACCCCGCGCAAAATCCCAGCACGGCTCAGCTCTGTGTGTGTCCCCCCCCAGCCCCTTTCCAACCCTCACCCCCCCCGCAAACCTCCAACTTCCAGAGCCCACCCTGCAAGACGCAGCACACCCCTCCCCCCCCCCCCCCCCCAATTTGCTCCCAAACCCAGGGCTGGGGAAGGACTGGGGAGAGATGGGGGGGGGGGGCATTCCCCCACCCACCCCTTACCTCTTTCCACGCACAGCACCGCAGCCAGCACAGCGAACAGGAGAGCCTTCATGGTGGGGCCAGCGGAGATGCGCAGGGCGGCTGGCTGCGCACAAGGTTGGCGGCAGGGCCGAGCGCCGGGGGTGGGGAAAGGCCAGCGGCCCCGCCCCGCGGGCCGGCCCCTGCCCCGCACCGCCTTCCCCCACCGCCTACCCCGGCCCCGCCTGGTTTCGTTTCCCCGCTCCGGAGAGCCGGGGCCGGGGAAGGGGGTAGTCTCTGTGGCGCCTTGTGCTTGCTAGCGCTTGGCCCGCTGAGGGGGGCTTAGAGCCACCCGGGAGCAGAGCCAGCTCTCCCCCCCCCCCCGGCCCTGCCTCAAGTGCTTTTTCCATCCCCCTTTCGGGTCCTCTCTAATTTCCCTGAGGGAAGAGACGGGAGTAGGAGGGCTGCCTGCATGCCGGACGCCGCTCCTGCACAGCCTTTTCCAAGTGCAACCCCCTGCATCCACGGCTCCCTTCATCCAGAGGACCTGCTGCGTTCCTGCCTCCCTCCCTTCCTCCATGCATCTTCATTCACAGATCCCCTGAGAACGCACCCCACCCCCATACATTCACAACCACCCTATACGTACCCATGCCCTGCATGTGCAAACGCCTGTGTGCAGGACTCCCTTCGTGCATGGATCTCCTGCGTACGAGAACCCCTGAATGCACAAGACCCCTGTATGCATGACACCCCCTCTTCATGCATAACCCCTCCGCATGCACAGCCCCGTGCAAGACCCAAGCAGATAGGCAACCAACTTCCCTAGCCGTTTACCAGAGCCTAATAGGATTAGACATATAGGGTTGGGAAGCTTGAAGGTACAAGGGCCCAGCAGCTGGGGTGGCACAGGACAGCCTGGGCTGCTTGCCAGGGTGGGCCTTCAGAGCGTAGGACAGTCCCCCAGAAAGGTTTCTTGGAGTGGCCCAGGTTCAGTATGTCCCACAGAAATAGCTAAGTCGTCTAAGAAATGAGCTGCAGGGAGGGCACTGGGGGAGGGACCCTGTGAAGCTGACTGTCAAGGAAGCCTGGGAATGGAGGAGATGGCTGGTGAGGTAGCAAGAAGCAAGCAGGTTTGACAAACTCTATATGCCACAGATGGGTTTAATTCCGCAGAATCAGCATTTCCTGGCAAATGCATCTGTCAGAAGAAATTCCAGCTCCTGTCTTGTCAGAATGCATTCTGAGTTCTCTACTTGGAAAACAAAACCTTGCCTGCAAATCCCCACTTCCCTTTTCTCTCCTATGGCTCATTTTTATTTGTCATTGCCAGTTATTCTAGCAGGAACTGACTGCGAGCAATGTGTTTCTGTGGTCTAATATCTTCCACTGGAACGGGCTGCTGGCACTGTTTCATTCTCTGGTTTACAAATCAAACGCTAAAAAACTGGGAAGTTTCAGCTTTGCGGTAGCCTGAGCAACTGTAATTCAGATACACTCACAAGACCCCTGTCTCATACAGACTGAGTTCAGGTTGTGCCCGTAGGAGTCGGTCTGGCTTTTTGTAGCCTAGATGTGAGCAATTTCACAGCATTTATCTCAACTTCGAGGTGCAGCACCTGAGATTTAATTTCTGGGTATCAGGAAGGCATAGCTTCAGCTCTCCTGTTCCTTCCATGTCTTGTAGACTCCATCCCCATGAGAAGTATAAAAGGGTCTACAGCTTTCTGGTTTTCTCCCCCCACCCCAGATTTAACATTATCAGTTCCACTATTTCCTGGAGAGGACCTGTCTGCTGCTAGGAAGGAAGAGAGAGGACCTAAGAGTCACACAGGACACAACTCACCACAGGATCTGGAGTCATCCCAATACTACTGAAATGGCTGGGTGGGGACAGTATTAATTATGGGATGCTGCAAACAGAAGAGGTGGGCAGAGTGACTGGGGACCAGTTTGCTATGGTGGAAGATGCGCCAGGTAAGGAAGTCCTTCTGAAAGCTTGCTGGTCTAAGCCCATGTCTCCCACCTCCTCACCGAGGCTGACCCAGTGTGGGACAGCAGACTTCAAAGCTCAACACAGCAACTCTGACGTCAGGGCTTTCTGTTCTAGACCAACACGCAGCAAAACACCACACCGAATGCTCCAGACTCTTCTTGCAAGTTTGGGGTTTGTTGGAGGGCTTTGTTGAACCATTGGCTTCATACTGTGACTGCAAAGCAAAAAAATGTCTCTTCACAAGAAGAGGGAGGTGAAAAGGAAGGCAGCAGAGGTAGAGTCCAGCAACAGGAATGTGTTCTGTGCTGGGGAAAGGTAGACATGGGTACAAAAACATGCTTAAGAGAAAAGGAGATAAGGAAGCAGCTGGATCATAAAGCAAACTGGTGCTAGAGTAAATATTTCAAGGTTTGCTTGCATGATGGGGAGGAATGGCTAGTTTTAAAATCGGGAAATGAAGAGTATGGCAGCTGCCTTCATGGGTCAAGGGAGAAGGGTAGCAGAGATAGGTGCAGCAATTAAAACTAGAATTACTAGGTCTGCAAGGCTTCAGTGCTGAACTGGCACTTCAAGACTTTGAGCTTGAAACGTGGGCCTGCTAAAAGCTTGCTCAGCTTCTGTGGAGCCAGGTGGCATGCAGAGAGTTTCCTTTACCAACACGTTTCTGTTTCAGGGCTTAGGTAAGACTTCCTGAGCCTGGCCAGGGCTGTGCACGTGGCTGGCTGTGAGGCACCTAAACCCCAGTCGAATTTGCAAATTAGGTGTTTCCCCAGTTAGTGGAACAGAGAGAATTTGTGGAGCAAACCTGCTAAAATCACCTTACACAGATGCCAAAGAAGGGTACAAAGTCCTTTCTTTTCAATAGTTACATCATTCTCTGGAGATGAGAAGTGTTCAGGCATCTCTTCTGCCGGAGAGGATAAGGACTGCTCTGTGGAAGAGTCCTGTCCCACCTGCCAAAGCTATCTCACCGTAAAATGTGGAGTATCAGTCTGGCAGAGCAGAGGACTAGGAGGACATAATCTGTTCTCTAGCTGGAAGAGCAGGAGCCCAGGATCTCCATCCTTGCTGCAAGGTGTGTTTCAAACCGACAAGTCTCTTTGCCCAGAGCAGTCTGCTACGACATAGTCATGACATAAAGGCCCTCACTGCCCCAGGGGCTGGCATAGCTTCCTACACTACAAAGAATGCTGGAGCCCTGATTTACCATCCCTGAGACTCCTGCTTACACCGTCCTGCTCCACCTGGCGGAATGAGAGGGCTGACTTCATCTACCAGCCCTTCCCCATCATCCCACCCCTGGATGTTTCTCCTCCTGAAGCTCCTTCTGGTTGCTGTGGATCAGAGTTGCCCAGAAGACCTTCAGGAACATTCTTGGATCATCCAAGGATGCTCCAGGCACAGGTTTTTCATAGGCAAATCAAGGCACGGGTGCTTCTTTGAGCCTTCTTGCTGTCTACGGTGCCAAACAGCTCACTGTCCTCTGTCACCCTGACAGGCCACTCTCTGCTGCAGCCCGTGGGGACAGACCTGAGATAGCTCTCAGTTAGCTACTGAGGTTCCTGAAAATGTGGGTGTGTAACCAGGTATATCTTTGGGCTGTGCTGTTTACTGGAGTAGGACCTTCCTCTGCGCACTTAAACCACAACCCGCAGTCACGATCGGGCTGTCAAATGTATGTACTTTTGTTTCTGGTTGATGTCAACGTTTCCATTTTCCTTTTCTCCCAGAGCTGTTAAGGTGAAAGTGGTTCACTGGTTGGTGCATGCTCGGTTGGTATGAGAGAAATCGGTATTTTCACATGTCCTCCTTCCAGAGTCTGCATGACTCACCCTCTGTCTTGCTTGTTTATTCTAGGCTTTTGACAGGAAAACAATTGTGAAGCTTTAAGCAGGGGTCATTACTCAGGCAAAAAGTTAAACTCTGATTGCTGCTGTGATCTCTCCAGGCTGCTGAAAGTGTGCTGGAACATATGTCCATGTCTGGAGCAACCAGGCTACCTGTAAGAAAGGTTGTTCGAGAGTGCTCCAGCATTATAAACTGACTCCTCTACAAATGGGCTCCTGTTGTCATGCCCCGAGTGCATGCATAAGCCTTAATTGCCCTGAACAGCCTCACCAGGGACCTCTCTTCAGGCTGCGGCCATGGGTCCAGAAGCCCTATTTAAGCTCAAGCCTGAGCCTTTTGCCCTTGCCAGGACTATGCTGTAAGTGTGCCTATCTCCAGCCATCTCCTGGATGGACCTTGGACCCTTGCTGTAGGTAGTTTGTCTCCGGCTCTGTTTCTGGCCTCGTGATGGCTGCTGGACTCAGGTTGTGACCTTGTCTCCAACCCTGTCTGCCGGATGGCTCTTGACCTACGTAGTAGATATACCTGCCTCCAGTCCTATCTCCATCTCCTGGGTGAACTTTGGACCCATGTTGTAGCCTTATTTCCAGTCCTGGCCTCTTTTGAACCATCAATGAGGTTCTGCAGCAACCTCCAAAGGTTCCTGTGCCTGGGCGCATCTCCTCTCCCACAGCAGGGACCTCACTGACTGATTGTTTTGGGGAGGGAAGAGGCTTTTCAGGCTCTTCCACATCCCTTCCACCAAAAATGTGCCTCTCTGTAAACAAGGAATTCACCAGGCTCCAGGGAGGCTGCACAAACCGTGCTGAAGCTGTAGGCAAGGTGCTCGGGTTGCAGAGATTTGTAGTAGAAATGTTAAGTTTGGTATGAAAGACATAGGAGTGGGAATGTGCAAGTGTGTGAAAGCACCTGGAAGAAACAGTAGAGCAAGGGTTAAAAGGAAAGGCATGTGTTGATTGCTCTAGAGCACCCTGTGTCTGACTTCATTCAAATGTAGAGGAGGAATAAACTGACCTTAGATAAGAATCTCCAGAGGGTGGGAGCCATAAAACACCCAGATAGAGAAAACAAAAGAACTGATTTGGGAATTTCATCTAAAAGGAGCAAAATAAAAGGAAAAAGGAGCCAAAACATCATCCTCTCTCTAAAGGCTGTAAAGGGGAAGTCCAAAAGCAGTTTGTTGTGCTCTGCCAAGAACCTCAGAGGCATGATGAGAACTGCATAGCTGTCATCTCCTGGCTACCTCTGGCAATAGAAGTGACACTGCCCAGATCACCAGGGCACACGCACATGTTGGTGCTTGTGAGACAGTGATCAAATTAAATCTGTAAGGACAAGTGTGAGAGGGCAAAACCAACTTGCTTAGAGATTTTGTATGATAAATTTGCTTTCTTCTCCTGGAAGATCTTGCAGTGAGTTTTATTACACTAATTTCCCGTAGACTGCAGAAGGGAGTTTCTTGTTCCCAGGAGCAGTGTCTGCACGTTATCTAATTGCTGATTAACATCTAATGCTGGAGCAGGCCCTGGAGCTGGAGGCAAGTCCCAGATGAGCTTCTGTGAGAAGAAGGCATGGAGCCAGTGACTGTTTCCCGGCCCTTCTGGACCAAGGAAAATTGAGGCCCTGTCACCCCCCTGCATGATGACAATGCTTTGTGTGGTGCTTAGGGATTTGCCTAGATGAGAAATCAGGTGAAAGAGGAGAAAACCATATGTCATTCATATTATGCAGAGCTGTCTCTCCACTCACTGGCTCAGCACATCTATTGCTTTTACTGTTGACTGAGATCCTGGGAACCCTGAAGGTGTTCTGGGGGTTAAATATCCTTTGGAGTAAAGTTCCTACATGGTGGCAGTGGAAGAGCAACTTTGGGTCACCTTTGCTGCTAGACATTGCTGTATGTTTGGCTTTGAGCAATCTGGTCTAGTGGAAGGTGTCTCTGCCCATGGTGGGGGGGGAACTAGATGGTCTTTAAGGACCCTTCCAACTCAAACCATTCTTTGATTCTATGATAAAGCAAAGTCAAGTGAACGCCACAATTCTGCTCTAGTGAAGGGAACCAGCACCCACAAAGGGTACATGGGAATGACAGAAAGGAGATGGAGAGAATCAGCACAGACAGCTGAGTTCATTCTCCAGCCCCAGTGGAGACACCAACGAGATGCTGAGGACGGTATTTTTCTGTCATGCTTTGATGTATCTCGATAATGATGCTCAAGCTGCTGATGCTGGAGGCAGTTCTCCAGCTCTTCACTATACATTAGATGCTAGGAAACCTTTCTGATCCTATCTAAAAGCTCCTTTGCTGCTGTGTGAACCCTAAAGCAAAAAGTGGGGAGAATGAAGCAGCCCAGGCATTTCCTTTGGAGAAAAGACTGGAAGGACCTTATCCCATCACACACCATTTTACTCTTCCCAGTGTAAGACTTTTCAATGGATTGCAGAGTTCCAACAAGGCCGCCTTCTTTTTCATAATTTTTTCCCTAAGTTTGACACATGTTAAACTTGTGATGTGTTATAACACCCACCACAACTTCTTTTTCTGCCAGATTGCTGCGAGGAATCATCCTGTATTTGTGCAGATGACAGGTCCACACTAACTGTAGAGCTTTGTGCTTGTCCTTCCTAAATTACATCCTCTTTCTCAGACTATCGCTTAGATTTAGCAGAGTCACACAGAATTCTCCTATTTGCAGATTCTCTCAGTTTGTCACCTGCAAGCTCAATGAATTTATTCTCTAATCCATCATTCAAACTGGTAATTAAAACATTGCATCATACCAGAGCCAAGACAAGCCACAGAGGACCCTGTTTAATAGATCATTCCAGTTTGACAGCAAACTGTTGACAGTTATTTGCTCATGATTTTAGCTAGACTGTGTTTTCTTAGTTTTGCTTATGAGACTGTCATGTGATACGGTGCCAAAAGCTTTATTAATACTGAGCTATGTGACAGGTACCACTTTTACCCTAACTACAGATTTTGCCATCTTGTCACAGGTGGGAATAACACCCATCTGTCACAAAGCTCTTGCTGTTCATCCCCATCTCCTTGATAGCCCCTACACCATTGCAAATTGTTTGATGATTTATTTCAGAGTTTTTTTCCAAGACTGGGGTCTGGGATGAACGCTTTGTATGTCCCCAGAGTGTCCCCCATCCCCTTTATAATGATGGATGCTGGATTTGGTGGTATCCAGTCTTCTGAAATACCAAGATTTCCCTATTGTGAAGAAACAGGAGCAGGTGAAACAGGCTGGGTTTGGTAGCTGTGATGGATGTCAGAGATTTCTTTTCCCAGTACCTCTGTGCCTGAACACCACTTAGTTTGGCTGATGTCCCTCACTGATATGCATATTCATATTGAAACCACCACCTTTTATTTGCTTAGACCTGTGCCCTGCTTCGTTTTAATATTCTTGCTTTTGATGTGTTATTTGGCTAATCCATGTTAATCTCACAAACATCTGTGGCAGCAATATGTCTCTGTTACTCTCGTGTTAGATGTGGTTATTGTCTCCACACCTGTCTTCCCTTTTACTCTACATGTACTGCAGGCTGGAAGTAAAAACACATCTCCTGGCTCTGGGTGTGCAACTCAAAGTTGTTGTGAGATTGCGAAACAAATTCTACACTGAAGAGGCACCTCCAAGCATCACCTGGATGTCTTCTCCCAGCAAGCACAGCTAAGCCTGGAGAGCACCACCAACTAACCACACATATTTGAAAAGGCAAATGTGACTGATTCTTCCCATGGAGAAAGAGGAGACTAGGCTGTCTGTGCCTAAACTCCTGGGCCACAGGAGCCCCGATCTTCTACCTGCACCTTCCTCCAGCCCAGGAAAGGCAGGTACCAGTGTGGAAAGGGAGCTGTGATCGTGTTTAGCCAGACCAACATGTACCCCATTTCTCACCCCCAACCAAGAAGGACAGCTTTTAAGTGTCTCTCTTCCTTGTTTATTTGAAAGAGTTTCAGTCATTTCCCACTCACAGCATCAGCTCTGACAAAGTCCATTCATAAATCCTACCCCCATACTCACTTTGCAGAGACCTTCAGCTCCTCATTCATGACTGTGGGCTTTCAGTCCAGGAACCAGGTGGGTGCTGGTATGACTGGCAACGTAACCAGTAAATCCATTTAAACACAGTGAAAACCTTAAGGCACTTCACCTGCAAGGGATCAATCAGCGTAATCCTGGTATGGTCAGGTGCTCTGGCATCCAGAAATTTCAAGAAAAGAAGGGGTTCCTCTAAATTTGTAGACAAGGTGACCTAGGAAGCCCTCTGTCCATTTTATCTTGTTGGAGGCAACATCCATTTGAGTGCTATCAGCAGGCAGCACTTAAACTGGCACGGTGAAGAGAAGAGGAAGAGCTAGGAAGGCAATAAAGGCCTTCAAGGGGGCACATACAGAATTCTGCCAGCAGGAGAAAGTCCCCATAAGCAGAACCAAGCAGCTTTTTTAAAGAGTGTCCGATCACCAGGGAACCCAGTGCAGAAGTGGAAGGCCACAAAAGGGAGTCCTCAGCAGTGATTGCTGGGCTCAGCTGGGCTCTGAGCAGACCATCTCTCCCTCCAGACCCTGCAGCAAGTCCCACTCTACGGCTCTAAAAAACGATCTGGATGAGGTTTGCTCTCCATCCTTCACTCTGCCCATCCTGGTCCGCCACATGCCACCAGCCTCAGTGGACTTGTCTCAACCCTTGACTCGTTTCCTCCCCGCCAGCTGGTCTCACCCACCAGGTCTTTGCCTTCTCACGTCCAGTGAAACTGGTTGAGATATAAATTGCTCCTTCTGCTTCCCCTTTCCTGTGCCAACTTGCCTGGCGGTAAAGACAGTAATGGCTTTGGCCCGGCGCCCAACTTTTCCTGGAGTTTTTTGAAAGCACTCGATGTATTGGGAGGAAGAAGTGTCTTCTGTCTGTGTGGGGTATTTGTGGAGCGTGTGGTCATGGAATCGGGATGCAGCACGGCCACCACAGCCCCTACCAGTGCTGCCAGCCTGTGCACTTAGCAGCTGGACATCTCTTCCTTCCTTTTGCTTTAAAAAGTCTTTCCCTTCCTCTTCTCCATCATAGCTTTCCTTCCCTTTTGTGGTTGCCTTTGGTGAGAGAAAATTAATAGCATGTTCTGCTGGCAAGTTCACATTTGGCCTTCTTGATATCTGTCATCCCCAGGCACGGCTCACCAGTATGCTCAGATCAATGGGCATCAGCGTCTTGTCCCTGCCCAGCACTGTGGTGTCACCTCCTTCATTTGCTTTGTTTCCCTCCTGTCCATTAATCAAAATGTTTAAAACCAGGCACCGGGCTTCAGAGTTCACAGTACAAAACATGAAATTGATGGGGCATCTTTGGCTGATCGTCCTCTTGAGAAATCGGTTGCTTTGTAATCCAGGCAGTGTGAAACATCTCAAAAATGCGCATCCTTCCACATGTGCAACAAAAGCACAGCAGATTTCAAAGGCAATGCTTCAGACAAACCAAAGATCTCATTTAGCCATTAAATACAACATGTCGTCCAAAAAAGAAAACCACCCTTGAATTGTTTGGATGATCTCTAGTTTTCCCCAGAACACAGCTGAGCTAGTGATGCTGCCAACTCTTCCTTTTTGTTTTTTTTTTTTGTTTTCCAGAAAAGTGAGCTTGCAGCAGGGGTATGACCAAGAAGCTCTGGGCTGTTTGTGTTAGCCTCTGGCTGCCTGCCCTTCTTCTGCTCTGTAGACACCCCCAGGGCTCCTACAAAGCTTTTCTGTCTCCCCTCAGCTGCAGCTCTTGGAGGGAGAGGAGGGAGCAGAGATCCTGGAGTGCAAAACTAAACAAAGCACAGCACAATCAATCGTTTCTAGGCCAGGAACATGGTTTTGTAGAAAACATCTCACAATCTCTAAATGACTGGGGTTGGCAACAGCTGTCAGGTTGGTTTGGCCCTGCAGAAAAAAAGAGGGAAATAGATATGGGGACATCATCTTTTCCAGCTGGACCAGGTCCATGAGGAGGCAGTGTGCAGGCAATTCCTAGCACAGTTCTTACCATGCTGGCCCCCCCTTCCCTTCTCCCTCCCATCTCCCCGCTGGTGCCCTGCTGCTGCTTGTCCTCTCTCAGCCACGTTTGCTCCTCTCTGCCTTTTCCCCAAGCTCAGCCAACACATCAGAGCTGGGGGATAAAGGATGCTCGTTTCAAAATGTGATAACCCTACGAGAGCAAAGAGCCAGAGGAGCCAGAAATTATTCCCCACTGAGGCTGGAGGAATGTCCAAAATCCTGCCAGAAAGAAGCTTTACCTCTCCTTACTTGTTTATGAACTGCTTGACTGATGTGTGATAACCAACTTGGTGTGAACAGAAGATACTGAACATCCCCTCTGTGCTGACATAACTATTGAGCTATTACCTGTGTTTCAGGCAGGGTGGGTTGTTATTCCTCACAGCGCTTTGAAACTCAAAGAGACAAAAATATGTCTTCAAGGATCTCTTCAGAGCTGTAACAATTTGAAGCCTGAACATGTCAAAAGGGCTGCCTTTTATGTGTTTTCTTAGGTGACTTGAATGGCTGGGGACGCTTAGGATTCAAGTAGGCTTAGCAAATCAATGGTAGTTCACCACCTAATTAGACTCTCTTGAAAATCCCAGGGGAAGCTCAGCTGCAAAGCATGACTCTTTGAGAGCAGTAATTATCCCAGAGCAACACAATTTTATTTCGGCCAACAATGCCATCACGGGGAGCTTTTCCTAACCCATCACAGTCCACATGCAAAGATGTAAGTGATACTGGCTAGGACACCCAGGGACATCGCTCCATAGCTGCTTTCCTTGCTGCTGACTCCATTCACATTGCATAATGGTTTCTCACAGCAAGAAACCGTCTGATAGGTTTGGTTTTGTTGCTGACTTGTTGCTGGACACGTTGGAGAACACATCTTAGAGATGACATATTTAGGCTTGTTGGGCTCTAAGGCAGAAGGAGGAAAAAAAAAAAAAGAGTAGAATGTAAGAATCATTGTTAAAATGTTTCCACGGCTAAATCTGCATTGGTGAAGAAAAGGCCAGGCACTAGTCCCCAAGGCAAATATGTCCTCTGCTCAGGACTAGCAACAGTCTGGCCATGTCCACACTGCTGCAACATGAGGCTGGTCTTCTCTGGGCTCCATGTTTCATCTGTCCCTAAACTGGAATTATGGGGATGTATGGGTGGCTTTCAGTTCAAGCTTCCTGAAGCGATGCTCAGGCTGGGTCACTGCCCACCAGGACAGGTTTCCTACAACATAAAACCAGGGGGAATGTATTATATCATCTGACACTTGGTCTGAGAGGACATGGAGGTGTTTGAGGGTGCCGACCCCCAAGGACAGACCTGAAGGGTTGTGCATGGCAGAGAGAATCAGCTGTGGTGCAGTTTTGCCGAAACATTTTTGAAAACAACCCTGGGAGTGAATATCGCCATAATAAGAGCTGGCTGGCGCGGTCAGCAGAAAGCTGGTAGGAGCTAACTGTGAAGCCGTGCACACAGCCCCAGGCTTGAGTTCACTCTCTGGTGCTGCTATATGTGTCTTCAGCATTTCCCCAACAATATCAAGTATGTATCGACACTGCAGTGACTGCAATAGCAAGCAACAAGGTCGGTGTTTCCTAACAGTTAGTGGTCAGGGGCTATTGTTTCCATATGTGGCCGTGACTGGGATGAAAGCCCATTCCTGGGACTGCTTTTCTATAGCACAAACAAGGTGTTGTTCAGAAACATACTTGTTCCAACGTTGTTACGGACAGTCACGCAGTATTTGTCTTCCTTTGCACACATGGAAATGGTCAAACAGTTCTTGTTGGACTCCTGTTCTTGGCACACATAGCAGATAAATGGGTAAGCTAGGGGGAAGAAAAAAAAAAGAAAAAGCACATTACATGATTTAGGAACCACAATACCTACAATCCAGATATCTCCATTTTGCTAGTTATACCCTGATGAATGCTTGTGTGCGAATGACCAGTGACTTTCTTTATCCTTTGACCCATGGCAGCAATGCTAAATCCCTCTCTGTCTCATATGTCTCAGACTGTGAAGTGCTATTGATCTGTTTGCAATCTCTGGCAGCAGTAGATGTGAGTGGAATTCAAGGATTTGGGGTCTTTTATGATGGAGATTATTGCTGAGCAATAGCTTCTCTGTCCTGAGAGCTCTGCCACGTGAATTGCCAATTACTGCTCAGTCGCTTCTCCTGGGCCAGCCTAGGCAGGGCTTGCCAGGGAGAACTTGAGGATGCCTGGAGCATTTTGAGGAGGTGGACAATGCCCAGTGTCCTATTTCTCTTTCATCTGGCTCGGAGACTACTGTCACATACCCTTTCTTGTGGTCAAATGTCACTAACTGAACTGGCCTAACCTCAGTCCTAGGAAGTCTGGCCAGAGTAGTCAGATGCTCTGTCGGACTTCTGCATACTACTGTAAGATAGAGAACAAATGGGACGTCTTAACCAAAAGTATGGTTTAACTAGTAAGTGCAAATTTGGTAGGATAATTCATACATCTGCAATACAGATAGAGAAGGTGACTGGCAGGGAGGGCAGGCAGCGATGAGGTGTATCTGTCAAGAATGTACACACTTGACCTTAAATCCAGAAGGTGGTAGAACAGACCTCTGGAAAGCCTCTGTAAAGTAATGATAAAAAGGAAGAAGAGCAAAACCAGTCTGGATGAGAAACCACACCAAAGTGTTCTGCAGAACGCTCCCCAGCTAGGCAGATTAATTGGTTTATAGGTTTTATGGTGGTGGTTGGGTTCTGAGCTTGCAAAATCACCCAGGGCAAAGTACATGGCTTTGTGTGTAGGAGAGGGGATGAGTTACTTTAAAAACACAGACATTTTGGGGAAGGGAAGCAAACACAGTGCAGAATGCTTGCTAAGTTCCTGGTAAGTCTGGGGACAGTCTGTCAGTATGGAAAGGGCAGAAAGCAACTAGAGGACACGTTCCTGTGAGTGCAGTTTTGCCTGATAAGAAGTTGGCAGTAAGAAGGTGGAAGGGCAGTGTAGGTCAGAGAAACCATTAAATGAGAAGTTCCCGATGGAAGGGAAGGAAGAAGTTATCCACAGTTGACGCTGAGAGGGCTATAACACTGTGTAGCTTTTTTGCTTTGTTCATTACTAAAAAAGTTGAATCTTCATGAACAGGGTAGAGGCGATGCAATAAGGTTTTACCAAAATTTTTGGCACAATCTTGAATGACATTGTTATGAGCAACCCCGGGAAACACAAGCTAGTGAAAATGCAACAGAATGGGTGTAAAGCCAAACACAAAAACACACTTACAGGGTAGTTCGCAATGGTAATTGGTCAAACCAATTGGAGCAATGAAACTCTTTTGGTTCTCTAGAGCTCTGCTGTGGGCTCAGGAATGGGATAGAGGATGCACATCACATTTTCAGATGATGCAAAGGACAGAATAGCTGAAAACATACTGTAAGTAGAGTTCTAAGTGATTTTGACAGATGGATATAATAAAAGAATGAAAAAAGAATGGATGCAGTTCAATAAAGAGAAATATATTACACAAAGATAAAAATCAGCCACTTAAATGTAGGATGAGGAACAACTGGTTGAGTTACAATTAAGGACTGCAATGCAAACAGCAGGAGTCAACAGTGTCACACTACAGTGATGAAAACAAACGTCATCCAAGGGAACACAGGCGGGAATGTCATGTGCAAGATATGCAAAGTGGCCTTTCCACTCTGGCAAGGCCTCAGCTGGAACACCTATGACCAAATCTGTATGCGGCACTTCAAAAAATATGCAAAGCATTTGGAGAGATACCAGAGGAGAGAGAGGAGAAATGGTCAGATATCTTGAAAATATGACCACTTAGAAAAGGTTAGAAGCATTTAGTTTGTTTAATAAAAATAAGAAAATGCTGAGGAAAGACACAGTAACCTTCATGCAAGCAAAAAGAAGCTGCAAAGAAGAAAGTAATAAACTGTTCTACACATCCTATGGTGAAAACACAGGAAAACTGTACAGAAAGAGATGTTAAGCGATATTAAGACTAACTTTCTAAAGGGTTGAGGGTCTGAGCAATTCCAGGCTCTAGAATCTTCTTTGTTGAAAACTTTCAAGGACACATTAGACAAACATCTGCCTGGTTTGGTCCAGCATTAGAGTAGGGCAAAGGATTTGACCTTTTAAGATTTGACCTTTTAAGATTTCTTCTGGACATAATATAACAGTGAGTTCATGGAAGCAAATGGCAACAGAACCTCTTTGGTGGGCTTTGAGATCAACAGTTTTGATCAAAAGTTGCTTATTAAGGTCTGTAATGGGACCCCAGATACATGAGAAGGATCAAATAACAGTTGTCTTGAAGATTTCCTTTGTCCCTGTATTAGGCCAGAAAGTTGTTATATCTTACTCTTGAATGTGAAAGCCTTGATATTAGAATTACTAGCTTTCTCCAATCTTGAACTGGCTACAGAAAGGTGCTGTATAAAGGACTGTCCCTAAGCCCATTTGGAAGCTAATGCCAATATAAAATGTCGTCAGCCTACTATAGCTATAAGGTATCCCACCTTATACACATAAGGTATCCCACATGAATGTGTGCTACCAGAGACTTGGATCTCTATTAGCTTTCCACTCCATCGTGGTAACACTGAGGATATTGCCTTTGATAATTACTCTCCTCTGTCCATACTGTGTCACTGCATTCAGGAATTATGGGCACAAAATCCTTTCTTCTTGCAGAATTTAATACTCCTTTTCCCATTCCAAAACCAGCCGAAGCTTTTGATCTTCCAGGCATGCTGCAGAGCTGTCTGTCCAAAAAAATTTAGGAGTAGGGGGTTGATACATCAAAAAGCAAGAATTAATTAGATACTTCTTTCTCAACTCCTGCTAGATATGTATCATGGTTTCTGGGAAACCATCAGGCGTGGGGGAAATATTGGCAATATGGTCATTATTCCTACGTGCAAGTAGCGATGTAGCAACACACGTGTATCTGTCCCAGAAGAGGGAAACGCACTCAGCGTACCTCAGACTTCCCTCTGGGATAAGGCTGCCTTTAACATGACATGCACAGAAAAGCTCTTTTACCTCTGCCTCTGATTTAATCTATATAATTCTCCCTGGTGCATTTCCTAGGGAGCGAGACACATGGCACACCACGTGGCTCGCTACAATGGAGGAGGCAGTAGTACAGAAAAGTCTGGAAAATACTCAAAAAACGATATGGATTAAAAAAAATGTTTTGTTCTGCTTTCTGGCACTTCCAACTTGCATCATTTGGGACGATCCCATAGATCACTGCATGGATATAACCTGGCATCCAGCACCATACAATTAGAACACTATCACTCAGTACCGCCACTGGAAAGAATTAGTTTATCAGGATCTTATTTCTGCAGCAAATTGTTAATCAAGGTGCAAAAGGAAGTTGGTGGCAGCATGGTTGCAGCAATGGAATACTGCTAAGTTGGTGACAGCCCTCTAAAGTTTTGCCACGTGAAAAGTTTCCACCGTCTTCTCTATAAGCCTTAACTAGTAGCAGCATTAGAGGCTTACCTTGCTCCACACACAGGACAGCAGCCAACAAGGTGACAAGACTAGTCTTCATCTCCACCAGGTCCTCTCCACTGGACTGGGAAGATGTTTGGAGGACAGGTTATATACCTTTTGAACGGCAGCAGTTTTACAGGTTCCGAATAGCTCACGGGTGGACATGAAATCAACCCAAGGGTGTGTAATGTGCATGTGGGAGTTCTCCATGCTGGAGCCCATGGAATAGGCTGGCACCTTGGGGAAAAGTCCTGTTAGCAACACATGTCTTGCTCTTCTGGTCGTATGAGCCATGGGAAATGAGGATCTGCTCTCTTCTCCTCTGAGTTTCTTCCTTTTCTTCCTCCCAGCAGAAGCAGCAGCTGCACTGATGAAATAGCGGAGCCTGGAGGCACGGGGAGATAGTCCTAACAGTGCATTTTTCTAATCCCTTTGCATAGTCAGCACATGATGTACAAAGGTTCATACCATTCATTTTCTTTAATTATTCCACAGTACCAGAAGTTCAGACTCTCAGCTGGCTTATGCTGGTTTACCTCCAATAAAATCAGTGTATTTTACACAAAATGAAATTAGCTAATTGTTAGTTAAACAGAAGACCTTCCTCAAATTTTCATGTCAGTCTTCATTTCTTTTATCGATTCTCCATTACCTGTAATTAATCCCTCTGCTTGGTCCTGTCTTGGTTGTAATTCTCAAATACCTTATACACTTTTTATTTAATGAAGTTTTGCTCCTGTCTCAGGGATCCTTTAGGGGGTCCGCTTTTCTCCACGCCCAACAGTTTCTGGAAATCATTTACGATACCACAAATTGGCATCCTGGAATTTCTGCTCTACTTTGAAAAAAGCCATCTCTCAAATTGTCTCTTTTTCAATCTCTTCTCTTAAATCATTCCCTTTGTTCTATTCCTCTGTGTTGCTCTCCTCTGAATTTCTTAAAATCTGTTTCTGATATTCTGGGAAATAGACCCTAATACAAGATGCATCTTGTAAGAGCTCAAGCTGCCACCTCTATGGAGCTTCTTCCAAATTGAGATTAGTCCTGGACAGCAGGTAGCAGAATGTGCAAAAAAAATAAAATTGCCAATTTGCTGGCAATTACAGAATGACTTAAGAGGCAGTTACCTAGAAGTAGCCATCAGTAGGGTATTTTTGTCTGTTTCTAATATGAATCATTCCAACACTGGATGATTACCTTATCCATGTGAGTTTCTGATACTTTTTCCGGCCCTCCTAAATTGCTCCTAGAATGACATCATCAGGTGGTGAATTCCAGAGTTGTTCAAGCCCGATGTCAAAATAGACATCCCCATTCCTGGTTTGGGAGGTTTGGGAGGTCAGCAGGGGACATGCTGGTAGGGACATGATCAAATCCAGCCTTCTGCTTTGCAGAGGGGAACTCAGTTTACTGCTTAAGTGCATTATAAACAGGTTGTTCTTCATAATTAGTGGGTGTGTCTTCCTGCTGGTATTTTGCAGTGAGGGTAAAAGGAAGCAACCATTTTTTTTCCTTTTTTCGGTCCTATTAATTATCCCACAGACTTCTGTTACATATATGCCTTTTCCCTTCCTCCGTGAATGAAACGGTGCTCTAATTGCTGCCATATGCCCCCTCATGTTGACTTTGCCAACATCCATTTTTTTCTGCGTGAACCTTCATGCTCATGCGCGCGTTGGCTCAGTGCAAGTCAGCTTTGAAAGAGAGTGGTGAGGCTAAAACATCCCCAGCACTGCCAGAAAACATGTACTAAGGAGAGAAATTTGAGTAGGAAACAAGGTCTTCTATGTCAAACGGTTATCTGGGACCTGTCCCCAGGACATTAACATCTTCGTTAGCACCTAGGCATACTGCTATGCTGGAGCGTGCCCTCTTCTCAGGGTCTGGAGAGCAGTAATTTTGCAGCACAGTGACTGGGTCGTGATGATTCCTTCTTGCTCAAGAGGACAGATTACGAAACTCAACGAGGTTAGAGGCAACACTTAAGCAGCCAGCGTGGGGAGGATGTCTCCTGCTGCCCAGCATCACAGCCTTCAGCCTGGAGGAGGGCCTGGAGCTGGCAAGCCAGGGACATCAAGTGAGAAGTAAGATTGAGGAAGACCGCAAAAAACTCAAGGAAGCTGAATCACCTCTGTAGAGTAATATCTCATCACTAACCATTCAGGAAAACTAAAATGGACCTCAAAATGGAGCCATGAGTTGGCTATATGACAAGAGAGCAGCAGCTGATTTTGAAAAAGGGATGCCTTTGTCTCTTTCCATGGCTTCCAGAAGCTTTTTAAACCCAGCGGAGACCTTGCTTTGATCTTTTGCATCCATCTTGTCTTCCACTTTGCCATTGATTCATTGGGTGTTAATCGGATCTGGGCAAATAAACGGAGCGAAAGGGAAGAAATTTCATGTTGTGAGGGAAAAGACAGCCAAATTATTTAAGGAGAGCAGAAGGCAGCACAGGTCCTTCAGAATCAGTGGGGATAGAGCCCTGAGTGAGGGAAAAGAAGGACCAAAGTTAAACCACCTCCTCCAGGTGCCTAATTCAGCCAGGGCAAGGCCCCCTTGGCTGATTCAGGTCCTGGCACAGTGACTTGTGAACCGAAAACTGAGCTCTTCCATAATCCGGGCAGAGAGAGACAGCTACCTCCCAGGAACAATCCCAACGATTTGGATGAGATGCCCATCTTCTTCCTGAGAGCCCTCCAGGCATCCCAGATGTCTCTGCAGGGCAGCTCGCCACTCTCACGCAAGGAGTATGCAACCATGGGAGCCAGCAAATAAGAAACGCCGGGCGGAGGGATGTGGAATTAGGCAGCAGCATCTGCGTGGGTGATGTCACATCGGGATTTCTCAGGGAGGCTGGCAGAGAGGAGTCTCCTTTTACACAACACCCGTTGCCAAGGGAGGGTTCACTAAAGGGAGCTTTCATGGTTTTAGGACCTCCTGTACCGCAGGGCAATTGCTGCTCCCACCTCCAGATAAGGACCCTTTTACGTAACCTGAGATGTGGGTCAATTTTTTGGCCCATGTGCATGAGTTGTGTTGCTGGGCAGCAGGGAATGCAAAACCTATGGGAGAAACCAGACAAGAGGGAGGCAGGCTGGGGCCCGTGGATGGAGCTGCTCCCTTAGGAATGGGACTCCTGGTTTCCTAATCCTGATCATAACTTCTCCATGCAACAGCCATAACCAGACCATGAAAGCCTCCATGGCAGAAGCAGACTCAACCACGTGCCTTTGCCCCCTTTGCCCACACATTTTTACACCTTCCTTCACGTGCCAGGTTCCCTCCCAGCCCAAAACAGAGGCACCTACCAAGTTCAGGCAGCATAAGACATGACTTTATTTTAAACCTGGATGCCAAGAGCAGGTCTGTATTCATAAGGACAGCAGAACAAGACCTGGGGCAGTACTAGCCCCAGCTTGGCCTTTGCCTGTGCCAACCAGCGTTGTCCCTAAGAAATCCTAAACCTGTGGATAGCAAAGGCTGAAGACTACTTCAAATAGTTCGGTTGTTACCACCTTATGATCTGGGTGTGGGGCAGAGGACGGCCATCCAAGGCCACAGAACAGTTCTCGGCTCATTTGAGGCGTTCAAATGTGTGTGCCGCTTGAATATCTCTAAATCTGGCAGGAGGGGAAGAAAAGTGAAGAGAGTAGATTGGACAAAAGACTGGAGCCAGCTCAGCTGGGGGATGGCAGTGCAATAGAAACCATGAGGACAACGGAGAGTCTCATGGCTAAAGCTGGAGTATCCTTGGCCAATCTTGCATTTGCACCAAGGAGAAAAAAATGAGCTGAGGCTCTAGCAAGAAAATAGAGGTTGGAGGTAAAGCCCAGACTAAGACTGGATGAAGAATCCAACAGGAAAGGCTGAGAGAGAAAACAGCCAGGGAGTGGACAGCTGGGGGTCAGATGTGAATAGGAGGGAGGGTGGACAAGAAGGGATGGGAGCAGGTTGGGATGAGCTGGAGCCATGAGACCACATTTCCTTTGCAAACCTCTTATAAATATCCAGCTGTTTCTGAGTGTTGTTGTTCCTCTGCTATCAGTAAAATACCCAGCAGACCGAGCAAAGTGTGTAGCTGCTCTCCCTGTGCAATGAGTCCACAGAGAGAAAACCAGCTGGGTGAGCTGCACCCAACTAATTATCCTGGGAGATCTTGTTGGGGTAATCCTCGTAGAGAGCTTCTTCAGCTCAGGAGAAAGCATTTCAGCCTCCTGTGACTCACTTCAGAAGGGTTTGAGTGAGCAAATCTCTCATTGCTAGCTAAGATTATCCATAAGGAAGGTCAGTGCAGAGGAATGAGTTCCTTCAACTTTAACCCCGATAGGAAACTTGACCAGCAAACATAAAAGATTTATTTTCAAAGTTAATAATTTGTTATAGATGAAGCTGAAATTTCCAGACTCAGCAGACACACGGTAGAAACGGTCTGTCTTTTCCGATGATTTTCCTTTAAGCACCATGCAAGATACTCTTCTCCCCTTTCAAAATAATCCGTAATGCTTATAAAGCAATTTCCACTGGAAGATCTTAAATCAGTTTAAAGAAAACTTAATGCTCAAGATCCCTTCTTGCTGGGTCCCGCCTTGTCCCCTCTGTTTGCCTGCTGGAGAGCTCAACAGCCATTTCCTTTCAGCTGGCTGACCCAGAAGAGAAACTGAAAGCAAGTTAAATAGAATACAGTTTACTTTGAAATGGAGTCACAAAATGACACTTTTGCCGATGCAGAAAAAAAAGAAAAAATCTGGGGAGAGGCTTCCTGAAGTGAATGCAAAGGAATTGCAATATATTTCAGCATTATTTCAATTCGACTTGCAGACTAACGCCTCCGCTTTTATTGCTGCTAACGTGGATGCATCCAGCTGCTACGCCCGATGTACCATACCACACAGTCACACAATAGAATAAAATAACACTTTATTGTGCCCAGCTTCTGTTTAACAACTATAATATTAAAGGCTTCCTCAGAGCAAAATGATACAGGGCAGAAAATGGTATAAAGGGAAAAATGGCACGAGAGAATGGCAGGGACAAAATGAGGGGGAAAAACGCATGGAGTTATAAAGGCCAATAGTAGGAGAGATGGTGACTATATGGTGCCCTTCTGCATGTGCAGGGCTCCACATCACGCCTTTCTCTCCCAAACACCATTCTGAGGTAGGGCTGTGCTCTTGCGCATTGCCATCAGAGCACAGAAAGAGCAAAAATATTTGCTGATGGGATGTGACCTGCCAGGTAGGAGAAACAGGGCAGCATTCGCACTGTACAGGTGAGGGTTTGATCCCTTGCAATGCAAGGCCAGGCAGCTCCTTTCCCCCTTCCCAGCCCCTTTAAAAACCCAGGCGGAGGATGCAGGCGAGACTGGCCAAGACACCCAGAGCTATCATAGTGTAGCTGGTTTTCACACTGCTGGCACCGCTGATGTTGCACAGGGAGGTCTCACAGCAGCTGGTAGCGACCCCAGCTATGCCAATATTCAGGTCAATTGTTGGGCAAAATGCAGAACATTTCTTGCTAATACGCTGGTTACGGTCATTGCCTGAAGTGGGAAAGAGAGAAAACAGGGAGAAAAGTCAAGTTTTTTGTCTTGTATATTTTTTACAGACTTCAATGATAGACTGGCTGTGCACTATGCAGTGGGGAATACATTGTTCTGTACTCAATCCTGTTGGTTTTCCCTTGGGTTTCATTGCACTGCATCATTATTTGTGTGTGTGCGACCTATGGAGACGATCTCCAGGCCTTACGACTCTGCTGTTTTCAGGGCCAGCTGAGTGCAACCTAGGGCAAGAATTCGGAGATCTAATGCATTTGTACGGTGCAAGATTGCAAGACATCATCCTCACCATGCCTTGGGATTGCTCCTTCCACAGGACCTGGCCCTTTCCAATCCCACCACCTCATGAGCATATATTTGAGCTTGGAGATGAGACACGGGGTTTGTGCAGAGAAATACTCTCTCTTCCAGTATCTCTCTGTGCTAGTTTTGGCTGGCATGGAATTAATATTCTTCACAGTAGTTACTATGGGGCTATGTTATGAATTTGTGCTGAAAACATCTTTATCTCAACTGACAAATTTTCTCACTTTTACCCTTCCGATTCTTTCCCCCATCCCACCGGGGGCAGTGAGCGAGTGGCTGCGTGGGGCTGAGCTGCCGGCTGGGGTTAAACCATGACAGTCCTTTCTGATGCCCAACATAGGGCTCAAAGGGTTTGAGATAATGACGGGTTTGCTTGGAATGTGCTAGATCGAATTTGTAGCTGTTATTGCTGTTTAGCTTTTAATTGGCAGGCTCCTGTGCTTGCCGTGGGGCTTACTTGCCTTACTGTATATTAGAGTCTAGAGCTCGTTAGTGGCTGCTTTTTGCTTTCACTGCTTGCTATACTGCTTATCATCTTACTCTGCCGTGCCTGGGAACATTTTGATAACAGCAATGGCAACGCGCCTGGGCTGGCAGATGGCCAGGGCATCGCTGCTGTTTCTGTGCTGCTGTACCGGTCAGGCTGGAACACCAGTGTGAACTCAAGTTGAAGGGACTGTGACCTATGGAGCAGTCCACGCAGGAGCAGGACACCCTGAAGTGTCTGTGGCCGTGGGTAAGCCCGTGCCAGACCAGGTACATCTCAAAAGTGTCTGTGTCTGTGGTTATGTCTGTGCCACAGCAGGTATACCTCTGAAGGGATTGTGGCCCAAGGATAAATCCATGCTGGAGAAGGTACACCTTGTAGTATCTGTGGATAAGTCCACGCTGGAACAGGTACACCTGAAAGCAACTGTGGCTGTGGATAAGTCTATGCTGCAGCATGTATACCCCTGGAGAGACTATGGCTCATAGAAAGGTGGAGCAGGTACTCCCCTAAGGGACTGCAGTCTATACATAAGTCCAAGCCAGAGCAGGGGAAAGGGGAGGAGTTCATTGCAATTTTAAACCCCACGGTCTGGTCCAAAGGGACCAGGGGTGGAGATTGTAGTGGAAATACTTTTAAATTGTTGTAACCCATGATTTGTGTTGCATGTTTTAGGAATTACTATAGCAGGAACCACCTGAACCAATAGAGGACAAGCCCTACAAGAAGCAGTGCAAATGCAGCAGTGGCCCAACCTGAGCTGGCTTTGGTGCCCAATAACTCCACACAACACACCACCTCTCCTGTCCTGAGTGACCACCATAAGAGATGGAGGCCAAAGTCATGGACTAAATTAACTCAATGGACATTTTGTGGACATTTCTGGACTTTTTGTGGACATTTTACGAGGGTGGTCTATGGACGACGGGAATGATATCTGTGTATTACATCAAAGGATGGTAAGGGGAGTGGTGGGAAATGAGGATGCATTGGATAGCATGGGACCTGAGCGTGATGTAAATGGTATGGAATAAGGGGTGGAGAATATGCTGGTTTTGGCTGGGATAGGGTTAATTTTCTTCATAGTAGCTAGTATGGGGCTACATTTTGGATCTGTGCTGAAAACAGTGTTGATAACACAGGGATGTTTTAGTTACTGCTGAGCAGTGCTTACACAGAGCCAAGGGCTTTTCTGCTTCTCACCCCACCCCACTAGCGAGGAGTCTGGGGGGGCACAAGAAGTTGGGAGGGGACACAGCCGGGACAGCTGACCCAAACTGGCCAAAGGGATATTCCAGACCATATGACGTCATACTCAGCATATAAAGCTGGGGGAAGAAGAAGGAAGCGGGGGATATTCGGAGTGATGGTGTCTGTCTTCCCAAGTAACCATTATGCATGGTGGAGCCCTGCTTTCCTGGAGACGGCTGAACACCTGAACACCTGCCTGAACACCTGGAAGTAGTGAATGAATTCCTTATTTTCCTTGAACGTGCAGCTTTTGCTTTACTTGTTAAACCGTCTTTATCTCAACCCATGAGTTTTCTCACTTTTACCCTTCTGATTGTCTCCCCCATCCCACCAGGGAGGGAGTGAGCGAATGGCTGTGCGGGGCTTAGTTGCCGGCTGGGATTAAACCATGACACTCCCTTTCCTGAGTGTGTTTAATAAGCAGTGCAGTATTGTTACGATATATTGCAACAGAGACAGGCTATGGTGAGCTCCCACCTGCTGCAAGGTTTGCTCTCTGTGTGCTACGATCGTAATTATTTGTTCCATCACAACTCATGGTGGGAGGAGGCTTTGCAGTCAGCCTAACCTGAACCCCATTTTGTCATCAGAGCCTTAGAAAAGCTTCACACTTACCGAGTCCTGTGGTAGAATAGGTTGTGAGACAGTACTTCTCATGGTCGGAGCATGTGGTTGTACTGAGACAATGTAAATTGGAAGTTGCATCTTTGCATGTGAAACATGTCAAGGAGAAAGCTGCAAAAGAAGCACACAACACCCATCAATCCCCCCTAGAAATACCCGTAGGAGCACAAAACTGGTGGTGCTGGTCCAGATGGAGGATCTGTCAATCCCAGTGGCCACAGGCAGACAACCTCCTGGGTCCGTGAAACTTGGCCCCAGCGACTCTCCTGGATGCAAATTACTCTAAGCTCAGATTCCTGACACTGATGTGGTTTGCTCATTTAGTAACCCTCAAAGGATCTTCCTTCTGGATACTTACTTGGGTCTCCCATTTCAACATCTGGCATCCCCAGTGTGCTTTTGGGAAGAGTACCCCAGTCTATTACCACTTGCACCATGAAGCTCTTGTGGATTCCTTCCAACCTGGCTCCTCCAAGCCTTGGTTGGTGGCCACTATTTCCTGTATAGGAAGAGAACAGTGGATTCCTGTCCACACTCTTTCGCATCCTTTTCAAGTCATCTGAAGAGTCCTGGCCTAAACATCCTCTCTCAGAGCACACAGACCAACAGTGAATTACTTTAAAAACCTTTTTTGAATACAGAAAAGGGAGACACAGACCTAAGAGTAACCCCCTCTGGCCATACTAGGCATGAATATTTTACTGCATGCCCCCACAATGTATCTCAAATGAGGGAAAAGTGACCTAGATCTGCTTCTCAGCATTTGCTGGGAAGATGGATGGTTCATTTTCAGAGCTCTCCTGTGTGGGGAGGCAATCTTGGACCTGTAGAAGACAGGACTCAGCAAACCACCCCCTTGGCTGCAGCAGATTCCTTTTTACAGCCGTCTGTGGGTGATGATTGCTTAACACTACAAAATGTGTACATCTGTAACACTGTGCATCTGCAAAGCGCTGCGCTAGTATGAATGAATGAAAACAGCTTGCACTCAAGTAAGCTAAAGCAGTCATTCATAGCAAAGAGATCCTTGGGGAAGGTTTCTCTGCATGATAAGGGGAATTTCCTACTCATCTGTTTATCTGGAGCAAACACTCCTGCAGTAATGTCACCCACCAGGGATTAGACTCATTCTTCTCATTTCCAGGGTATTCCTATCCATGGCCAGTTAATACCCCTCTTATTCTTGTATCAGCACTGTCCTTTAGCTTTGCCTTCCTTCCTCTTTGTCTCCCTTGCTCTTCTCCCTTGCCCGAGCTTCTTTGCCATTGTTACTGCCTTTGCCAGCAATGCCCCAACCTCATTGCTGCCCTTGTCCAACCTTAGACAAGCTCATCTGGCCCAAACAGGGTCTGTGCTCCTTAGCGTCGTACTAGCCCAGACCTGGTCCCAGCTCAGACCGTGACCCCAGGTGACCACCATCACTATATTTCACAGGAAGCCACAAAAATGCCTTTTAGGGCACTATTCATCCTTCTCTGTCTCTGTGGAAACTGTATTCTCTCCCCACACCAGCTAGCAGCCCCTTTTCCCTTTCCATGGCCACCCAGCACTGACCTTCTTGTGGTCCATAGTCCTCACAGTTCCTGCTCTCCCTCTGTTGTCTCTCGCTGAAGAGCAGCTAGCAGAGGACACAGACGCCAGGCGACTGGGCTCGTGGCGGCTCAGATCCCATCTCCCTCTGTTCCCATGTTCAACACCCTTATTTCAAAAGCCTTAGACCTGGCACCCGGCTCGCTCTGACTTGATACCGAGACTATTGCAATTTGCTTCCTACCTTGGTCATTTCCAACTGCAGAACCTCTCAGCTGTCCTGTGTGGCTCTTGCAGTCAGTATTGTCCTGACACTGCAGGATAATTTTTTTTTTTTTTCTTTCTAATTCTAGGACCCTCCTTTAGACCATCTGCCTGCGAAGTGGTGTGGCTTCATTCTTTATTGTGCAAACCCCATACAGGCACGTTTCTGCTCCACCCCACTGGGAACCACCCTTTCCTCCCAGAATAAGTGTAGACTAGAGCCGAGTCCCCAAACTGGGATTTCCAGACATGTAGCTCATTTTATTCCTTAATTAATGCAGCTTCTCTAATCAAGCCCATTCCAAGAAAAACTTCCTGAATCTATGGAGGAAACAGTGGAGCTTATTGCATGCCCAAGTCCTGTTTCATCCCAACCTCCCAAAGCTGCCAATTTCAGATCCCAGTTGCCCTGGAACCCTCCTAGCCAGGAGAGGGGGCAAGTACCCTGCAGGGATGATTTTGCCAACCTCTGTGCTCAAGAGATTTCTTTCTCACTCACCATGTACTGTAAAGGACTCTGGAGCCGTATGGGCTCCTAACCTGGTAACTCAGTTAAGACCCTGAAATCAGGTAAGACAATTTTACTCGTGCTACGGAAAAAGACGTCTATTTTATTGCATCTGTTGAGAAATCTGTTGCAACGAGGGCTGAGTGGGGAAGGGAACGGTATTTCTTTTGAACTATGCCCTACTTGGGATGCAAAGCTGGGGTTAAACCAGGCTGCCTTTGGAGGTCTGCTGTCTGCACCCCGCAAGACTTCTTCTCTAACGGAAAAAGAACATTCCTGAAGGAAGATTTTCAGGGGAATAATTCGACCCACCCAGATAAACAACTTACACGTGTAAAGCATTAGCAAGTGCAAATGCCGGCAGATGCAGGATTTACACTGTTAAAATCAGTCAGGTTCAGGATTAATTGGAACAGCAACCAGCCTTCTGGCTGGATTGCACAGCGAAGTGGTGCTGCGTATGTGTTAATTTTCACTGACTCCTTTGGTAAGTTTGCTGTCTCATTACGTGATCTTTTTAAAAAATGCGATTACAGTTGATAAGCTGCAGGAAAGAATCCTTTTATTACCCTCAACTTTCTCAACCCTGTTGAGCACAATGATTTAGCACACGCCAAGTCTGAAGCCTGTGAAGTCCTGCAGTAAGAACATTTACAGCCTCAAATTAAGTGTGAGCCTAAGTGCTCTGCTAGACCTGTACCAGAACGGCCAGTAATTTGCAAGTAAAACCCTACGGCAGAGCCTGAGAAAATTTCAGTTTGCAATAAAGCAAAAGCCTCCTCGAGCTGAAGGAATCAACTATTCCCTTGGAATAGTCAGAGAAGGATATTCAGGGCTGCACCCTCTGTTCCTTGCCTGACCCAAAGCCCACCTCTGTGCAAACAGGGCATCTCCAGAAGCACAGGCAGCGGTCCTTGGCAGACCCCAACCAGGCAAAGTTAAAGTGCAGTTTCCCAGTGCATCCTTCCCAAAAAAATCCAGTTATCAGAATGAGAACGGGACTCTGCATCTCCATCCCAGACCTGGGATCAACATCGGCAAAAGTTGCACCTCAGAGCAACAAGCTGCCAGAAAGAGATGGGAGCCAGAATTGCATCTTCTTGTGGCACGACCATCTCTCCCAATTTAGGTAATGCTGGTTTGTAATTGAACCAGTAAACAAGTAAGTGAAAAAAAATAAAATTAAAAAATGAGGCTGTAGTTAGTTACATGTCAAAAATTTTCAGCTTTATTGCACATATTGCCCTCTCCCTCTCCAGCTCTGTATATTCCTCAACTAACCCCCCTCTCACAGAGCTGGACCAAGGGCTCTCAGCTGCCTGCACTGAGCCACTCCAAGGGTTGGGCTGGGACTGCACGAGTCAGGTGAGGTGGGTATCTCATCCCCCACTTCAGCTCCTCAGCATCGTTCCAACTTCTGATGGGGATACACATCCTCTGGCTTCTTATCCTGAGGACTGGGATACTGTCTAGAGCCTAATGACCCTTCAGCTTTACCATTCATGCTGCAAAATCCTCTTGTCATCCTGCAATATGAAAGGCATGCCCCAGCTCTGGGGGTCTCAGTAGCGCAAAGCAATTCTTGGAGACTCACCACTCTCCGTGCACAGGGCTATGACGAGCACGACAAGAAGAGAAGTCTTCATCCTTTATAGGTCTCACAGCCTCCAAAACAAGCGGGACTCACCCAGGGCAGGTTTTATACCTCTGCAGTGTTTGCTTTGATGCTAGGATAATAACTATAGGGTTGCTGTGTCAGATGATGGATGATTGAGAGTAACGTGTCAGTGCTTGTATGTGGAAGTATGCTTTGCTGGAAATCTCAATAAGCATATATTCTCCCCCCACTTCTTCTTTTTCTAGTTGTTTCACAATGCAGCTTGCTCATCTAGTGTTAAGTATGCAACAGTTTCTAATTCTGGATAAGTGGAGGAAAAGCAAATCACAAAAACAAACCAGTGTCCACATGAGAAGAGGAACGTTTTCCTTTCCAGGCCAGCTTGGGTCTCAGAGCAGGCTGCATCCTTAAAGATCCTCTCCTCGCGCACTGTTTTAGTGCATATGGAAATTGATTGAATTTAAAATTGAAATTGGGATTGAAACTTCTATGAAATGTCTCCCAGGATTGTCAATACAGCTAGATCAGAAGAGCAGTATCCTTCCACTGCATTACATAGGGGACCAGACATAATTTTCTGTGGGCCTTTTTAAGACAGCAGTTCAAAATCATAAATGTTTCTGTTAAAACATTGGATATTTTATATGAGGGAAAATGTTATCTTATTAGAAAATAAATTCCAATGGGCAATGAAAATGACCACTTAAATTAAAAAATAGAAATAACACCCACTCCCATCACATTGAACAAGCTGTGACTTTTTTTCACAAATCACAAAAAATAAATGTCAGGGAGAAAAAAAAAAAAAACAGTTAAAGCATGGAGAATGAGGGATTGCCTGATCAAGGACCTCAACTCATTAAGTCTTGGGAAAAAAAAAATTGTAGCCAAAAGTTATGTGAAATGCCAAATCGGAGTACTCCACTGGATTTCCATACGGTGCTCTTTATTCCTCCTTTTTTATCATGTTTCATCCTATCTCCCTGTATAAAATGAGAATCTTTCCCACCTTCTTCTGAGTGCTGTTGCTTTTTCCTCCCACCGTTGTCTTTTTGCCATCTAGTCGTGGGGATGGAGGCACAGTCCCAGAAATGGTCCAGCTGGATCCCTTTCACATGACACTCAGAGCTGCAGGAGCAACCTGCATGCCCCAAGCTTCTGCCAGCGACTCTGCCCCTTGCTGCTCTCCATCTGTTTTATTTCCCTTTTTTCTTCGCCTCAAAGTTGCTCAGATTTCCATCTCCCATTAAATATTTGGGCTTCCAATATGACCCACCTACAGTCATTATCTCACCAAAAAGGTATGCCTAGTTCTTGAGGTGATGTAAGTCTTTCCAACACCTCTAAATTGGACATATAAATATTGTTCGTATGGAGACCTGCATGACTAAGGTGAGGAAATTTCTGCTTTCTCAATAGGCAGAGCATGAAACTCAGTGGGAACAGAGGTGGCAATTAACCAAGAAAGCTCAAAGGAGGGGTGTTGTTTGGCTTCGTAAGACCAATGCCTTTGTAAGACACCAGGCAGGAGGAAAACAGAAGCTGGCACCCTCCATGCCAGGCAGTGCAACCCTCTATTCCTTGTGAAATATTTTATTTTCCCCAGTTCAGAAGATATTTCATGAGTCTTTATTGGTAAAACAACTTTTATGGCTGACTATTTGAGGTAATGGCAGAAAGGGGGGCTCTAGTCACAAGGCGATGTCATTCTACAGCCTGTACGTTGTGCTGCAGAGGCAGCCCACATTCAGATTTATTTCAGCCAACAGCATCCATTAACAGGTACAGAAATAGCAGCTCAGCCAGGCACTTTTTTTTTCCCCCCCTCCCTTGTAGTCTCATCCAAGCAAAAACTAAAATATCTCTTGTCTCCTGCAAGCTGCTGAGATTTTGAGATGGCAAGGCTGTATTTCTTAAAGGAGTTATTGCAGGATTTCTGACAGTCGAGATTTTCCATTAGATGGCCCTGCACTCTTCCAACTGGTCCCATATGTCCCCCTGATATTAATGTTATCTTCATCCTTCACCAGTGCCAGGTGAGATAGATTGAAAAGAACCCATGGGGATAGAAAAGACACAGATGATTAGGACACCAGGGGGACCAAGGCAATGGAGAAGGTAATATCACAGTTTACAAGTATTTGGAAGCTATAAACTTCAAGAAGATTTTGGAAAGAGTAACAGGGGATTTAACTGGGGGTGGAGGATGGGGTGGAAAGACTTATTTCCCTTGACACAGTTGCTGAGTGGAGAAGGGAGAGTGTTTTGCTCATCTTGTTCTAAACCTGGTTGAAATTGTCATGTGAGAAGGGCAAACGATTCCTTTATCTTGGTGAAAATGCGTAGTTGTCATGAAACAAAAGCCAAAATTTAAAAGGAACTGTGAAACTCAGATGTTTTCACTAATTGGGATTTTCAAGTTGGCCAAAAGCTTGGAGAATCAATTCAGAAATTATTGTGATTAACTTATAGGAAAAGCGATGGGAAAAGTGGTTAAAAAGAAGTGCAAAAAAACAAGTTTCAGTTAGTCCCTCAGCACAGAAATGCTACAACACTACCATTCTTCAGTTAGCCCATCTCATATCTAAATAAATGCCAGAACACCCTCCTTGCTCAGAAATTACATTTTTATAGGATGACTAAACCTAATCCCATCTTCACAGCCTTCGGCCAGCGCTGCAGTTTCTCCCCATTGTACAGAAACACATGCACTTTGCAGCCTTTCTTGAGCCCTGGTGGAGTAGCACTCCCCTCAAATTCATCTGGGCTGCAAATGTCAGGGCTTTTTTCTAGGTACCACTTTTATACAAGCCCTCCTGAAATGCAGCACTGCACTTATAAATTGCTCAGCTGGGACTTACGCACCCTCCACCTCCAAAAGTGCATGTATTTTTGCCCATCTTAGCTATAGTTCTGCTCCTCCGAGAGCTGAAGGAGATCTCCACTCCATCTCCTCCATCCTCAAACGTGGAAATGGAGCAGCGACAGAGGAAAGGGAAGGAGCAGAGACCTCCCCACCAGATCAGACACCCGTTGCCTTTGCCGGGCTCTTTCTGCCCATTTTGTCATGAGCCATCGCTCAGACAGCAGCACCTTCTCCAAGCAGGCATGGAGGTCCCCTTTCCATCAGGACAGATTCCAGCAGTACCATCCTCATCTTGGACATCTCCAGCATCTTGGTGTGGGCCCTTTACCTATTTTAGAAGCTGAAACCATCCACCCTGCAGAGATCACATGAGAATTTTGCAGCACAGCCAGGGGCATGACGAATACCTGGCAAACCCCCAGTCCTGTGCGTTAGCAGTTACAAGACAATTCTCGTTGTTGCTTGCAATGAGAACAACACAAACATCTTTGACCTTTCCAGATTGACACCTTCATTCGTTAGCACTGAGTGATCAGGCAGAACATCTGGCTCTGTGGAGTGTCTGTCTTGAGCTGCGGGATGCAACTGAGTCAACTGGGAAAGGCGGCCAGGAGAAGATTCTCAGGTGCTAAAAAGAGGAATTCAATGTGAAGTAGAGATTCAGACTACAGCCCTTTCTGGCAGAGCTGTTTTCTCAGGCTGATCTTAGTGTGGATATAGCGAACACACTCTAGAATAACATAAATCTTTATTTTGTCTGACAATTGTCACACACATGCTATCAAAAGAGCTTTCCCAGGGAAAATTAGTACAAAACAACAAATGATACAGGGGAAAAGATAGGAGCTACGCTGCCATGCCATTTTGTGGATGGGGTCTGAAACAGTGTCTTGGAAAAAATCGGGGTAGCATAGACACTGTTGGAGACACTTGACAGAGGGTGTTGGTTTCTCAGCTGGGGAATACCTTGTAGGTTCTTGGGTTGTCACATCTTCTCCCACCCCTCATCACACTCCTGCCCTGATGACACAGATCAAACTGGCCACAATTCCCAGGAACATCACAGCGTAGCTGATTTTTATGCTGTTGGCACCACTGAAATTGCACAGGGAGGTGCTACAGCATTTGGTGGAATAAGCCGCCATACCGAAGTCCACGTTCGTCTCAGGACAGTCTACGGAACATTTCTTGGTGATGCGGTGTCCTATGTCCTTGCCTGGGTGGAGAATAGACAAGAAAGGAGAGCTGTGATTTAAGATTCTTCTGCAAGAGCTGACCAGAGGACAGTAGGAGGAGGTATATAGCACTATGCTTAATTTGCAATGCAGCGATAACAGCCATCAGTGGATTTGATGAGTGCTGGGTGAGGGTCCACACGATCTGTATCAAATGCATGACACTAGAAAGTCCTTGGTAGAAACCCACACGGTGTTTCATGTAGGACAGCTAAAAATCACTGCCAATGCATTTTCAGTTTCTAAAACCACATTACTTACATCCAACCCCTTTCCACCTTCCATCACGAAGTGTGTGTGAGCTCTCAGATCAAGCAACAGGGTCTGCTCATGAAAATCTGTGTGCTCCAGCCAGCCCTCCCACAAAGTGGTGAGGAACATACCCCAGGTGGTGGATCACAGAGCACCGCTGAGGGATTCACACACGTTATGTGTTGTGATCCTTAAACCTCAGAGATCAGTTCCTTCCGACAAGACCAACTACTGCCCTAAAAAAACTCTTGCTCATCAGTGTCTCTGGAGGAAAAAAAAAAAAAAAGCCTTGACATGTTGCTGGTACTCACCAAACCCAGCAGAGCTGTATGTGGTTAGACAGTATTTCTCATGGTCTTCACACTTATAGGTTTTAAGACAGTTCCAGTTGGAGTGTTCATTGTCGCATGTGTAGCAAAACAGCGAGGAAGCTGAAAAGAGTGCACATGACACATATTAGTAGTTTCCAGCAATGCCCTCCTGGGAAGAAAGTGTCAAAAGCCATGTCCTCTCTTGGAAAATACAAGGTGACAAGTATGTTACAAACAAGTTTTCATGACAAGTGAAATAAGGATTTCATTTTGATTAATGAAGCTGCAAAAGCAAACAAACAGAACAAACCAAGTTTTCTTTCTTTACTTGAGATTTTTTGGTGATTAAACCTGAAAACACATTTTTTTTTCAACCTGAGCAGCACTCTCAGGTGACCTTTCTTTCTCCCCAAGGTCCGCATTGGTCCGGTTGACAGCCAACCTGCAAAAAAAGTGCTCGCGCCCTGCCCAGCGGGGTCTGGTATAGCTCTGACAAGCAGAGGATGAACTGGCACTGTTCTCAGGTAAGAGCTTAGTTTTAGTATTTTCAGATTGCATCTGCAAAACACTGTACAGACCTGAATTAATTAAAGCCTATGACACCCCTGTGAGCTAAATTACTGAGCACAGAGCCCCATTAAAGGGAGTTCCCTGGGAGAGGTTGCTCTGGACAATAGAAAGATTATTTCTACCAGTGCCTGGAACAACATGTTCTCAGTGATATTATTAGCAGGGCTGAGCCAGGTCTGTTACAAAGCCTGAATGAGGTAGGATATGTATTTCTGACAAAACTGGTATTTCTGACAAAACTGAAGTAAATTGAGTAAAATTCCAGGCTGGCCAGCTGGCCATACTAGAAACACCAGCACGTGTCGTCTCGTTCCCTGGAGGTCGATTCACAACTGGTGGAAACTGTTTCCCTCCTGTTCAGAGTCCCATTAAATGCTCCTCATGTCTGAGCAGGGGTGTCGGGGCAGTTAAGCTGCTCTCGGGACAGCCTGTTCCATTGTCACCAGTGGTGAAGAGCTCTTGGGTGAAGGTGACCATGTTGCAAACCAGGGAGGGTCCTCCGTTAGGCTGAAATTTCCCTGTTTCAGTTCCTCCTGGCTTTCTCAGCCCTGGAAGGCTCGTTTTTCTGCACAGAATAGCCCCCTTCAATTGAATTTGAACCTGGTTTTAACAAGGAAACTCCTCCCAGGGCCTCTCCAAAGCCCAGCTGCTGTTGTTTCAAATTCATCTCTGAAGCTGAACCTGGCCCATGAGGCTTGGTTAGACAATTCCAGAAGCAGTTTAAAAAGAGAATTAAAAGCCATTTCAGGGCCTAACTACCCCAGATAGGAGAAGAAAAGGCTCCCTTCTGTGATGTGGGGAGCTCAGATGCCTTGGGTAAGGCTCTGGAGCCAGCTCTGGTTGCCTCAGCATGACTGACGGTCCTGCTCTGAAACCTACCCAGATGTTCTTTTTTAGTGCCAGGTGTTGTGAGCGCAGGGGTTCTCCACAACAACAGATAAAATCATCCTTCCTGCATCCTGGTTTTAACTTCTCTTTAAGTCACTATTCAGCACTCGCCGGTTCTCCATCACTTGGGTAAATCAAGCCTCTCACCTCTCCTCTAGAGGTCCCCCAACTCGAGCTGTGGGCTAACGTCCCTTTGCAGACCATGCCAGAGCAATCCCAGCAAGCGTTACTGCATTTTACAGACCCCGTAGCACTCTCTGATCTGCTTTTCTGCCAAATCTCACAAAGTTGTTCAAACCACTTCCTGCTGCAGATGGAGCCGAGACCCCAGCGTGTGAGTGAAAGCAACTGAAATGCACTCGTATTCACTGACTGTTGCAAGGAAAATCCCTCTCAGTCAGGAAACAATAACAGCTTAAACCATTATAGCTGTTATAAAGCCTTGCCTGCGTCTGGCCTCCACCCTCCATTAGCTCTAGTTTTGTGAATGCAGCCAGAAATCGCCTTAACGGTGCAAAAAGCCTTGCAGTGCTCCTCGGGATGGCAAATACATGCACAGAGCCAATGTTTCTCAAGGAGGTATTTCTGCACAATTATCTAGTTAGAGCTGCACTTCCTTTTGAAAGAGGATGAGCACAGAGCATTGTGGATCCCATTACAAACACCCTCACTCCCAGACACTTACTTAAAAAAGCTCTTCAAACCTATAAGCAAAGAGCTCTTAGGCTTTCAAATATCTGCCAGCAACCTAGTTTCTTAATTGTAATGTTATTGTGGGAAATAAAGTGAAACGCTGGCAGAGGATGCGGTGCCAATACCAGCTATATTACCTTTATCAACAACTCTTCAATTTTCATTCAGGAACAAAAATAAAATCAAAAACAAAATTTTGAGCCCAGCTTGGTTCTTGTTAGCATTTTTCAGTTCACATGCCTATCTTCAGATGTGAGTGGTCGGAGCTTGATACTTGAGGGTGTGAGAAACCAGAGCGGTGAGCTCGTTTTCTTTGGGTTATGGGTACCTCAGCAGAACTCACCCAGAAGCTAAGACTCAACCACACTAAATATTGCTTGACGCAGCTGATGCCAAAGAAAAACTGCACTACCAAGACCTCACCAATTGCAACAAAATCTGCCAAACTGTCTTGTCCCTGAGTTATCTCTAATTTCCCTGCTGGTATTTTCATCCTCTCCATCTGGCGCTTTCAGCCTCCAAAGCTCCTTACCTTGCTCGGCACACAGGACTACCGCCAGCAGGGCAATCAGAAAAGCCTTCATGGTTGTTGTACCCTCAGAGCCTGAACAATGTGGGATGGTGCACTACGGTAGGGTTTTATACTGGGACCGCGTTTACTTTGACTTCCTTTGATTACAGTAATTTGAGGTTTGGGGAGTGACAGCACATAAGATGCGATCAGTGATGGGTGTGTTTGTGCGTAGGAACCTATTACAAGGCTCCAGGTAGCAATTTTTTTTTTACATATCATTCAGATCCAATCTTTTTTTCCAAGGCCTACTCCTGCTGACCATGTCTGCATTGCTAATTTGGGGAACAATTTATCTGATTCAAACATGGGAGTCCCTTCTTACTCCGTTGGGCTGAACCGCGAAACCTGGAGCAAAGCAGAGGCAGCCGCGCCAGGCTGGGGTGGCTCATCGCTTGCAAGATAGTAGGTGTCACCTGGCATCCTCCATCCTTTCTCTCTGCCATGGATATGAGAGCTTCACATCTGTGGGAAGTGGGAGAGGAGGCAAAAAAGATTTTCGCTGGATTGTCCCCGGTCATTCAGCATTACCTCACTTGTACTAAGGAAAGTGCTTTAAGCAGAAACCCAGCTGGTATCATTCCTGCAATGACACTATTTGTGCCTGAAGACTGTAATTCAGAGGCTCCCATGGTCCGGGCAGGGATGGGGTCCGATGCTTTTGTTTTGCTCTGCTTCTCTGTCCTCCAGAAGCATCCAGGGTTTCCAAGCGATGATGTTTGTTGCTACCTATAGACCAACTCTGGACTCTGTCAGGTTTTTCCAGTCCCTCGTGACCTTGCCAGTCTATCTGGGCTCCCTCCTTCTGCTCCCACAACCACTTCATCACCTCTTGCCAAGTGACTCAGGACGCAGCAGAGGCACAAAGTGCATGGAAACAGCTGCAGGAGTTAAACTACAAATGGGAGCAAAAATAACTGAGAAATAAAGCAAGTCCTGGTCAAGAAGACATCTCAGCAGACCAGGACCCTTCATCTTTAGAGAGGGACATGATCAAGGGGAGCTCAGGGTCAAGGTTTGTAAGGTCACAAATGATGTGGAAACAGAATACAGAACATCCAGTTGCTCTTTGTTTTCCCCAAATTACTCCCCAAGGAGTTGGTTCATAGGCTCTTCCTCTGATCACCTGTCTGCAATATCCTGGGCAGATGGCCCCATGCCCAACCCCTGTAATGAGTCTTTTGCTTCCAATCATTCTTCCTTTGCCCAGTTCTTCCTTTTCTACAGCAGCTTCAGCCCCCAACGATTTCTGTCTCTGCCTGTGCCCAGAGCAGGGTGGAGGGGATGAGCACCCAGTTTTCAAAGTCTTCCACTCTGTTCTCTGGATTTGCCCTGACCTTGACCATGAATCCTTAATTGTCTCCGCTTCTAGCAAAGATGTGAAAGACCCACGTGACACCTAATGTAGCAATTATACTTTGGAAGTAATCTGTGAAAAAGCCACACTCTCCAAACAAGACTTCGTATAAATTCATGCATGAACGACATCAGGCAGGAAACATGATCTGCTAGAGCATGGGGGGGGAAATAGTAGGTAATAGTCTAGTAGGTATTAGTCTACATGTTTGTTTTACGTATAATAGCCAGGATTCTCTCATCCAGCTGGAGAAATGGGAAACAAAACTTCCTTCCCTCCCATCCACATCAGAAGTCCAGAAATGAAACTGAATTACTGCACTGAATTCAGCTCGTCTTGGAGCCAACAGAGCAGAAAAATGCAGCTCCTCAGCAGGAAGAAGGGAGCAATGCATGAACACAGGCCACAACAAGAAAGAAGAAAGGCTTTAAAATTAAAAAAAATAAATAAACAGTAAATAAATGACACTGTTAAAGCAAAGTGCAGCTGAATAGAAAATCTGCAAGTGAGAAATGGGCTGTAGGAAGTGGAAATGTGAGAAAGCATTTAAATAGATTAAAGAGAGGGAAGGTTAATAGTAATAAACAGGATTAATATTTCACCCAGAACTGGAAAGAGAGAAGGAGGGAGCTGAGAAATATTGGTGCAAAGCAAAATAAATCAAAGCAAACACACAAAGCTTGGGGGGAAATAATTAAAGACAGGCAAAGTGAGGGTAAGAAATAAGATGGAATGGGAAGTATCGACGCTTCACCGTTTCTGCTATGGTGGCATTACTTAGCGCTGTGCAAAATGTACGTGTTGTTATGTGCAGACACTCTTCAGGTATTAACCACAGCCTTTCAGGGTCTGAGAAGCATTTTCTACAGCTCCCCAAATCCCAGTTTAAGCAGCCACTGGAGTCAAACTCCGGGGTCTCCTGCAGGGCCTGGATGGGGAAAGCAACCAGGGCATCACCTGACCCCTATCCCTGTGTCCCTGAAGGAGAAGACTGCAAAAGCTTTGGGACCCAGACTGGGGTCTGGCCAGGTCCCAAAAACTCGCTATTCTTGTGTGCTGTTGATATTGCAATCACGCCCAGGGCCACTGCAAGGGCTCTGGGCTCCAACCAGCACCACGGCGGTGGGGTGGGGGACGGGTGTCCTTTGAAACAGAGAGCAACCCTGTTTTTTTCCAGCAAGGGGCGAAGAGAACTGGAAGAAAAGCCAGGGCAAAGACAACTGGGGTAGTGGGAAGTGCAGACGGTGTCAGGAGAACACAGCATGGAGGTGTTAAAATTATTTTCCCAGGGACATAAAAAGAAAGAAAGGGGAGGGCAGCAGGGTGAATCTTGCTGCAGAAACTGGGCTAGGTGGGTGTTAACCCCATGGGTGCCACGAAGGGTATTAAACAGTTAACAGAGCCTGGCAGTTTTAAGGAAGAAACCTTAACCCACTTTGAACTTGGCAGCCATAGCGTGTGTTTGTGCCAGACCTTGGGAGCGCGTTGTGCAAGGCCTGTCCATTTTGTGTAACTGGAGCCAGACAATGCGTGTTTTCAACCCGTGGTGGAGCAAACTGCCAGGTCCGGGGGCATTTTAATATCAACTCTCCCCACTTTCTCCCTTTTTCTTTCTGGAGGGTGGCTCCAATTGCAGCTCTCCTCCATGGTGCAGGGAGGAAAGTCTCCATTTCAGCTCAGAGTTGTAAACTGCAGCCTCAACAGGGAAAGGAGAGGCCATGGGATAAGGTGAGAAGGTGGCAGCCATGGATAGTGCTCCCAGTGTCCCTGAGTAGTGCAGATGGTGCATGCGGGGCAAGCGGTCCAGCCCAGCCCCGGATAGCATCAGGCTGAGCTGGTCGTGTCCTCTTCTCCTTCCCTGACAGGTCAGGGAAGGCTGGGTTGCTTCATCTGGCCGTGCAATGGCAACAAGGTTAGGTGAAGGATCAGAAGGGGGGAGATCATGGCATCCAGAAACCCCAGGAAGAAAGGGAGACCTACTTGTGATATTTTGCCTTTTCCACTTAAGGCCTGACTGTTGCAGGCAGCGTGCTCTATTCGTCCCTTTCCCAAAGCACATCTGGGTCTGTAGCTGACCTGGTAGGCTCCAAACAACAGGGCAGAGCTCCTCAGGTCAGCCCCCGTGGCAGATGACAGAAGCTACCAAACCTCTAGCTAGGAAGGACAGGGGTAGCCCAGATTCATTGTGTCTGGCTGAAATACAAGGTGATCTAGGTAGACTTCCATCTCAGCATGACAGCTGTGACAGTCACCAGGAGCCTTGCTATCGGTCACAGTGGGTGAGGAACCTGAGTCCTTTGGGGCCACAACTACCAGCCACCAGGGAACCAAAGCCATTTTGTCACATTCGCTTAGCCTCCAAGGTCCTAAGAGAAAATTCAGTCCCATCAGGTTGGAGGCTCATGGGGAGATATCAAACATCACCATCATGCATGGAGTCAACCACCGTGATTCACATCCCTGCTAATGCCCTGCCTGAAGGGTCAGATCCAGACTAGCTCACCAAACAGGGCACAAGCCCAGCCCCAACGCCATCCATGCCACTAGACCATCGCCATGGCTTGGGCACACCCCAACCAGCATTGTCTCAAATAGTGCCCTGACATAGGGCTGCTCCTTGCGAGCAATTTGGCTGTAACCACCCTGTTTGTAGAGGAAAGAGAGTTATGGATGTGAATCATCCCTCTTGAATCCAGGCCCAAGGTTTATTATTCTGTGGTGGCATCTCTGCAGCTAGAAGTGGGGGTATTGGAGACCTGCAGGGTCTGAAGGAAAAAGGGCAGTGAAGGATGGTTGAGAGAGAAAAACCCATTACCCACTTGGGATTCCCCCAAAAGAGTTAATGCCAGTCCTCACCAAGGAGGACGCCACTGGCCACAACTGTGTTTGGGGAGAAATGATCCTCACAGGTTTATTTAAGTTTGTACTTGTAACACAGCTCAGCTGATAATTCCCACATCTGTCATTGCTTTTTCACTGGGAAGTGAGAATTTCCCTTGCCCAAGGTCCAACCTTCCTGATCCTCTTTCATAACATGAGCAGTCAACGTGCAGGCACTAAAATGGGACCATCCCCTCTGCTGCATGTTCACACTGGTCCTGACAAATGAGGCTCTGATCTTTCTTTGGAAATCTTGGGCTGTGATAGGCATCTGAATCATGCCAATACAAACGCTTACGAAAGGCCGATCAAAAGCTTTTCCATGGAAGATTTTGGCCAGCCTCTCCAAGAAGAAAAGCAGGTAACAGCTGTCATGTTTGTCTTCACAACTGTCTTTCTGATCATTGTGGGGTTTTTGTGTTTGTTTTGTGGGTTTTTTTTTAAATTAAACTTTATGATCCTGGAGTTACGTGGTGGTGTAGAGAGCAGTCATTTGAACCTGCCAGGCCAGTGATATGTGGGAGAAACTCATCTACAACACAGCTGTGGTAGCAGCTGGCCTTGTGAGAGCCTCCACAGCCATCCGCAGGGACACCAAGAAAGCCTTAGTCTAGTCATCCATTTTACTTCTGTAAGAAATAAAATTTTCCATGTCTACCCATTATATAGGTAGTCACACACGCCTTGCCCCAGAAGGCAAGGAAACAGTCATGGTTTCCAAAATAGCTCTTTTTTTTTTTTTTTTTTTTTTAATTTGCTTTAGGTTCTTGACTCATCTTTTGCATGATGGGTATTTCAGCCCTGGAAGTGATCCTCTGCGCTGAAACCCAATAGCTGAAATTTCCAAGGTTAGGTGAAAGCTGAGAGTAAAATGAGAAAAGTACGTTTCTGTGTCTGTGGAAAAGCTGTGATCAGCTCCGTAGACAACCTCTCTACCCTTAATTTGTTTTAGAGGCTCTGGGTCTGATTTTTTACAAAAGGCTCCCAACTGAGAGTGGAAAAACTCAGCACGTGCGTGGGAAGATCAGGATGCTCCAGTTTCTCTCCTGACCCGCTCTTGCTGATCCAGCCAGGTATGGCATCAAAACCCCAGTTGCATGGTGAGAACAAGAGCTTGGGCCATCCCTCATTACGTCTAGAAACTTGTCACACCTTAGGTAATAGCCATGCTGAAACCTCCACCACTGCGGCCGAGGAGGGCAAGGAGAGAAGGGCTGTCCCTGGAGGAGGAGAGCCCAGGGCAGGCGGAGGAGCTGCAGATCAAGGAAAAATCCTGGCTGAAACCATCCCGGCTTGACGGGTGTGTTCAGCAGGGCAGAGAAACAAACAGGATGATATCTGGGAATGCAATTGTATTCCTCACTGGGCGAGCAAAAGGGTATTTTCCCAGGAGGGTTAGCCAAAAATTCAAGGCTGTGTGTTGTTTGGGGTTTTTTTAGTTGTTATTATTTCGGAAAAGCAGGGCATGGTTTTGCTGGGGTGTGTTGGCGCTGGTGGTAGGGCAGAAGGAGGGAAAGGCATCAGTCCACCTCAAGGGCATCCCTGCACGCTGCAGCTGGGCTTTGGCTTCTCTCACCCCGTCCTCACCACTCGTGGGGTATGGTGAGAGCAACTCACGTGCCGCGATCGGTCCCATTCACCACCAGAGCAGCCCCTCTGAGCCCAGCTTGCCAACCGCTCAGCGCAAACAAGGGCTTGTAAACCTCACGGATGACAGCCTGGGAGGGGCATGGGAATCAATCATCCAGGGAGGAATACCAGGGTGGAAAAGCCACCCTGGGTTTGCGGACACCTTCCTGCTTGCCAAGGAAAGGTCACGGTAGGAGCAACTCGCCCCACCTTGATCGCACACACGGCGTACCAGGCTTTGACCCACTCCCAGCTTGTTAAAATGTCAGGAAAAAGACAACCACGTCTTGAAGGGACTTTACAATCTTTCAGCAAAGGCTTCCAGAACCTCAAAATTAACTCTGAGTGAGGATAAGCGTGCCCAAAGTCACAGGCGTGGGAGAGCGGTAGCTTTTGCTCCTCAGCCCACAGCAGCTGCGGTTGCTGCTCCCACCAGTTTTCCTTTGCAACCCAACCGCTGCTGCAGGAGCGGGGAGGGGGGGGAAGAAAACAGGATCTCCAATGGGAAAAAGAGGCCTACGAAGCTTTCCTTCCTCTGAAAGCAAGGCCCGGGGATGTGCCCTCCCATTTCTGGGCTGTAAACACAAGTGCTTGGCATCGGGCCCTCGTTTTGCTCAGAGCCGCTCTCTCCTGCCTCCCCGCGTGGAGGAAAACCCACTTTGGTTCAAGCTGAAAGGGAGGTGGGATGAAAGAAGTGCCAAGCGAAACAAATCTGGGGAAGGCTTAGCACCAGGAGACCTGTTCTGCAGCCAAAAGCTCACCCTTGTTCCCTGGGCATGGCTTTCACAGCAGACATACAGAGTATGTCCTCTCTCCTCTCCTCTCTTCTCCTTTCCTCTCCTTTCCTCTCTTCTCCTCTGATATGTCCACAGCACCAAGCAATGCCTCTAGTGTCACTTCCACAGCCAAAATCCAGCCGTGACATCTCTGGCGCCCTCACTGCCACCTGGTCCTGATGGTGGGACGAGTCCTGCCCACCCGCTTGGATCCCATCTAATTTCCTCGGGGAAGGGTGGCCAGGAAGGGGAGGATGCAAAACACCATCCTGAGCAAGCAATCCTTGCACGTGCTGGAGTCGGGCATTGCTTCCTTTGGGTTTCTCATGCCAGTTGTCCAGCACGGCGAGGTCCTGGCCAGACCCACAAAGTGCTCTGATAACAAAAAAGAGGTGTGAACTTACTCCTACACCAGTAAATACGTCAAGGACAGGGCACGGGCTCGCCTACTTGCCCGCTATCAACACTCACCCATTCCAAGGAACACCTCCCAGACTATGGCGAGGAGACAGCCCTGGGCCGATGGGCCATTTGGATGTGACCACCCTGTTTTGGGTGCCACAAACATGGCATACCACGTGGACTCGCAGCTGGAGGATGGACCCTGCCCCGTGCTGTTTACCTGTCTGGATGGAACCTCTCCCTGTAGCATTTCGTCTCAGGAGCTCGGTTTCACCCGCTCGCTTCTTCACACTCCTGCCAACGCGTGCCGTGCAGCATTTAGCGGGGAGGGTCTGGAGTGGGAGGTGAGATTATCTGCAGGGACGCTGCTGTGACAGCCTCCAACCCGGCTCCCTCTCGCTCCAAATAAAAGGAAGGGGGAAAATAAAAGGTCCTGCAGGCAGGACCGTTTCAGTAATGCCTGGGAGATGCCGGTTTCCTTGGAAGCAGGACAGCATCTAGGGGAAGCACTGGGTTTCTGCCACCGAGCCTTGGCGACTGTGGGTATTTTGGGAAATGAAATATGGTCAGACCTAGAAATTCATCAGGCTCTGCTTCCTCCCGATCCTTCAGCCCCACAGCAGGCACCAAACCTTGGGGACGGCATCTGTTGCCAGATACATTCACCCCAGCAGCAAGGTCCACATGGCCAGGGAAAGCTTTGCACCGCCCTAAGCATGGGGAAAAGAGACACAGAGCAGCCTGGTGAGGTTTTTTTTTGCTGTGGGGAGGGGGTAATACACCACCCTCCCTTCTCACCACTGCTGACATCCAGCTGGGAGCTGGGTGATGAGCTGACAAGCCAGTCTCCCAGCTTTTGCAGGGCAGGGCACATCCCCAAGCTGCCTCCTTGCTCTCCTGCCTGCTGTACCATGGGTTGTGCTGGGCTCAGCACTCCTTCTCTCCCGTGCCAGTGCTGGGGAGGAGGGCAGCCTGCCTGCTGGAGGGAGAAGCAGGTCAGCAGCAATGTGTAGCCCTCCTGCTGCCCTTCGAGGCTTTCTGAGGACACGGGGCTCTGCATCTCGTCCTGGCATTGGGCTCATTCCAGGGACCAAGTCCTGGCCCCGGAGCTCCTCTGTTTACACCATCAGGAGACTTGATGTTGCACAAAGGGTCCTGGACCCCATCAGATCTACTAAGCAGCCTCAGCCCATCATGGGACCTGTCACGCTGCTGACAACAAATCAGGCAGTGGCCGAGCAATCGATGCATCAAGCAGTGCCCACACCCTTGCCTTCGCCTCTGTGTCTACATCCATCCATTGTGAAAGCTGGTGTGACGGGGAAGTGGGAGAGAGATGTCTTTCTGCGCTGTTTGCATGCCCAGCTCCTAACAGAGCTCCTGACAAAAGCTCCTCATCACCACAGTGAGTCAAAGAACAGCATTTCTGGAGGAGTGAGTGACGTGGGAGCAGCCCCAGCTTTGCCATGACAGGTTTCTGCATCGCATTATGGAGAGGATGAGTGTTCACACCGGTGATAGCAGCACAGCGCTGCAGGAGGATAAAGCTCTGAGTGCACAGACATCTGCACTGGGTGGGCAGGCTGACCCTTCCTGGTCCTGGTGTAAGGACATCCCTGGACCAGCTCCGTGAAACATCGCCAAGACAGCGAGTGTTGAGATCCAAAGCGCCCTCCAGATCAGGGCAAGAATTCCTGCATCGTTATCTCCATCTTAACTACATGAATCAGAGGCACCTGATGACTCTCCTGAGGTCAGACATGGGGAAGCGGTGGTAGGGTTTGATTTGAAGTCTCACCTAGACCACCCTCTCCCCAAAGACCTTCGTGGACTTCTCTACTTTCATACAGTTGCTGAAGGCATCAGGCAGTGGATTGAAGACAGGGTTAAAACCCGTGGGTGAGGAGGAAAAAGGTGGAATTTCCATTATTTGCTTGCATGGTGGGTTGCAGGTGCTAGTCTTGTTTTTTGGCTGTTACCATTTATGAGAGGAATGGATGGAGTTAGTGAAGTCTAATATTGGAGGGGAGGGAAGATGTTCAAGGAGTCATTGGAAAGAGGGAATGTGTAGGAAAATCAGGAAGAGGAGACAAAGTCACCCATAATGGGGCAGAAAGGTGCAGCACCATCCGATTTGATCCTCTCTTTACTCCCCAGGACCTCATAGGTGCCAAGAAAACAAGGCTCCCTTCGTGCAGCCCAGGCCCAGCCCAGCATCAGCCCAGCAATTTTGGGGACTCCCCAGAGCACCGCAGCCGTAGGAGAGGGAGACGCAGAAGGTCGCATCCCACTTCCAAGCAGCCCACGGCCACAGGCTCTGGATTGAAACCTCGCAGGGCTTGGTACCAGCTTTGGGATTCGGATGCAAATGCTCTCCCTTCTAGCGCAGGCAACCCAGGAGCCGATATTGGATGTGCCAGAATTATCCCGTACAGCCAAACCAAGGCATGTCCCCGGCGTGGGAGCGAGCAGACGCTGGAGGCTGGCCAGGGCCCGCCGGCAGCAAGCAAGAGCTCAACGCGGCTGGCATCGGCAGCGCGGTCCTGCAGCCATCCTTCCCTGGGCTTCTTCCAGCCAAACCATCTCATCCCTCGCACGGCTGCTGGTTTTCCCTCTGGAAATTGCTCCAGCAGCATAGGCTTTCTGCGGGCAGACAGTATTTTGTGGCCGGTCCGGCGCCGCGCAGAGGCACCAGCTCCCTCTCGTGGGCTTAGCCTGGCCCTCTGTGCTGGAAACAGTCCAGGTTTTCCCAGGAAAGTGGGTTTTTTTTGTTGTTCCCTTACCCCCTCCATTTATTCAGAATATTCATTAGTTCACCAGATATGGAAGTTTTATGGAAATGTGCCAACTTCCATCAAGTTTCCTCTCGTAGGCTCCATCAAGTTTCCTCTCGTAGGCGGGGTTTTTTGGTAGTTTTGCCATCCCTTTTTTTTTTTTTCTTTTTTTCTTTTTTCTCACTGAGGCTGGGATTCAAAGCAACTAATTTAGGCACGTAAATGGTAGGTCTTTCTCATTCACTTGCCCTGGGCCTCTGAAAAGAGTTGGGGGTCTCCATTAAGCCCCTCAAGTGCCGTCTTCGATGTCTGTCCTAGGAAGGGGGAGTCACCTCAGAAATGCCCAGCTCTCTGCAACTTGGGGGGGACAGGCACAGACTGAGGCATCCACCATTTAGATAAGTTGATGAAGACCACAGCATAAGTTCCCAAAGGCCATTTCAGTTTGCAATGCTTGAAATCAAATATGTTTTATGAAGTCAAAAGTCAAGAAAGAAAAGGAGAAAAAAAAATTTTAAAAAACTCTTTTGATTTGTACCACAAAAAAACCCCCATGGCTTAACCCCAAACAGTGCTTGGGAAACGCTGTCATTTCAGCTTCTAGCTTTGGTTTGAAAGACTCCTAGCTTCCCTAAAGAGCTGGAATTTCCCCCAGAACTGAATTTCCTGCAGCATTTCCACCCAAGCCCCCAGCAGGGAGGTGTCGTGAGTCGGGAGAGATGTTTGTCCATCCTGCAGCACACCCTGGTACCTGCTGGGGACAGCCAGGTCTCTTCCCCCCGTCCTCTCCCGGGGTTGCGTGACCCAGCGGGTCTCCCCAGTATCCCGCCGATGCTGGCCACCCCACAAATGAAACACAGACCTCACGCCCCCGCCCCGAGCCTTGCGGAGAATTAGGCAACACATCAGGGGCTGTGCTTCAGAAAGATGGTTTGGTGTTTTCCTGCCTGCCGTGATATTCATCTCAGTGGTGTGGGTGGCCGTTGGGCAGATGGTGTGGCTGCTGGCCGCAGGAAGGCTTGGCTGCCTTCATCTACCATCACCACCCGTGGGGACCCCTGCCCAGGGCACCGCTGCTTCCCTTTTTGCAAGGCTTGACAGCTCTATCCTGCTTCCAGCCTTCCTCCCAGCACTCCTCCAGCCTTGCCCACACGCACAGCTTGGCGCAGGGCTAAATTTATCGTGCGGGTTTGGCTGTTCGAGGCTGTAAGCTAGTGCCTCTGATAGCAGAAGGGAAGGGTGGCAACCACACACAGCGAGGCCAACTGTCCTACAGCCTGGACCCAAAGCAGCCACGTCACAACTCCCCCATGACGTCCATCCGATGAGTCCCTTAGGTATTTAAACTGCTGCTTATTATCTGCAACCAGGCATTTATTATGCCATTTGTAATTGTTTGTTGCTTCATCCCCGTGCTCTGTCTGCCTGCCAGCTCCAACCACTGAAAGGACTCTGTGCTTTGTGTTGCCTCTTCTAAGTGCCACGCTTGGGCACTTCTTTCCCCATTAATCTATCTCCATGCCTTGAGCTGGGGTCTGTTACCCCCTTTGGGGAACAACAGCCCTCTCTCCCCTCTCTCCCAACATCTGGCTGGTTGGGTATCCCCTCCCCAAATGCCTGCAATAACACCGTGCCACGTCCCCGTAGCACCTTTCTCCCACACCATGGACCATCTCCAGCTAAGCTGTCTCTTTTGCCCTGAGGGATGCCCTGAACCACTCAGGTGTTGCACCTGAGCCCTGCATTGTGCTGGGGAGAGCAGAAGGGCTCCTTCACCTCTCTCCCACCTCTCCCATCACCACCATGTCTTTGAATGGGGTCAGAGAAGCTCAGTGCAGTCTATAGCGATGATAACAACTAGTTCCTTTCCACCCGGTGCACAATCCCTTTCTGTTCAGGGTCCTCCAAGCACCTTTTGAACCCAAGGGGAGAATGCTGCCTTGCACAATGACACAGGCTCGGGGTAATTTTCTGCACAGCCTCATCCGTGTGTGAATGACTGCCATCTCTCTGTGGTCCCGACTGGCCCTAATTCCTGGTCAAAATTAGTGGTTAGGAATCACATCCACCTCTTTTTCCTCCCTCCGCATCTCAGATGTATTGGGGAGGAGCAATTGCCTCAAGGGTAGCTCTGCACCACGGGACAAGGGCAGATTTCAATGTCCTTGAGCTGCAGTGCCCTTTGGGCAAGGGAAAATAACCCTTTGCTCTTCAACTATGCCCAGGATGATTTATTTCCCCTTATATTAGCCATGGGATCCAAGAATGCTTTTCTGCAGCAAAGGCAGACCAAACCAAGCAAAAAAACCCAGTCAGTTTTGCTTTAAAGCAGCAAAAAAATACCCAACTGTGTTTTCCTGCAGGCTGTGGGGGACTCTGTCTCTGCTACTGCAGGACGTGTAAATCCAACACAATGAAATATTAATTATTAGAGTCTGTCCAACTGGGATTCCTCAGTGCTTTCAGAGAGCTGAATAATTCCTGCACACAGAAGAAAAATCACACAAGTCCCTTTTTTTATGAGAAAATATTGTGTGAGGGGTAAATTAGGGCTTTTGAGCATTCCGGCTGAGGGACAGGAGGGGACTTGGATTGCTTCAGGGCAAAAAATGCAAATTCCTAAATAGGGCATGAAAGAGATCACGGTCTAATGAAGAGGTAAAGGGAGGTGCATCACCCAGCACAGCTCCTTCGGCACGGAGATCTGCCCTCGCAGCATGGTGTAACTGTGAGAAGGAGGGGGTAAAGGAAAGTAGAAGTCGATTAATAAAAGAGAGCACACATCTCTGAAGACTCCTGTTATGCAGCACTTCAGAAGAAGGCATTCATTCGGAGCAGCCATGGGCACTAGCCCAAGGCAGACGCGCTCGCCATGGCTCAAAGCCCCTTTTGTCCCTCTTGTTTACTGGGGCTGGTTTCGAAGCACAGCGTCATCCCTTGGCTGAGCAATGTTTTGCAGATTTGGGAGCCCAGGCTGACCCAAGTTTAAGCATTTCCATGCTTTTGCCGGAGGAAAACTCCTCCAAAAAGTGCTGCCTGGGAGGAGGGAGAGGCATTCAGCAGCACTTCTGGCAATGAAAAATCTCTGAGCTCTCATCATTGTTCATTTTTTTCAGCTTCCTTTTACCCTCATTTCTCTGCAGCCCCTGGAAACATCTACATGAAATATTTGGCCTCTCTGAAATCTCTATTCTTCTCTTATAAACCCCTCCACTGTTCCTCAGCAGCTCGACCCAAATGCTGCAAATACTTTTCATTACCTTGCCGTTGCTTTGGGGGATGTCGGGGGGACGGGTAAATGAACGGCTTGCTGGAAGACACAATGCCGAGTGGTAGGTCCGGGGCAGTGCTAGCCCTGGGTAAAGTTGCTTGGCTCAAACTATAGCCACAAGCAAGCAAGGCAACATGAAGAAGGGGATGACCAAGGACAGCTGCTGGGAGTGGAGGTGGGGACAAAGACTGCAGAGAAGCAGATGTGCGCAGATGTGCACAGCTGTGCAGGCTGTGCAGATAAGCATCATTTTGATAAAAATGTGGCACCGCAGGCAGAGCCAAAAGGAAGAGATATGTGGCTGGTGCGTCTGACTGTTAATGCAGCACAGGGGGATGTCATTGTCCCTAGCTGGGAGCGAGAGGCTGGACGGAGGGAGTGAGGGATGTAAGGGAGGAGAGTTGCGGTTAGCACCCATCGCAAGCTCAGGCTTTTATACACAGGACCGCCTTTTTCCCTTCCCCAGCAAGCAACCCTGTGAGTTTGCATAGTTTCCCTCCTGACTTGGTGCAGAGGGGTTGTTATTTTTGCCCACCCCCCTCCTTGAATTTGGAAGCTGCCACGGTGTGGGTCCCAGCTGCACCTGAAATAAGGTAAGATGGCAGGAGAAATCCCTCTAGACATTTGCAGGACATGCAGAAGCAGCATCTCTTTCCCCCAGGCTGCAGGACATAGCACGGCCCCTTCTCCATCAAGCTGCCGGGGCAACAGAGCTCAGGTACGAGAAGCAAGTGAGAAGCTACAGGTTGGGAAGCAACACAGGGCAGGAGGTGGTGACCATAATACTTTATCTATTCTGCAGCGTGTTCGATGTCCGTACCCTCCTGAGGGAATCTGACCATGCTTTTCAGGCCTTCAGAAGCCCCCTTCTCCCACCACCGCTGAGCAGGTGAAGAAGGACACTGGCATGGGACTCCCTGCCATCTCACTGCCGAGCTAGCCTGGGTCCCGGGCATGCACTCGGGTTGCACAAGAAGGTTTGGCAGCAATATGAGGTGTAGGAAGCCAGGCCCAGGCTGAAGTTGTGGTGTGGACAGGTCTCGGAGCACTTCTTGGTGATCCTCTTCCACAAAGACAAAAAGCCTTGCCCAAAGAAGGGAGAGAGCAGTATTAGCAATGAAAGTTTGTTGAGCGCTCCTCTATCTTGTACAGGAGGGAGATGGGTTAATGAGTCCCACCGTCCCCCACAACCCCGAGGACCAGCATGGCCAATGAGACCCACCCTCATCCCATCACAGCCCAATAATTTCTGGGACCACAGGACATTCAATATCCCTGCTGGGCATCTGGCACCTCCCAGCATGGACCCTCGCGTCAAGGCTTTTTTAGTTGTACGATGGCATCCGTGAGACAATGTTCATGCCTGGATTGAAAGCACGTTTCCAGGCTTCTCTGCTTGAAGGAAATAATTTTATTCCCCTCTATATCTCTCTAGACCTTCTCATCCACCCTGGATACCCGCTTCTTTTCATCTCCTTGTCTAATCACGGTTCAAATTTATTTATTCTTCCTCTGAAGGATCCTCTCTTTGTCCTTCCTCTTCTCTCAGTGTCCCCTGCCTTTCCATGCAGGCATAAAACAAAGGCTAAAGAGGACAATCTCAATGTGTGATGGGGAGGAGGATTGATACCGTGCAAACTTCAGCACTGCCAGGTTCCACCTCCCATATACGCTTCCCCATGACTCCCCAGCCTATCCATCAACAAAGGGCAACCATAACAAATCCAGTCAAAATCCCACATCCCATTCCTGAGTCCCCATCAGAGGATACGCAGCCAGCACATACCAATTCCTACAGAAGCAACGTTGGTCACACAGTACTCATCCTTGTCCGAGCACTTCTTGGCTTTCAGGCAGCTCCAGTTGCTTCGTTCCCAGTCACAGGTGTAGCAATAGAGGGCATTTGCTGCAGGAGGAGACACAGGATATGGAAGATGGAGACAAAATGCCACCAGCCCTGGCAGCAAAACCTACTACCTTCTTTCCATTGACTTGCACCAATGGTGCAAGTCTGCCCTTCCTGCCCTACACTGAAAATAATAGCACGATGGGCCAAGGGCACTGGGTTTGATGTGGTGCAGGGAGCTGGGAAGGACAGGGTCCTTTGTAAGAGTTTACAGGGGTGTCCCAAGGGTCAGGGTCACCTTTTCTGGTTGCTGAAGACACTATAACGTAGACTATAGCCTAACTGGGCAGTAAGCATTGGCAGTTGAATAGGATTAATTGGGACCTCTATTGCCTTAAAAAGTCAGCCTCCCACACCTGTGTCTTTGGGTGGAACTTCAATGCCCTCAAACATATAGCCATTACCTGGGTTAAAAAAAAAAAAAAAGCGAGAAGGGCTTTTAACCCTTTGCTGTGTGAATTCATCCCTAAGAGACGTGCAGTCTAGCACTTCATTTTTACTGCCTAGGCTATCTAATGCAGATAAGGGCAGTCTTTGTTTTGGCACTGAAGACAATCTCTCTGTCCCCCAGGCCTTGTTAACACTTGGAAATTTGTCAGAATTCTTATTCTGGCAAGTGAACAAAGCTAAATAGCAGAAAGGTATTCTTAGGCCACAATGAGACAGAAATAACTATTCCAAGAAATTATTTTTCTGCACCAGACAATGTGGCAAATTTCCAAGCACTGGCAAACCCTATCCCTCTTCACAAAATGAGGATAACATTTATTCTCTCTGGTTGCTTAACTGTCTTGTCTATAGAGGCTGTAAAATCATATACTTTAACAGGGCTCTGATTTTGTTTGCAGTCTCTCTGGGAAATAAAATACATAATCTATAATACAAGTAATATGCAAATATATGACTCCACACAATATCCCAGCATAAGGCTGCTCAACCCATTTAGTTCACAACCCAACTTCTCCCTAATTCCCCAACTTTGCCCCAAAATCTCTGAAATCGGCAAGCTTGTCGGGTTTCTGAGATGGGCAGAAATCAGGGGCATTCAGCAGGCAGCAGCACAAAGCCAGATGTTGTAGATCTGGCCCTGTTCCCTGATGCTGTTAGAAATGGCATCGCTGACTGCAGTAGGAACCATGTGCATGGAGTTGTTGATGTATTGGCCCTATCGTAGGCTGAAGCACTTCTGTATCAAGATTTAGAAATAACCACAGTCTTGCATCATCTCAACAGCCAAACTCACTGGAAAGTCTCTTAACAAAGGCAGAACAGTGGCAACGGCTTCCTGTTTTCCATCTTGCTTTCATAAAAATCCAGTAGTACATGTGTCTATAGGGAAATTTCCCTGCAGAAAATAAACCTTTCACACATGGAGTCTGAGACTACAGGTAAGAAACCCAAAGAGGAGCACCGTGCCCTTCAGCTGCACCATTGCAAGAGCTAAGGCACCCTCTCCCATGATTTTTTCCCCTGGCTACGAGGCCTCCCTGACTTTAAAACACGCAACTATTCTTTGTCTAGTAGCGAACCATGATACCTCACCTTGATCTGCGCATAGGATCAAAGCCAGCAGGGCAAGGAGGGAGGCCTTCATCTTCTCTCAGTTGTCTCCGCAGCCCAGGAAAAGCATCTTCACCTGGGGACAGGATATATATCTTCCCTGCGTTTGGCCTGAGTGATGATTAAAACAGCGATTTTGAAAGAGTGGGCAGGGATCATGGATTATTTGAGAGGCTAGGAATGCATGTGGGTTGTTTTGTCACCTCAGCATTGCCTTCAGGCTCGTCTGATGGGTCCAGAGACGAGAGAAAGCACCAAGGCAATTCATTCCATTTATTGCTTTTAATACTTTAATTTATCTATGGTCAGGCTAACAGTGCTAGTGATGTCTGAGTGGGGTTTTTGTACTGTTTAGCTCCAATCTGATCATCACATCTGTGGCCAGATAGTTCAGTGAAGGCAGCTACTCAAAGCAAAATTGTAGTAAGTGGCATCAATTAATGGCTTCATCTGGGTGGATTATTGCCAAGTGTGTTTCCAGGGTTAGACCTGGAGAACTCCCAATATCTACAGTCAGGGTAGATCAATCTGTGTATTCATGGCAATATAAGCAGGAAAGGTCTTATAAGTGCCTGTTTCCTGTAAAAGCTGCTGATTACCTACAAAGTCCTAAATGCTCTTCATCTTGATTTTGAGAACAGCTGCCGCAAGAGAGCAATGGCTTTGGAGTCCAAATGCAGAGGCCAGGACGCTGGAGGTTGTTTTCCAGCTTTGCAACAGCTTTCTTTTGCTACATCTGAGCAAAGGGTAAAAATATCTTTGTCCCCCTTCCACATGGAGCATCCGATTCAAAGTCCTGCTAGATACCAGTCAGATATAATGTTCTCAGCCTTTACGATTTCTCTGCAGGCTTACATTTGGGTGGAGCTGGAGCTGACAGTTTCAGCCTTTCTGGAGCCTCCATTTGACTGCCTGTCCCACTTCTGCTTCTAAGGAAAGAGTTTGGTGCTGGATATCAGCAGACATCTCCGTGGGTCACCACACACACCCTCCCCAGCCACCAAAGAGCAGAGAGGACCAAGCAGGAACAACCCCCTTGGAATAAAGCTGCTTGGGCAATCTGCTCACCCTTCCTTCTCCACCCTGCAAGACTCAGTCTGCAGGAAAGAGAACAGAGACCCAGCTGTAGCAACCCAGCCTGGGGTTTAGAAGATGGAGATGCAGAAGGAGAAGAGGCAGAAGCTCAGAAAACATGTGGAAGAAAGGGATTAGATGGACAAGGGGAGGGCTAAAATGATTGAGGGCCGACATTAGTTTCTGGGCAGGAGATCAGTCAGATGAGCAAGCGTCCCTGAAGCAGGGGTCATACTCATCAAAGAAATTTAGAGCATCTGATGGGACTGATCATTGCTCATCACAGTGAAGGCACGGCCAGAGGAAGTTCAAAGCGACACCAAAACCCATAGAGTCTTCCTTTTCAAGAAAAAAAAAAGGAGGAGGGATTATTGGGGTGAGATTTTTTTGGTTGATTTGCAGATATTTTGGGGGTTTCTGACACCGGTGTTAAACCAGTGGGGCTGCTAATACAGCTGCCATAAAGCAAGATCAACAGGATGGTGAAGTCAGCCCTGATAAACCCGTGAGCACTAACCGTTCCTCGCCAATGGACATACGCCTTCTGGGCGTGGAGAGGATAAACCACAGCGCTTGCCCAACAGATGAAGTTCTGCCAGACTCGGAGACTGCATGCCACTGTGGATGCCGGAGAAGATGTGTCAGTCCTCCCAGATGTCACGAGGCAGCAACTGAAGAGCCAGACCTATTCCAGGGAATAAGGATTGCCCAACGTGATTCACTGCGTGTTGTCTTCTTGCAGGGATGACTCTTCGGGGGAGTCTGGAAATCGGCGTGGGAAGCCACGGTTCAGTGTCCTGCAGCAGCAGGAGCACCCGAGCAAAGGTCTGCACTGATAAAGCAGTTTGCTTTAACCAGATTTGACTGGTTTTTCTGAGGAAGAAGGGAAAAATAATTGTGTTACTTTTCAGTATGATTAACAAAGTGCATTCTTGATTTATTTATTTTTTTAAACAAAGAAATGTGTCCGACTCAGTTTATTCCCTCGCTTCCAAGGACTGATGGCATGAACTTCTCTCTGACACAGAGCGGAGTCACCTGGTCCAGGGATTCAAATCTGCTGCTTACTGACAGCAGGAAGATGATCTGCAAGGCCACGGGAAGTGGTCCACCACCGGTCCGCTGGCAGGAGTGGTTTGATTGACAAGTCTGATGATGGACAAGGGTGCACAATGGGCCGCTTGGCATTTTGAGGGTTGCCAGTGGCCCATTGGGCCAGATAGTTGGGAAGTTACCATCCTGACCTCAGGGATGTCCGAGGCATATGGATGAGGTGTGGGACTGCCATGGCTGGCATTTCCTCAGAGGCACATGGGACACTGAGGATGGTGGTGTCACCCTGGGTGGCCAACACATGGAAGCAGCACGACTGCAGCATGGAAGGCAGTGCTTGGCTGGGTCAGGGCAGAGAGCTGCAAAAAAGGTGTCCCCATATCCAGCATCGCAGAGCAGAAATGAGACTATAGCTGTAGCAGTAAATTAAATGTGTCCAGGACCATCTCCAGTGCCGAGGCCAAGAGGTGGACATCAACAGGGCTTCTTGTGAATAGTTCTTCCCTTGCGGTCTCTCTTCTGTTTTTTTCTAGACATTGCATGGGACTATGGTGGTTGGTCCATGTTAAAACCTTGCCAGGGAATGTACTAGCAATTAAAAGGATTAATTAAATGTTGTGGATGATGGCAGTACAAAGCAGGGAATGCTCCCAGGAACTGTTTATTTCCCTTGCTTAGGTTCAGCCGTGGAGATCAGACCCTTGCAGGCATGTGAATCACATCCTTCAAGATAAGAGCTCGGTCCCTGATTTTACTCTTGGCTGTGCCACACCACGCTACACAACTGTGTTAGAGCTGGCTAGTAAACACAGCTTTATTTGGCTGCCCTCTGCAATGGTCTGGCCTTTGAGCCTTCCTGGATGGAGAACAGAGATCAGCAGTCAATGAACAGAAGTCAGCCAGGGATCGACTCATCTTCTGGGAGCCTCATACTGGGCTCTTCCCACAAAAGGCCTTGGGACAAGTGTCCACATGTGGAACCACACTGACAAGGAGGGACAGGAACAACACATCTTGGTCTCATGGGATGTCTTCCTTTTATTTGCCCTGAAGTTTTTAACTATTCAGCTTCCCTGTGGTCAGGGAACGATGTCTGCCTCATCACTTCTTAGGTGGCATCTCAGAAGGTTCCCAAATATTTCTATCTATCCCAAGCTCTATGTATTGCTATTTCCCACCCAGTTGCTAGTACAGCAGGGGCTCCCAGGGGCTGCAGGACTGATTTGGTTCTCATCACCAGGTACGATTGCACCACCAGGGGTTTTCCAGGCCTAAATAAAACCCGTTGAAACAATTGCAGAATCTAACCATGTCATGTTGCCCATCCTTCATTCTGGATGGGGTTGTGGGGGAGGAAGAGGCCAGGTCAACATGGTACCACTTGTTTTTGGCAGAGAAGACAACAGTTTGAAGCACACATTGCCTTAGGAGGACAAGAGGCAGCTGTGTGTGTTGAGGACCCCCTGGGTGAGGGCAAGGTCCGGTTCTTCCCATCCTTGAGTCCAGCGATAGTGGCTGAATAGTGATTTTGCCTTCTGGCTCTTTCCGTCTTTCTCCTCCTTCCTGGGGATTTACTTGTGCTTGGTCCTGCAAGGCTCATTCTTTGTATCCTTCCTGGTTGTGACCTCCTCAAAATCAGGACAGCAACGAGGGTTGTCATGACACATGCCCCCTGTCCCCTAATCCCACCTACAGGTTTACTGCAAACTAACATGGGTTTAAACCCTTCGCATGCCAAATTGCTGAAGGACTCGGACCCTGTGGCTGCTTCTACCACACTTCCCGTGCGTTCCCCATTCCTGAGTGCTTTGAAGGTGGCCGGGTAACCCACCATGGGAGTCCCACCATGGGGCAGAGATACTTGGGTTCAAGAACACAGCATGGGCAGCCTGGGGCCAGCTTACATCAAGGTGTCGAAATCCTTCTGGGAACCTGCCCTTTGGCTCCCTCTCTTTCAAGCAGGACAGGGAAATGTGCCCCAGGGGCATGCCAAATCTCTGTTTACCAGCATTACCTGATTTTATGGCATCTCTGAGACTCCTGTACTGCCCACATCCCAGCTGGGTCTGAATTAAGTTACAAATAGGATTGTACCTGTACTTGGGGGCATTAATAAGGGTATCCAGCAGTGATGCCCAGGTGTCACAAGCTCCAGAGGAGGTCACCACCCTTCCAGCTGCCCTGGGGCAGGAACCACACTGCAGAAGAGCTGTCACGGAGACAGCTATGTCTATACCAATAATACACAGAGAGCCCAGGCACAGTTTTAAGGGCTGGCCCACAGTTGTCCACACCATTTAATTGTTAGCATGCTCCTCAGCACGTTTTTGGCCTGACCAGCTAGGACCATCCCTGACAATTCCAGATCTACTTTCCAATTAGTATTTTGGATTCAGCCACCTCATTTTGGAGGAAGAGAGCTCGGCTATACAGATGGTCACCAGCTGACCCCAGGGCCAGGAACTGACACAGGGTGTTTAATTTGCTAATATGCCTTCCCCATGCTGTCCCAGACCTTGTCAGGACCAGAGTGCTGGCAGCGTACTAGAACAATACCATTGGAGATGCAAACTCATTATTTTCCACACCTTTTTCTATAAGCCTTCAGAAATTTCTGCCTGGCTGAAATAATAAAAGACACGCTCTGATCTGGGGCTGTGCTGATGGGGATTGTATCCTCCTCCTACTCACCTCCAGTTGTTTAGCGCTCTCTGTAATTGCATGAACAACCCGACCGTGCTGCTTGCAAAACCCCAGCCCTGCTGTGAGTCAGCTCGCAGTAGAAATTTCCAAGATGTTTATTGATTTATTTTAGTGGTGGCTGCAGAGTCCTGGTGCATGAGAAGCTATAAAAGAATAACTGAGGGTTCGCTTCTCTATCAAGCTCAAGCTAGCTTCAGACTGGCCTTTCCGTGCCTGAACATCAGATGTTCAGAAGACGTTCTGGGGACAGATGGGGAAAACAACTGCAGGTTCTGGGGGACCAGGATGGGTTAAGAAGCTTGCAGGTGTTATTCAATAGGGACCTCATCCCAGTCCAGTCCAGAGAAGGGGTCTGGTAACACTGACCAGAACTGCAGCTCCCAGAACCTCTACAGGAGGACTCATCCCAGAGATTGCAGGATGGGAAGAGAGATTGTGGGAATAACTGTTGTGATTGCAGTTGTCCCGACTGCAGCATTCGTAAAAGTCTTGAAACTTAACACAGTTTGAAACACAGGTTTTGCTGATCAACTTCTGTTGCTGAGTGCCTGGATAAAAAGTCAAATAAAACCAATCCGTGAATCTTTCTTCCAAGGGCAAATCCTGACTTTACTGTGTAAGCAGCATGCGAAATCACCCAAGTCTGTACAGGTTATGGTGTTCCTTCAACTACCCTCTGCCTCGCTATTCAAGCAAAGAAATAATTAGGCTGTAACCCAGCACTGTTCAAGTTCTCCCATGGACGGGGAATGTTTTAGACCTGAGTGCACTGGAACAGAGAGGGGGAAAGGACACAGACCCACTGAGAGCAGGGCTGGGACACACAGGAACATTGGGTAGCAGGGTTGGGAGGTCACAAGCCAGGCAGTTCATGGCAGTGGGACTCACCAGCGCCTACCTTCACAACTGTAGTCATGCAGGCTGTGTCATTTTTTGGCACATGGGGAAGCCTTCAGGCACTCGGAGTTGCTAATCTAGTTGCTACAGGTGTAGCACGTCAGCGAGTTGGCTACGGGAGGGGAACATAAATGATTTGCATGAGATCAAAGCAAGAAACTCCTTCACAAGTGGACCTCTTCCCATCCTCACGTGGGCCACAGGACATAGAATAAGACATAGAGGATTTGGCTGAGGAAGTTCTACCCCTTCTACTATCTCACACCCCAAATTGCTAAACACACACTTCACTGTAGAAAAACCTTCCTTCTAGGTAAGTGGGCAGCAGAGGATTTCTGTGGATGTTGAAATTCAACTACTCCGTTACATATATATTTAGCAAATGGTCACAGAGCCAGAAGGATGTGAAGGTTGCACTCAATTTTTGGCTCAAAGCTACCGACTTCTTAAAGACCACTGGACTTAGAAGTTAAGAGATATGGCTTCTCCCCAGAAAATGCCACCTCTCTCCATCCCAGCCCAAGCCTTGCAGCAACCCTGAACAACTCACCAATGTCCGTGCAGAAGACAGCAGCCAGACATGCCATCAGAAGAGCCCTCATCTCTGTTTGCTCTTCTCTACCTGCACAGTCTTCAGGGGAAGCAAGTCCCAGCCCTCTGTGGAGTCCTAGCTGGGAAAGTGGCTGATCCAAAAGCTGACACAGGTCAACTCATGTCTTGCACCATGGGGCTGACACGTACTTGCAGAGCCTCGCAGGACCCCAGTGCTCACATCTGCTCTTCGAGTTTTGTGCGCTGCCTTTGTCCGAGCACGTTACTTAATATCTCAAAATAAGCTAAAAGGAAAGCAGCTGCTACTGATAGCGGTGGTTCTTCTTTGAAAGAAGGCAGGAGATAGAAGGTGGGTTGAAAGTGATGATCAGCCTAGGAGGAAGCAAGGCCACCCAAGAAGGGGAATGGGGATTCTTGGACTTGCACACTCTGCATCGGTCCTAGAGAAAAGGGGATATGCGTGCTGGGGCCAGCAAGGAGGAGACACTCTTTGAGGACCAGTACTCCCATCTTTTGTTGCCCAGTCAGGCCTGGAGTTTTGGGTTTAGCACTGGGAAGGCTTGTTTCCCCTGTGGCTATGCAGATTTCCTTCCAGCGACTTGGCCCAAGTGCTGATCTACCACCTCCGTTACCACAGCTCGAAGCTTGGCGTGGTACCAGCAAGATCAGGGAAGCCCACAAGAATCAGAGAAAGGCCAGGAGAAAGATGCCCATAAGATGGTATTTTGAGGTTGTGGTAGGAGCATGGCAAAAAGAAAGCACGCCATGTATGTGTGTATATATATTTTAGTATAACTGAAATCTTAACATTTCTCTATACTGTGTCCTTGGGTCAGAGTCATAAATACCTCATTCTACACAGAATAATGGCTTGTTACTACTATCTGTATAAACTTACAGCTGCATTATATAAAGATACACAAAAGCAAAACAAATTAGCCATAGCCACTTGGTCAATTAGAAAAATTGCTCTTACCGCTCAGCCAAGTTAAGGAAAAAAAGCCTCAGGCAGGTCAAGACAAGCTCAGTCAATGCAAACCTAGCAAGCCTCAATCCTGAGGTCTTGCAACCCCAGTACAAAGCTTACAGACTGTTACTAGCAATGGCCATACCAAATTAAAGTGCTTAGGGATAACAAACCATCTTGTCTTAGACTTTCAAAGGGGAGAAACTAGATTGAATTGTTCTCTGTTTTATTTACTGAATTATATCTCCTGGGTTTGTTTTTTTTGTGGTGGTGTGTTTTGGGGTTTTTTTTTCCAGCACACAGGAAGGCACTATGAGGACAACTCAGCACAACTTCACGTAGAAGGTCTTCCAAAGGTGAAAATATAAAAAAAGGAAAGAAAAAGAAAAATAACTTATTTGCACAGTAAGAGAGTCAAGGGTTGTGCAGCCACAGTCCAGGCATGCTGCTTGCTAAAGGGGCCATGCTGCAAAGCCTGCCCAGCTGGCTTTAGGGAGGTGGAACTAAACCAAACATAACTAAGAGCAACGAAGGAGGACATCACAAAAGGAGCTGTGACTGACCCACAGACTGCACGCCGAATTGCAAAGATGCTCGGCTCTTTGCCAGCATTGCCAAGACCCCATTGCACGCTCACGTGGCACCCATCACTACATCAGGACAAAGCTGGGGTGGGTGACCCCCCGTGAAAGACATGGGGATGAAGCAGAAAGCTGGATGAGACATGAGGCTGTAGTTATCCAGTACAAGGTGCCAAGGGAAGAGAAGCCCAATACAAAAATAAAATAAAATAATAGGATTATGCCACATGCCTGGGCTAGGAAGAGTGGCTAGACCTGCTGGGTCCAGTTCTTTCCCTCTCCTCACTGCCTTCAAATCTCATTCCTGGGAAGGCAGCCAGCAGAATTTGCTTTTGCAGGCACTCAAAGTCATCCCATGCCTGTTTTTGGGGGGAATCCGTCTGCATGCAGAAATGGGGACAGTGCTGGGTCCAAGGATGCACAGGAGAGGGGGTGGTGGAGATTTAACCCCTCCAGGTCTTGCCTCCAACAGAATTAGGGTTTGCAGCACCAGGAATGAACTACAGAAAGTCAGGAACTCTTCCGGCCTGGGGGACTACCAAGAAGGAAAAGTAAGCCCTAATTAAAACCAATTGCAATAATTGCCACACCATTCTCTTCCATTTTGGCAAACTAAGCCTTCAGGAGTTGAAGAGTACAGCTACAGCTTGAGAAATAGATGGAAGAGATTACACAGAACAGCTTTAAAAAAAACAACCACCAAAGAGCTCATTTATGTATAGGTGACCTGTGGGAAGGGATTAGAGACTTCCTTGTCTGTCCCACCTTGGCAGGTAAATAATCTGCCCTGATTACAAAAGAAGGGGCAGTCTGGATGCAATCCACCAAGCTAGAAACACAGCATTTTTTCTGAAAGGCATCAGCTACCTGCCCCACCATTCCTCCAGCAATACAGGGCAACCCCAGGGAACCACTGGAAGCTACATCAGTTTGCAGAGATCTCACATCACGGTCTTCTCAGGCTCATGGCAGCAGAAGGAATTTATGAGCCCTCCTGCAGCCGTGAAAGCAGTTATTCAAAGACTTACTTCTGAGTCAAGCCCATCACTTATAATTGCAGCCTAATCCAGACTTGGATTAAGAATATTAAGTAATTTATTGGAATTCCTCATGCCCCATCTTGCAGCAGCTCAGGATTAAGGGCTGGAGCAGACATTCTCAGCACTTGGGACAAGCTTGGCCGAGCTGAGCTCTTCCTGAGTCATCATTTTCTTTTGAATAACACATGTGCTCAGCCAGCCAAAAATATCACTACTATGGCTAAAAAGAAGCCATAGGAAGAAGCAGCCTATATATCAGCTACTCATTCGCTGCAGGACACCCACGATAGGCAGCCGTCCCCCTTCCACAGCTGCATGGAACAAGTGCCAGGAGTTCTCCTTCACAGGGCACAAACCTGATATCCTGGAGTTTTATCCTTGCCTTGGAAGCCCTTCCTCTGCCCCTCATTAGACCATCCTTCATTTTAACACAGGGATCCAACTTCTCATAGGTTAATCATTTGCTTTCCTTTGCAGCCACTCTCCTTGGCATCAGCAGTGCCACATTTACAAACACAGACACAGATATCTGTCCAAATTTGAGATTACTTTACAGCAGCCCTAACTTGGCTGACCATTGACAGACACAGAATACAACTGTGTAAATCCAGGAAGCTCCTTAAGCACATATTTTATTTATGCCAAACCACAGACGTGATCTCCTCTCCTGCTGAACCGCTTTGGAAAGGAAATGCCTCCATTCATTGTGTTCAGAGGCAGAAGGTCTGAAGCACAGCAGTGATAGTCTCAACTTAAACGTTGTTTTACCCTTTTCCTCTCATTGCTTATTGACAAAAGTTTTTGTTCTATTTTTCCCAGTTTTTTTCAGTTTTTGAAACATCAGACCTCAAGGAAGAAGGCAAGGGAGGAAAAAACCCTCTGGAAACCCTTCACATTTCTCTTTCTCACATCCCCACAGGGGTTTCCCACCTCTCACATGTCTGCTAGACTTCACCTGCTTTGTTTTCCCCTTAATCTGAGCACTCACCAGGGAGCAGAGCATAAGCAGCAGTTCAAGAGCAAACGCTCCTCACCGAGGAGTTTATCACACCCACTTCCCTCTCTGCACCAATTAAGATGAATCAGCCAAAAGCCCATCTCTCCCAAACCACCTACAGGTGAGCAAAGGCCCCGTCATTAAGCAGATGAAAGAGCAGCTAAGCAGTTTTGATGACTGCCCTTCCTCAGATCACCTGCCAGGACCCCTTCGTCACCCCATGGAGCCCTGATGGGCAGGGGAGCAGCACTGCCAGACCCCACCACTATGGAAAGTGCCTCTGGGAAACAGGAGGCTGATGCACTTTTTTTTTTTTCCATCAACGAGGATCAATAATCTGTTGGCCGCGCATCAAGAGCTTGACTCATCCCCAGGAGAAAGCACGACGTGGAAAGGTTTCTGATGAGTGCAGCTCTGTCTAAGGGTTTCAGGGTCTGCAAAAGGTGCCAACGTGCAGGCTTTATGTTCCCATCTCTCCAGGATGCTGGTGCAGAAGCAACAAGCAGGGATGGAGCCCCACTGGAGCCTCCAGCTGCTCAAACAACTTCTTATGCAGGGAGAGGTATTGCTTGTACACCCTCAAGCTATAGCGTGAGATGGTCCTAACCTCCTCCACCCACAAGCTCCTACCACATCCCTCTGAGGCTCAGCAGGCTGGTGTTTGGTGAAAGTAAAGCTCATGAAGTTCAGCAAAAGTCCCAGATGCGGGGTTGAATGACCCCAAGCAACAGGGCAAGCTGGAGGGGAGCAGGCTAAGGGGGGGATGGAGTTGCTACCTTCAGCTATTTAATGGGGGAGTAGCTACAGAGAGACCAGAGCCAGACTCTCCTCACAGGTACACAGAGAAAGGACAAGCAGCCGGTTACAAGATGCATAAAGGGAAATTCCAATCAGATAAGGAAAAAAAAAAAGTTTGCCAGGGCAGTAATTAATCGCCAAAACAGGGACCCTGAGATACAGCGGAGGAATCTCCCTCCCTGGAGATACTGAAATTTGGCTGGAGAAGGCCCTGAGCAACGCAACCAAGGTTGGCCCTCCTTTGTGTAGGAGGTTGGACTCAAGCCCTCCAGAGACCATCCCAACGTCAGCATTTCTAGGAAGAGGTCAGGAATGGGCAGCAGATGCCAAACCAAGACAAGAGGAACTTCTCACTACCTCCTACCACCCAGAGGTTTATCTTATCAGCCCCAGTCACACAGTGCAGGACATCCCCAGCCTGAAGGCGGGGAGACAAATTCTCCAGCCCCCAGAAGGTGTTTGGTTTTTTTTTTTGAGCATCATTATGTAACTAGAGCAGCCCTATATCAGGGTGAGCAGTCAAGCTTTGTTCCTGGTAAATTTGCCTTGAGGTCTCCTCCCAACCAATATGAACAACAGGCTTTTACAAAAAGCACATTAGTAACCCAAGAAGTTACAGGGGAAGGTACCACTTCTGGTTTTGCCTGAAACCAGATCTTCCCTTTTTGCAACTTTTTTTTTTTCCTTCAAAATAAAAAAAAAAAAAGTAATTGCAAAGGAAAAATGCTAAACCTTTGACTTTGCATTTCACTAGTCAAATACTGGCAAAAATGCTAGTATCTTGACTTTAGGCTACCACGTATCTTAGGCATCAAAGCACAGGCTTTTCTGTGCCTACACAAAAGGCACTTCGTTGGAGAAGCTGAGTTCAAAACATCCCTAGAAGGGCCAAGGCAGGTAGGGTTCAGCTGAGCGTGCCAGCGTTGCTTGGAGTCACCAAATAACCCCAAACTTTTGGGCTGGAAGAAGGATCCTGCTCTCAGAGGTGTCTGTGATGGGGGCGTGATCCTGCTCCACAAGGTCCTGAGCAGTGGAAGATCCCCATCAGACTGGGCATCCGGCCAGACTGCTGCTTCATGCCACTGTGATATCAATAGCAAGTAGCTCAACTTCTCAAACCTGTATCTCTTGCTTATGGCCAAGAGCCAGGAGGACACCTCCCAGACATACCAGCCTCTCTTTAAAGCTTATCTATTTCAAACACATTGTGTTACTCACCCCAGTATGGGTTATTTGATACCTGGCAAAACACGTGAACTCCCCACCTTGCTTTTCCTTCATACCTCCCATGCACTTAGGCTTCCAACCTTGATTTCACTGAGCTTTGACAGAAATGGTCAAGCCCCGCAGAACTGGTTCACAGAGCGATACAATCCAGGGTAGCATCCTTTGGGAAAAAGATGCTTCATTTAAGCTCCTAAAGAATAGCCATTAATTACTGATTACCTGACACTGGCAGACCTTTGCAGCCCTGACTTCCAGAGCACCAGAACCCATCTGCCAGCCTGGCCCCCCCTCATTTGCTGCAGCACAAGAGCCAAACACAAGACCTTCAGCTTCATTAGCTGAGCCCTCACTGGAGTCAAATCACCTCCAGTTTGCTCCAAGCAGGATGCTTTGATAGAGCCAGGGATGCTGTTGAGGAAAACACAGCCCTGTAAGCATAAAATATTGTCAGCGCCCACTTTGTGGATCCTCCATCGCAGCAAAAACAGGGTGAGGATGGACAGGACCATGTCAGACAGGAATTACCCAGCCTTTCCACCCCATTAACCCAGCAGAGGATCACAGCACTGATGGGAACCTGCTGGAAGAGAGGCCAAGGATCAATTTACTCATTTCCCCCCCCCAAAGCTGCAGTAGGATTTGCTTTCTGGGGTGATTTTTCCACTGCTTCCCCCAGCAGCTGTTCAGACTGCTGCAGCTGCTCCTACTAATGCAGCTCCTTTCTCTCACATTGTGCTTGAAAGTCTTTTTTTCTCTAGGAAATACTTAAAAAAAACCCAAAACTATTGGTTAATGAAAACACCCATAGTGCTCATCCAATTGCATCTTGCTCCTATTTTCTGCTGCTGGAAACCAGAAGCACTGTTTCACTAGGAGCTTGGCTGGAATGACTCCCTCATTTGGGATGGAACAAACTTTCCACCATAGTTAGTGGCAAATATTTGCCTTAACCTCTTTTGAAAGCCAGAAAGCATTTAGCAGGGTGGGCAGAAAAACATCTCCATCCATTGGGACCAAACTGGTTACTTCTGTTTCACAAGTAGAAATCCAACACAGAGGTCAAGGCATGCTTGGCAGCTCCTGCCTGTTGCTTGCGCAGCTGATAACTGGTCTACCTTTGCCAGAAAAATAAATCTGGCCACCATTCAGATTGATTTAGATCCCTGGTTTAGGAGTCAGCTGCGTTATTAAAACCAATGAGAGCTCTTGGGCCTTGCAGAAACAGTCCAGTTAGGGTTTCACATCTCAGCCAAGTGGTGGAGCACATCCCAGTGCAGATCTGAAATAAAACAGCATTGGCTTCACCCATGCATTTCCCCCCTTACATTTGTCATGACTCTGCTATTATACAGCAATTCAATTTTGGTGGCTCAGTTTTGCATAAGGGCCCTTAGGGACCAAGCACAAATGGTTTTTGAGATCTGCAGGCAGGCTCTTTGCTTGAAGGCAAAGGATTTCCTATCACACCTAATCCCCTGCAGACAACTGAGCATACACAGACCCCATTATAGAGACTGAGCCCTGGCTCAGACCTCTGCACATCAGCTCACAGCAGAACCACATCCTGGCCGAGTTGCAAAAAGCCTCCAATCACCAATACTCAGAAAAAAAAAAATCACTTCCAGTTTTAATGAAATGCATTTCAAGTACCTGACTTCCAACCCAAATAGCAATAGTTTAAACACAAGAACAAGTGGCTGTAAATGAACACATGGGAAGCACTGAGAGCTTTGGACTACAGCGACCTGAACATCAGCCCTGAGATGCCAGAAGGCTTTGCTGCCAATGCAACAGCTTGCTTACACCTGAGAGTCACTAGTATGTAGGCTAACTGTTGCCAGGTACATGCTATCACTTTTTTTTTTTCCCCTCTGAAAAGCAGCCAATTAGGCAGCAAGCACCAGCAGTTTATGCTATCGGTCCCTGCCTGCTCCATGCCCAGCGGGAGCAGGCTGGGGAGGATGCAGCCTGATGACGAAGCTGTCATCCCACGCAGGCATTGCTCCAGCAAGATTGGGTACCGCTCCTCAGCGCGTTCGCATCTCCCCGTAGTATGGTCCAGCCCCACAGGCAGCATCATCCTTTCCCAGTGCTAGATCTGGGGCTGGATGGTTTAGTTTCTGCTGTGGATACAGAGCCAACTGAAGCAAGTAGGGGAAAGAAAGCATGGCCTCAGATGAGATGTCCTCTCTCAGACCAAGGTTTAACCACACAGGGGTGATTAAAGTACACTTCGTTCATGCCAAGGTGAATTTCATCCCTCCCATGTGAAACCTGCTTTTTAATCCAGCATCTTCCCCACCTTCCTTCTCCTGCCATGACATTCTCTCTCCCTCCCACAACATTTTTCAATTTTGATTGTATGTGTGCAATTGCACCATTTTCTCCTCTCCTGAAGGCGAAAGGGCGCAAAATACCCTCCCATGTAAAACCCTGAGATTTTTTTGCTTCCTGCCAGTGCATCCCTGATCCAAGCCCAGGTCTTAACACTGCAGCTGCCTGTTTCGGTGCTGTCATTGCCTTGTGTTTCCCCAACAAGCCACTTCAGAGAGTCTGAAAAGGGCAGCACAGCTCCACTACATCAAGGAGATAGGATTAGATCTAATCTTGTTTATCAGCACAATTAAGGCTCTCATTCAATCTTCTTCCCAGACTCCAGAGGAGGAAAGAAAAGATCCAAAGCACTTGGCAACTCTGCAGAGGAATTAAAAGTTCACATCAAAGTCACTGCAGTCAGGATGAGTGTCACAAGTCAACAATACCTGTTTCAACTAGAAATCCTGTGTTTTCTTTTGTATACAGAAAAGGCAGAAAATACCCGTATCAAACTTCCATTAGATAACCCCCCAGCCCTACCCCTGCCACGACTGCAGTGGCACGTAAAAAAAAAAGTTTCCAACAGCACCAAATGAGCACAAAGTAACATGAAAGGCACTGTGTCAGAATTCAAAGTCCTCGTCGGCCATGTCGATCGCCCAGGCAAACTTCTCCCTCTGTGTCTTGTTGTAGATCTTCTCAATGGGCACACCAAACTTCTTGCACCTGTACAGACCACAGGACAGCAGTGGGGGATGTGCTACCCATCCCGCTCTGCTCCCACCGCAGCGGTCCTCTCCGCTTGGGATGCAGCATCCTTCACCCACGCAAACTCCTTAGCCCCAAGCTCCTTAAGAAATTAACTTTGTGCCACTGCCGATAAAGACATGCAAAGCAACCCCATCTTGCCCCAAGGAATATCCTGCAAACAGTTGTTTGCAGCAAGGGAAGCCTTAGCTTTGGATTTTGCTGGCTTCCCCCAGCATCTCCAGGGCTTGGGGAGGTTCCTCTAGGCAGAAACAAAGTTTATTCCTTTCCCCCAAAGGCTCAAGCATGTGTTTATCCCCCTCCCCAGGCAGGGCTAGGTGATCCGCGTGTCTCTAAAGGAACATTTGCCCCATAGCATGCCCAGTACTTACCAAGCTATGGTAATCCTGGGGTCCAAGTAATTCAGCTTGGACGTGCCCAGAGCTATCTGCTTGTTCTCCTCCTTATCCATGGCCTGGACGTTCAACTTGGCCAGCTGCTCTTCCAGCCGCTTCAACAGCTTCTTTTTCTTCTCCACGTTGCTGAGGCCAGAGAAAGAGCAACACAGCATGTTAAAGGGGAAAAGAAGCAGTAAGAGGTAAAATACAGAGCGGTTCTCCTGGTCTGCTGTTGCATGGGAGCCTGATGGGAAGCCAATGAGCTTCAGTTCAGATTAGTGTCTACACTCATGTTAAGTTCTATAAGGCCTGAGCCTAGAAATAGTCTAGAACAGCAGAGTCAAAGATGCCATTCAGCACTAGCCTATTTCTCAAGTACTTTGACCTGATAAGACACTTTTATAAAAGTTATTACCACCAAGGTTGGGCAAGCACAAAAGCCAGCATCCAGCAAAGACAGTCTCCCTCAAATCCAGGCTCCAGGAGCAACGACCATCTCTGACAATCTGCTCTGCATCTCACCAACACAGGGCATGAGCAGCAAACAAGAAACCCCAGAGTAAAACATAAGATACAAGCCTTGTTTCCCTCCTCTAGCCTCCTGCTGTCTCTAACCAGGAAATCACATTTAGGCTCTGGGAGAGAGGAGCAAATTTGGACAGCCCCCATGCAATGACTGCTGCAGAGATCAGATAGGCCACAGTCCACCCCACAAGTGTCCCAAAAGAAAAAAAAAAAATGCAACAAGGCCAGTCTGTGTATCCCCAGCTCCAACCTCAAGCTAGGCATCCTTTGCACCATGGCATTTGTAGGATCCATAGGGCACAGAGATCCCTCTGCAAAAGAAGGCTGTAAGGAAGAGTCACTCACGCTTCTGCTTTGGCATCTTTTGTGTCTTCGAACTCATCTTCAGCTTTTTTCAGCTCTTGCTGGGCTTCCTCAACCTGTTGCTTCTTGGCATCGATCTGGGAAGGTAAATACAAAGTCAGCCCATGCTCCTGTCCTCTCTGGAGGTTTCAGCTGCCTCTCTCTTTCCCTTTCATTTGCCACACCACTCCTCAATTTCGTACCAGCCTCACTCCAGCCCCAACAACTTGCCCCTGCAGCACCTGCTGGAGCTCAAGCATTTCTTAGCATCTTGCTAAAGATCCTCACAGCACCGATACCAGAAATACTTGCGGCTCTTATCTGTTCATCTTGCACAACTGCCTGAGACCGACTGCCTCGTGACAGTGCTGGAGCCCTTTGCAAAGTCCCAAGCTCACCAGCAGAGTGCCAACAAAAGCTCAGGACAATTAAAAGTGGTAGTTTGAGGTATTTCCATAGCAGACCTGTGAAACTTCAGCTGGTCCTCCTGCAAACAGCCAGATGGAAAAAACAATTTCCCTGGTCCCAAGCCAACTGTGTCAAAGCTGTGCCACCACAAAAGGCACCCAGCTTGGTTTGTAGACACCAAGTGATGAGAACAAAAAAAAAAAACCAACAAAAAACCAAACCAAACTTTGTGCCATGTGTGCTTCATCCAGCATTTGAACTTACCCCATCCCCTTCTATCCCTGGGTTACTGATGTCTCTGCACTGATTAAAAAAGCCACTATTCCTGGTTCATCCCCTGCCACACTTGATCAATGTGATCCCTTTAGGCATCAGATTATTCACACTCCTCTCCCCATCCTGCCACTGCCCTCCCCCCCCCCAAAAAAAAAAATCAGAGGTGAGATCAGGTCTGGGGGCTCTCAGTTTGGTCTGTCTCACCTTGGTCTGGAGGTTTTGCATCGACTTTTCAAAGGTTTTCGGTGTAGACCTCTGATGGTTGCATAGGATGGCCACAGCTCTGTTAGCTCGGTTGTAGGAGAGGAGCTTTCCTGCAACACTGTCTTCAGCTGGAAATAAACAGAAGCATCACTCTGTCTCCTTTCTGGGACTTGGGGAAGGCAACGAACAGACCAGAACAACAACAAGTTGTTTGCCTTTCCCATCCTTTGTCAGGGAAGGCCAATACTGGTTATGGAAATTAGTAAAAGACACTTGAGCATCACTGAAACTGATACTGTGCCTCATCACTCATGTACCCCAGGCAGGCAAAAATAATGCAAGCAACCAGCAATGCAAGGAAGGGGAGAAAAAGAAAAACTCCCATCTCGGCTAGCAATTAGTCAGACTATCGCTGAGCGGGTAACTATTTCTCACTTAGCATGATTCCCAACCTGCTGCATACCCCCGTAAGTTCCATACCACCCTACAACGTGGTGTATCACCTGCCGAGGAGGGGCAAGCAGTTCTAGGGACCCCAAGGCAATGGGGGGACATCGCTGAGCCCGTTGGCCACACGATGCAGCTGGTGATACCACAAACGCTGTCAGTGACTCACAGTTAGTGAGCGCCTTGAGCTGCTCCTGCAGGGTGATGGAGGCATTGTAGGTCCTGAACACTTTGGCACTCAAACCATCCATCAGATTCTGGAGGTGTCTGTTCAAGATGGATGTCTGAAGGAAGGAAGACAGAAGAGAGTCAAGGGGAAAGGAAGGAAGAGAACAAGTAGAAGCCAGGAGATAATAAATATAGCACTTGCTTTTCAGACCGTCTTCTACCCAAGCAACCAAATTAGGCAAAAAAAAAATCTCCTGTAGCTTGCAGATCTACTTGTTGGGTCAGGCCCTGATCTACCAAAAACTGGCACAAATTCCACTTAAACCCATAAAGAATTTCTCTGGAAGTCAACAATTTCTGCCTATCTATGTCCAAGAGGACAAATCTCGCATCCAATATTACTTCTCACATTTATCACGTACGATATTCTCTGTTCTACGGACCACATGGGGCTGCAGTCGGACTGCAAATAGAAGATGCTAAGAAGAGACATCTGGGGTTTGGAGGAAGCCTTATTTGTACCAAGAAAGCCTATCACAGATAAATTCTATAGAGCCAGAGAGGGGCACCCTCTTCAGAGGGAAAATGGGCAAGTGGCTTTGTAGGGGATGCAGGCAGAGGGGGAGCATGGGTGGCAGCACCCCATATCCCATGCTGAGGAAGAGGAGGGAGGAGGTTTTTGCAGGGGATTGGCTCAGGAGGGAAGGCTGCAGCACATCTCTCCAGCACCCCTGTGCTCCGGCAGCCTCTCACACTTCTGCTGAGCCCGGCCAAGGCGTGAAAGCGTCGAACAGCTGAGGTTTGACACCTCTAGCAATGCCCCAAGCAACATGTGTGTGGGCAGGCTTTCCCAGGCTAAAAAAAACCCCAGGCATATGATTTAGGGGAGGGAAGAAGAAAACCATCTCCTTAGCAGGGACACAGGTTACTCGCGGGTGCAGGCAGGCAACCAAGCCTGCGTTCAAAGAAGCAGAGATGCTACCAGTTCAGAAAGAGGATAGAAAAAAAATTTAAAAAAATCACGGCATCCCAACAGGGTGTTCAGTTCCAGTGGAGTTTTTGGAGGGAAGATAGTTAAAACCAGGGTAAGGGATGACACTGATGCAGCACCACAGCCTGGGAGCCTGCAGGCTGGCCAGGGATGTTGGCGTTTGCTTCCATCCCCTCTGGGCATTCAGCGCTGTTTCAAAAACTTAGAGGTGACAACTCACATTGAGCCTGTCAAAGAGGTCATCTGCTGGGTCCTTGTTCTTCATGAACAGCTGCAGGTTCTTGAACACCTAAAGAGGAGGAGAGGATGGCCCTGGTCAGGGACAAGGAGCAAATTCCTCCCAGACATCTCCATCTGCCGCCTCACCCAGATAGACTCCGTTTCAGACTTGCGTAGTACACACCCTACCACATCACCAACCTTCTCAACTTCAAGGGCTGCCACTGGGACCTCAAAACCACCAGTTCCACAGGCTGTTTTCCCCCCCATCTCTGCTATCCCTGGCAGTCGACCATCAAAATCGTCTATCCCATGGGCAAAACAAAAAAACAAAACATCAATGAGGACAGTTCAAGTCCTAACACCCACCAGTCAACTGAGGATGCTCCAGCAGGAGGCAGAACTTCTCTCTCGTGGTTCATGGGCTAGAACAACCTTGAAAGCCCCACCCCAAAGTTTCTCCCCCTTCTTCAGGACAGGGTCAGGACGTGTGCATCCTCATCACCCAGCGCTGTTGCATCTCACGCACATGCTGCCACCGTGGTGTTAAAGCACAGGAGGCATCTTTGCAACAGGTTTCAGATGCAGATTTGGGACTGAAGACCTCCGAGTGAACCGACCCACCCAGCTAACCCTGCATCAAATTGTCACGCCAGCTCCTGCCTCCATTTCTGCCCCACTCACCGGCTTCTCCACCGACACTTTGTTGTAGTAGCGGATCGAGTCCTTCCCAAGGAAGTCGAACTCCACCACGTGCTCCTGCCCATCCAGCTTGGGGTGCAGTTTGATGTGCTCCACACGTAGGGAGCAGCAGCCAACCGTGTCTGCAGTCTCTCCTTCCTCCTTCTCATTGCCGGCTCGCAGGGCCAGCTGGAAGGAGACGGCAAATCATCCATCTCAGCCCAACTTCAATTCCCCTTTCCAAGGTTAATAAAGTGGATGTGGACACCCAGGGCTGGTGGGGGGGGAAGAAAGGTTTTTCAGGACAGTGCCTCACTGAATGGCTACTGGGACCCTGGTGGAAACCAAGCAGTGACTGCCTCCAGCAGGAGATTATTTCACTGCTTTAAGGAAACCCTAAAATATCCCCCCCGAATAAAAATTATCCAGCTCTCCAGTGGGACTTTTGCCATCACACAGAGACACACACGCAGAATAAAGTCCAGGAAGGACATTACAGCCACACAACTGCAGCTTCGCACAAGCATCAGCAGACAGAAGGAGTCACCATCCTTCATGATCATTGCCAGATACCTCATGAAGAGCAACCCTGGCTAGTACAACCAGCAGACGCCAAACTACAAGGTGAGGTAGATCAGGTAAGCTAAGCCCCAACCTCAACCAGGATGGGGGACCTGGGGGCAAGGATGAGGCTGCAGATACCTTATCGATGAAATAGAGGGCCACTGCTCTTTGCCGCTTCTTCATCTCCTTGGACATCCAGTCGGCTCGGTACTGAGCACGGATTTTGTGGACGACATCCTTCAAGCGCCGGGCTACCTCGTATTTCTGCCAGTCCTTCTCCCCCTGGAGAGGCCGAGTTATTTTCACCCAGTGCCCCATCTTCCTTCCACCCCTCCCAGTCAGACCCTGTTCTAGGAACACCTCCAGCATCTAAATACTGCTCAAACCCCTTTGTTTTCTTGAGAAAAGTCTGTAAGTGGAAAAATCAGAGCAGAAACAGCTCATCTAGGGTTTCTGTGCCCTCTACTGGCTGTGCTGGATTTGGGATCCTGGCCAAGTCTGAGCTGCTCATAGTCTGGAGATGTTTTCCACCAGCTAGCAGCCAGCACACAGCAAGTGAGGAGCAAAGTGGTCAAGCGTTGCGTGGCCGTGGCCACTGCTGCCTGGACACCAGCAGCATGGACTAACACAATGCACTTGCTCAGTTGTGCCCAACTTGCATGCAGTCTCCTTATTTGCTTTGAGGACTGGAAATAGCTTTAAATCACCTTTCCTTCCCCACAGGGTTCACTGCCTCCCTCCCACGGCACTACAGATGATGATTCCCATCTCTCCCTACACTCTATTTACTGACATAAAGTAATACAACCCCATAGACTCTGGTCCCTGTGGACCCTCTCAGCCCCTGCCTGGCTCTCAACAGCCTTCCCTGGACACACATGAGCAGCACAGCTCAAGGCTGGCTCTGCCGGTAGCAATCCATCCCCTGGAATAGGCTTGATGCTTAACAATCATCTCTGTTCTTTTCCCTTCACCACCCAATGGAACACTGATTAACTTAGTTTACCCCCTTTTTTTCAGGGGGAGAAAAAAAAAAGTACATTTTTGCTGACACACCACATCTCTGCATTCCCCTGATCTTTCCACCTGGCAAAAAAGCCAGTGGCCCAAGAGGCAAAAACTACATCTCGACAGCAGCATCACTCTAACCTTCAGCTTGGAGCTGGGGTTCAACATGATGTACTTCAAAGTGTTCTGGATGTTTTCCGTCCACGAGGCCAGCCAGGTAACGGTGTTATCGAAGCGCACCTCCTTCCACTTGTGCCCTTCTGGCGGCTCGGGGATCTTGGAGTCCCTGCGGGTAGAGCAGGGTTGCAGCCCTCAGACCATGAAGAAGAAACAGGTCGTCAGCTAAACTGCTTCTTCACAGCGAGACAAGGATGGTCAACACATTGCAGCATTACTTACAGAAAACATACAGCCCCCCCCAAAATCGCTCCACAACACAATCAGGTCTTTGTCTTTTGTATGCTGGGGACAACAGGAGAACTTGCTGGGCTGGTGGGGAGTGTTTTGAATCAAGGCCACAAGGTCTTCATACGGGTGGTTTAAGACCAATCCAACTCACATAACTTGGAGGGTAAACACTCTTAACCCAATCACTGCTTTTCCTCCCTCCAGTGACTATCCTGATGCTTCCAGCCAGCACGAGGGACCCATAAAATGAGGAGGAACGGCTCATTCGGAAAAGGAGCACAGGAGAATGAGTACAGAGTTGTCTCTTCTTCAAAGGGGCCAAAGGAGCACTGTGGTGTTTGCAGTTGGTGTTGGGTGAACAGTGGGAGCACCAGTGAGAGATGGCAGCTGCTGACCAGTTTTCTGGCCACCATACGTCCAGAGAAACTAAAAGTCAGACCTAACTGCAAAGCCGACATCTGGAGGTGACCAGGAGGTGATAAAAGGGCTCCAGCGAGTTCAAGCCTCAGGGGGTGGAAAGCAGTGATTATAGGAGGTAGCAAAACCCCACGGTAGCTCTAGGCAGAAGAGGTGTGGGGCTGCTTTTGGGACCGGGGTAAATGGCAAAAGCTCTTCCTGTGGCAACTCACTTGCTGCAGTTGATGATAACATCTTCTGGCATGATCCTCTTCTTCAGCATGCCCATTTTGGGGTGGTCACCACGGCCACGGAAAAGCCCCGGCGGCTCAGTTTTGAAGTTCCCTATCTTCTCCCGGTGCCCATCAAGCATGCAGTACCCATACTCCTCCTGGATCTTATCCGCTTCCTCCTTCAGTTTCTGAAACGAGGACCATGCCACCATCATCCCATAGGATGACCAAAATCCCATGGCTTATGCCTGCCTATCACTACCCACCTTTCCCTGGAGAAAACAAGGCTGGAAAGGCAGAGCTCAAAGGGTTGGAGGAAGAGGTGAGCATGGGTCCAAGTCCACTCCCAACAAATGGCTCATCTCCACCTACTTTGCAAAACCTCACATGATACGCTGGTGGAACAAGCCTGTGTTCCACCAGCCCCTTAGCAAAGTCCACCATCCTCTGGACAGGGCAGGACCCCAAACCATGGTCTGAGGATGACTGGTACCCTGCAAAGCCACGAAACGTGCGGCATCTGCTGATAAACTTAATGAAGAGGGGTGTGATGGTCATGGAGACAGAGCTGGGCCAAAGAGGTCCCAGGTCAGAGTGTAACACCAGGAAAGGAGACAAGCAGGAGCCAAATTACCCCAGCCTGGTCCCAAAACACAACAGCCAGTCCCAGATGTCATAGGACACAGCTCTCACCTGCTTCTCCTCTTTGGAGAGTGCTTTCCGTGCCTCACTTTTGTCCACAAAGTACTTGTGGATCTCCCTGAAGTCACACTTGTCCAGGTCCGTGATTATCTTCTGCTCCTTTGAGGTCATCTCCTGAGCAAGGGATAAGAGGGATTAGGTAAAGCCAGGAAGCAAAAGGGTCTCTGCACAGAGCTGCTGCCTATCCCTCTCCTTCACAGAAAAAGAAATAAAGACCCACACTCCAGTTCTTCAGAAAAATCAGAAGAAAGCAGCTACCCCAGTTATCCTAGCCACATCCACCCAAGGGCAGGCAAAGCTGCCGTGGCAGGAGGCCAGGCTGCCCCTGGACACCTAAGCCTGCGCCCACAGAAAACCAAAATGCAGCCAGCTCTGGGGTGGAACAACCTCTAACCTCTGCTGTGGGAAGCAGCAGTCCCCAGGCATGACTGCAAGCAGCCTGCAGGGACAGCAGAAGCAGCACCAAAGGTATTTGGGGGCACATAAACTCGCCCTAGTAGGGTCTTGCTTTTATTTGCAGACTGAGCTGTGGTGCCGTGGGACCACGAGGTTAATCCTTCAGAGCGACACGTGCCCCAAGCCATTTGTCAAGGTTTTTTTGCAAGACCCAGCACCTGCTTTCTTAGGTGGCATCCCTAAAACTCAGAGAGACCACAAGTGCCAACGTGAAGCTCTCGAGGATGTCGCAGACAGCAAGCCCCAGCCCAAACCCACAAGAAGCAAGGAAATAAATCATAAAATATAGAATCTCATAATGATATGATTATAAATAAAGAACTAAGCCACAAAAAAACCCTCATCCCCTCCATCCCACGCTGCAGCTTAGGCATGACAGGTTTAACGCTGAGTGTTTAATGCGGAGGACAGACGGCAAGAAAGCCCTCACAGGGAAGGCACCTTCCTCCAGTCATTGAAGAAGTTGTTCTGGAAGATCTCCTTGGTCGTGTATTCATGATCGAGCATTTTGGCATAGAAGGTGGCAACTTCCTCCGCAGCCAGGCTCAGCTTCAGGGGTTTGCCTAGGAAGGGAGAGGACATTTAGCATCAGTTATGGGGACAACACAACCCTGCAGCCCCAGGCAGTTTTTTGGCCAGTCCCCATGCTCACCACAGTGCCAAAACAGGGACAAGGGGCGAGGACAGACATTGGCAAGCCTTCAGCACCTCCCTGCACCAGGCACAGCCTCGCCTGTGGATCAATACCCTGAGCACTTGGCACAGCAGGATGCTGTCACAGCCCATCTGCAATCACACGCTTCATTTTCTTTTCCAGAAATCCTGATTTATGTTAAGGTCACTGGGCCACAGGGCTTTCAGCAGCCACCATGCCATGATGAGTCCCAAACTAATGGTTCCACAGGACAACACAGAAAGATTTGCTTTCGGACCATGATCACTTCCAGGACCATGCTGAATAGCCAGGATCCCACTTGGAGAAGTTTCATCTCAAATACTTTCCCACACAGATGGAACAATCATGGGAAGCTCAAAGCTGAGATTTGTGCAACAGATAGAAATGCAAGAGCCTCTCATGGTTGTCCAGTGAATCTTGGATCATTTCTTGGAGGTGGCAAAGCCACTGTCCTCTCCTGAGCTCTTTGGCTAGAGCAATGAAATCCAGTGAACTCAAGGAACATCTTGGCTTTTCCTAGGAAACCTATACTTTGAAATAGCTTTTCTAGGCAAGCTGCAGGAAAAGCTGCAGAGCTCCAGGAAACAGTTCAATTCTACCTGCACCAGACACTCTGGTGTTTGAGGTTCCTGACCTCCACCTGAACTGCAGGGCATGGTGGGTCACAGCCTTATAGCAGCCCCACAACCACCTACACACACCACCAGCTCAGCCATGCTCCCTTCCTATTTGGGGTTGCTGCCTGTCCACAAACACTTTTTCATCCAGGAACGGTGACACCTTTTAGCAAAGGAGCCAGTGTCACCCAAGATCCCGGACCAAAGCCATCAGCCTAAATGCACGCAACACAGATGGGTCTCCAAAAGCTCAGAGGCCACAGGGAAGGTCCAAACCCTACGCAGGACTACATACAGCTGCCAGGGCTCCTCCTCGTAGATCCAAAATAGAAAAAAAAAGTCTGGGACAGCCCCATCGATGTCCCAGCAGTGCCCTCTGGTGACAGCGTGGCCAGACACCTCATTTCCCCAAATTGCCCGTTTTTTTCCTCCCATGAGAACCCCACAAGGAATAAGAAGCCCCAGTGAGGGGGCTGAGGAGAACCAAGACCCCATGGGACTGCAGTCCCCTCCCATCTCCAGCATCCCTTGGCCAAGTCCCAAGGTCCTTCTTGCCTCCCTTCCCTTGATCTGTCAGAAAACAGTTCAGGAACGGAGCCAAGAGCAGGGAGGATAAGGCAGCCCAGCAGCCAAGGTGGGAAACCAAGGAGGATGGCAGAGACCTGGATCCATCCTGCCAATCTCTCAGCCCCTCCACTGGTGCGCTGAGGTGCCGTAAGGCGATGCGCGGTGGCCCTACGGACAACATCGGGAGCCACAACCGGGAGCTCGGAGCAGCCCAGCCAAACCCAGCAATGTCTTGAAGGGCAAGTGATGTGTCAGTCACTGAGGCCATGGGACAGGCAAACTGCAGCTCTCGAAAGTAAAAAAAAAATAAAAAAAAAATCACATTTTCCCCAGCTTGCGGGGAAACCATGCATGAGCTGACCTAAAGCTCAACCCCAAAAAGCATCTTAATGTGAAAAAATTGTTCTTTTTTTTTTCCCCTCCGGTCCGCCTTCACAAGAGGTACGCAAGGACTTCAGCAAACAGCATCAAGATCCATTGCTTCCCCTCCAAAAACTTAGGGTCCAGCCCCACACCACTGCATGTCCTGCAGCCAGGAGAGGCTGTGAGCTGAGGTGCAAGTCCCAAATCCACACACAGTTGCATTACAGCACCCTAAAACCAGCTGCAGGCACCCTGGTCGGGGAGCTCCGCATGGGAGGGGATGCACAAAACACCCTAAAACCATCAGGAGCTCATTAGCTTCCCAATCACCCCCTAACTCCTACCAGGTGCAAAACCCTCCAGCTTTAACCCAGGGTTCAGGCTTTATCCAATGGGATATTTAGACCCTTTAATAATTTGTGGTTTGCAATACTTCCCCCAGCACATAAGAGAAGATACCAGCTCTTCAGCCGGGCAGAGAACTCCACATGGTCCAAGTCCCATCGCAAGGCAGACGTACCATCGTAATAAAACTGGACATCATCAGGCAGCGGCTCATACAGGGGGACAAAGTAGGGTCCTCGGTGCTCCAGCTGGGTCCACTTTACCCCATCTTCTTTCTTCTCCTCTTCCCACCTGGAACAGATGCACAGGGACCCATGAGAGCATCCCAACCCCTGGGGTTTGGAACCTTCTCCCCAAGGTCACCCTGGGAAGATGTTCTGTGAGCGGTGACAGTTGCAACAAACCCCAGGTGAAATCCTGTTGTCTCTGCTACTGCCTCAGTTTCCCCATTCTTTCAAACAAGGAAGACTGCAATGCAACCTAGGGAAAGGTGTCCTGGGGAAGGGGACACGCTTGGTGCGGTGACATGGAAGGATGCAGGGGGAGAGCGAAGGGATGGATCAGTCAACACACAACATTCACACCTACTTATACCTATGATCTTAATGCAAATAAGATTTTAATGCACCTCTCCCCCCCTCCTCCTCTTAAAGTCACTGCAAGCCTTAGCTGCGAAATGAAGATCTAAAAATTTTAAAAGTTAAAAAAAAAAAGTAGTCAAAACACCCACCCTGAAGATCAGGAGAACAGCATTAAAGAAATAACCCAGATCAGGGGCAAAAGGAAGAAGTCCGCTGGAAGAGCATTGCTGACAGCGCTGCATGGGACAGGCAGGGGATCTGCACCCTGCAGCTCAGCGCCAGCCTGGCTGGCACTGACCTCTTAACCCCAGCATCTCTGGAAAAAAATAAAACACCACCAAAAAAAACCCAAAAAACAAGGATTGCTGGGAAAACACAGCAAGATTTCATCCTAGGGAAAAAAAACCCCAGTGTTTCTCGCTCAGCGGTGCCCCGGAAGCATTTCCGATCTTTCTCCTCCCCACGGGAAGCGTGGTGGAATAAATCAATCACATCAAAAGGTGCACTGTGCCAGGAAAACATAGGGAAAAAAGATATTAAAGAAAAAAAAAAAAATCAACAAGCTACAAAAAACCTGGTTGAAAGCATCTCGGAGACAGGCAGCCACAAGAGTGATTTGCGGGATGCTGCAAGGGCTTCATCTCTCCTCCCAAATCCACGCGATCCCCCAACCTGGCAGAACATCACCCGCACTCACCTACTGCAGCCCCCCCGAACCCGACCGGAGGCAAACGGGGGTGAGTCAGGGATGACGAACCCTTCGGCCAAGCGGCAAGACACCGGTACGTGCCACCGCTCGCCCGCAGAGATAACGAGGCTGACGGACGCCCAAAGTCACCCCAAGCATCTCGCCCTGGCACCCTGCTACCCACCGGGACACGGCGATGGTGATGCCCGAGGCATCGCCGTGAGAAGCCACCACGGTGGCCAAGCGGTCCAGTTTGTGGCAGCCCCCACGTGCCAGGGCAGCGCAGCCTTATGGGAAAAGTAGTCCTGCACGTGTTTCGGGGCAAAACTACTGCAAATCGAGCTGATGCTACGTACCGGCCTCGCGCCTCCATGCCAAGCTCCAGCTCCCCATACAAGGCATTACTTAGCAAAAAAAAAAAAAAAACCAACAAAAAATCCCCAAAAACCTGCTTAGTCCCACTTTGCATGCCACCCTGTGCCTCGCAAAAGCTGTCCCAAAGATCCAAGCACCCTTGTCTGGGATAACACCCTAACGGCTCCCCACAGCCTGGGTTTGCAACAGGTTCCAAAGCATCCAGCCCCCAAAATGCTCCTTCTCTGCCCCAGATATTGGGGTGCTCTGGGAGAGAGCGACACCAAGTGGCTAAAGCCACTGCTCCCTGTCTCCTCGAAAAAAGACAGCGCCCATCAGCCCCACTCACACATCTTTTCCCTACGCTCTTCTGCCAAAGAGCTTGCCTGGGTTATCCAAACCCTGCTGCAAAAGGGAAAAAAAAATGCAGCCCCTTTATATCCTCTACAGCTCCCTGATATGGGTCCCGCTGTCTTGGAAGCTGTTTTATTACAGGGGATTGTACAAATCATCTTCTTCCACCAGCCATGAGCATCTGCCTTCCCTGGCTGGGCACCAGCAAAGCTATTTCAAGAGGAATACATATTGTAAGAACAAAAAACTGTACTATACAAATACTATTTTGTATTCAGGACCTCCCGTTATCTCTCATCCCTTTCCTCCTGCCAAGAGTGTGAGTTCAAGGCTTCAGAAAATACAGCAGAGCAGTTAAGAATAGTTAAAAAAAAAAAAGAATTTTCACAGTTTCACCCTAAGAAATAAAACTAAAACCCCAATTGCATCAGCGTTAGACCTGCCCACGGGCCAAAGGCATGCAGGACGCTTACCATTTCCACTTGTTTTCTGCCTCTTTCTTTTCTTCCTTATCCTTTTTAGGCTTTTTGTTGTTCTTTTCTTCTCCTTCTTCCTTAGATTTCCTTTTCCGGGTTTTCCCTGGGGCATTCTCCTCTTCATTCTTCTCTTTGCTCTTCTTCCCCTTCTTTTTCATTCCCCCCTCTGGCTTTTTCTCCTTGATTTTCTGCTTTTTCTCTTTCCCTGGCACATCTCCTGTCCCTTCCTCACCCTCCTCCTCCTTCACCCCCTGCCCAATCTCTGCACTCTGTGTCTCTCCCCATCCTTCATCCCCTTTCTCATCCACCTCCTCTTCCTCCTCTTTTATTCCTTTTCCATCTTCACTTTCCTTTCCCACCCCATCTCTCTCCCCCAGTTCATCTCCCACTCCTCCCTCTCCTTCCTTCTCATCTGTCTTTTCCACCTCTTGCTCCTCTTCCAACATTTTTTCCTTCTTTATTTTTTTCTTCCCCACTCTCTCCACACCCTCCATTTTCACCTTCTTGTGCTTCTCCGCTTTCCCCTTCTGCTTTTCCCTCCCATCATCCCGTCCCTCGGTGCTGTTGCTTCTCCCTCGCTTAGCTCTGCCCTGTCCCGCTGCCCGATTCCTGCCTTCATCAGCACCCTCCTCTTCCTCAATGCCCTCCATCACATCCCCCAGGCTTTCCTCAAATTCATCTTTTTTCCTCCTTCCTTTTCTCAGCGATCCCTTTCCCTGCTGCTTCCTTTGCTCTTGCTTCTTCTCTCTTTTCTTTTTTGAGTCTTGGGCATCCCCTCGCTGCTGTGGGACAGGGGGGTCCAACTCCTTCTCCTCACCCTCCCTCATAGTGGTGACCCCCAAATCCATCTCTAAAGCCTCAGGCTCTCCAGAGAGGGATGCAGTCCCACCAGCGACACCATCGCTTGGCTTTGGGACCTGCGGGAAGCAGCCATAAGGGAAGAAACATTGAGGTTGGGAAAGAAAAGAGATTATCCCAAAGACCAAGTGAATGGAGGAGGTGCTCAGGGATGTGCAGGATTGGGCCCAGGGGGTGACAGATCCCTCCCCAAGGTTTCCTACCCCAACGCCAGCCTCGGTCGCCGAGAGCCGCCGTCCTGCTGCAGGTCCTGCTCCCTGGGATTTACAGCATGACCTACAACAAAAACACAGCCACTTCTCACCGCGTTGGTGAGCGGCAGCCTCCTCTTACACGCAAAATTAGGGGATTGCTTCCAAACAAGCCCTTGTTTCCCTTCAAGCACCCTGGGTGCTGTGGCAAACTGAGATATCCCAAAGCAGCAGTGACCAGCTCCCGTAGGAATAGGATTGCCCCAGGCTGCACCTTACGGGACGAGGAAGCTCAAATGAGCAGGACCACAAGATCTCCAGACCAAATGGGGGAAGCCCCAAGGAAATGTCCCCAGAGAAGGGGACAGGTTTGCAAGGTTTGGCAGCACCAACAGAAAGCAGGACAGAGATGGCATCAGGCTGAGCATCGTGAACGCACTGGAGGTGGAAACCTTGCGATGGGACACATCTCCTGGGACAGTGGGGACAGGGTCCCCCACTTGCCTCCTAAGAAGGCAGCCTGAGCATTGGTACAACAGGGGAAGACACAGCCTCATCAGTGCAACAAGCTACGGGACAAGGAGTGTCCAGATCCATGACCTCCACCATCAGCAATATGGGTGGGGAATGTAGGAACATTTCCCTGGTCAGCACAGAGGTCGAGTGAATTTTGAGGATTTCTGTGGGACTTGGAAACATTATAAAGCACCAATCTGGCCCTATAAAATACTTTCTCCCAAGGCTTCTCCAAGCCAGGAGAGGAGTCGGGAACCTCATCTTTGAATTGCTCATGGTCCAAAAGAGCAAAGCAAGAGATGAATGAGGGAGTAGCAAGCACAGCCTAAACCAAGCCTACGTCTTGTAGGTTGAGCCTACATCTCCACAGGTGATGGGGTCCCCTTGCCCACAGGGAAATTTGGGGCTGTCCCTACCGGCTCGTTGCCACCTCCCAACCAAGCGAGATGCCTGCCAGGCTGCAGAGCATCAAATCCCCAGCTTGTGATCAGCACCACCACAAAAAAAACCCCCAACCAAACCCAACAACTTATCCAGGCCAGCAGGTGAAAAGCAACCAGAGGACCATTCCTCCAGCTTGGAGCTGAGCTCAGGCCCTTGCACCAGCCCATAGGTCAGACCCATTGCCTGCCTTTCCCCACTCCTGGCACCCCCCCAGCAGCTTGGATGCACGGCCAGCTGCCCCAGTGCCACCCAGGAAGGAGCTGGGAAGCCAGGTTCCTCCATCCAAGGAGGGTGGTGATGTCTCTCCTGCACATCTGAGCACAGAGATCAGCACCACAATTTCTGCTTTTAGCCAAAACATCCTGCAGACATAGCTTATGCAAGGGAAAGGGAGATTTTTGGCCCATTTCTAAAAGTTCGTTTAGGCTGATGCTATATTACCAGGCTGTGGGACATCAGAGCTATTCAGGGGTCAGGAAGGCCTTTGAGACCGTTTGGGATGGAGACAACAAGTTCTCAAAAAAACACAGGGGCTGGATGCTTCTTCCAGGCAGCCGGAGCACACGTTACACAATCTCCACTAAACTCATTAGGGCAAAGGGCCCGGCAAAACACGCTCAGCCCCTCCAATCTCATTAGCAGCCGAGCACCAGCAAATTCATGACTCAGAAGGCAAAGTCTTGCCGCGTTTTGGGATCGGCTCCTTCCCCAGAAAGTCTTATTAGAGGCCTCTCACCGGACATGAAAGCCCCTGCCTCTAAGACACAGAGAGGATTAGCCTGCTAAGGGAGCTTTATGAATTCAGCTTCCTATCTCTGCCCAGATCTAGCACGGGGCAAGAGAAAGAAACACCCTTTTCCCAGGCTTTGCGAGGCTGGTTGTCCCCACTAGCGTTTCCCCACCGCCTACTTCTGTATTTATGTAGGTATGTGCATCCGAGCGTTCGCGCCCTGCTGACTCGAGCATCCTTGGGGAGGTTGGATGGGGCCAGGAGCCTCCCTCTCCACCCTCGAATCCCAGGATGGGGCCTCAAATTCCAACTTGCAATGGTTTTGGCAAGCTTTAAGGTCAGTGAAAGCACCGGGATGTGGCCAAGCTGCCCATCGGTAGCAGGGTGGTCTCAGTGATACAGGAGGGAAAAACCAGGGCTGTGCAACCCCACAGCAAGAAGAGAAAGGACAAATTTCCAATTCTCTGGCCAAAAAGCATTCAGAAAGTGGCCCAACCTACCTTGAAGAGTCTTTCAGCCCCCCTGATGGCCCTTGGTGGAGGGTTGATCTGGTCTCCTCCTGAAAGATATTAACAGTGTTGATCTGGGAGAGGTGGCATGGGTACCCCAACAGCAGAATCACCCCCAAGGAATCACCCAGCCCCTGCGATAGCACCCAGGCCACAGTACCCATGTCCCATTGACGTTGCTTTCCCCTTCCTCAGCCACCTTGGCTAGAAACCAAGAGCCCAAAACAGCAGGCTTTTCCAACCATGAGGAGAGCTTTGAGGTTTTATGGCATTAGGAAATCCCCGTCTTACTTCCAACAACACTACAAAGGTATTTTACTGAGCAAATACATGGAAACTATCACCCCTCCTCAACCATCATGCTCATTAGATGCGTTGCTGCTACCAGGGACACCGGTCCAGAACAGCAGAAGGGATGGGAGGGCTCCAAAACAAAGCTACATCAAATGACAGCTTATGTGCATCCACACCAGCTCGGTCCTTAGATTAAATGACCCTTGTAGCAGATGGCAAGGGGGAAAGAGAGGTGGGGGGCAAAGCTACAGGGTGGGAAATACAACAAGGGTGAACAGAGGGCAAGGAGAGAAAAAAAACAAAGCATAGGGAAAATGGGGATAGGACCTAGAAGAAAAACTCAGAGCCCTAAGACCTGACCCATGGTGGCCACCAAAAATATTATCACACTCTTTGCACACTTGTTTTCAAAGCTGAAGCCAGGTTCTTCTGCTCCCGGCCATGCAAGGCTACGTCTAACTACAGAGCACCCTGAAACCCATCCCAGCTTCACTCGATGCTTGCCAAGCATCGAGGCCCTCGTTATAAATTCTTACTTCCACAAGTTTCTCTTTCGAAGGCTTTCAAGGGAGGCCAAAACCACACAGGGATTTTTCTTGAAAGCTGCTGCTGAGAAGCTGCTGGGTTAACTCATTAAGGGGGGAAAACAACCGAGTTAATTATAGGTTGGTTATGGCAATATACACTTTCGTTCCCTGGGAATATGCCTGCTCTCATATTCACAATCCTTCAGCTACTGTCAGAAATCAGGTTGGTAAATTCAAGAGCAGACAGCCACGATCTTCCAAAAAAATTCCTGCATGTAAATGCCTGGCATTTGCACCAGGAACACCGGCAACACCAGGACACCAACCACAGGCACCCTTGGGGGGTTTCAAGGCTGCAGCTTCAATTACATCCATCCAGGAGAGTTTGCTGACATTTCAGACACTTTGCAAGAGGGACGGAGACTCACCATGGGGAAGGGAAAAAGCATCTCTGCTGGTTTTACATGCCAAGAGGACAAGTGCTATAAGTTCACGTGGGCAAAGTAAAAGGTAGGGAGAATCAGCCAGGATCTGTGCTCTCCAGCATCAATCCAAGAACAGCAGTGAAGACCAAATGCCTCAGAAAGGGATGCTGTCAGGATGAGACCAACCCCAAACTCGTGCTTGGGAAGTGACGGAGTCACTCGTGTCCTGGTGCTCTCCATTAGTGCCAATTCACACTCTTGGTCCAACACCAAAACGTGACCGATTCAACCCCAATGCCACATGCATCTGAGCTTCAGACAATTTACTCTTTCATTTAATTCAAGATGCTCAAAGGATCCCTTTTAGGGGCTTGTACACAACCACAAGTTGTAGGACACCGTCCTCACAGCTCCCTTTGAGAGCAAAACACACGAGTGGTCCTTAATCCTTCGGCGCAGAGACCACCACATACCGACCCAGATGCAGCTCTCTCCTCCGCTTGGATCCCATCCCGCAGGCTCAAGCCGAGACCTTTCCCTTCTGCAGCCTCTTGCTTTAGGGAACTTCTTGCCCAAAGAGGAGACAAAGAAGGAACACAAGTTTTTCCCAATTAAAAAAAACCCTTTTTGATAACCAAAGCAGCCCAAGGAGAGCAGAGCTGGACATGGCATTCTCGTGCATGACCCCAGATGGAGAACCCCAGCATGGGGGGGTTTTGGGGGGCAAACTCCTGCAGCTCCCATCTCCTCCTTGGCTGCCACCATCAGCCCCCTCCATCCAACCTGCTGATGATGTTTTCCTGCAGCGGCTTCTCCTTGGTCTCTGGCAATTTCTTCTTCTTCTTCCCTTTTACCGCAGAGGGCTGTGCAGCAGGACAGAGCAGGGTAAGGGAGCGGGAAGTTCATGTGGCAGGTTTGATGCCCACAAAACATTCGGGACAGTCGCAAGGGTCACCCCAAAGCCCAGGCATGGAGAGGACTGGCTAGTACCTGCACCGTGCATGGTATTTCCTCCGGCTCCTTCTTCACAGCCTTTCTCCTGGGTGCCTTCGGCATCTCCTGCCCCTTCCCCGACTCGCTCTTTCGCTTCCTGGGGACAAGAGCAAATTCATCCCACCGAGGCCAAGCAGGCAAAACCTGCAGCAAACCCCCTGATGGTGGAAATAAGCCATGGCGTCATGCCACACTGCCTAACCCTTACGTCCAGCAGCACCAAAAAAGCGCTCCCAAAAGGAAATTTGGAGAGATTTCCCTGCTGACCATTTTAGGGCCGAGCTGCCCAACAGAGCCAGCTGCAGCAAGCATGATAATATAATGCTGGAGGTCCCCAAAAATCCCCTGCCATGCCCCATGGTACCCACCTGCTACTGCTGTTCTTTTCTCCACTGGCCCTTGAGGCTCCCATGCCTCCGTCCCCTATCAGCTTTTCGAGATGTGACATGCGGTTAAGGCAACATCCTCAAGGATGGCCACTACAACAAGATGGAGACAGCAAATAACCAGTAGCACCCCAGTTTTGCTCTCGGGTAAACCCCAATAGATGCTCACTCCCCAGCTCAACCCTGAAGTCTACAGGTACCCACAGGGTTAAGCTCAGCTTTAACAAGGACCCAAGTAGAGCATCAAATGGAAAAGTCTTGAGCTCAGTTAGGGGTGGTAAAAATAAAATTGCTGCCAAAATTAAAGGAAAGCCCCTCCAAATAGCATAGGAATTCCCAGGTCCATATAGGTAGATGGGGGTTGTGTGCTGGGTTGGATTTGCAGCCTCAGAGCAGCCCTGGGTCTGCAGCACACATTATCCAGGTCCTAATTACACCCAGAAAGCCACCACAATGCAAAATAACAAAACACTGCAATGAGATAAAAGCAAAACTGAGATGTTGACTCTCCCCATCAAAGCAGGCAGCTGAGCTGCCATCACCCAGCTATCACCTCTCCTTTTCATGGCTTGAGCAGCCAGACCCCCCCCAGTCACCACTCCCCCAGAAACTCAAGGCCGCAGAAGATGCAAGAAATAAAGATCAAATCCAAACAATACCAAGGTAGTCCTCATCCATGAAGGACCTTCACCCTTGAAGGACAAAAAAAAAAAAAAGAGACTTTTCAAGGAGAGAAGAAAAGCTACAAAGCACCACGACACATCCTGCAAACTTTTCAACAAGTAGAAAAGGCACTGAAAACCTCCATATTTTACCAGCCTTTGCCAAGCCGTGAGCACTCGCAGCTGCTGCTAGGACCACGCTTGCTCAAGTGCGGGCTGCCATGCTCCCTCAAAGCCACCCAAACTAGAGAAGATCGTACCCAGCTGCCTCCCTAAGGGCAATGCCCCCCTGCAGGCAGCTTATTTAAAGACTCTCTCAGCCCTGATTGGAGGCTCCCAGACCAAGATGTACCCTGGGAAATGAAGTTTTAGCCCAAACCTGAATTTGAGGAGAACCCCTAGCCAACATCTCCTTGGCAAGAAGACCTGCTAGGGGGAAAAGGCTTGGCTCAGGTGGAGCGTGGGGGCCAAACGCGTTGCTTTAAAAACAGCGTAGGAAGGTCTCCCTTCCATGAGATATCCCCCTCCTCTGCAATTAGATGATTGAATTAGTCCCAAAATCCAGCCTTTCTCAGCTGCCTCTTACCCATTGGAGCCCCACAGTTGGATTTGAAGAGGTCTGTTGAACCCAGGCACTGGGTACAGAGACCAAATCCCACAAGGTGCCACGTACTGTAGCCCATAATCCTCACCCTGAAGCACTCACCCATCCCACCCTTCTCCAGCCCTATTCATGCAGGTGAGACTATTGCTTTCACCTGCCTATGTTGCCATCAACCACCTCATCGCAGCTGAGCCTCGAAAAGGTCTCAACCATCTTCAACCCGGTGCAAGCAGCGCTACTGGGAAGGGACTGGTGCAAAGGGGTCACGGGGGGCTTTGGACAGCATGAAGGAACACCAGCTTTCCCCAAAAATGCTGGGTTTGGGGGTAAAAAAACAGGCATTGCCCCATGCTGAGATCCTTGGCCACGGCAAGTAGCGGGGCCACGCGTTCCCCTGGGAAGATGCCGCCCGGTTCGTGGCCGGGAGCGGAAACACCCAGAGGCAGGGCTGGCTCCGGGAAAGCCTCTTTGATCCCAGTTGCGCCACCCATGGAAAAGGCATCCAAGCCACCTTTCTTGCTGGATGAGTAAAAGTCGTCAAGGGATGGGAGCCAGCCCCGGGGCAGGGAGCAGGAGAGGACGACTTCATGCCGGGGCTTGTTCGCTCTTGGCCGCCTTCTGCCAAGCCAGGGACCGGCGTATATTTGGGTTTTCTTCCATTTTTACCCTGGGTCCCATATAGATTTGTTCAGCCCTGATGTTTGGCGAAGGTTTCTCCCAAGCTCTCCATGCCAGTTGGGATGTCCGTGATGGGAAACGATGGGGTTTGCAGGGGGGGTGAGCTGGGAGAAACCTGTCCTGACCTAAACCAGCTCCAGTTTGCCTATATATCCTGCTCAAGCACAACCTGGGTTAAACCTCTTAGTAATTAAGATGAGTTTTATATATTTTTATGCATTTTCCCTTTGCAGACTCTCTTTGCAATGGGAGAGGTGGGAGCAGGATGGCTCCATCTAGGGCTCTGCAGTGGGGAAACATGGACCACAAAGGGGGTCTGGCTCATCTTTGGGGGAAACCAGACTGAAAATGGGGTCCTTGCACGGTTCAGTGACACAGCGGCGAGCTGCTGAGGGCCATATCGGTGACAATATCCTGCAAGCTGTTGATTGCAATCGGGCTGAATGCAGCTCCCTCATCAGCAGAAGAATAAATACCTCTTCCTATGCACTCCCCGGTGCGCAGACAGTTGCGGCCACACGATTAAAAGCACTTTTCTTTGCAAACCGCTGCAATATTCATCAGGAAAAGCATTGCTGCCATTCCAGTTTAAACAGTAATTCCGCCTTTCTAGTCCAGTGGCTCCTTTTGGGTTGGGAAATCCAGGAGGGAGACAAAAGTCCGTCCTACCATACTTCCCTGGGATCATGTGCCATCCTTGAAGCCCCGACAAGGAAAAATTGGCTAGGAAAGGTGGAAATGATTTAATATATTCAGGCAGTTATAAAATAAATTCATGCAATATAAAAGGTTTTATGTATGCCGGGCTAATTTTTTTTTCCCTCGTTAAACAGCTGAATCTGCACGGGGTTCCCTGTGTCCTATTGACATAAATAGGATTCATCACTCACAAGCGCCGACTCATTAACTTCGTTACGGAAACGAAGCTAGGCCCCGGTAAAGACTAAGAGACCTTTTCGTGGTGACATGTGCTGGTGACAACCCAGCTCAGCATCCCCGTGCCGGGTGCTGCACACGTTAGTGTCCTGTGTGCATCTTGGGAATTGGATTTTTCCAAACCCTGGACACCCTTCCATAAAATTTTGCTGGATTTAATGCTGTCGTCCAGTCAGGCTCTTGTTTTATGAATGCGATTGAGAGCAAAACCTTTCCGTGGTTCAACAATAGGGCTCAGAGGGGGGAAAATGGGGTAGGATTTGCCTGTATCTGGCTGGAAAAAGTAAGAAAGTTGATTGTATTTTATTTCTTAGGTTTTTTTTATATTGTATTTTGCCTTATATTGTGTTTTGTACAGGAGCAGTGTCGAATGGTTATAGCAGGGCGAGGGCAGAGCAGATCCAGGTGTCGCCGAATTTGCTCTGGCAGCTGTGCGAGCTGCAGCGTCACCATCCAGATGTTTGGGTTTGGGTTGTTTTTTTTTTGGGGGGGGTGATGTGGCCGAGCTCCTGGGACACAGAATTGGGGCAGAAAGCAGCTGGAGCTGCCTTGGGGGGGGGGGGGTGTACACGATGGGTGCTGCCTTATTGCACCCCCCCGCCGCCACAGCAGCCCAGATGTTGTGCGGGGGTTGGAGGGGCTGAAACGGGTTGGGGGGGGGAGGACGCCCAGATGTGGCCGTGGAGGGGGGAGCGCCCAGATTTTGGAGGGGGGGGGACGCCCAGATGTGGCCGTGGAGGGGGGAGCGCCCAGATGTGGCTGGGGGCGGAGCGGGCGCGCACCCAGCTGCGGCCGTGGGAGGGGCCTCGGCGCCCCGCCCCCCTCCCCGAGGCCCCGCCCCTCCCGTGACGTCGCCGGCGTTCTAATTCCCACCGTTGCCAGGGGCGACAAGCCCCCCTCCGCCCCGCCCCTCCCCGAGCCGCTCCGTTCCTCCCCCCTCCCTTCCCCGCCTCTCCCTCGTCCCGCGCTCCCATTGGACAGCGCCCCCGCCGATCCGCGCCGTTCCCTTCTCCCATTGGTCGAAGACGCTTTCCGTCCCGCCCCAACACCCTGCTTATGCCCAGCGTCGCCTGCTCCGGACCGGCAGCGCCGGGCGGGGGCACTGAGGGGGTGAGCGGGGGTGGGGGGGGGGGAGAGTCTTGTCTCTTTTGGGGGGGCCCTGGGGCTTTATTCACCCCGGGGTGGGGGGGTGTAGGGCTGTGGGGTTTGCCCCCAGCTGGGGCATCTCTGTACGGGAGGGTTTTTTTTTTGGGGGGGTACCCCCTGGCTGAAGCATCACTGCAAAGAGGGTCTGGGGGGGGGTTGGGGGGGTTTGACGCTTTCCCCTCCCTCATTCTGAGGTAGCTTTTGCAGGTGGGGGGTTGCCCCCCCACCCTCCATCTGAGGTAACTCTTACAAGGGGGGGGGGTTGCCCCCCACACCACCCCCCCCAATCTGGGGTATCTCTTGCAAAGGGGGGGTCTGTGGGGGTTTGCCTCCTCTCCCCCCCCCTCAGCTGAGGTAACTTTGCATGAGGGGAACCAGGCTGTGGGCTTGCATCTACCTAAATTTGCAGTATAAGAGAGAAGGGGCTAACAGGGGGTTTAAGCCCCCTCACCCAGGACAGGACTGGGCTCTGACCCCCCCACACACAAACACACACCCCGTGGGGGCTAGCAGGGTGTGGGGCTAGGCCAGGAGAACCAGAGAAGCCCAAGGAGGGGGTCCAGCAAGCCCTAGAGCCACCCAATAAGGTCAGGTAGGAGCCCCCAGTTGTGCCCCCCCTGCCCCCAAATTTCAGCCCGTGGATGCTGTGCCACTGGAGATGATGCCACCTGAAGAGAAGAGCCCGGACGGTGGCGAGGAAGGGGACAGGGCAAGTAGCCTCGTCCTCCTGCAAGCCCTGAAGAGCGGCAGCACCCGAAAGGTGAGGGCACGGCGGTGGGGGTGTCACGGGTGGTCCGTGGGGATGGTGGTCCCCCGTGGGTGGTGGGGCCATCAAACCGTGCTGAGGGGTGTCGGGGCAGGGCTGGATGGGGAAAGGGCTTGGTGTGTGATTGAAATGGGTCCAGTAGCATCCATAGGCAGCCCTACACAACCGTCTCATAGTTCATCTCTTAAACTCTGCTCCTCTACCCCATCTTCCTCCACTGGCTCTACCTGCAAGCTTACCAGTGACTTCTTTTAACCAAATTCTCCTCTATTTTGGCTTTTCTTCCTTCCTGCCCATAAGAAGATGGTCCAGCCAAGCACTGCCTGCTCCGTCACCGTCGGAGGTACCGGGCAGGGTGTTCCTCGCTGGCACGCTTCTTCCCCCCTCCCCGGGAGCTGCCCGCAAGGAAAGTCGGTGCAACGGCGGCCTGGCTATGCGTGCGAGATGGGGCCGATAGCTCCGCTGGCGTCACTCGTTTAATTAGTAACAGCGGGGTGAAACCAATGGGGATTGTCCTCGGGCTGCCATCAAACCCGCTGCTCGACTTTCTCTGCTGTCCCTTGGGTGTCAATGCACGCTCCTGGGGTTGAGGAGGCTTTGAAGAACACTGCTTGTTGCAAGAAAAGATGAGTAAACATTAGTTTTTTGGAGCTGTTTAAGTGTGTCTTCCGTTAGGTCTGTCCCCTGGGAGCCAGCTTTATAAACCTGCAGTGAGTTTGCCCTGTAATCTGATCTCTTCTTGCAAGTATATAATTTTCAAAACTTGTTCTTCAGCGGAGAGCGGCATTTCTGCGGCCCGTTGGCAAAAAAACCCAACACCTAAAAACCCCCCCAAAACCCCCAACAACCAAAAAAGCAGAACTCAGACAGAGGTGGGTTTTTCTTCTTAAGCAAGGGTTGAGATTGCAACCTCGGCTGAACAAGGATCAATCTGATCTTGAGTCACTTGAGCCTGGCCTCTTTGACTGCAGCTAAAGAGGTTGCAACCTTAAACCAGGTTGGTGTTTACCCAGGGCCTTGTCTAAATAGCAGGTGCTGCTATTGTAAGGAAAGATTAGCAGAACTTTTTTTTTCCAATTTATTCTGCGTACAGACACACCATTTCCCTTGTATGAGCACTTGTTTTACCCTGATTGGATCTACTGGACAGTAGCACAGAGGAGAATAACATAGGAAAATATCGCAAAGCTTTGCGGAGGGGGGGAACTGGCAGAGGATATGCAGCATCTGTCATAACATGATTATTTTTAATTAAAAAAGTAATCACCTGATTAGATTTCCTACTAATGATATCAGTTGTTTATTTAGAAGAAACTACCAATATAGTCTCTTCTAGTTGTTTTTTCACCCTGAGAGCATCAGGAGCTGTGAATGCTGGCCACTGCATGTTTGCTCTTTTGCAGGGGATCCCAAATGCTGCTGTGATGGTGACTTTTTTTTTTTTTTTTTTTTGCCTGGGTTCATGTACTGGGGCAGAAGATTTAATACATCTGTTTCCTGCTGGCATCCTGCCTCAGCTCTCATGATGCCCTGTGCCTCCCCCAGCTCCACGGAGCAGTTTCACTCTCCTAAAATTCAAACTCTGGATGAAGGTTTTGCTGTTTAAAAACGCAATCCCCTGTATTTTTATTCCCCCCACCATTTTATTTTTCTTTCCTCTTGCTGAGTGCATTAGCCAACAGTGAGGGCACTTCGTTGGGAAATTTAAAACCTTAATCCTCCACTCATTTGTTAAAAGGCTGTGTGATGTAACCATATTCTCAATAAAAGGTTTTAGAGGTTTTAGCTGGTAATGTCTCCCACAGAAAAACAGCTTGCAGCCGGACTGCTTCATGAGATTAGTTTCATGATAGGGACTTTTATGTATAAATAGATGTCCAGGGAGCAAAAACATGTGTTGTGACCTACTGGTTGTCTTGTAGTAACAGCCCGTATTACTTTCTGAAATGCCCTTGGCTGGGAGGAGAAGGAAATTATCGATAATCTTTTAAAAAGGAAAATTTTAAAACCTGCTTTTGTGTGCGGAGTGGTTCTCTGGCTTTTGTTTTGCTTTCTATCCCACGGGCTAACGCGGCTAAACCAGGGTCACTTGGCCACTTGTCCTGTGCTGACCTGACTCAAACTCGTGGGTTGCAAAGAGGAATAATAATCCCAGTTGACAGCTCTGACTCTATCAAAATAGCTTTTAGCCTAGTGTGGTTCTGGAAGTAAAACTGGTGCTGAGAGGTTGATGCTCCAGTTAGCCTATTTCTACAGCAAGTTTTCCAGCTGCTGGATCATCTGTGCACTTGGAAACACCCCTTTTGGGGGACAAAACTCTGTGTTAGGAAATATTATTGCCCTGAGAGTGGATGAAAATAAGTACCTGCCCTTTTTTTTCTTCTTTTTTTTCGGGTGAGAGATGTTGTAAGCATTTACTGGGTATAGATCTGTAGGGTTGAGGTTGTACATAGAGACCATGTGCTCAATGCACAGAGTTGGGGTCATGGATCAAGGGTACCTCTGTTAGTGACAGTGGTAGCTTGTGTGTCAATGCTTCCTAGAACTGTAGAAATTGTTGTCGTCTTTGGCTGTTCCTTGTCTCTGCACAGGTATTTTTCTCTAGCTTTTACTACAGAGCAAATGTTGATATTCTGGAGTGTGCCTTGATGCAAGCAGGGTGATTTAGTGGAGAGCAAACGGAGCTTGGACTTGACCAACTCTCATGGAATTGCCCAGCTTTGCCTGAGTTATGCTTCGTGGTTGGTGCCTGACCCTCCCAAGCACTGATCTTTGACTCTTCGTTCACCATCCCTGCTCGGGTTGAAGGCTTCCTGGGCACAAGCTGTCTGGTCTCCTTGTGCTTCAGCACCTTGTGTTCCTTCACGTGCTGTTTTCTTTAATTGCATCGTAAGCACAGACTGGTAGTGCTGGAAAGGTTGGTTGGTCTCTCGCTTGGTGGTGTTAAATGCTGTGGGAGCTCACCACCCAGGATTCACTGAGCAGACAGCTCTGAAGACTGAGGACCTTTAGGGTTAGCAACAAACCCAATCTAGCACGGCTTTGGTATTGCCCATCCATCCCAGTCCTACCTAAAGGAATTGCCCCACTGCATGAGAGGACAGTTTGCAGATGGGATGACTCATGATGTCCAAAGGTTGCTGTGGCTCTATCTGGAGCATGACTCTTGTGGCTATCGGGTGATATTTCAGGCTTGGTTTGTAGCCTTGCGTGGCTTTGCCTTTGGCCCCAAAGTTTATTTATTTTATTCTGACTGCCAGTTCTGTCTCTGTGTATGTAGAAGGAGCACCTGGGTGGCTCCTGTGGGAGCTGCAGGGGTAGGATGAGATGAAGTGGAGGTGAGACACGGGGAGCCAGGCTCCAGCAGAGCTCCTGCCACTTTGTCTGAGGGGTGTATTTATGCCCCAAGCAACCAACCTCAGCAACTGGTTGGTGTGAGGAGGGAACAAGGGCAGCACTGGAGAGGTCAAATGAGTAAAATCCCACCAGGTTGTCCAACAGAATTGTTGAACCATGTCCTTTTCCTTCCCTGGGAAAGGGTTGAATAATAACACTTTTGATGCCTTTTGACTCCCTTCCCTTCGGAAAAGCAATAAGCTGCCCATTCCCTGGAATGGATAACTTAAAATAATTCTTAAGGCTTTAAGGAACATATGCAGCACTTTGGGATAATGGAAATGCTGAAGCAGTTGAGGCTTCAGGGGATGTAGCAGATGAGCATCACCGGTACCTTTGCTAAATGCAGCTGGGCTGTGCTTGACATATTCATGATATCCACCATCTCCCCAGTTGGTCTGAGCAGTGGAAGCTGAGATGGGCCTAATCCTGCCATTAGTTCTCAGCTATGTCCCTGAGCTCTGATTGTCCAATATCAAGCATGTCACTCTGCATTGTGAGACTGGGTCTGAGCCTGTGTTGTCTGACGTGGGGTACCAGGACTGCGGTGCAGATGTGCTGCTGCCTATGTGCAGTGCTTGATCTTAATGACAAATCTTAGAGCAGGTAATTGATTTCCATCCAATGAGGTTATTCCCTCATTGAAAAAAGAGAGAACTGTGGGTAAAAATGCCTTACTTCTCTGAAGCAGCAGCTTATCCCTTATATATGGCACTGCCTGGCACCAAGGGTCTCCCTATGTTTGTATACCCACATGGCAGAGATACAGGACTGGCTGGTGCCCTGCTCCCCTTCCAGCTTTCTCCTTGAACTTCCCTGTCCTTGGAGATGGGAAGGTTGTCTGCCTGGCAGTGGGGCTGGCTGTAGAGCCTAGGTCAGCAGCTGATGACAACTCATCTCACCACTGCCATATTATGAATGTCTGCAGTCTACGTGCAAATTAAACTTCTTTCATTTCTCCTGCTATTCTGTGGGCACTCTCCAGCCACTCTAACTGGCAGAAGTCCTGGTGGTGACTGTTTTGTGGCTAAAGGTGGTCTTGGAGATGGCGTGGCTTGCTCCAAGCTTCAGCAGGTGGGCTGTAGAGCACATCTTGTGATCCAGCCAACCTCTGCAGGTATCTAGGAGCTGTTGCTGCAATACCCACTGGGGCTATAACTTAACTCCCAGCTGCAGACCCCTTCCTCATTTCTCTGAAGAGATCCATGCCTGGCTTTTACCAGCATGCTCCTTATCTGTGCCTGTTCCTCTGGACAGGGATGCAGCAGCCCCTCAAGCAACTGGATCTGCATCTCTATTTCTCTCTTGCTTATCACTTTAACAGCATGTCCTAGGATTGTGTTTTCCCTTCTCACAGGTGTCACAGTAACAGCTTGCAGTTGTCCTTTGATTGCTTCATACACTCAAGTTTTGCTTTTGCTCAGTTGCTCCCAGTAACTGAGCTCCTGTTCTCCTAGCAGAAACGAAAGAACAGAAATTAGTCCCTTTGTGCATGCCTTTGCCCTTTGGACTTGCTGACATCCACCTCTTCCTACAGGTGATTAGGCTTGTTTGTCATTAGTACTGGGAAGGCTGGGAGGCGGTGGCCGTATTTTGGCACCAGTGTCACAAGTGAAGCTCTAGGTGTGCCTCATCACCCAAGACATATCCAAGCTTCATCTCCTTGTGTTTACTGGAGATGTGAAGTCCAAAGTCGCTTGGTGATTATCTCTAAACAAACATTTCCTAAGGACTTGCTTATAGAAGGAAACCTAACCATGTAATTGCCCTGTTTAATGCCCCATATGGGTGCTCTTGAACTGGAAGGGGTGTTGGGGAGTTAACACCGTTACATCATTGTATATGTTCCCTGCAAAGATAGGGTTTGAGTTGGCAGAAGCCTTGACATCCCTCAAAGGGGATCTGTTTCTCTTGGCCTCCTCTGGAAGGGGTCTTCTGGCCTCTTTCCTTTTCTTCCTTAAGTGGAGGCATTGGCTAAGCACTTTCTGCAACACTGTCATCTTTCCATGCCGAGGGTTGAACACAATGTTATTTGGCAGATGTCTTCTGAGCATAAAATGGCCTTGCTACAATAATACTGGCTCTAGTCCTGCTTTGTCAGAGGCAATAAACTTCAGAGCTGGACACAACTTGTATAACTTAACAACCCACACCTCATTCATTTTCATGGCTTTCTTAACATACACCACCCTCTGTGTGCATACGAGCTGTGCTGTTCCCTGGCTGCTACACAATTTATGGCCTCTTACTGGAAGAGTTATGTGCTTGCTTCTCTTTTGTAAAAGCTTTAAACTAGAATGGCTAAGAAGTCTCATGTTCAACCTGGCTACTTCTTAAGCACACAAATTTACTTTTCTATTGATATCCCTAGGTGCACCCCAAAGCCCAAGAGCCTGGTTGAAATAACACATCTTTCTTCTGACCTTACAGGGTTGACCTCAAGAGCTTGTACAAAGAAGAATTAAGCAAGGAAAATCCCTTTTATAACCTAGCAGTGGGTTTTGGTGGTTTTTTTCCCTATCGTCTCCTTGTGTAAGGCATGCTTAAATCCATCACTGCTTACTTTAGAAACTCTCTACTGTACTTTCTAGGTTTTGGTTGCAACTTGGAGAGTACGGGCACAGGCAAAGCGTTGGGTTCCTTTGAATGCAAGCTGTTGGAGGATGGGCATGCTCTCTGCTTGACTCTCTATCTCCCTTATCTACCTTTTGACTTAAATATGGCCTTTTTTGCTTGTGATGTTGTTTCCTTTCATTTGCTTAGCCCAGGTTAACTCACATCTTACTCTAGAGCTGAATTTCCTTCTTGCACCCATATTTGTGAAATAACGTTGTTTCTGCAATGCTCCAGGAGCAGCTGCAGACGAAGTTTGGTTGTTCTCTACGGTGGCCTTGGCATAATGCTTATATTGGTCCATACCAGCCAGGGATAATGCTTTGGGACCAACGGCAGATCCTCTTGAGGCAAAATGTGTTGCAATCCCATGGGTTACTGCAGTTACCCTACTTCATAAAGGGTGAGGAGGAAAGCAAGGTGTGGGGAGATCACAAAAAGTCCCTAAGGGCAGCAAGTCTCGAGATCCTGACTCGACATCCTCACCAGGCTTTGGTATTACATCAGGTGCTCCAATACCTGACTTTCCGGTACCTTTTTGCTGTTGGCTTAGGAGCCTGGATGGGAATTGATAATGATCTCATTAAATCCGATTGAGAAGACAGCCAGTGTTCAGATGGGGAAGAAAAACCTCACAGCTCTACAAATGGCTTAGTGTCTCTTGGAGGGAGAAGTCTAAGCAAATCCAAATGCCATGATGTCCTGGATGTGGTTGAACCATGTTTTGTCCCTAGCTGCATCAGGGCTTGCAAGCGTTCCTGGACGTCAGCTCCTTTGTGCCCTTGTGAAAAGATGAAGTGATTAACAATTATCAGTGCTGCTCTCTTTGTGTGCTTGAGAGGGTTCTTGTTCATCAGCTTTGACACTGTGGTGACTTGAATTTTACCTCTTGGTGTTGTCTCAAGCTGGGCATGGGAGACTTGGGAGCTGCCAAGTCAACTAGTTAAACTCCTTAATTGCTTTTGCAGTGAAGAGGCTTTAATGCTGTCTTTGAATATTTCGTAGAGTCATTCTAGTGTCTTCTCATGCCACTCTGCATCTCGCTTCTTTTCTTACTTAGCTGCTTCTTGCATTGCCTCCAGACAAGGAGGCATTCATGGACCTTCTCTGTGGTTTTGGATAGTCTTTCCACTTGTGCCTCTTCCATCATCTCTCACCTGCAGTTCCTCTGGCCTCCTGCCCATGCATTCAGGTAGTTTTTGTTCTTCCCCTGAAAAAATCTTGAAATCCTCTGAGTGCTTTCAGGCAAACCTTTGCAAGAAGTGGAGAGGTCTCAAAGCTGAAACCTCCTGTGGAAAGAGCTGGAGGCAGAGAAGAGGTGCTTTCCACCTCCAGTAGTTGCTACCAGGGCTGTTGAGTTGTGGATGGATTTTTGTGGCTCTAGAGGCAGAGGGAGGGGGCCTGCATCCTGCTCACTTGCATGTATTTGGACATATTTGCATATGCATTTTGCTTGTGTGTCTCTGGAGCTGACAAGCGTGCACAGCTCTCATCTATAAACCTGAGGGGCTGTTGAAATTTTAATAAGCACCACCTTCTCTTTATGGCATCTTTCCCCCCCCTTAAGCCTTAATTTCCATATATAGGTTAACATCTCACACTGTATGAAGAAACATCATTAAAGGCACAATGTTTGTAATCATCAGCCTTTAATTAATAAAAGAAATGCTTGTGCAATATCTTGGGCTGCTGCATGAGCAGATACTTTCTGGACAAGAGTTTGGTGCTGTGTCCTTTGCTTTGAGAGCCTCTGGGTGCTCAGATTTGAGTAGTGCCTGCATGGTTGGGTTGGGTTGGGTTTTGGTTTTGGGTTTTTGGGGGAATGTTTTTGTTGTTGTTTTTTGGGGTTTTTTTCAAGGGCCATGTTCAGCAATGACCCAGCTCCTTCTTGCTGGAGACAACCTGGCATGGTCCCTTCTTGGGCTTCATGGTGTCGGATTCTTCCTCCTTTTCCTTTTTCTTCCAATTCCTGGATTTTTCCCTGGGGAGTGATTGGTATGTGCAAGATGAGTGGGTTCCCCAGCGCAAATCCAGAGGTAGCACTTCTGGACCAGCCGTTCCTGTATTTGCTTCTGACCCAAGATTTGTGCAGCTGCTGGGCTGCTTTCTTTAATGTCCCACTTAATTGCTTTTCCAGAATAATCAGGGTCTTGTGCTTCCAGCTTGTTCCTTCAGTAATTTCAACAAATTCATGGATTACTGTAAAGCACTAAGCCTGCAGATTTATGGACCAGATGGAATGACTGTTTCCGTGGTCTCCAATATACCAATTAGGAGCTCAAATCTTTCACTTAAATGAAAATGCCAATGTTAATTCTGGACCCTTTCCAAAGGGGGCACCACTTAGTGGACTTCAAATAGGAGAAATTAATTTTCAGAAAGCCGAAGTCCATGAAAATGCAAAATTTTCCATTCCCTACTTAAAAAACTATGGGACCAGCTTTGATTAGTGAGCAAGGATTTATTTTCTTCCTTTCCTACTTCCCCAGAAAAGTCAAAGAATGTAGTAGTAGTAAGTTTTCCCAGAATAACACTGGGACCTACAGTGTTTTCTGGAGAGGTAACCAAGCGTTGCCCTGGCTTGTTGGATTTGAGACTGTTGTGACCTGTCCTGGAGGATGAGGTGAGACCTGGTGAAGTCCACTGAGATTTCTACATGGAAGAAATTAGCTGAGAAGGTGTTTTGGACTGGATGAGAGCTGGCACTGTTGGAGGTCTGTAGAGTATTTTGGGTGGTGAAACCCCTTCTTGATGTGGAGGCAAGGGGTCCACCAGCCTTGGTGGAGGGAAAGCAGTGGGGAGCAGGGTAAGACCGATGTGCGTAGCAAACAAAGGTTTTCTAAGGGAAGCAAGAGGGTGAAATAGTGGCTTTGAGGAATTTCTTCTAGTGCTACAGTGGATCTTAATATGCCCTGGAGGGATCTGCTCATGCTTTGCACTGGTGTATGAAAAGCAGGCTAGGTGGTCTCCATCCTCTTAAACTGGCCTGCCTTGTGCCCTCCTAAACAGGGGGTGTTCTTTTTTTTTTTTTTTTTTTTAATCCAGGGGTCTTTTAGAGGCTCATTTCATCCATCTGAACCTCTCCTCGCACAATGGAAATCATGTCTGCTTGGGCAGAGCTTTTGTGGCCCTAGATTCGGAGACCCTGCTCGTGGCAACCTCTTTGCCTGGGGCATCCCATAATAACCTCTTGCCCCCACGAGACAGGGGGATATCGCCATCTGTTATTTCCTGAAGTTGGAGATTAAATGTGTTTCCCTGTCTGCAGAAAGTCCAAGCCGAAGCCAAGGAAGGAGGCAGGGATGGAATTAATTTACTGCTTTGTGCAACTCATTTCTCCACCCCCATGAACTCTTGACTTGCTGCCTGCACTCAATCCCCTATAGCCGGCGGGCGGTGGGAGTGCTTATAGACATAGGGTCACATCTGTTCCTGAGCTCAAGGGTTATATTGAGCTCATCTGTAGCTCCCTGGGTCTTGTCTTGTGTCTGGATGGTGAGACCCTGGGAAGGAGATGCTTAGTTCCTGTATCCTTTCATGGTTGTATTTGGGAAGCCTTTTCTGAATAGCTTTGAAAATAAATTGCTGTAAGCAACAGGTAGTATTAGATAATAAAAACTGTTATTTCAAGTGCAATGCCAGGCTCTGAAAATGCCCTTTTTAATCCCCAAATGGCGGTTTTTTTGGTGAGACCCTGCTCCTCTCTTTCAGCAGGGCTGCGACCCCTTTGCCCAGACCCAGCGCAGCAAACTACAGCATCGCCGGGCGCGGATTAACCAGCAGATCAACAAGGAGATGAGGATGCGAGCGGGGGCAGAAAATCTCTTCAGGTGAGTCCTGGTCCCCAAAACATCCTTCTGGCCCAGGGATTTGGCTTTTGGGGAGAAATATGGTCTTGATGTCTAGCAGGCAGCTGATGTTGGCACTCCATGGCTACGGCTGGGGTCTGCTCAGTCTTCCCTTGATTTTGCAGCATTCATCCTAGAAATGCCTGTCCTCCATTCGGTGCAATGCTGATGCTGTGCAGTTTAATGAAAAATTATAGTTTTAATGTCCTGGAAGCCTGGTACAAAGCAGGGTGTGAGCAGATGGAATAATGGGAATAAATGTTTAATGGGGATTGAGCTCGAACTGCAGAGCTCCTGCTTGATAACCCCAACAAGTGGGTTAAATCCAGTTTTAGTCCCCATCCCAATGCTTCCATCAGAGCAGAATCTGAAAATTCAGGTATGTCTTTGCAGATGGGCACAGTCCGGTGGCTCTTCACCCTGTTGGAAAATGCATTTATGGGATGGTGCAAAAGCTGGCACCTTTGCATGGCTTTTGGATTGCAGCTGGTCCAGCAGAAGCGGAGCCAGTGCGTTACTTCCTTCCCCTGTAGAGCGTTCATGATGCAATTGCATGACTTTTTGCAGCTATTTTATCTTTTTTTAACATAAAGATGACCTTTTTTGTAACTTTTATGTGTATCAAGCTCCTGTAGGATATTGGAGCACATATACAGGGTGGGCAGGTCTGTTAATATAAGAAAATGTCATAAGGCTGCCCTAAAATAGCTTTTTTTTGGTATATTTTGCCAGTTCATTGATTATTTTTTGTTCTTCCTCCCAATAAAATAAGATTGACTTTTCACTTCTGAACTTGAATGATTTAACATCAGTGGTGTGTGCCTATTGGACCTGGAAGAAGGGAGTAATAGTTGCTCCACCGAACTATAGGAAGAAATATAGCGGTGGGGCTTCCCCAGGGGAGATGAGGCTACAGCCCCCATACCCCACTGCTTCAACCAGGCTGCTGTGCCTCACATAATTAAAAAAAGGCCATGAAATCCCAACATGTGCTGCTCCACGCGACTCCCCTTTATTATTATTAAAAAAAAAAAGTGTGTGTGGAAATATGCTGGCTCAGCAGAAATGTGTCTGGCCACGGTTTTGGTGCAAACAGCGGGAATTGGAGCCGCGTGCAGGGGAGTGAGCAAAAATGTGATGCAAAACATCTTAATTACTTGGCCAGGGAAATGCACTAATGGGGTGCTTTTTTTTTTTCTCTGGATCAGCAGTTTGAATGTCCTTTGGTAGCAGTCACTTTTCCTCCCTCCCACAAGTCCACTTTGCAGCTGAGTAATAATGTTGGTTTCTGGGCACTACGGTGCTCAAAGCTTATGAAACATGGGAAATCTGGGGGGGCGGAAGGGGAAAAAAAAATCACGCTAGTGCCTGAAATTAAAGGCTGAAAGGGGGTGTTATGTTGTAAGTCTAAAGGTTATTGCTTAAAAATTATAGATTTGAGACTTGCATAGAGAAACTTCCTTTGCATCTCTCTATGCCAGTGCTAAATGCAAATAGAAAAAAGCTGTGGATTGCCCAGCCTGGAGCAGACTTTGCAGCTGAACTTGCTGGTTTCTTTGCCTCTGCAAAAAAAAAAAAAAAAATCCCTGCAAGTCTGCTTTAAAAAAATAATCTTCTGAACTGTTCTGTTCAGCATATCGGTCTCCTTTCCTGGAGAGGTTGCCATGAATGGTGTGTTGGAAAAAACGCACGTGGTGTTTGCTCAGCAGTGTTAAGAGGGTTTGTTTGCTGGATAAATAAATGGGCAAAGGCAGTGGAAACCTTTTCCTTTCTTGTTCAAATACTGAGGCTGAAGGAAGCAATCAGGGAGATAAAGGTGTTGCCAATAAACCACTTTCTTAAAAAGAAATTAAAAAAAAATCAGAAGTCTTTTTTTTGGTGTTAGCTAAGCAAACAGCTGATAACTTTACTGAGGAGGTTGATGGAGCTATGTAAGCTCTGCATGGTCACACGGAGATCAGAGTTTGCCCCAGACAGGGAGCATGAAGTGCCTCAGTGCAGGTTTGCTCATGGAAATGATTGGGTGCTTCCCTAAATTACCTCTCTGAGAGGTATTGTGCTCTTAATTGTTGCATGTGGCACTTGCATAGTGAAAACTGAAGTGCCCCGAAGCGATGTTGGGCTTCAAAACCTGAACCTGGTGACCAATCCTGGAAAAACTTGCATGTGTGTGCAAAATCCTGCAGAGCAAAATGGGGCTTTGCAGGGCGATACATCCTATCTGCTGCGGAGCAGGGGTGAAAGCACTGATCAGAAATATATTGTGTGTATGCAAATGTTACCCCGGTGTCACTGGGTTACAAATCAGCTATTGGTAACACAAGAAATTAAAAAAAAAAACAAACAGATATTGTTGCCAGCTGGGAGCAAGAAGGGGAAACTCTCTTTAACTCATAGTGGAAGAAAATTGTAGCAACAGCAGTGATGCACCTATGTCCTGGAGGTCTTGTGATGCGTGGAGGACTAAAATAGTGACTAAGTACTGGTTTATATGGAAAGAGGGTGATTACTGTGCTGATACTGTATGGGGAATCGCAGAAATGTTGAAGGATGTTTAAATGGCAGCGGCCCTGAAGACCTTTGGATCTGCTGTGGTTTTGCTTTGTTTGTTTAGAATAAAAAAATGCTTTGGTCTTGGGAAATGCCAGCAAAGGGGAGTCAGGGGAGGAGACACTAAAGGATCAGCATCTTAAAAAGAAAAACAGCATAGCTCCTTCTACTGCCCTGAGCCAGGTCAGGGCAAGGTCCCTGAAGGATGCTATCCACGAAAAAACAAGTCAAAGGCAACATGCTCTGCAAAAGGTGGGGGAAAGCGATGCCCTGGCTGAGCAGAGCTCATGCATGTGTTGTTTTTCTTGGAGCCTGTCATGATTTAGCATGAGCAGCCAGAGCCCCTTTCAGCCGACAACTGCAGGCTGTCAGTTCTGGGTTATCTCTCCCCGCTTTCCTTCGGAGCAGATAAGAAGGTTATAATCAGCCTGGGAGTTTGTCTTGCTGGGAGCAGGCGGCTGAAATCAGTCCTTGGTGTTTACATCTCCTGACCTGCAAAAGTGGGGAAGGGAGAGCAGGGTCTGGCTCTACTAATGGGCGCACACAGCAAGCCTCTTCCCTTGCAGAAGGGTTGTTTGCGCTGAAAAATAAGTTTTCCCTCCTCACACCCAACTGTAAAGCACTTTTATTTGGTGTGGGAGAGTACCTTGAGTACTCATAGCCAAATCTGAAGCTACACTGGAGGCGGGAGCATGGATGGGCAAGGGGAATGTTGCTCTGGGGCAGAAATAGCAGGTTCCTCTGAGTAGGGTGCAACACTGTAATGAGTTTTGCCTGGCCTCTGCCCTCAGGGCACAGTGGTCTGGATACTCTGGCTTCCCTGGTCCCAAAAGGCTGAGAGAGTTGGGGTTGTTCAGCCTGGAGAAGAGAAGGCTCTGGGGAGACCTTATAGCAGCCTTTCAATACTTAAAGGGGGCTTATAAGAAAGACAGAGAGACTTTTTAGCAGGGCCTGTAGCAATAGGACAATGGGTAATGGTTTTAAAGTAAAAGAGGGTAGATTCAGACTAGATATAAGGAAGAAAATTTTTACACTGGGGGTGGTGAAACACTGGCCCAGGTTGCCCAGAGAGGTGGTCAATGCCCCATCCCTGGAAACATTCCAGATCAGGCTGTATGGGGCTCTGAGCAACCTGATCTAGTTGAAGATGTCCCTGCTCATGGCAGGGGATTGGACTGGATGACCTTTAAAGGTCGCTTCCAACCCAAACCATTCTGTGATCGCGTGCAGAGCAAGAGGCACAGTTCTGCAGGAAGGTTTGGATAGATGCACTTGGTATTGTACCACTGGGTAACTTAATCTCGCTTTATCAATGCAACCAAGTGTTGATAAATAAAGGCATTGATGAAATGGGGGAGGTTTTAACCACACAGTGTTGTCTTGCAGGGCCACCAGTAACCACAAGGTCAAAGAGACAGTCGCCCTGGAGCTGAGCTACGTGAACTCCAACCTGCAGCTGCTGAAGGAGGAGCTGGAGGAGCTGAACAGCAGCATGGATGTGTACCAGAATGACAGGTACACCGAGCAGCCAAGCCAGGCAGGCAGCTCCCTGTGACGTGGGAAGAGCAGCTTGCTCACTTGGGATTTTATTCTTATTATTATTGTTTCGCTTTCGCTTTTTCCGGGAGCAAGGCAGCCTCTTGCCTTGGACCTGTTGCTCTGTTTCCCTGTTCTGCACAGGATTTATTGCTCTGGCAAGGGACCATGAGGTGGTGGCTGGAGAACAGGGGAGGACACGGGCATGGGCCATATCTGCTGTGAACAGTTTTTCATCCTGGGAATGTCACTGTTTCATTTATAGAGCTGCAAGGAGAGCAAACTCAACAGCTTTTCGTAGCAGATATTTAGATGTTCGGGGATGGATGGTACATCCTCTGGACACTGATGTCCCAAAGCAGAAGGAATAGGTCAGAAACAACCATCTTTACTTGCATCCTCCCCCTTTCCTGAGCATCCCAGCAGAGCATGAGTTTTTTCCAGTGGGTGAAATAAGGTATTTAGCAGAAGAAATTGAAAGCGTGGCTGCTCAGGAGCCCGACGTCCTGTTCTGGCTGTTCCCAGTGCAGATTACTCACTGATTTCTTTTCCCATCGAGGGTATTAGGTTATTTTTCTCTCTTTCCGATGTTAGACCTTTGTTAATTGAAACATTCTGTTGCTTTGAAACGCTTAGCCAGCCACTTCAGGCTTGACTCACCAGAGCGGTAATCCTAGCACGCTCGCCAGCAGCAAACCAACGTGCTGGGGCGGCTTGGCAGCACCATTTCACTGGGTGAGAAAAGCAGAAATCCCCGAGGCAGAACAGACTGGGGATGCTGCAGCAATGTGGGAGCCACTGCCGCTCCTTCCCTTCCTGAGATGGATGGGTGGATGGTGTTTGATGTCACCAAGCTGAGTGGTGCGGTTGACACATCTGAGGGATGGGATGCCATCCAGAGGGACCTGGACAAGCTCGAGAAGTGGGCCTGTGTGAACTTCTTGAAGCTCAACAAGGCCAAGTGCTGGGTCCTTCATCTGCGTCGGGACAAGCCCTGATATCAGTACAGGCTGGAGATGTATTGGGGGATGAAGAGATTGAGAGCAGCCCTGCCGAGAAGGACTTGGGGGTACTAGTAGATGAAAAGCTGGACATGAGCCGGCAATGTGTGCTCACAGCCCAGAAAGCCAAGCATATCCTGGGCTGCATCCAGAGCAGTGTGGCCAGCAGGGAGGGGATTCTGCCCCTCTACTCCACTCTGGTGAGACCCCCCTGGAGCACTGCATCTAGCTCTGGGGTCCCCAGTACAAGACAGACATGGACCTGTTGAAGCGGGTCCAGAGGAGGGACATGGAAATGGTCCGAGGGCTGCAACACCTCTGCTATGGAGAAAGGCTGAGAGAGTTGGGATTGTTCATCCTGAAGAACAGAAGGATCTGGGGAGACCTTATAGCAGCCTTTCAATACTTAAAGGGGGCTTATAAGAAAGACAGAGAGACTTTTTAGCAGGGCCTGTAGCAATAGGACAATGGGTAATGGTTTTAAAGTAAAAGAGGGTAGATTCAGACTATAGATACAAGGAAGAAAATTTTTACACTGGGGGTGGTGAAACACTGGCCCAGGTTGCCCAGAGAGGTGGTCGATGTCCCATCCCTGGAAACATTCCAGATCAGATTGGACAGGGCTCTGAGCACCCTGATCTAGTTGAAGATGTCCCTGCTAATGGCAGGGGGTTGGACTAGATGACCTTTAAAGGTCCCTTCCAACCCAAACTATTCTATGATTCCACGATTCTATGTCCCTCCCCCCCATGCTTTTCCCAGTGCATGGTCCTCCTCAGGGGAGGATTGCTGTACTCCTGGGGACAGAGAGAGGTGCAAAGAGCATCAGTGTCTCCATCCTGCAGGTTGCTGCAATGATATTTAATGTAGGACCAGGACAATCAGCATGCAGGATTGTGTTAGGGTCGCGGGGTCTCCTATTGGGAGAAAACCAAGGGAGCCCATATCTCCACCACTCTTGGGTGTTTTCTGCACTCAGAGGGTCTGTTTGCAGTCTCTGAATGTAATCCTGGCTCCTGGGCCTTCTTTTTCTGTGCTAGAAGTAGGGATGCATGCAACATCTCCTGTGTTGCATGCATCCTCCCCAAGTTCTTCCCTATCAGGGATGCTTGGCTTTTCCAACCTGCTGCTTGTTTGCCCTGGTTTAAAAAGAAAACAGCGGCAGCAGCAACCCCAAAACCCTGCCCAGGCTGAACAAAAGCCCCTTTGTTTGCTCTAGGCATTGGATTCAAGCGGAAATCTTGTTAGGGAACGAGCAATAATGGCTTTTCTGCACTAATTATAGCTCTTGAAGCTGTTTATTCAGTATGAACAGATGAAAATATGGGTGCAACCTCCCTATCCCGCTCCCCAGGTTTTTGTAACTTTCTTTGCCTCTTTTCCTCCCTGGACTAATGAGTGATGTGCTAACAAGTTATCAGTGGTTTCTGGAGGTAACGAGATGAGGCTGTTGTGCAAACCTGGGTTGGCGAGGGCTTGATCCTGCCTGACCCGCCTCCCATCATGCTCTCTGCCAAACTTTCTTGTCTCTTTAAACCAGTCCCCTGGGAGGCCAAGTATCTGAGGATGCAGTAACATGGCTCGGTGCCAGGGCTGGGGACATCCCCGAGGGATAGATGAGTATCAGGGAAAGCATTTGTGGAGCCGATGTGAGCTGCAGGTACTACGGTGGGTTCCCGTTCCCCATCTCCGTATACAGGAGTTGGATAATGGGTTTAGCTTTGGGGCTCTTTGCAGGGCTGTAATTTTCTGCATGCTCCAGGCTCTGCTGCTTATACAGACCATTTCTTTACTTCTTGGCAGCAGAAAATCAAAATAGCTGCTAAATCCCCCAAAAGATAGTCCTTCCTGGCTGTCACCCTGCAGCGCTTCTTCCTCGGTGCTGCACAACTGCCCTGGTTTAATACTGAAACATGAATCACTCCCCAACTGGGTGTTCCCAGCGTCGTCGTCATCTTAAGCATTTTACAATATCGAATGGGCTCTGTGATAAGAGCTATTATTAGACAGCTGCTTTAAATAGAGGTAGAAAATTTCAATATCAGGTGCAGCACTGCAGCTTGAGCAAGTCCTTATCAGCGCTAAAGCCCAGATTAGCATGTAGGAGTGGGTGAATCTGTGACCTGTGCTCATATCACGCATTGTTCCCAAGGGCTGGTAATTAAAGCAGCTTTGTTACTGGAGCCTATTTTGTTGCTATTGTACTTGTTATGGACAGAAAAGCAGAAGCTGGAGGAATAAGGGTGATGGTTTCAGGTTTTTTTTCTGCGCACCTCCCCTCTCGCGCTGCCGTTCCCAACATCACATTGGGAAGAGCATCCTTCTGCTGTGCAGAGTCAGGTCCTCTTCTAGCTTTACCCTTTAATAGGAGCAGCAGAAGCTCAGGGCAAAGAGCTGCTTCATTTTAGTCCCTGACACCACAGGGTCTCTCCAAGGCTTTTAAACCAACCACCAAATAGGTTGTTGTCTTCTTCCAGTGAGTCCATCAGCGTGCCCATGATCCCTTTGGGCCTGAAGGAGACAAAGGAGCTGGATTTGCTGGTACCACTGAAGGTGAGCATCGGGGTTTTACATGTTTGATGAGATGCAAGATGATGGACTTGAGTTACCATGCACTTTGGGGGATGTTTCAGCACATGGGTACGGTTGGGCACTGTAAAGGAGGTGCTGCAGCAGCTGCAAAATATTTTCTGTTTTGGAACAGCTGCAGAAAAAAAATTATGGGTGGGAGCTGGACTTAAAACATGGGACAGTGGGAGATGAGGATCTGGAGATGCTGGAGAGCAAGAGCTGGGCAGGGGAGGAGGTGGTTTTCCCTGGTGTGGGTTTCCTTGTGGGGAGAGCTGGCAAGTTGCTTGTACAGAATCACCCAAAGTCACCCTTTATAGCATGAAAATCTGTTTTGAAGGGTGGCTCAGGATTTTCTCTTCTCTTGTTTCCCCATCCAGGATCTCATCAGTGAACACTATGGAGAGGAGGGCATCTTGTTTGAAAAAGAAATCAAAGAGTTCATGGAGCTACGGCAGGTCAGTGTCCCTTGAGTTGCAAAGTCCAGAATTGCCTGTTGGAGGTGCCACATTTTGCCCTGAGGGTCCCCTCATCCTCTCTCCAAACTGCACCCTTATCCTTGTGTCTTGGGGCGTGGGATTCCCATGCTAGAGCACCTCGGCTTCAGTTCATAGGTTACAAAATATTACAGACCATTCAGTAATTGTTTTCTTTCCACGTCCTTTAACTCCCTGCTATCCTAGAACTGAACAGCAATAAAAGTTACAATGCAATCCATTACTGGCTTATGAATATTAGTTCACCCCTGGCAAGGCTAAATGACTGCTCTCTCTCCAGCTAGTACTTGGAGAAGAGGAAATATAAAGCAAGCCAGTAAAGGTGAATTTTCTTCTGTCCTATGAAACAGATCTCATAAGTAACTTCAAGTTTTGCCTTGCTTTGAAGCTTTGATCTGGGAGAGCGGAAAGAGGCTTGCTCAAGCCCTTGTGAAGGGCCTGATCCTGCTCTTCAGGCTGTGGGAGAAGAGCTCTGCAAAGCCAGGAGCTGGGAAAAGCCCTGTGGTTAAAATTAGGCGTTAGGAGAGCTCTGACCCTCCTCCTTGTGTCAGGTCAAAAGCTCAAGGGCTTTTTTATTAAGAGCAAAAAATCCTATTTCTTCCCTAGCATTTATTTCATCAGACTTTGGATGAATTTCTCTTAAAAAAAGTAATAATCCCAGCTTGGTTTAGATGAACATTGCCTCCAGCACAGCTCCCAGGCTGCTGGCTCTGGATTTGGGTGCCTCAGCACTGCATTGGTGCCTCCCTGGCCTTTCCCGCAACTGAACCTCTGTTGGGGGGGGCTGCCTCCTGCTGCTGCACAGCCACTTGTCTGCTCTTGATCTGATCCTATTGATCTAATAACTAAGGTGGAGTTTATCTACCCCTAGGCTGGCCAGCATGTGCAGCTCCATAAATCCAACATTTCCTTCCTGTTTTCCCCCTCTCCTCTCACCCACGTGTCTCGTCTCCCATCCCCGCAGGCAATGCGCACCCCGAGCCGCAACGAAGCTGGTCTCGAGCTCTTGATGGAGTATTACAACCAGCTCTACTTCCTCGACAGCCGTTTCTTCCCTCCCACCAAAAGCCTGGGTGTCTTCTTCCACTGGTTGGTGCAGCTTTCCCCATCCCACCCGGGACATTACGAGTGGGGAGGCAGCTGGGGCCAAGCCTCCGCGAAGGGATCGCTGCCTTGGCAGCAAAGCCAGGGCTGGCGGACGCGGGGAGCTGGGTTTGTTCTCGCCCTGGGTGGGTTAATTAGGGGAGGCAGGTGAAAGCACATTCCCCACAAGGATGAGCCGTGATGGGAACGATGGCTGCGAGCCCACGCGGAGCACTGAAAACCCTCCAGGCTCCTCCTGTGTCCGTGGGTGAGGAGCCAGGGATGGGCAGCTGTTGACTCTTCCCTTCCCCAGGTACGACTCCCTGACGGGGGTCCCATCCCACCAGCGGGCACTGGCCTTTGAGAAGGGCAGCGTGCTTTTCAACATCGGAGCCCTGCACACCCAGATCGGAGCGCGGCAGGACCGTGCATCCCTGCCAGGGCTCAACCAGGCCATCGATGCCTTTCAGAAGGCGGCCGGTACGTGGGTTCCCCGCTTCCCCGGCTCCCCAGGGGCATGCAGGCAGCATTTCCCTGGGGTGGGAATAATCCACGTGAGTGCAAGAAGGGGAGGGAGCAGTCATACAAAGAGGGATGGGGACAGGGCATCTCCAAGGGACCACAAACCAAGTGTAAGCTGGCACCACGCTGCTTCTATGTGTGATGAAGAGGAGCTGGGATGACCCAACAGCCACCCAAAGGGCTTTCTCTTGCCGTGTGGCAGTAGGGATGTCCCAGCTGGGGAGAGGAGAGATGCTGATCTGGCTGTGAGCAGCTGGGGAAAAGAGGGACCCTGGGACTGTGGTCACCCAGGGCTTTGGAGAGGAAAGCTGTGGGCACGAGGATGGTTTAGATAGCAAGGGAGGAACCCCCAACCTTTTTACCCACTGGTTATGGTGAGGTGTTTGATGTGCAAGTGGGGTTGCTGGCTCTTCTCCTCCTGTGATGCTGGTGGGGAAACCTTGGTGGTCCCATAGTCTTACTCTCCTGCTTATAAGCCCGGTGGCTACCAGGAGCTTCTCCCTCATGCAGGTGCCTTTAACTACTTGAAGGAAAACTTCTCCAACGCTCCCAGCCTGGATATGAGCGCCGCCTCCTTGAACATGCTGGTGCGGCTGATGGTCGCCCAGGTCCAGGAGTGCGTCTTTGAGAAGATGACCTTGCTGCGTGCCCAGCACGACTTCCTCACCCGGCTGCAGCTTGCCCAGGAGGCGGCAAGGGTGAGCACCTCAAGGAGGAGAGGACTTGGTGGGGCTGTCACCACTGGAGAGGCTCCTTCTGTGGCCACCAGTACCCCCCAGGAGAGGACAGCCTGCTGTCACTGTCTCCTGATGGATGTCCTATATCTCAACCCATGGCTTAGCAGCTTGTCTCTTGATGCCCCACAGGTGGAAGATGTCTACTCACTGGTACACCAGACGATGACCCAGGCACACGTGAAGGATTACGTTCCCTTCTCTTGGACGACCATGGTCCACGTCAAGTCGGAGCATTTTAAAGCCCTCTCCCACTACTTCGCTGCCATTGCTCTCTGTGACTGCCCTGGTAAGTGTTATAGCTCAGAAGCAGCTGCCTGCTCAGCCAAGTGCTGGCTCCATGTGGTAGCCTGGTGTTTGGGAGAGAATGCAAAGAAAGGTGAAGGGACACATGCACGGTGTAGATGGATCCAAAACCTAAAGTTTCTGGGGTGCTCTGAGCTGTTGATCTTGCTTCTTGACTCAGTAATTCATGCACAGGGCAGATTTCCTTTCTATTTCTGGTTTGCAAAGTCCTTCCAAGAAGGTGAGCAAAAAGGTGCTGTAGCGATGTCACCTGCAGTTGCCTTTGGGACTGGGTGGATAAAGAGGGGGTCAACTGCCTGCTGACCACACGTGTGCTGGTGTCCTCAGCCAGGCATCCTCCAGAGGCACCCAGCTCCATGTGGTGGGCCAGCTGGGGCCTTCAAAAAATAAAAATAAAACCAAAAAAACCCCAGGATAACCCTGGACAAACTGGTCTGGGCTACTCAAATGTAATTGCCAGCCTTGTGGCCAGCTGCCCTGGGCATCCCAGGGTGGTGAGGTGCTGGCAGCAGGGTACGCGTGGCTGTGCTGGAGCTGGGCTTACGTGGCTCCGGGGAGCCAGCTGGAGCCTGGACGTGGGATGCAACCTATGATTTCCATCTGTGCCGTCACTGACGCTCAAGCAAAGCAATTTCGGGTCAGGCAGAGGATCTGGGGGCGGGCAGCCGATGCACGCTGTGACCTGTGGTGCTGACCCATCGCTTGGTGGGGTGGTTGAGGACAGGCTGGGGGATTTCTTGAGGGATGGCTGCCGAAAGCAGTGCTGTGTCGGTGACGGCTGCCAGACTGTCCCAGCATCCTCCCCCGCTCCGGAGCCTGCCCAAAATCTTGCTGCCGGGCTTGTGCTGTGTGGGCGTTGCAGAAGCAGGATTGAGCAAGGAGAGCTGCTGGGGCAGAGACGGGAGAGATTGGGGTACCATGGGGCTGGAGCGGCTTAAAGAAAAACCGCAGAGGACAGTGATGGGACCAGGTTTGCATGGGGTTACAAGGGACAGTGCAAACCTTTCCCCTAAAATTTCGAAGCTTTTTGCCTGGCCTAACAACCTTAGGTGCTGAGGGAAACACAAATCTGCAGGAGTTGCCTGATTTGGGTGTTTGGGAATATTTTTGCTCCACCCAGAGCATACTGTTGAGATCTCATGTGCCTGCTTGCTGCCTCTCCCTGACCCCCTTGTTCAGAATATCAAATCTTTCGCTCCCATAACCAGCCGGCAATAAATTCTTTATGCTGCAGTTTAATCCCCCAGGGATGCTGGCCTGGAGAGGGTTAGCATGGGGAGAGCCAGCTCTGGAGCTGCTGGTTCCCAGTCTGATGGATGCCTATGCTGGGGGTGCTCACCAGGCTTTGAGATCTCCTAATATTCAGACCAACAAGCCCACAAGGCTCCCTGGAGCCCTGTGAGTTCCTTCCTATCACACTCTGTGCCTAGTCAAGGAGGGTGCTATCCAACCCTGAGTTCCCAGTGAGCCAAAGGGGATTAGGAACAGCTTTGGCTGGAAATAAGCATGTAAAAATCATGTGTACAGAGCCCCGTGCGGTGCTTGGAGCACCTGCGCAAGCTCTATCCATCTCAGTTTCTCCATCGAAGGACCCTCTTGGTTGCACTGCAAGCTCTCTGCCCGTGCAGAGGTTGCAGGAAGGAGGGCTCAGGTCCCAAATTCCACTTCAGTTTGCCCAGCTCTTGTGCTTTAGTCGTTGTCTGACTTGGCTCCATGTCACTAACCTCCAGGTGGGGAAAGCCCAGGGCTCTTTATTTCCAATTCTGCTTCCAGACCAGAGCAAAGGAGGGAAGGAGACAAAAGAACCAGATACTTGTGCTGTGCACAGGACAAATCCTGCACTTGGCTTCAAAGCCTGGTGCAGCCTTAGTGTGATACCTCCTCCCTTTCCCCATCAGTGATGTCTTGGTCGTTGCAGGGTGTAGTTGGGTGGGAGAAAGCTGCTGCTGAAGTTATTGGGGCCACGTGAACATGGATGTGGCTTCCCGGTCCCCTCGACCCCACTGCCACGGGGGTCTGGGTGGCCGAGCAGTGCCCTGACTTCTCTCTAAGCCCATCCCCATCCATTTGTTTCACACAGCGGCATCCGATGCCGAACTGCCGGAGCAGGAGAAGGCTTTTATCCAGTTCCACGTCACCATGCCAGAGGGACCGTCGCTCCGCGTCCTGCTGCAGGACCCCGAGGAGAGGAGGAAGCTGGGTAAGCACATCGGTGGGAGCAAAGCCCCCCGTTCTTCCAACGAAACCCCGATGCACAGGCAGTGAACCCCATTGTAACCCTGCCTGTGTAGGCATGGTGTCCACAAAGGAATGTGATGAGCTGTTGGGGGATGTTTCCATGCAAAGACACCTTTTTTTTTTTTTTTTTTGCTTTCTTTGAAAAGAGCCTCTCCTGGGAAGGCAGGAAAATGTCACAGTTCTCTTTTAGGGTGTTGAGGACCAACTCATGCTGCTTGCACCAACCTGACCAGCCAAGTTTGACAGTAAAACCTCAAACATTGAGGTGTCCTGAGCTAGGTAACGTCACCCAATGCAGCATGGAAAAATCCGTAGGAACACAGAGATCCTGGAAGCTCCTTGGCTTGGGCTTGCCGCTGACTTGGCTTGATAACAAGAAGACACAGCAGATGCCAGGGGGGTGGCTTTTTTAGCTGCGTCAAAAGGCTTGGGAGACGAGAACTTCCTCCCATGTGGATTTTCAGCTTCAGGGGAAAAACAGAGCGTTGCTTATTCAGCTGAAGTCATGTTTTGGCAGCCCCTCCCCAACGAGGCTGCAACAAGACCAAGCTCAGCGCCCTGATTTTGGGGTGTTGTCTGCTGTTTGCCTCCCCCATGAGCTGCCTCCTGATGCCCTTTCCCCTCATTGCACACACGTGAAAGGAGACAGGTCCCAGTAGGAATAAGTTTGTCACGTCACCAGCCCCAGTAAGGTCCTCCTGGCTGCTCAGCTGGATTTTACTGCTGGGGATGGGGGGTGGAGGACATGCATGAGGACATTCCTTAAATGAACCCCAAAACCAGAGCGTTATGGTAACACCACCCCAGCACCCTCAGCTGCTGTCATCTGGTTTCACGATTTGCATCAATGCAGCTTCCAGCTCTCCCTGCTCTTCTTGTGGGGAATGGGCTCCATTCAACATCTGCTGGTGAAAAATGAATGGGTGGATACCAGCCTCAGCTCTGGTTTTGGTTTACAGGAAGGGAAGAAGTTTGTGGCATTAAAATAATCTCCCTGGAAGGATATTTTTTCCCCCTTCCCTTGTCTCCTAGTCTTATAACATTGTGTTTTATCAGACGTGGTATATTCCACCATCTTCGATAGAGTGGAGCCAAAAGCTTGCACAACTTCTATGCTTGACCTCTATTCCCAGTGATCTCTTGAAAATAGCAGGAGTTGATGATATTCAATAAAACGTAGTTGCTTTCTTGCCCATGGATGAGGCTGGCTGTGGGTGCTTTGATAAAATATGGTTGATTGCACTTGATACAATTATTTTGGAGAGTCTCTTCCTCTCTGGTTTCCATTCTGCCTCAGTATATATTTCCTCGATTGCGACTTCTCATAGGGGAAATCAGAGGTCTTCGGGCCATTGGCTGTGGCCCTTGTAAGTCTGGAGCAAACCCTGATCATCTCTCTGGGTTATGTTGCCACCGTGTGTCCTAAAACTGTAAATGCTACAGGCACACGTGTTTCTATGATACGTGTGTGTATATACGTGTGCGTATATATATATAGCTTTTTCCGTAGTTTAGCGTTGGATGCTGGTATCTTGGTTGCAGTCTCTTGCAAAGGAGATGTTTGCATTGATACCCATGGGTCATCGTGATTTCATCTCTTCTGGCCATTTTTCGGCCGCTTCGTTTTCACGAGGGTGGAAACACATTGAAGGCAAGTTGAGAGGAGCAAAGCAAGTCCAGACACCGAAGAGGATGGAAAGCAGGACCTGCAGGGCAATGAGGAGGCTTTGCTTAGCCTAGAGAAGAGGGAGATGTGTTGCATCTTCCCGAAGCTAAAAGGCTGTCACCAGGAGGACAGGGCTCGATCGTCCTCCATGTCCCCCCAGGGGACACAAGGCGATGGAGAGAAGTTAATTTGCAAAGGAGATTGAGGTTAAGCGTTAGGAGGGACTTCGGGGGCGGTGCGATGTGGTGGCAGCTCCTTCGCTGGCATTTTTCGGGAACATCTGCCAGCTCCGCTGCCGGCGCTGGGGGAGTGAAGTAGGTCACCCTTCAAGGTCCCTTCCCAGCCCTACCTTGGGGGCTCGAGCTGACGGCTGGGACCTACTCCATTTAGCGCACGTTGAACGCCTGGCAGGCTGCGAACGTGACTGGGCTGTCCCTGAGTCACGTCGGGTGACACAGCCGCGAAGGCTGCTGTCATCCGTGGGCAGCCGAGCGAGCAGAGAGGGAACGGCGGCGGGGCTGCTCAGCTCCGCTCAGGCTGTGATCTCTCTGCTCCCTTGCAGGCAAAGCTCACCTGAAGAAAGCCATCATGAAGCACGAAGAAGCCATGAGGATTCACGGCTTGTGCAAGATCCTGCGGAAGATGGATATCCTCCAGGAGGTCCTCTCCTTTGCCCACAAACGCTCGCTGAGCAAATACTCGGAAATCGACCACGAGGAGGACTTCTTTGAAACTGGAGATGCCCCGGACATTCACCGTAAGTGGATTTCTGGGGGTTCAGCTGGGGAGGGGATTTGTGGCAAGTTGCATGAGGCGGGCAAACTCCGTGGTGAGTTCGCGGCATGTCGCTGTGGACCAGAGCTCCCTGCGTGGTGGTGGAGCATCACAGGTGGGAGTGGGGGCTCTGGGTTGCATGTCTGGCAGCTGCATGAGCAGGTCCTGGCTCTTATGGGTCCTACCATCCCTCCTCGGGGAGCATGACATAGAGGCAGCAGCTGCTGCAACTACCTGACCCCAGTTTATGTGCTTTTCTCTCCCTACCACTAGCCAAAACTCACCAGAAACCAGAGATAAAATCCCCCAACTTCTCCCAAGTGAAGGTGACCGACCTCTTCCACAGGCTGGTACGTACAGCTACGGGGATGGAGGTTGCCCCGAGGGAGCAGACATCTCCTCCTCCTCCTCCCTTGCATGCTCTGCTTGCCTGGTTTCCTTCCTCCCCGCAGCCTCTTCTCCTTCTCCCGGTGCAGCCGCTTGCGCTCGCGGGCGGCTTTCCAAGGAGGATGAGCCGCTTCCTCGCAAGCAGGGACCCGTGCGGGAGGAGAAGCTGGGAGGGTGCGGATCTGTCTCTGCAAGACCTAAATGGGTCGCGAAGCTCCTCTGGCACATGGTGGAGCGGGCACAGGCTTTTTGGGTGGGCTTTACCCCAGAAGGACCGACAGGACCCTTTAGAGGAAGCTTTTTTGGGGCAGGATGGTGCCAGCTGGGAGGCACCAGGAAAATCCCACTGGATCTTTATCCCTACCCTCTTTAGGCTTTTACAGGGTCCTGGGGAGCAGGGCTGAGCTTCAGGGCTGCTGTGGGGCTCGGCTGTGCTGTCCCCATTCCCCAGGCACCTCAAGGGCTGCGTAACACCCCAGGGAAAGGTTGGGCATCTCTGCTTTTGTACAACCCCAGGGTAGGTGTGTATATCCTGCTCCTGTGGGAATAGAAACATAGGAAAAAGGAAAATAGGAAAGATATGGGGAGGATCTGACCCTGAGGGGGTGACCTGTCCCACCGCCTCGCACCCTGCTACTGAACCACCCCAGCTGGGCTGCATCCCCCAGAGCCAGGCAGCGGTGAAAAACTTCAACCCCCATTGTCCCTCTTTGGGTGAAATTTTTTTTTTTTTTTTTCTGAAGGGGAGTATTAAGGAGCCAGCTCTGCCCACCGGAGCTTTCTGTTTCATTTGCTCCAGGATTATAGTGTCTAAACTGATGCCAGATCGCTGACTGTGCCGAGATGTCCTCCTCCTGCCTTGCAGGACCGCGGCACTGCTGGGAGGATGTCCAGACCTAAGCTCTGGGCAGAGGGTTGGACCAGAGACCTCCCAAGGTCCTTCCCAACCTGCATGAGACTGCGCCTGCTCATAAAGCCAACATCTGACATGGGCTTTTAAGCACCTCTATCTTTATAGTGTATAAATCTGTATTTTTGGGCATGCAGGCAGGGTAAAACACCAGGCAGGCTCAAAATCACATCCTTAAAGAAATGGAAAAACAGGCTTTCTTGCTCTGCCTCCTCCCCATCAGTGTATGTTTTGCAAGCTTGCATGTCCCTAGGGAGTTGTTCTTGCACCAAAAGGTGCTTTCCATGTTTCTACCTTACCCCAGGGACCCCTTTCGGTTTTCTCGGCCAAAAACAAGTGGTACCCAGCGCGGAGAGTCCACCTGATGAGAGGAGAGAACGGTTTTGGGTTCACACTGCGAGGAGACTCCCCGGTCCTTATCGCTGGTGTCATCCCGGGGGGCTGCGCTGCCGTGAGTACCCCAGGCTCTTGCTGTCCCTGTGGGGATGCTGGAAGTGAGGTGTCAGGGGTTGCCTTGAGGGGCACCAGGTGGTTTTAGGTCTTAACACTTAGTTTGTAACTGCATTGGTGTGCTCAGGTGGAAACTCATCCCTTGCCGGATCTCAGCCTGGGGCTTGCATATGGATGTCATGAAGGAATTGAGATTTATTTTTTTTTCGGAGACAGCTAAGGAAAAAATACGGAGGTTAGCTCAGTTTTTAACTGCTGGCAGCCTCTCTTTGGCAAGCACCCAGCTCCCTTCTCCCCCCATTTTGGGATGTGACAGTGTATGGAACAAGATGGCAAGTCTGAAACGCAAGTTATCTCGGTGAAAACTCACTGTACGGGCTTTCTGATGTATCAGGGGTAACTTTGTTTTCCAGCAGAAGCTTGCTTGGAGCATCCTGGTGGGGTGCCTGAAGGTCTTCCCCCTCCCTCAGCACTGTTCAGCATCAACCCTGCCATCCAGAGCCCAGCATCGCTGTAACAACATGCTCCTTAGCAGCAAGATCACATTCCTTTTTGGGAGACTAAGATCTTCTCAAAGACGATATATGGTCCATATCTGGACCACCGTTGTGTTCCCTGGGCTTCATTGCACTCAGCTGGGATGGGATTGGACTCCGGACAGACACCGAAATGGGGGTGTCCCTGGGTGGACAAGTTTAGAAAAACTTCCATTGCAGCTCGCTTGGTGTGTGCTGGCTGAGTTGCTCCTAGCTCTGATGCTGTCCCCACGGCCCCGAGCTGGCACATGCTTTCCTTCAAGCATGTTGAGAGCCTCGTTGATGCCTTGATGGATGAAGGGCATGCAAAGAACCTTGCTGAGCCTGCTCTGTTTTCTTAAGGATCAAGGCTTGCAGGCAATATCTTTTTATATTTTTATTCTGGAGACCTGCAGCATATTTAACCTTTATCAAAGAGTCAGAGCTGGATGCGCTTTTTGCAAGGCTGCAAAAAGTCAGGGGCTGGGAGTTTAAAGCGTGCTGGATGTCAAGCGTGGCCATCTCCAGCAGCTGCAAATGAGACCCTTAGTCCGTAGAGCACCCCACTTTTGCATGCACACTGAAAGCAGATGTAAAATCTTTAGGATGATGAAGGCATTATCTGTCTTGTGCTGTAGGTGGAGGGTGGACCCCAACCCTCCCTGTGGCCCATATCTCTGCAAAATTTGGACCTACAGAGCAGGGTGGACACCGAGCAGACCTCGTGCAGTGGTATCCATGAGCAGAAACATGTGTATCTTCTGTCTTCCCCCGCAGGAAGCTGGGCTGAAGGAGGGAGACTACATCATCTCGGTGAACGGCAAGGACTGCAAGTGGTCCAAGCACGCCGAGGTGGTGCAGCTGCTGAAGAGCACTGGGGAGGAGGGAGTGGAGATCGATGTCATAACCCTGCAGGGCTCAGAGGGACCAAAAGCCGTAAGTCACATTCTGGGTCTTAGGTGGGAAACTGCAGAACACGTTCCCCAGTGTCTTTCTGCCAGGCTGGAGGTACGGGGCTGAAGCTGGGCATCACATCTGCAGCCCAGGTGCTGCCCTGGCTTCACACCCCTTTCTACTCCTCTTCCCAAACAGGCGGACAAGAAGGCAGCGGCGATGTCCTCGGGCAGCGGGATGCTGAAGAGCAACAAGGAGAACAGCCGAAAGAGCCTGATGAACAGCAAGAGTGCCAGCACGCTGCTCGTCTGGAGCAAGAAGAGCAAGCGGAGCAAGAAGAGCACCTATGGCATCCCCTTCACTGCGGTGGGAGACAATGAGGCTATGTACTGAAGCAGCCGCCAGGCTAGGTCATGTCCCGTGAGCTCTGGGGCAGGCTGCCTGTGAACCCTTGCAAGCACCAGTGGCCTGTCTGGGCTGTACTGGTGTCAGTGCTGCAAGGAACCCCCCGCCCCGGGGACGTGCCGCTGGTCGGATCCTCTCCGAAGAGGCGAGCGATGCACAGTACCGGACTCCTCCATCCCCAAACACCTACGTTAAATGATCCTCAGCTAAACAATATGGGGAAACATTGATTTATTCTTAATTTTTAGTTGGGTTTTTTTTTTTTCTCTCTTAAGGGGTCGGGGGGAGCTGTGCTTCAGTGTAAAGCAGGGACTGGTTTGTGTCTTCTGCTCAGTGCGAGGAGCAGCCATTCCAAGCCCCAGCTATTAAAGCAAAAGCTGTAACCTTCGTTAGCGTCTCCTAGGCTTTCTCTGCAAGGTAGAAGATGGCACCGCTGCCGCTGCTCGCCGAGAGCTGCTGGCAGAGCCAAATTGTTTAGCAGCTCTAGCTGGAGGTCATCTTCGATTCCCCTTTTTCAGGAGAGGGGATAGCGTGGGCATTGATGACTCGTGGTGACTCTGTCAGGGGGTCCAACGGAGACCTGCCCAGGCAGCACTGGGCTGTGCATTTCTGCCGCGGTACCAGTTAGGGATGTCCCAGTGAAATGAGTTGAAGTTAGTATGGGTTTGACTATTTTTTTAGTGCTTTTGGGGTTTTTTTTAATGGACACCCAGGTTGGCCCAGGAAATACAGCCCAGCTGCACAGCCTGCTTCTTTGGAAGAAAAGGGAAAGACTTGACGTGCATTTGTTGTCTCGCTTTTTTTAATCAGTAGAGGTGGATTGCCCTAAATACGTGAGTAGATTAATAGCTAAGAGTCTTGTATTTTTCTTGGTATGAGATTAAAATTCCAGGAAGATAGCTCCTCCAGATTATTAAACTACTAAATTTGTGCTAGTATTGGATCTTGCACACGTTGCTAATACCCTAACACTGTGCTGTCAGCATTCGTACCGGAGCTGGGCTGATGGATACATGCATCTTGGTAATTGTACTGGAAATGCTGGGAGACTCCGAATACGCGCTTAGATATATTAGCAAAATTTTCTCTATCCCATTTCTGCCTTGTGCATTATTTTTCTGAAGGCTAAAGAGCTGTCTGGTCTTCAGTGCTTGGATGATCTTGGTAGGTATAAAATACCCTTCAGAGATGCAATTGTATTTTTGTACTTTTTAAGTCGTGACAAATTTGTAGCAGTAGTTTAAAGAAGTGAATGTGCACTGGCAGTGGGATATCATCGTGAGAGCATCCCCCAGGGTTGTACCATGGCTTCTTTCTTCTAGGTGGCTGAATGCCCACGTGCCAAGCTTTCGGCCCCGGTTTTATCTAAGGAGAACTAAAGGAGGGCTTCTGGCTCTGTGTTATTGACCGAGAGGCCTCTCCATAGACCGAGACATCATCAAACTGGATTACAGATCCGGCTGCCACCATGAGGCCATCTGGTGCAGTCAGATTTTCTACATAATCTTGCCAGCTGTTTGGCGCGGGAGTGGTAAGGAAGGGGGTAGGTTCACAGAAAAGGCCACCTTGCCATTAAAGCATCCCGGCAGCATCTTCCCCCGATCCTAAACGTGTTGCCGACACGGACGTCTCCGAGCTGGAGATGTATTTATTTAGAAGAAGCGTGCACAAGCGGCGAGCCTGTGCATCGCGTTGCCACCCGCATCACCCAACTCCTCCATTGGCATTGGTGGAGGGGTTGCGTTTTGTGCGAGTTGGATAATTTCCCTAATACCGGTGGTTTTGGTTTTGGTTGGTTTTTAATTTGTACGTGAACTCTCACCTTTTATGGATTAAAAAGCACTGATTCAAAGACACTTCGTAACGTGCATCTCTGCTGCGAATTACAGATGGACTGGGTGCACCAGCCATGGGGGTGGGGGGGAACAAGCCCTGGTTGGGCTTCCAAATGGGTCAGTTTTGGGTCATTTTTACATAATTCTGGAGCTGTTGAGGTTGGGAGAGATCGTTTGGTTCTAGTACATCCTAATCCAAGACAAACCAAACTCCTAAGTATCCAGATCGGTCCAACAGCACTTGGTGAGCCATAGTCTCCATCTCCAGCACCGTGTAATGGGAGCTGGTGGCTTTGTCACATGAGTTATTTCATGGAAGTAATGCAAGAGATGGGGAGTGGGACTCAGGTTGGATCTCTTGGGGGCTTTTCTTCTGGAAAAAAAAGGAGAACGTTCGAGGCAGTAATTTGCTTCACACCACATGTTTTATTCTGCTGTTTCTGTGTTTCCAAGGGGGTTTCCCACAAGGGTTTCCAAACCCCTTGTTTTTGGAAGACCACATCAATGGGAACAAAGGCATTGCCTGTGCTGGACGATCTCATTGGTAGGTGGTAAACAGCAAAGCCTTGACATAGGACCCCCCGCCCCGCCTCTATTTTCCCTTGGGGGCCTGTGTTTCCCTCTACCCCATCTCCCTGCTATCCTGGGAGGATGACCAAGCCCATGGCTGTGGGGCTGGACCATGGGTCCTGGCAGCCAGACAAGTCCCTCACTTGGGGGGGGGGGTATGCACCCCAGTGCACCTCACAGGAGGTTAAAAGGACAGAGTAACTCCTCTTCAGAGACACAGAGGTGGGTTTAAACCCCCATAGATGGGAATGAACCAGGGTCAGTGCTTTCAACATTGGGTTAATATATAAAAGCGTAGTGGGGAGCTGCTGCTTCTCCCGTCTACCAAGCCAGGGTTAAAATGGCGTCTAACTTTTTTTGACATATTTTTGTAATTTAAGGTGTTTCCCCTTTCATCAGACCTCCTGTACCCAGCATCAACCTCAGAGCCCTGCCAAGTCTTTTAAGCCACCCACACTAAGTTGTTCTGCTGCAGTAGATCCCTTTCCCACCTACGTTCAGTGGATGTGGGAAACTCATGACTCCATAGCCGGGATCGCCACCCCCTCTGATGACATATTGTCAGAAGAGATGTGTGCTCCATCAGCGAGAGTCTGGTGTTCCCTCCCTCTTTGCTGAGAGGCTATGGAGCTGGATCTCTACGTGCTTGTCTTCTCCATCTGGACCAGGAGGCGAAGGGGTCCTGCAGGATCCCGGTGGTGGTGGGCCAACGTGGGTAGAAAGCACAAGAACCATTGCAAAAATAGCTTTGCAGTAACCGAGAGACTTGAAGTGTCTCCAAGCTCTGTTCCTGAAGAGACGAGCTGCAGGTGGGCTCAGGAGCTGAGGCCACGTGCAATGCTCCTCGGTCTGGGCACCCTGGGTTGGGACCAGTTAATGCAGCTCTTGTGGGCATCTTATGACCAGAGAGGGGATGCAAAGAGGGTTTGGGTTTTTATTTTTTTATCCCTTGTCGATTTCTAGGGCCCTTGAGACAGAAAATCCTAGAAACCACCCTAGAAACCCCATTAGGGATTGCCCAGCAAACCCACAGGGGTTCAGCCATGTTTCCTGCCTTTGAGGTTGAATTTTCCTCCTCTCAGAGCTTCACGCTCAATAACAAAAATCTCCCAGCCCGTATATCAGCCCTTCCAGCATGGTGGGAAGGTGTTTTGATTTTCCCCTCCATTAAGTACACAACGGCTCTCTTAATAGAAGAGGAGAAGGTACCTACGGTGTTAGGAGCTGCGGCCGTGTGCCTGCCTCCTCGCTTCACGGCTTGTTGGCATCGTAACCCATCAGGGCTTTTCTGGAGCTGTCACTGGCTACAAATGAATGTTCCTGCTTGTCCCTGGGAACAACAGAAGGAAATCAGCTACTGGGTTGATGGCCCCCAGCCCAGGCGTGGTTTGGTACTGCGACACTGCACCTGTGCAAGGTTCTCTCACTGCTCGCTACACTGAATTTGCAATTTGTTAGCGGGATCAGACCCTTCAGCAGCACCCGGTGCTGCTTTCAAACAGTCCTGGGCCAGGAGCAGATCAGCAGGGTTGGTTTGGGCAAAGAATGGGGCAGAGCAGGCATTCTCCTGCTCCCAAAAAGAAGGATGCTGTACCTGCTTGGTCCCTTGTCCGGTGCTCGCTCCATCCCATGGAAGGTGTCATCCTCAGCCCCGCATCCCACCTTAGCCTTCCTGAGCACCCCTGTGCTGGGTGCGGAGCAGGGTGCTTACAGCCACCCTCCTTTCCAGCCTGAGCCCACTGGAGGGCAGCAGCACCCTGTCCAATACACCCCTTCCTCGTAGCACTGGCACCCTAAATCTGCCCAGTGAAGCGCTGGCACCCTTCGACTCGTGTTGCCACCCAAGGGTGAGTTGAGGTGTCCCTGGGGTGCTTTGGAGACCAGTGCATTGCAAAGCATGGCATAAAAAGTAGTTTTAAACCAAGTATCCTGCAAAGTCCTAAGCGTGCAAGAAATAAAGCCAAGCATTGCAGCGCAGCATCCTCTGGGGTGGAGCACCCCAAGCTCATAGCAAGCTCCATCCAACCTATAAAGGAAGGGGTAAAATTTTGCTGGGAGCATTGGAATCATCCATCCTGGCCCTCAGCACCCCCTTTGGGACTGCAGTGGGGGGCTTGCTTCCCTAGGCTGAGCCTAAAAAAAGCTTTGCCAAGGTGCTCTCTGAGATTTGCAAGGTCCCCTCTTGGCCCTGGCTCCCCAGCAGCTTGGAGGTGCTAAAGCTTTCCTGCGTGGCCTTGCGTGGCAGCAAACAACACTGGGAGGCTCAGCAGACCTGAGGCCACAAGAGAGGGGCTGTGCCGGGGGGGGTGTGAAGCCACCAGGGCAGCAGAACCAGGTGGGTCAAGGCTGGGCTTCAGGTCAAGGCACTGGGGGCCGCAGGGGAGAGACCAGTAGATTCAGGAGCTGGTGGAGATGCAAGCTGGAAGCGTTGCACTAGAGGGCAGAGTTGGTACATGCTTAATCCTGCTCCCCACAGTCCAGCCAGCACAGGGTGGGATGGTGCTGGAGTCCCAAATTGTCACATACCCCCATGCATATGACTGTCCGAACCCATCTACGTGCTAACACCCAAGTCAGCTCTTGCTCTAGCAATTGCCTCGATGCTGCTTGACAGCAAGTCTTCTTGCGTCTTCCCAACGGCCAAAGTGCTCCTAGGAGAGGACAGAAGGCAAGCTGCCACGAGCAGGGACCTGCCAGGTCCGTTCCTCAGGGCCCATCATCCTCAGTTGCTTCCTACCAAGGGCAAAAGTGGTGGCTGGTGATACTCTGTGCGGTCCCTGGGGAATGTTCAATCACTTTCCCATACGCAGGAGCAAGGGTCTCCTGTGTAGGAGCAGGTCAGACCTGGCCCAGGATTGACCTGGTCTGGCAGCAGGGCAGGGATGGAGAGGGAACCGCCTCTGACCCCTTGTGCCCTATTTTCTGTGGGACATGAGTGTTTCTGAAGGGTCTGAGCTCTGTAGTCCAAAAGAGGATGGGGGAGGATGCTGGTCCTCTTCTGGATTCATCCCTAGAACTTGGCCTGAAGCTTTATGGGTCACCCTTTCTAAGCTAGTAGCTTTTCCACAGCCCCCCTCCCCCTCCTTTCCTTATTTTAATCTGAAAAATTTTTACCCTAGGCAGAGTACAAAGCTGCCCCACTTTGGGATTTGCATCCCCATATGAGGAGCTGCCTCTGCCCATCTCTTTGCAATAGCAGCAAGAGATGGACAAGTTTCCACCGCGGCACAAACTCCACTGGCATAGGATGCTGAGGCCGGACCAGAGACGTGGGGCTTTCATGGGCTGCGGGATGCACTGGGAGAACAGTCTGGGTCTACATCAAGCGACGAGGGCAAGAGGGCCACGCTGTGGGGCAAGGAGATCATGCTGTGGTGAAGGAACGTCATGTTACGGAGCAAGGTAGACATGCTACAGGGCAAGAGGGTCATGCTATGGAGCAAGATAGACATGCTACAGGGCAAGAGGGTCATGCTATGGGGCAATGGGGGTCATGCTGTAGGGAAAGGGGGCTTTCAGGGTCCTGGTACTCAGCAGGGATCCCTCATGGCTTGGGGCAAGCCTAGCTGATGTGACCTTGGTCTGCATGGCTGGATGCAGCAGCCAGACCAGGCAGGGATGTGCCGTTGCATTGAGCCAAACCAGTAGCCTGCGTGACCCGCTGGGAGCTGGGGGTCCTGCTCAATTCCTGGGGACCAGGGGCAAAGAAACCCTGCAGTGTATGGAGGGGCCCTTTGCTGCAGCACCCGGGGGCAATAAATGCAAAGCAGTGCTGTGGGGTGCATCTCCCTGCTCTGCCTCTTCCCCCTTTCTCTCCCGCCATGTCCCTAGACTCTCCCGACAAAGTCATCCTATTTTTTTTTCCCATCTCGGGAGCAGTCCTCCTCTTTTTCCCTGCACTCACGAAGGGCCTCCTTCACCAGGGCCCAGTCTTTAATGGGAAGGACAGAACTGAGCCGTTCGGAAATGGCTCCTGAATCTTTAATAAAGCAAACATTGCCTGGGCCATAAACATATGATGACAGCAACAGAGGCTCTCAAGCTTATTGCCTGGCCGCTAGTTCTTTACTTAACTCTGCCATAATGGCTTTAATAGCCCGGGAGGGAGCTGAGGTGAAAGTCCTATTAAAAAATGTATTTCCGAATTTAATTGAGGCTCCATCTGTGGGGAAAGACAGAGGAGAGGTCGCTCCACAAGAGAGCTATGAAAAAAAAAAAAAAGAGCTCTCTCCACCTCCTCCTGCTCCTGCCCTGCCTAGGTAGTGCCCAGCAGCAAATCGCACCCCAGTTGGTGGCCCTGGGGACATGGGACCTTCAGAGTGTTCCATCCCTGGGGGAGATCTGGGACTGGTCCTTACATGAAAGGGGGAACCCCCATTTGTGATGCATCTCCTCTGGCTTTGCAAGGCTGTCCCCTTTACGATCAAGCCAGGAAAAGTCGCTATGGTCCACCAAGTCCATCAGCATGTGCAGCACTGCCATCCATACCGGGCAGCATCGTCTGCCCGCGCTCTGCGGTGGCCTTGCCACAGGTATGGTCTGGACGATTGATCTGACTGTCTCCCCACTCGTCCAACCTGCATGTGGCCCTCCGGTGACCCATCAGTCTGTCCAGCTATTCCCATAGGTTCCTAGACACCTGGTCCTATACACATCCACACCCACATCAGCATCATCAATCCATTTGCTTCAGCCCCATCGATATCCATTCATCCATCCATCCATCTGTCCCTCTATTCATTCACCTCTATCAGTCTATCCACCCACCTATCCACCTACCTTTTTATCCATCTATCTGTCCTTCCATCTACCTATCCATCAGCCAGCCTATCCATCTATCTCTCCATCCATCTATCTACCAGTCCATCTATCCACCTATCTACCCATCCATCTATCCATCTACCTACCTATCAGTCTATCTATCCATATATCTATCCACCTCTATCCTTCCATTGATCCATCTGTCCACCCATCTATTTCTCCATCTATCCTGTCACCCAGCACTGAACTTTTCTCCATCCAGGGAAGCTTTGTACATTGAGACCTTTGCAGCCCTTTAAAGAAGGGATGAGCCCAACACTCCAGACTGGGAGACATCCCCGTGTCCTGGATCACCATTATTTGGGGCTAGACACCCTGAGTTAGGATTATTTCTCCCCAGAAAAGTGTCTGTTGGAAGATGGATGAATAAGGGGACAAAGAGACAAGAAGGTAGATGGATGGCAGATAGGAAAAGGAGGAACAAAAGAGGAAACAGTTGGGATCAGACTGGGAGACGATGCCAGTGTGCGGGCTTGCCAACAGCCACTAATTAGTGATGAAGAAGAGGGGTCGGGAGAGGAGGAATTCACTCCTTCCTCCACCCCCTTCCTGCATCCCCTCCTGGCGAGCATCACCCTGAGTCAGCAGATCTGCCGAGGTCACGCCACTCGCTCTATTAATTGGATTAATAAAGATGTACGTCATTGAGGTAATTACCTGCTAATTGGGGATGACAAGGTTGTCAGGGTTTGTCCCTTGAAGGGACAATTTCCCGTCCCTGGCCCTCCCCTTTCCCAACACGCCCCGAGTCAATCGCATTAATTAAAAATCAGAGAGTCCGTAACCTTGCGCTGCAAATCCCTGGGGAAATTGCTGCCTCCAGAGCCGTGTGGCAGGGCAGGGTGGTGGCATCTGCCACCTCCGGCCACCAGCTTAGCTGGGGAGCATGGTCCAGGCTTCCAGCAGGACCCAGGGAGCAAGCTGGCGGGGTCTCAATGGTCCCTTCTGCCTCTCCCGCATCCCTCATTAACCCCTTGACGATGCTGCAAGGTGCCAAGAGGAGACACACAGATGCTGCAAACGGGGGCCAACGAATACGTTGAAGTGCAGCACCTCTCATGCCATAACATCCAAGAACATAAGGTCCTCAACTTTTTTGAAAGAAATCCAAACCGCACCATTACCCTCCATAACATGCAGGTAACTCTTTCAGGCGAGGAAACGCTCATTGGAGATGTTTTGTTAAAAAAAGTTTCCCCGAGGAAAGATCTCAGCCTGATGATATCTCGGTGATGAAACATTTCCATTCTGCCAAAACTTTCCCTGCCCTTTCCCTGGAGCGAGTCCCTACTGTCAGCCGCCGGCTGTGAATCGTCTCTGCCTCTTCCTCAACTCCTGCCTTAGTGGCGATGTCCAACGTACGTCCAAGCCCATTCCCCAGCACGGCCAGGACAGCCCGGTGCTGAGCCCTGCACAGCTGGATGCTGAATCCTGCAAGCTGCATGCTGTGCCCTGATGCTCTGCACAGCTGGATGCTGCACAGCTGGATGCTGAGCTGTGCTAGGCTGGGGACGTATCCCACACAGGAATGAGGAGCCTTGCACAGCAGGATATGACTCTGGCACAGCTGGATGCGAGCTCTGCACATCTGGATGTTGTGAGGCCTGAGTCTGAGCTGTGCGTGGGCTGATGCTGTGTTCTTACACAGGCTTGAGGAGCCTGGCACAGCTGGCTAGTGAATCCGGCACAGCTGGATGCTGCTTGGCCTGTGCACATCTGGATGCTGTGCTGTGCACATCTGGATGCTGCTTGGCCTGGTGCTGAGCTCTGCATGGGCTGATGCTCAGTCCCACACAGGCATGAGGAGCCTGGCACAGCTGGCTAGTGAATCCGGCACATCTGGATGCTGCGCTGTGCACATCTGAATGCTGCACAGCCTGGGAGGGAGTCAGGTGCAACGAGTTTGCGCGGTCTCAACACGGCTGCAGCCTTGAAGTGCTGAGATTTGGGGATGGGATAACGAACCCCGGTTTAATGGCGAGGCCGGGGGGGCTGTTCCCGCAGCGGGAGCACAGCAATAAAAAAGGCCGAGGGTCTTTGCGGGCAATGAGTCCTGCCAAAACAAACATGATCGCCGCAGTTTTTGTTTTTACCGGTAACAAGGCAACAAAATTAGCACCAGAGGGAAAGTGATAGCTGCACTAAGGCTATAGTGGGGTGTGAGCAAAACCAGTGAGTCACTGCCTGGCAAAGCTCAAAAATTAATAGCAGGTGGTGGGACTGGGAGGGTTGGGGGGTTCAGTGCCTGACCCCACAGTGGGAACAGCCGGTTGGGCTGGGAGGGTGTCTCTGAGCTCTGTCAAAAACAGGGAGGAGGGTTACGTGGCTTGCAAGGACGCAGGACTGGGGGGACTTTGCTCAGACCCAGCCCTGCATGAAAATTTGGCTTTTCCTGTGTCTAGTTGGCTTGCCCCTCCAGACAGGGCCCCCAAATCTCCTGTGCTGTTGCTTCCTTGGAGCAGTCTGCTCTACAGAGAGGGGAAACTGAGGCACGGGGGGGTCAGCTGGCGGGGTTTGGTCTGCTGCTGCCCCTTATCTTCTCTAATTGCCAGGCTGTGAGGTGGGAGGTGGCCTTTCCTCAGCTGCTTATGCGATATAGCCAAATCATTTAATCCTTGCTGAGCTGAAATCAGCCTCCTTACCCAGGCCTCGTATTGTGGAGAACACAGATATATTAAAGTACATATTAAATCGCTTGAATGGCCATTAAAAATTGCCATACATGTCTAATGCTACTAAGCTAATGTTTCTACAGAGACTTGAACTTCTTAATTACCCAATTTGGGCCGTGTTTACTTTCTACTGACTTATTTTTTTGGTCTTTTATTTAAATCAGACTGAAGCCAACATGATTATTTCTGTGATCTAAGAGAAAACTGTAGCTGGAGGTGGCATCTTCACTGTGGCCTTTTGCCTTCCATATTCACAGTGAAAGGCTGCAGGTGTTGTGCCGTGCTGATGTTATCTATATCTCCACCAAAACTCAACAGAAAGGGATGGGAAAGGAGGCTGGGAAAGTAGGAAAGTCAACAAGCTGAATTTCTATCCTGCTGCCAGGCCAGGTATAACAGATGATGCATCGGAGGATTTGAAAGAAGGTTTTTTGATCCCCCCCACCAAGGATCTGGCCGTTCAAAGGGGACTGGGCTCTCCTTTCCGTGTTTCCCTCCGCAGAAAAAAGGCAAATGATGAAAACATGATTAGAGCGAATAGATTAGCACAGGCTCAGGAAGCCTTCGAGCAAAGGCTCATCCCCAAAGGATGCACCAGCGTGCCCTGGCAAAAAGGCAAACAGTGAAGAACCAGCAGCGTTGTTTTCCCCAAATCCCTCTGGGGACAGCTGCAGAGGATGAGGAGGCCCGAGGGATGTCACAGGGCCCGTAATGGCCCCGGTCTCTGCTTTTTCAGCCAAAAGCTGCATTTTGAGAGCTCTGGTGTAAGTAGGGCAGGAGACGACGAGCAGAGGCCAGTGGATGCAGGAGAGTGATTACCCGAGCGATAAATCAGCAGCACAGGGCTGATGATATAATAATGGCAATATGATGTCATCTCAATCCTGCCCATTGATTTTTTTTTCTTTCTTTCTTTTTTTTTTTTTTTTTCCTCTCAGTGAACTGGCTTTTCCCATCCATTACCCTGCCCAAGCCCACGCCAATGCTGCTGCTGCGGCTCTTTATATCCAGAACTATTGATTGAGCCCCACCACCACGCTACGGTGGCAAAGAGCAATGCTTGAGTTCGTGCAGCACCCTGGGGGTCCCCTCACCAGGGACACCCTTGCTGGGGCACCAGGGTGCTCCTTGTGAGCCATCAGAGCCGCCCAGTTGGTCTCTTAAACCTCATCCTCAAGGAACAGGAGACTCTTTGCTCGCAGCTGGGCTGGGACTTTGTGCAATTCTTGGTCGATGAGCTGCCATCTTCCCTTTGTCCTGTCCTTGCTTTTCCTTGCCTTCTGCTGCTGCAGGTGAGAAAGAAACAGCTCCCAGCCCTGGCAGGCAGCATCTGAATGCACGTCTAGGGTGAGAGGAGATGGGAAAAGGTTTCAGCTTGGCTGAAACCAATGGAAGTGAGTCAGCGCATCGCTTTGGTGGAGGCATTTATAATATCCTTAAGCCCTGGCTGGGGGTTTGGGCATCCATGATTTAGAAGGATCTGACTTATTTTATGTTTCTCCTGGCTGTGGTTGCAGGTTTCAATCCTGCTGTCAACCCTCCCCGTCCCTTTGAGTGAACGGCCCCATCCAAATCCAGGGCAACGTCCACACTGCACTGACATCCATAGCTGCTGTCATGAGGACAACCCAGGACCAGGCTTGGCTGGAGCCCCACCACCTTCCCCATCACCTTGCAGCATCCTCCCAGGGATGTTTTGTCCCTGTCCCAGCATCCAGGCTTCAGCAGGAAAAGTACCAGGCAAGCCGATTCCTCCAGAGCAGACGGGTTTCCATCGGAAATGCAAGGACAAGCATTAATCCTCAGGCTCCGCGAAGTCCGGCTCTGCCAAGCACGAGCATGAGCTCAAGGCAGAGAGCAGCTCCCCAGCATCATCCCCGACCCACCGCCTCCCCCTGGCCCCACCGTCCCTCTCCACCACCCCACAGTCTGTCTTCCCACCCCTCTGCCAGCTTCAGGGCTGCCCCCCCTAACTTGGATCAGGCTCTCCAAGGGGACAAGACCCATCACACAACGGGGGTGATACCCGGTAGAGTTTCAAATTAAAAATCTGGAATTAAAAATACAGATGTGAAGATGCTTTCTGGCTGGTTTGCAAGCACTGAAACCACATATCAAGCCCTGGGAAGCTCATGGGGGTGAACGCCACCAGGATGTCCCTGCACTCCTGGCCCCCAGTTCCTCCTGTCCCCATCCCCATCCCCAAGCTTTCTGAGCCTGGAGGAAAGGCTGTGGCTACCAAGCTCACCTGGGGAACTGAAAAGTGGAGAGCAAGGAGCAGCTGATGGATCGGCCGAGCTGCTGCCAGCAATTTCATGCAGGGTAAATCCATTTATCACCCCGGCATGAGGAGGGGAGCCACCGGCAGCACGAGCCGCCAGCAGATGAGCACATCTGTCACTGGCAGGCGGGGGGGAAATCCAGGGCCTCCCCTGTGCTAGAAAACCCTGGGCAATATCCTGATTCCCAGGGAGAGACAACTGTTTGGGGGATGGAGCTGCGGCGAGGGCTCGTAGCTTGTGATGAGCCTTCATCCTCCTCCCTACCTCGGGACAGGACTGAGGCTGACGGTGGCGATGGAGATGGGATTTCACACGAGCCAGGATCAGTGCAAGCAAGAAAAGTGCAAATCAGCGGGCAGGGATGTCACACTGGGATCCACCGGTGGCTCAAGGGCTCCTGGGTTGCTCACGGGCTTCGGGGCTGGTGTACCCAAGGGAGCACCAAGGGCTGAGCAAGGTCTTTTGAGACTTGTCTCTCCCTCATGGGTCACCGGCATATCGCTGGTGGCAAGGTGCTGCACAGGACTCTCCACCCTGTAGCATCTTCTCATCCTGGCAGGGGTTTCTCAGCCCCTTTTCTCCCTGGAGCCCACCCAGACCTCGCTGAAAAAAAGATAGCGGCAACACACGGCGCTCTGGGATTCATCCCCTTGTCCCTTCCTATGTTGTCCTCTGCTTTTCCCTCGCTGTCGTGGGCTCCGATTTCCGTACCTCCCTGGATAGCCTCCAAGGGACAGGTTCGGAGCCAGACGGGCACAGGACGAGCACGTTGGAACCCCCATCCAGGCGGCATCTGAGCAAATTCCCCTCCAATCTCCGTGCGTGTGTGCTAAGCGCATGCTTGCGACACGCCGTGAACGGAGCTTTCTTGCAGGCGTGCGTGTGGGGCTGCCACCCGTCTCCGAGCGCGCAAATGCGCTTTTCTATTTGTGCCATTTCTATTTGTGCCATTTCTATTTGTGTGCACGTGGGAAGATGCTGCGCGTGCAAATCCGTATACAGATGCTCTTGTGCAACCTGCGTGTCCTTCGTGGGGTATTTTCGGGGGTGCGCAGGTGCCCCACGGGCCCGTGGGGGTGCAGGGTGTTACGGCACGTGCTCCTTTAAGAGGAACCTGTGTTTCGCAGAGTTAGCACTTTGTAGCGTGTAATGTTAAGGCTGCAGTGGGAATTGCTCTCTGATATTGAACAGGTAAATAAAGCACAGCTTGGAAAAAGCCTCTAGAAATGGGCTGCGTGCGAGGCAGCCTTCCCTGGGGTGTCCTTAACCCGCAGCCCTCCTCTCCACCCCGAGACCATGGTGGGGGGCTGCCAGCCCCACGGCAGCCCTCAATCCTCTTAACCCTTTCCTCATCCCTCTGCGTCCTGATAACGTAAAGTGCTCATATAAGACTCAGACCAGAAAATGCAAGACCAGAGAGGTCCAGCTCAACAGGGTGGTGATGATCAGGAATGGTCCTAGAGACCTGGACACCCTCAAACCTCCCTGTGTGTCCCCCCACATGGGGCTGCCTTGCTTTGGGAGCAGCTTCAGAGGGGGCAAATTCAGGATTTCAGAAACCAGAGGCGTCTACAGAGCACATCCAACATGTGGCGTGACCAGATTTGCAGGGATTTAAGCCAGAAGAGACTGGATGATGTCCCACCAACATCACCGTGCAAGTGCCACCGCTCATATTCCTGCAACCCCAAAAGCCAGAGACGTCCCAGGCACCTGCCCCAATCCTATATTTTTGGAGTAGCAATGCTCTCATCCCTCTGCTCATCCCTTTCCAATTTGATCCCCCTGTTTCTCCACGATCCTACCTGGTTGTAAAATGGTTACGTCTCCGCTGAAAGGGATTCGTGGCCGATAGTATATCAGGTTTTTCACCTCCCCTCCGGGATCCATTTGCGGCATTATTGCTGCAAGGTAGATGGCTGTTACCGCACACCGGGCGGCCCTTACTTGCAGCATTTGGACAGATTAACGGTAGGTTTCCTTCAGAAATATTAAATGAAAAGATTATTTTTTTTTTTTAAGAAAAAAAGAGAGAAAGGGAAAGGGAAAAAAAGATGAAAACCCCCCAGAGTCTGCATAAACCTCCACCTGAAGGAGTTGGGAAATGGAGTTTTGTAACTTAAGAAAAATTTCCAGAGAAAGTGGTGTTTGGATGGTCTTCTTTAAAAGCCCAAATCCCACTGACCCCTTCAAGGTATTATTTAGGTGTGTTTGTTAAAAACTAACCAGCTGGTTTCCTCTGCTTGCTTTTTAAAAAGTGTTTTCATTTATCAAAAACTTGGAAGTTGAGGCTTTGCGTTTTCATTTTCTCATTGAAAACATGGAGACTTTCAGGAAAAATAAGCATGAATGAGAGAAAACACCACTTGCAGTAAACCCATAGATTTTCATGCCCTTATTACTGAATTTGCAAACTACTTCACCAGTGCAAACGGAGCACAAAAAGTGGCTGATCTGATCCACTCTGGGTTTTGGTGGGGTTAAAATCAGAGGGTTTCCCCTGCTTATGATTGCACCGTGACTTTGCACGGGGAGTGGGAAACACACTGTACGTGTGCATGCGTGTGTATATTCATTGCAGAGCTGAGGGCTTATAGAGGTTGGTGCAGAAGCGATGGCTGCCTTGGGGCAGGGGAGTTTTGTGAATTCACTCTGGGTTTTTCCATCCTAAACCCAAGGGAAGCGATGCACCCATATGTCCAGAGGAGAGCCAGCACCTTCTGGTCACGCGAGCTTGCTATTCTCCCTGCCGACACGCAGCTGCAAGTGCAACCAGCTCAGCAGAACGAGCACAAACCCCACTGAGCTGCTGGAGGTGGAGGCACATGGGGGTAGGATGCCTCCACTTATCCCAAAAGCATGGGTGCCCACAAGAGAGCCATCCCACACACATCTTCATGCATGGGATCCCCAGGTGTGTTTGCAGATGCATAGGCAGCCCTCGGAAAGGCTGCTGTTTCCCAAATCCTTGGGACCAGAGCAATAGACATCTTCTCAGACGGAAAGCCCCCGTGCCCAGTGGCCCCAGCTTCTCCTCTTGGCACCCCCATGCTGTTTATGAGCTGTTTTCCATCACCCCAGCTCCTGCCCTTGTTCCAGCTGAGCAGCTTCACAGCAAGGCTCATCCCAGACCCTCCTGTCCCAAAGACATGCAGGATTAATCCATCTGGGCCCCAGGGGAGCCAAGCTGGTGATGGGAGAAAAACAACGCCACATCCTAAAAGAGCCCTTTTTGAGAGCAAAAAGGCATTTGCTGTCCCTAGGGTGATGCACATCAAGGTGGGGTTACTGTAAGGGGCTGGAACCAAGGGGAGAATTGGCCCTGGGCTTGGCCTCAGCAATACAGCAATGCTTAGTGGAGTCAGATAAGGACTCCACGAGCACCAGGACTGGTCAATACACCTCGCTGCGATCAATGGGCAAGTAGAAGTAATTACATTTCCAAGATCAAAGGGACATATAAATGTTTCATCTGGGTAAACGTGTTGTCGGGTGTGTTGGTTTTGTTTTTTTTTTTTTTTTCTTGGGTTCCTCCTTTCTGCACATGCTGCGGGCATCCCATCGATTCGAACCAAGCCACTTTTGCTAAGGAGCGGGGAGAGCCTTGCCTTGACACCTAGGGACCCTCACCCCCAAATCCCACTGCTCTTCACATGCTGTGGGGGCAAATAGCTGCGTGCTCTCACCCAGCCTCCCTGCAGCCCTGGCTGCAACACACAGCAGAGGTGTGGGCAAATGGGCAAGCGAAGAGCATGCCTACACCGACGTATCTGCCAGGGTTGCAGCATCACTCTGGCATGCCTGGGCTGGCTCTAACCTTGCATGACTGACTGCCTTCCTACCATCTCCCAGCTTCTCTGAAGGCTCTGGCAACAGGGTTGTGTCTATTTTTGCACCGCTCCAGGGTAGCTGGACACTGCCTGCACTGATACACTTGGCTGTGATGTGGACGCATCCCAAAGGACCTGGTGCACCTCAGCCACTGACCATGACACCCGCTCCTCCAGCTCCACCGTGCCCCGTGGGACACCCAGGGCCTCCATCCTGCCCTACAGACTCCCCTGCTGGCTACTGGATCCCCTAATTTGTAAGTCAGCAGTAACAAGTTTTGCATCCCCATATGGCTCAGCAGCTGGACATGTCACCCAGCAGCTCTACTGGGAAGCATCCTTCCCAGCTACCGCTTCTCCCTTCCCCTGCCATCTAATGCCAGGCTGTTTTGCACAGCAAAGCAGAAGAAACCCGAGCAGCCTCTGAGGACACGACATAATCACCTGGATCTGTTTCACCCTGCAGATGAGCCCCCAAAGCATCTCCCTTCCGGATGCTTCAACCCTTTTCTGAAACCACCAACCTCTAGGCTGTGAAGTGCCAACAGGTACAGAACCGTAGGAGAAGGAGCTAGTTTCTTTCAGCACCGAGCAAGGACCTTCACACAACTCAGGGAATGGCTGACCCCATCCCTGCTGCTCCCCATATCTTCCTTTTTCTTATCCCTGGCTTCTTGTACTTGCTTGTGGGCTGCTGCAAGACAGAGGTGGCTGGGAGGTGATTCTGGTGGAGGGCAAGGAGCAAAGCTCCTCCAAACCATGAGACCTCTTTAGAGGAAGAAGGATAGAAAGCTGCGAATATCCCTTCTAGTGTCCAAGGACACCCCGATGCCTCAGAGTCCCTGTGTGATGGGGCAGTCACTTCTGTCTCATCTCTCTCCACCTTTGCAAGAGCACTGGGAGCCCCTGGAGCAGGGGTTGTCCCCATGCAGGGCTGGTCCCAGAAGTCCTGCTTTAGGGACATGGTAAAGGGTGTCCTGAACCTCTCGCTCCCTGACCAGGGTGCTCCTCAGCAGGACGGCAAACGGTCTGATGGACAGATGGCCTCAAGACACTTGCAGAGGGGACACTCACCCAGTACCCACCTATCCCAGATTTGCTCCTATACCAGATTCAAGGACGAGTCCACCCCAAAACTCCTTGCACTTCTTGCTTGCCCTCTTCCTTCCACTCCACCCCTGCCACACCACGCTGTGTGTGGCATCCTGGCGTCCCAGCCCCATGTGGTCTCTGCAGGAGCATCATCCTTGAAACGTCCCCCAGAAGTTGCTGAGGAGCCAGTTCCTGAGCTGCTGACTTGGTGCCTTGGCTGTGCTCACGCACGGAGGCATTTCGGGGCCAGCTTCCCCACCTGGGCCCTGGAGCTGAAATCCAACACCAAATTGACCCTTGGAAGGAGGTTGACCGTCCTGTCCCTGCCAGGGAGGAGTTTCACTGCAGAGAGCCAGGATGCTGCTCTCAGACCTCCTGCCTGTGGCAGGATCAGGCCAGGCTTTCAAACTTTCCCACCCATTTTTCAGACTCGCTTGTACCACGAAAGAGGAGAACTACCCTAATCTGCCCAAAACTCCTTGGGCCTTGATGCAGTTCAGCTAACACTGCCCTCAGTGCATCAGCCAAGAGCATATCCATCTCCTTGTCCAAGCACTGGAATGAGAAGAAAGACCCATCACATATTTTCCGTTGCTCTTTGGCCAAGGTGAGTCAACAGTTTCACGCACAGGGCTGAGAACAGCCCTCTCATTGCATGTAACAGACTCCAGAACATCCTGTCTCCTTAACATCCAGAACATCCGGAACTCCTTATGGGCCTGCTGTGCATGGAAAGAGGTCCTGCCATGGCAAGTGGTATGTTTTACTCAGTGCAGAATCAAGCAAAGCTCCCACGTGCTCCTCCATGAGACATGTTCCTGCAGCATCTCCAGGCTCAGGAGTGGAAGGAGGAGGAGAAAGGAGGGAAGATCCAGCACCTCCTGTGCTACACCTGACCCCACAAGAGTTGAGGAACTCATGGGAGGATGCCTGCAGGGCAGATGCAGCCATGCTGCCTCTCCTGCTGTCCTCCCACAAGACGGGGCAAGCCAGGCAAAGCTGAGCCGAGTGACCCAAGCAGCTCCATCCATCCATCCCTCCATCCCTCGCTGACTTCCCAGCAGACAAAACTCCCTGGTGCCTCAACCCCAAGGTGGACATCAGTGGATGGGAGTCACCCCTTGATTTTCCTCCTTCCTTCTTCTCCCTACACCCGCCGGTCTGCACCTGCCCTTAGCAGACAGCATGCATCCAAGGACAGAGAAGGAGTTGTTGGCATTTCAGGTGCCCCAACGCACCAGGACAAGGCCCTGGCAGGGCTTCCTTCAATTTCTGTACCACCAACAGCTTTGCCCCATCAGCAAAGCTATCACCTTCAGGCTGGTGGTGGTGGTAGATCATCAGAAACACCCTGCCCAACATAACCACTCAACTGCTGCACCCCTTCCCATGCCCAGTTCTTCCTTCTGTCCTCTGGATTTTCTTAAATGCTATGAACCTGCTATTTGCATAATTCAGCCATAACTTATTGAACAGGGCTACTAATTATATTTCCTTCTCCTTCATGCAGACGTTTGCTACCTGTGCCAGTGAATTCTCCTCTCTGGGGAGGAACGATTGGAGGTGGAGACTGACCAGCTCTCATCCCCACCATCCTGCTGCACATCAGCATGAAGATTTCTTCTTTTATAGAAAACTTTAAATGTCTTTGTCACAAAGACATGTGAACTTTTGGTTTCCTCTTGCAGGAAACGTTTCCACTGCCGGTTCTCTCTGGAGACCTGAAAAACTTCATCAAAAGCAGGTACTTGCCAAGGTAGCCTCCTTTTTTGTCAGCAAGAGGATTTGAATGGCAATTTCCGAGCATCTCTGCTCAAAGGGAGCTTTGCAGCAGCATTTATTTCTCTCTTTGCTGTGTCAAGAAGCCCCCAGTGAAGTGGGATGCCAAGGAGGGATGCGGTAAGAGACAAGCTCCACCGAGCCGATAAAACAACCGACACCGGGATTGCAGATGGTGCCGAGTCTTGGCAGCAACATCTCCCAGGTAGCTCCGAGACTGGCACACAGCAGATGCCCAGCTCCCAGGCTGATGACCTAATTGCAAGGGCCCTTTTTGCTAACGAGAGGTGGAGAGTGGGTGAGAGAGGCAGGCTCTTTCCCAAGGCTCCGCAATCAGCATCATTATAATTCAGAGCATCGCGCCCGGCTCCTCTGCTCAAAACCCAGTTGTTATCACCCCATACCCACCAAAGAGGGTGAATTGGAAGAGTTTACCAAAACCAGGACCATCACAACATCTCAGAGCCACGGGAGAGGATGCTGCTGTCCTGATCTGTCTGAAACAGAAGAAATAAATAGCGCTAACCCACAGCTGAATCGGGGCAAGCAGGGAACAACCAAGAAAGAATGAAACCCCAGCAGCTGGCTTGATAACTTCACCCCTTAAGCAGTCAGTAAAAAGGGCCCCCACCCTCCAGGCTCCTTTCCCACATTCCTGCATTGAAATAATTAGTTTTCACTTCTAAATTATTTTTTTTTTCCAGAGCCCAGAAGGTCAAAGTTTAGTACCTCCAAAAATAAAAAATAAAAATAATACTAGTAAAAAAAAATCCTCTCTCTGCTTTGCTGGCAGAAAACAGCAGGGGGTGAGGGGTAAGGGAAAAAAATCAATTTGAGCTTGGGTCAGCGGTGTGTGCGAGAGAGACCTTTGGAGCAATGGAGATTAATTTAGCAGGAGAGAGAAGGCAGAGTGGAAAAGCAAGGAGGGGGGAGAGGAGAGAGCCCAGCCCCGCTCTAGGGGAGTTGAGGACAGGTTCGGGATGTGCTTGCTCTCTCTTCAGTAAGATCCCAGCGTGGCCTGGTGAAATTAATCACTGCTTCATTAGTACACAGATGCAAAAGTGCCAAGTCAGTTGCTGCACTAGAGGAAAAAAATCCGAGGAGGTGCCGGCCTGCTGTTGCATCCCAAAGCCACGGTCCCCAGGGATGGAAGATAAGGGTGCCCTGATATGGTCCCTCCTGTTTCTCTCCGCTGGAGAACCCTCCAGTCCCACTGGAGACCCTTTCACAGATCTGATGGGGAGTTTATTATCCCCAACAGAAGGTTAGGGAGATGGTCTACCAGCAGCAAGGGTGCAGACCCTTGAGGACTTCACCAGAAGCAAGCTAAACGTGGGGCAGAGTTGGGGTAACATCCCCAACGGACGACGGGGAGCCTGGCTGGCTACGGAGCCGCTGGAAACGCCTTAGCGACAGGAGGGATGGGTCCACTCACTCATCTCTGCCTGTCAAAAGCATCATCCCTGGATTATGCGTTGCTATAACTGGGAGGGGATAATAAGCACCTAATCCAATGTCTGCCCAAGCCTTGGAGCATCTCAGTGGAAGATGAGCTCCTCTGAAAAATCTGTCCTGCTCACCTCTGCTATCACAGCAGTGGCTTCTGTGACGTGGGCATGTCCAGAGCTGCTTAAGAGCTTATGGAGCCCAGCTGGCTCATTAGAGGCACCTTCCAAGGATTGGGATGGGAAATATGAATGTTTGAACTGGGGGGGACTAGGGGAGAATGAGGTGGAGCAGGAAAAAGGCAAAACTAATTTATCCCACAATCTCACACCACAATGGGATGCAGAAGGCCCAACCCATGCTTCCTGGTAATGAGTCATTCATGGATTGATTGATTTGATCTGTAACAAGCGCTGTAAAATATTCTGGGGTGAATTCTGACCATAATGACCCTGGCGAACCCAGCCATCGAAGGCAGTATTGACTATGATGAGTATTGCTATGGACAGCATCCTGGACTGACTGGGATGACGGCGGTGGCGGAGGGGAAAGAGCAAACTCTGCTATTCCTAAAGATGCTCCAACACTGCCAGAAGTGCAAGAAATGAGCCTGAGTGGGAAATAGGATGTCATGGAGAGGAAGCAAAGGTGAACTCAGGGCATCGTCCCACCACTTGGCGGGTGCTCAGAGACTGACCGATCCCAGGAGGGGGACAGAGGAGCAACCTTGCTCACCAGGGCAGATTGGCAAGGATCTAGGGAGACTTTGCCTTCCTCTCCAGCGCAGGAGATGATTGGCCAGCCAAGAACCTCTTGGCCGCTGCGAGGACCTCAGCAGCACAAGCCACCACACAGCGTGTCCTGCCTTCTGCCTGCTGTAGGCATCCGCTGAGAGCTGCAGCACTTCGGGTTTTGATTTCCACGAAGCCAGAGGTTCAACAGAGTGAAATCCGTGTGATGCTCCAGATGAAATGTCCCCTGTGGATCTGACAGTCTGGAAGGAAAACTGAAGCAGTCACTTGAAAGACTCAAATTCATGGGGCCAGATAAACCGGCAACTGGAAGAGCCCTGCCCATCTTCAGGGCTCTTCAAAGCACCTCTCCTCTGCCATTAACCAACGGCCAAGACTTGCCCAGACCTTTGGTTTTGTTTCACCAAACAGAGAGGGCAACAGTGCTTGAAGAGAGAAGAAAATGTCCAGCTAGAAGAAACTGCTGTCACAACACCCCTGTGTCTTAGCTCTGTGCTGTTTGTCACAGGGAGAGATAAAGATACGCCCGACTTGGTGTTGTGCTGATGACCTTAACGCTTGCTGCTCTGGCTTGAGACCAAAGGTGGGTCTGACTCCACCAGGCTCTCGGTGACAGTCAAATTTCACCCAGTGGGAGAAGAAAATATTGCTAATAAAGCCTATGTCCAGCAGGATTAATGGCTCACTGAATGACCCTAGGCTTTCAGCATCCTCGCTCTGCCAATCACACTAGCGGAAATAAATAAAGACTTTCTTATTGGTATTTAAAAGGCTTTTAGGAAAAAACAACCCAAAAACCAGCAATTCCCCCTAACCTTTTAATTGAGTCTGCAAAGTATTTAAATGCTTGACTGATCAGCAATTTCGTACAAATTACTTCGGGAGCCATGGGGACCTCCCTGTGTGGGGTCAGTGTCATCGAACGGTTCTGCCTCATGACGCTCCCCAGATGCCCAGGCGTGTACCTCGTCATTGGAGGTTACTCATCCTGTGGAAGGTGCTTTGAGATCAGGATCCAGCCCAAAAGGCAGAGCCAAGGTTCAAGGCCCTGAGCTGAGCAAGCAGGATCTCTCATAATGTGGGCACACTTGGTGTGCCTCAGTTTCCCCATCTCTAAAGTGGATCAAATGAATAATGAGGTGGATGGTAGAGGTGGGTCAGCGGAAGTATTAATATTTGAAAAAAAGAAAAGCACTCTCTTAAGTATCTCTTGCTCACACACATGCACATATATATGTATGTATATGTATTTCCTTCTCATATTTGAGCACAGCATGAAAGCAGCCAAGGAGGAGCTCACTTTGCACTGAAGGACTTTGTTCACGGCTTCACTTAGTGAGAACACCAAGCTGTATTAAAATCTAAAGGGGAAAATCATCTTTAAGGGAAAAAAAAAAAAAAGAAAGAAAGAAAAAGACCCAACTCAATTTGACTTTCATGAGACACCAGTTAAATTTTTTTTAAGCTTCCACACAAAACGGCAAGTCGTCTAAAATTAGATCTAGGGAATTATTTTATCTGCATTGGGAAAAAGGCTGTTTGATACTGTGACTGTGTAATAGGGGACTTCTTGGCTTCCCAAACACGTTAGGAAGATGCTTTTGATTTTTTTCCCTTTTCTAGTCCTCTTGTCTTGGCAAGCGCTCAACTTGTTATTTAAAGAAAAATTAAGAGGTGTTCTCAGGTCTGGCTAAGCCCAATGTATAGATTTTGTTTTAAAATAAAAGGTTGGACTTGTTTTTTTGTTATGCGCTTTAACACAGCAGAGGAGCACTATAAAAGCAATCCCATCACTGATGCCATTCCCAGCGCTGATACTCCCTGTCCACCTCTTCCAACAGCATTTCTAACCCACACATTGCAGCCAAGGGCAAGATGCCAGGCTCTGCCCAAAGCATATTGCAATCAGTGAATCCTTGGGTTCACAAAGACGGGGACAGAGAAAGAAAAGACCATAAACTAAAGAAGATCTTACATCTGTTTGAGCTGCAAAGTCCTGGGGAAAGGGAGGGAGAGATCTGCCCTGCAAATGTTGAAGCCCACGTGGGTGGTGGGACTGTGCGGCGTGTCTTTTGGGTTGCAGCACTTGTACCTCTCCAGGGTCTCCCCAGACTTGAGGAAGTGGTAAAGCAGGGTGCTTGGGGTGGGGGGAATGTGTCTGCACCCATGGGTCACATCACAGTGGGGAAACTTGTTGTCGGGCTCCTGTTGGGGTTCTTCATCATTGTGCAAGTCCTGGAAAGCAACTTACATGCACATGGGGCTGTGGAAGGGGAGAGAAGCCACCACCACACAGGGCTGCAAACGTGGAACAACCCCAGCCAGCTGGGGGACAAAGCATCACCACAGATCTACTGTAGGTAGCTCCCTGTCACCCCAGATCCACTGCACATAGCTCTGCAGGAGACAAATCCCCTGCCAAGCCCCCTCGGGTCTCTGTGACCATGCACAGAATGGCTTGTAAGGCCAGAACCTGGGTTTTGTGCAAAGTCAAGTACAGCTGGGCTCTGATTTTAGCAGGGGACTTGCGTGCGGCAAGAAATAATGCTAACAGGGTAATAGATTTTGAGGCCAGAAAGATACATGGAAGTCTCAACTGACCTTCTTCTGCGCAGCACCGGCTGGGTGAGGATAGCATGTAGTGACCAGAAATACATATATAAAGATGGAGAAATACACATATAAAGATGCAGAGGACAATGGAGTGAAAAATGGCAATCCTTTCATCTTGCGTGACTGACACTGGGTGGACCAATATTATACTTTGGGGAGTCTGTTTTTTAAAGACAGTTTTTAACCCAACCTTTTAAATACAGCTTTGAGAGCAGGAGACTTAGGGAAGAAAGTAAAGGTTTCTTTTCTTCTTTTTTTTTTTTCTCTTCTTTTTTTTTTTCTTTTCTTTTTTTTTTTTGCATTTGAAACTGCTAGGGGAATTAAGATCCACAAGATATACTTGCCCATGATGCTGGATCTAAGCTCCTTACCAGTCAGCATTTCTAAATTAAAACCTGATCCACATCCACCTGTAGCCCGTGGAACTGCCCTGCAAGTGGCCACGGTTGTGTTACACGTGATGGGTCCAAGTGTGAGAACTTGGAAAAGTCCCAGCAGGGCAGAAGGAGAGAACATCTCACCCCTGCCCAGAACGAAGGTCAGATGTTCAGGCTGCAGCCGCGACTGTCTGGTTGCATCATTGTCGCCTCCTGGAAAAGTCCACCTCTGCGTTCACCTTGCCAAACTCCACCACTGCCATCCTGTAACACCAGCAAGAACAAACTGGTTTCATCACTGGCCTGTCTCTACGGAGCTTATTCTTGCTCACTGGCAGGGAGACACAGCGAATAGATAGAAAAACCTTGTGCAAGACCCAGGTGTGGTGTCCCCACCTCAAACGTTGCTTTGCAACCTTCAGCTGGGCTTAGGGACTGGGATCAGACTGTATCACCAGTTCAGCATTTCAGCTGGCAGCTAAGGCTGTGTTACCGGGCTGGTGCCACCGACCAGCGTCCTGAGAACGGTGTGCTTAGCTCAGGCATTGCCATCAGCAATGCAGCGCCCGTAGACCAAGAGCATGTAAAGGATACAGCTTTTTTTTTCTGTGCTTTGACAGGACACCTGGAGTCTGAACTTGAAACAAAAGCTGTTTAGTTTGGTCTCCACCTTCCTGAATGAAGACTAAGCTTCAGATCTGGTGGATTGATAAGCCACACACAGTCTCTGAGTAGATGGTTTTTCTCTTCAGGGAGTTGGAGAGTGCATTTAAATGTTTTTTCTCTTGAGGGAGTTGGAGAGTGCATTTCCTTTGGCTGCAGTGACCATGAAATGGTGAAGTTCAGGATCTTGAGGGAAGAGAACAAAGCCAAAAGCAAGATTACAGTCCTGGACATCTGGACAGAAGAGCTAGGACCGTTTGGAACAATTCCATGGGAGGACTGTTTGGAACAATCCTATGGGATATAGCCTTGGAAAGAAGATGGGTCCATGACAGCTAGTTGCTTTACAAATATCATCTCCTCCAAGCTCAAGAGCAGTCCATCCCAACGCACAGACAGTCAAACAAAAGTCAAGCTGGAAGTGTGGCACAGGCAGTGCAAAAAAAAATAAATATAGCCAATCTGGAGTCTACCTGTTTACTCAAAGCCATCTCCAGCAAAATTCATTCCCAACCCAGCTCCCAGGGGTGGAAAGCTCTGCTTAGAAAGTTCTCCTTCCACATCTTGTTCTCCATTCCTTATCCTGCCTTCATGCTCTGAGCCCCATCCTAGAAGTCAACACAACACAAACTCAGCACAGCCATTGGGCAACAGGCATCTGTCACCAAAATCCCCTAGAAAAATTCCTGGGGAAGGGGCTGGAATTGGGAAACCCCATGGCAGCAAAGGTGACCAGCTAATAGAGCCGTTTTTCTGGAGACATCTGTTAGGTATCAGTGAAGCCGTTTACCGGCCAAGCCAAGGAAGCGTGCTCTGCAGCCTGTCGCGTCATATTAATGGGCAGGATCATTTAAGCTTGGATAAAACCCACAACTTAATTTTTTTTTTTCTTTTTGGTGGTGGTGCTTGTCGCGGCTGCCTGTTCCAGATGATGAATGGTTCTGTTTCAGGCCGATCCGCTTGTTTGAGCACTGTGTTGGTTTCAAGACTTCATGCAAAAGAGGAGCCCTGGCCATTTTTCACTCGGAGAGATGAGCGACACAAGAATAAATTTTCCTGCTTAAAATTTGCTGGGCCCAGGGTTTCTTGGTGAGGCAGCTTTGACAGCCTGTCACTTTGCTAGATGTTTGGTGCTTCGAGTATTCTGGGTCCTTTTATTGCTTTTTAAAAGATTTAAAGGAAACAAAACCCTGGTGCATTATGACATTTAGCAGGGTTGATATGTGTATCTGACTCTATCCAGGCATCACACCAAAACATGCTGGGTCCTGATCCCACCCTTGCTCAGCCCAGCATAAATCAGGAGTGGATCAGTGGCAGGTGCAGGAATCCCAGGGATGTAAAGCGAAGGGAGGTGAAATCGGAGTAACACCAAATGCACAACTCGCCTCTGGCTCGTGGACAAGCCAAGATCTAACGTTCTGCACTTTTCCATGACAGTGGGAGGAAGAGATTTTTTTCCAGGCGTGATAAAGATTAGCAACACACACGAGATACACATCCAATGCACAGAGCTGTGCTCTGATACGTCAGCACACAACTGGAGCTGGATGTATTCGATCCAGCAACCTCTGAGGATCCTCATAACATGAGCAAAAGGCAAGATACGACTGAGACCCCCTCAAGGGAAATGTTTTCCTTTTGCGGCTGTAAATTCAGAGTCCCTTTTGTCTGACTTCACTTTGCCTAACGCTTGCATCCTTGGCTGCACCGTGGTTCAGCTTCATGGGAAAAGCAGAATTGCCATCCCATTGCAGCCTGTGGGCGGAACATGCTGGGCAGTGGGAGAGGTTCATCCAACCCCACTCACGCTGAGCAATGATCTTCTTAGACAAGTTGTCTGCTTGGGAGATTAGGCACTCAGCAGGAGGAAGACATCTTCTCTTCCATCTCTGAGACTGTTCAACATTCTGAAGCTACCATGACACACCACAGTGCCATGCATTTCCCATGACCAGGGCTCTCTGTGGTGCCCTCTACAGCATGTAGAAGGCTGGACCACTCCATGGAGATTGGATAATGGAGGAGGAATGGTATGAACTATTCTTTCAAGGTACGTACTGCTCTCTCTTAAGTTCTCCTAGACACATAGCCTCACCACTGCAGGGGGAGTTCAGGTTAGAGAGGTTTTAATGTCCTCCAGAGATCTGAAATTCCTAGTTTGATTGTGGCCCTGACTTGTTGTGCATTTTACCTCTGCTAGATATTCCACCAGGCAGTCAGTGACAGCTGTGGACAGCAGCTGGACAAACGTGGAGAGGGTGGCTCCCATCAGAAGCCACCTGAGATCCACCCGCTGGGGTGGTCTGGGCTGCCAACTCATGGAGTGTTGGGCAGCCAGGCCCACCAGCCCCATGAGGGTTGGAACAACTGGGGTAGATAGAGGTCTGAAGCGTGGGGCAGAGCAGGGCAAAGAGTAGACAACAAGCCCCACATGCAGAAACAAGGGGAAAAAGGGGTAGAGGATGCTCTTTAAGAGATGAGGTGGCCAATGTTGACCCTTCAAACCAGATGTCAAGTTGCTCATCTGGCTGAAAGCACATACCTCAGAGAGCTGAGAGGTGGGGGAGAGCCGGCAGCACTTCACAGGCAGGAGATAACTGCGTCTCCCCAGAGCCTTCGCCACTTTCCATGGCTGGATGATGGTGGGCTGGGAGCAGGGCCAGTCCCCAGGATGAGCGGTATTGCTACTGCCGGCACGGCTAGGGGAGAGATTAAGTCAAGCACTAAGCTAAGACCTGGAAAGTGGAGAGGAGACACACTAAGCTGCAGGTCAGACCTCGAGAGAGCTATTTGGAGTGAAAGCCAGGGCTTAGGAAAGGGTGGAAGCCATCAGCTATAGGAACAGAGTCAGCCCAACACTGCCTCAGCAGGGATTGTCCTGGGGAGGGGGAGAAAAGGGAACTGAGGATCAATTCCTTCAGCGCGGAGACCAGGCTGGCCCCGGAGATGGGCACTGGGGGAACGTGGCTTATAAATGCTGCATGGAGTCCTGCAAGGACAGAGATTGGTGTCACTTTAAAAAGTAAACATAGGCAGCCTAATGAATGAGTTATATCCCAGACGCTCCATTCCAGGAGAGGTATTTAACAGGCACTATTGGATTCTGCAGTATCTCTCTATCTGTAACCAGTGCATTATGACCATTAATGGATTTTTGAGGCTGGATTGATTTTTCATTAATTTGGTAAAAATCTTTTCCCTCTCCCATATAATTCTGTCTTAAAACGCTCCCCCTGACAGACCGATAAGTCACTCACCTCATAATGCAAGTCTGGCTCATAAATCTCAGTGATCTGATAAGGTGGGGTGTGGGGGAGCAGACCGGGCTGGGGGAAGGAGGGGGGAAAGGGGGAACCTCCATGGGTCTAGGTGGAGCTGCCAGGCAGCTTTCATCACGTGTGGAATAGGAAAGGTCCATCAGTAACGGAACAAGGATGGAGGGTGGGGACACGTGGACAGGGACGTGCTGGTTTGTGGGGGCTGACGGTCATCCAAGCGTGGACTCCAGAGCCCACCTTGCCTCCCCAAGCCTTGATCTTGTATGTCCATATGTAGGATAGTGCTGTGATACACTGGGACCCACTCAGGGACCCCATGTGCCTAGCTCAGCTGGTGAGTGTGATCCACGTTGTCCCAAAATGTTGCACCCTGTGGAAGGTGCTGTACGGGAATAAAACCTCATGGCACTACTTTGTGTTTAGCCAAGGGCATCCTGGTTAAAGGCTCTGCATGGCTGAGGGTCAAGGATTCATTACTTTTCTCAGGATGGTTTCAAATGCTTTGCAGAGGGGCAGCCCTCATCCAAGGTTTACTCCTTCCAAAAGTTGTATCCTACCCCCAGGAAAGTTAGCCAAGCAGACAAGAATCAGAAGACCAGGATCTGTTTCCCTGAGGGTGTCTGGGACACCCTAGGACTCTGGGAGAGCCTGGATCCTGCCTGTGACAGATTCCAGGGTGCCCCAAACTGAGGGAGAGATGGATTTGTCTCTATCCTGGTACACCCAGGAAGACCCATGGACCACTTGGCTGTTGGGTTAGCGGAGCAAAGCCTTGCAGAACAAATACTTCTGAGGGATCTTCACCCAACCAAGCAAAGATCTCCTCTCTGCACCATCAGGGAGGGAGATGGGGCAGAGATTAGCCTGCTTGTGAACACTAATTAGTCATCAAGGTGTCTCTGCTTGCATGGAAACAGCCATGATGAGAAGGAATAAGGAGCGAGTAAGGAGAGAGTTAGTAATCTCAGCTGTGCAGAGTGAGGGAATATTTGCAGCTAATTTGGGGGTGGGAGTCCTAGCTCTGCCTCTGCTCAGGGACATCACCCGCATCAATGTTACACGGAGTCGCACGTGGACTTTCCTCCCCCAAATGTGTGTGCACAACAGCATCATCCTCTGGGCAAGGAAGGAGCCGGCACGGGAGACCCGTGCGTGGCCACAGCGGGAAGCCACGACATCTTAGAAGGAGGCGAAGCGGCTGCTGTGCTCTTCTGAATCTGCTGCCCCTTGCACGATCCCCCACAAATTACTGTGACTGCAGGAAGGTGTGAGAGGCCCACTTTAGCTCGTGCTATTGGATTTCGCTGCAGCTCTTGCTCCCGCTACGTAACCAGTGCATTATCACCATTAATGGATTTTTGAGGCCGGATTGATTTTTCATTAATTTGGCCCAAAAAAAAGGAAAATCTTTCTTTCCCTCCCACCCCTTCATAATTCTGTCTTTACATGCACCCCCAGACAGCAAGGCAAGTCAGTGCTTCCCAATGCCATTGGGAAGGAAGAGGTGGAAAACTCACATTCAGAAATCCCCCCTTGCCTCTTCCAGGTAGGAAACCCTGCACCATCCCTGCTCAGCAATGCTCTGATGAGAGGCCACAGCTCCACTTGCAGCAGAATATTGTATCCTTTCCCTACCTTGTTCACATCTCAGTGCACTGACAGATGCACAGACACTTCTACACCTGCCCATGTGCACCCTAACAGCCCTTACCCATGTGCGTATACTCATTTCCAGTCCTGTCACCTGTTTCACACAGCCCATGCATCTCCAAAATGCTTATGCACAGATCCTGCACCCCTCATGCTTTCAAAAGCTAAGTGGACCCCAAATGCAACCTCTCTCCCAGTGAGTTGGGGTGTATTTATGGCAGGCTGGCCTGTAGGAGAACTTGCCCCTGATCATAAGAAGGAGAAAGGCAAGAGGAGAAGGGGTAGGAATGGTGGGGCTCTTAATTGTTTATGCATTTCCATTCCCCAGTTTGACCTCCAGCTTCTGATCCTGAGAGGGTCAAGAAGGTTCCCTACAGGTCCTGTAAAACATCTGCCAGCCTCAGAGAGTGTCCCAGATACCTTGAGGCAACTCAGATGACACATGGTGCCCCATGTTTCTAAACTGAGCCCATAACATCAGAATCATGGGCAGAAAAGGAGAGAGAGGTGCTCTGGGAAGGAAAAGCAGAGGCAGGAGCTGAGTTCACCTCTCCCAAGTCACATCCAGCACCATCATTGTCTCTGTGTCCTGCAGACTCAGGACGTGCTAGTCCAGTCCCACCAGCTGGTGACCAGGGCAGGGGACACAAGAGGAGCTCACTTGTTCTGCCAGGGAAGAGGTTTTTCTACATCCACTGTGCTTACAACAACATCCCTGGAACAAAGGGCCTTATTAGCACCAATATTCCCTCAGTCCTGGAGCAGAGCTTATTAGACACAGGGCATCACTGAATTTTGGTCACATCCAACCTGTCAAGGCCAAAGATTCCACCGAAAGTGAGTTGAATTTTCTAAGAGGCTGCAAACTGTGTGATTCAGGTACCATTTCTGAGGATGTATTCCTGATTGGGGGACATTGTTGGAGGACACCATAAAGCAGAAATAAGCCCAGGTTATAAAAAAAGTCAGGAAATCAAACCCAAGATTCAGTTTTTCTCCCTTGAAGAACTGCAAAAGAACATGATTGTTTATTCAGATGTCCCATCTGAAGTAGGTGTGCAACATTTCCCAAGAAAAGCTTCTGCTTGCTTCTTGATTATCTTCCAATTGTTTATTAAAAACCATACTTAATGAAGACTAACAAGCAAATAATCAATACCCACGCAGGTCACCTAGGAATAGATAAGCCTCAATAAGCCCTTGGGGATCAGTGTATTTACTAAGCAGACAATTACAAGGGTAATGACGACCCGTGCAATTTAAAATTAATAAGATGTGATTGCATCCTGAGGAAATGCAAACTGATTACCAGAATCACACGTTAAGGTGGGCAGGCATTTTGGGAATGTATTTTAACCTGGGGTAGACAGGATACCCATGAGGGCACAGAACTCAAGAGCATCATTAATCTGACAATTAAAAGCCATCTTTGAATTTTCAGGCTTTTTTTTTTTTTGAATCGTAGAATCCAAAGACAGTGGAGGCTGGAAGGGACCTCTGGCACCCTCCTGTCCAAACCTCTACTTAAAGCATAACAACACTGAAGGTAGATTCAATTTCATAATTAGAGCAGGATGCTCAGGTCCTTCTCCAGCTGAGCTCTGGATACCTCCAAGGATGGAGATCCCACACCTCTGAGTCACTAGTCTAACATCTGATCACCCTCACGAGCAAATTTTGATCCTAGTATCAAGTTAAAATTTCCTCTACTGTAACATTCATCTCTTGCCTCTCTTATCACTGTGCATCTCCAAGAAGAATCTGAACCCAACTTCTCTGTAACTTCTCTGGACAGTTTATATTCATTTCTTTATTTTACTTAGTGTTCAGACCAAACCGTTCTTTTCCCTTCCTCATGTTTGTCCCCGGCACATTTCTAGAAATCAGCTGTAACTTCTCTCACATTACCTTTTGCTGACTAACCAAGCCAAAATCTTCTTGCTTACTCCTTAAAGCTGTGTTGTTTGTTCCCCTAGCCCTATCTCATCCTTCTGTCCCAGTTCAATAGCAGTTCTGCCACAGTGGCCTCAAGCAAAAGCATTCTTTCTTGACCAATTCTAAGAAAAATCCCTAAGAAAATCTAAGAAAATATCCCATGGTATATTTTACAGTTACATTCACCTTTTTTTTCATGGTTGCATGTAGTGACGTCCCACAGCATCAAGTCAGTGACTAACTTCAGCTTTCCCTTTTTCTTTTTTTTCCCAGGTTATAACAGAGAATCTTGTTGTAAGCCCATATATGCATCATCTTGTGCTTTACATAACTACATTTCATCCTGTTCTCCTTTTTCAATCTCTCAAGGTCATCCAGCGCTTTCCTGGACATGGGTTTTGCCTCCTAAACTCATATCATCAGCAGATTTCATCGGCAGACTCCTCCTCCTTGAAATGAGGTCATGCATGAAATTATAAAATAAAAGTGGTTCCAAAGGAATCTTTAAGGAACTCCACTAGTTCACTTCCCTTCAGCCTGATATTTCCTCTCTCTGCCACTGTTCTCTCACTGTCTGCAAGTTCTTTACCCATCTCACGGTTCTCGTACAGATCCTATCTTCTCCAGCTTCATTTCTAATTATCCATGATCCAAAGCCACATCACATGCTTTGCTAAATCTGGATAGATGAGACCTACTGCATTCTGCTTTTCCTGGAAAATCTGTTATCCAAGGAAGATCTCAAGGGAAGGACACTACCTATCTTTAAGAAATGTATTTCTTTTCATTTATCATTTGCTCCAAGTCTTCAATAAGTGGCTCCTTGCATGCCCCTGAGACCAGGCTAACAGCCTTGTAATTGCCCAATTTAGCATATTCTTAAGCCAGCAACTACATCTGCCAGTCTCCAATCAAACGGTTCCACTCAGACTCACAATCCTGCTACTCAGCTTGTGCTGTTTCCTATTTTCAGCTCTTCCAGGATCCTGGCTGGAGCGCAGTCGATCCCAATATGCTTTAGGTGTATAGGTGGAGTTTCACGTGGTGCACCCTGGGTGGGTTTCTGGGAGTGGTGTCTCTCCTGGACTTAATGGAAGACATGACCTCAACTCCCAAACCTATCTCTGTCCTTCCTTAGGCTGCCTGGAACAAGGAGTCTGGGTCCTGGGCTGCAAATTACTGAAAACTTTGATGGATCTGTGTACGTAGAGAGGAATATGACAACTGCACAGATCGTTGCCACATCAGAGAAGAGATCCAGACACGTTGTGGAGGAGACAGTCTTGGGACCCGGGGGGCTGCCCCATCTGGAGAAGACCAGTGTAAGAGAAGCTCCTTTTCGGTAGCTCTGCTATAATTGGATGTGACCGTTGACGACACTGCCTTTGAGCATTTCTGCCTGCTCTGCCAGCCCTGGCATTGCTATTCATCTTCAGTGCCACCTGCCTGCACTGAACGGAGGTGGATGGGTTGCAGACAAGGCCTTCTTGTGTGGGCTTCCCGCTGCATTTGTCCTTGCTTCTTTGCTGGTGCGGCTTTGCACGATTTCTTTTTCCATAGGGTGATACTTGTTGCTGTCACATGTCAAAGGCTGATAATGATGAGGGGCAGAAAATACAAACCCCAAACAAGCTGAGCTTCCCTGCAGCACATCCCCCAAGTAAGAGGCCATCAAAGGAGGCGTGAGTGACTTGTTTGTGTCACCTCAATATGGCGGAGCACCTTCATGTCTCCCTTTCCTCCTCACAGACAGCTCATTAAAGCTGAAAGCATTGAAGAGTGATCAGCCATGGAGTCAGTAAGCTCTCAATCAGTCCTCTGAGCCTGGCTTTGATCAGTAGAAACCAAAGGTCTGACTGTGTGAAGGCTGTTTTCTAGTTGGGTTCTGGTTACCTGGAAACATAGCCTGTAATCCCTGGAAAACAGGACTGGGATGGGCACTGTAGGGTCATGTAGTCCTTCCTTCTCCTCAGGGTAAGAGTAGCAAGACCCACGTTGCTCTTGAGAGGTGTTTTGCCTGACCTGGTCTTGAACTCTTTGAGATCCCCCTCCTCCCCAGACATTGCTTCACTCTTCCCAGTTAGGGAGCTTTGCCTAATGTCTAGCCTAAATCTTTCTTGCTGCGTCGTCTTCTAAACCTGCCCACTAGGGACACAGAGAGCAAGCCATTCCCTCCCTCTTGCTGTTTTGTTTATTTGATTTGAAGGCAGTCTTTCTTCTCTTAGCAAGAAACAGCCCTAATTCTTGCAGTCTTTCCCTGTAGTTCCTGCCCTGTATCTCCCTGATCATCCTGACTGCTTGTCTCTGAACTCACCACCTTAGCCCCAAACTGGACACTCCACCAGTATCCTCAGCAGTCAGGCATTTCCCACGGGTGTACCCACATTGTCGGAAAGTTGTCGGTTGATACCGGAGATAGGGAGGCTGGTACTGGTGTTAGTGAGGTAAACTCTTATGTGGAAGTGTTCATCTAAAACATCTGTACTTTTCTTATCCCAGGCTTCAATGTGCAGTTTCAACCTCCATTCAGGAAATTTCATCTAACCGACAGCACATCCTGATTAGTGGCTTTCCTTGGCATATGGCAAGGATATGTTGGGTCTTGGACTCCTGCTGCAAGAGTGGAGTTAGATAGTTCATGTCCTTCTACCCTGGATCTGCTGTCCACAGATAGATTCGAAACCAGCTGCGTGAGAAACAGGGAAAACAAAACCCTGCTTGGAAGAGAAGGGAGGAGGTGTCTGCATCACTTGCAGACTTCCCTGCAGGCAAGTGGTCTGACAGCCAGGAAACCCACCCCATTGCTAGAAGGTGAAGTCACTGGAATACAAGCAAGAAGAGAAGGCCAAGAGCTAGTCATTTGGAAACTGCACATTTCTCGAACAAAAAAACAACCCATATTTGGGAAACCAGCTGTGACCTGAGTCATCTCCTTACTCCATTTGTAGAGTAACACTAAGTAATGCAAATGCTAGTCCATAACAAATGGAAATCAATAAATATGTCAGGTCTTATCTAGCAGAGGGATGAGAGAAATGCCTTCCAAAAACACCCTGTGTCCTTCTTTACACCTGCCCACTTCAGCTAGGTTCTTGAATAAGCAGCATTAGCATTGTGAATGACGATAACTCTGCTGGATGCATAGTCAGGAGTCATCCTGACTCCAAAACCAAATCTTTGGAGATCTACCAGATTTGCTCCCTAAGCCTCACTGGGTTGGATTTATCAGAATATGAGGACAAGGACTATGTTCAGACCACCTTTCTAGCTGCCTCAACTAGACATTTGTTGGAGAGCATACAGAGTTGTTAACCCTCAACAATTAACTCTCAGACCTAGTAATTCTAATTTTCTCTCCCTGCTTTTCTTAAACTCTTAGCTATTTAGCCCCAGGAGGCAGTGGAATACAGCCCTGATAGCCTGACCAGCATTGCCGTGACTTTCCAAGTCCTCTTTTCCAACTGCTTGGAGTAAAATCCCAGTAGTCAGATGGGAAATAAATATGGAGACTATCTTCATGCTAAGCTGGTATCAGCAAAACAGTTCTTATCCCTGGTTCAGTCATTAATAGTCAATTGCGGACTCTGGGGCAGAAAAAAATAATCATAAAACTAAACTGCTATCCAGTGAATATGCATTTCCTCTCTTCAGAAACGTCTGGAAGCTCTGTCTCTTTGCATCCAATTGTGGGATTATAACTCACAGCTCTCCTGGCAGCTGGTGCTGTAGCTCACCATTCATTTTATGGCTGCAAGCGTTAACATTTCTGCAGAACATCATGGTAATTTTCTGAAAAGAATGATCATTTTTTTAGTGACTCGCAACAATTAATTATCTGCCTCTTAACAATTTGCTGGGATGAATGATCACCAGGGAAAGGCCGTTGGGCGCTTAGGGAAGCTGATAGTCTAATGGCTGAAATGGCAAGAGGTGAACGAAGTATATTCTGCAGTTTTTGTGAGATGCTTCCTTGCATGACGCTGCTCTGGTAGTGACTGATTCAGGTCATTATATGCTTTGAAAACCACACATGCCACACGTAAGCAGATGCATGGTCGGGAAATCTCTTTGTAGGTGTCAGCCAGGAACTAGTGAGATCCAAGTCCGTGCTCCCTACTAGTGGGACATCAGCTCCACATGATGACTTACAAAGTAAGTCAATGGTTTTATTTTTAATTGGTGCCAGGCACCTGGGGGCAGAGCCGGCTGGCTGGAGCCTTTTCCATGCACATTACCTCCTGTTTTGAACACAAGTCAATGGTGTCCTACACCATGTCTGTCTAGGAAGCAACCACCTAGCATTATTTTGAGTGTTGAAGAGATTTGCACACATCTGACATGTGGTGGCATTGCCAGGAGTCACAGCCTAAGAACTTGTAAGAGTGGCCTCCTTGCAGATGAACTCATATTAAACACTTCAGGCGTCTTGTGGCATTCGGGTTATCTCATAAGAAAGGTCATAGTAGCTCAGACTAAAAGCTCATCTCCCAGCAGGACTCTCTCCCAGGAGAGAGTATAAACACAAGATGGTCCTAATGAAAACTCCCCAGAATATCATCCTAGCTTTCAAAAACATACAGCTTGCAACTCCTGAGCCAGAGGCAGTCTCGTATTTCATAGCCCTTCACAGGGGTTTTTTTGCAGTTTTTCTTTTTTCTATTTTTTTTAACCCTTATGAAGGTGTAGCACCAACAACATCCCATGACACAGCTTAACTGTGTGCTGTCTGAAGTAGCACCTCCACTTTTCTCTTTTGTTTCAACCCTGTCATCTCCTAATTTCTTGCCATATCCGCAGTCTCTCCGCTGGAAAAGGCCATGGGCACCTCTAGCCCTAGGGAAAGGTGTTAGGGTGGTTAATCTTGAGCCTCTAAGACTGGAGTCAGAACATCACTGTGAGCTCACCTTTGCCACCTCATCTTTCTGCTGGCTCAGAACAAATCTCTGCATCCCGTCCACGCCATGCACAAGATACATCTGCCAGCTCACTACCATGAAACCCATCGCCTCAGCTTCACCCACCATCAAGCTACCAGAAGGCAATACCAAGAGTCCCCTCCTGCCAAGCACTGCAGAAACACACTCTGACAAGGTCATCTCTGCTCTGAAAAGCTCTCAGTTCAAACTGCATGTGGGATTCATCTCCCCTAAGTGCCTACAAAAGGGGTATGTCCATCCATGCCAGTTATCTTTGAACCCATTATGGTTGATGGCAATCAAGTCAATGGGGCTCAGGTCTTCATTCATCTGAGCAGTGCAGACGACGTGCTTCAGGATGACATGATCTCCACTGAGTCGCTGCCCTTTGACTACAGAGTGGTCCCAGAGTGAGGTCAGATATCCGTGCCTCCAGTGTAGATGGCTAGAGGATGTGCATTAGCTCCATTCTCTACCCTCTAGGTGGGAATAAGTGCTCACACCCCACATGAGCTGTTCCTGCAAGGCTCAGCAGCCCTGGGAGAAGTGGTCTTACTTGATTTCAAGCATCCAGAGGGAGAGACCAGCAACCTGCCTCCCTGCTGCCCGAGATGGCTGGGGGGAGCTCAGCGTGGCAGCCAGGAGCCCAGTCCTGCTTACAGACTCAATCTGCTGAAGCCAGCACGTTTCTGCAGACTAAGCAAGTTTACCAATAAAACCCTCTCATAATCTACCACTGTTGAGGGAAGAGAGAGAGAGAGAGAAAGAGAGCAACTGGGCCGCAGTGTCCGTGCGTAATAAGCACTGGAGATTTAAGTGGGAGAGAATTACCTTAAATATATATCTATATAGGGAAAGAATATATAGGTATACTTAAAAAAAAAAATAAAAAGCACTGCCGAAGAGGAGTAGAACCAATTTCCCAATTTCAATCTCCGGCACGCTGGGACTCAGCTTCTCAGATGTTGCCTGCTTTGCTAAATTGGCTGGGCTGAGGGCTGCTCTGTTGCTTATTTCGGCTCATTGTGGTGCATTTATGAAGGGCTGTCACACAGGTCTGACAGGGTGATGAATTGACCGGGCTCACCAGAGCTCGAGGAAGGTGGGGAGGGAGGAGGTGGGACGGAGGGGGGGGGTTGACGAGGGCTGGAAGAGGTGATGGGAGCGAGAAGAGAGGGCATGAGATGGGGGCAGAGGGAAGGGGGAGGAAACCATCCCAGAGGGTTTCACTCTGTAATCGATTCCACTGGCGATAAGCAGCCAAGCCCAGGGGGAGGCTCACGTATATGGGGACTGGAAGAAATGAGGCGGAGAGGATGGAGTGACAACAGCAAGTTAAGCAATTTGTTGCACAGTTCCCGGGGGGCTTATTACTTGGACTTTAGAGTAACAGCAAGATTTGGTGCTGCTAGGGGTGAGAGTCCTGGGTAAAATACTGCTGCATAGGTGGATCCCATCTTCTCAAAGTCAGTGTCGCAGGGTCTGGGCACCTCTCTGCCGGTGAGACTTCATGGTGTCGACATCAGGTTGGCAGCAAAGAGTGATGGGGAGCAGAGCAAGCAGGAGGGAGGGTAAATGCATGGCTTAGAGCTCTGTAGCATCTGTCTCTTGGGTATCTGATGCTCTCACTTTCTTTCGCATGTGTGTGGATGCAGGTAAAATGTTTCTTTCAGCCTGCAAAACAGAAAAGATAAAATAAGTCAGGTAGTCACTGATAGGAAACCGATGGGTGTAAAGGAGCTATAGATATATTGATCTTTATCTGAGACAGATAGTATCCATCCAAATCTATCTCCCAAGCATATTTATCTATTCTCAAATCTCCCTCCAGTCATTTGCCCGTCTCCACTATAGATGTCTATCAATTTCTCTATCAAATTTTATGTTCGTCAGTCTCCCTCCCTTCTACCTGTCCCCAAGGCACATAATGCCAAGCAGACATACAATGGTAAAGAACAGTCCAATGCATTAGCAAATATCATACCGTAATGGCAATAAAACCTCTTTTCTGTTCCGCATGGTCTGGCACACGCTGCTTGCAAAGCCCCAGGTGGACCCCAAAGCCCAAGGCAGCGGGGCCAAGCCTGCACCGAGCAGTTGTATTGCCAACAACTGGGTGCAAAAGGGGAGGAAGAAGCAGCAGAAACATCTCTCAAAGGAGCTGTCTTTTTTCAGTTGACCATGAAAGACAGCATGCTGGTAAATATGTTCTGGCACTGTAGGCATGAATCATTTTTCATAACCAAGCCCAGAAGAGAGTTTGGAGAAAGCTGGACCCTACACCTCTTATGGTGAACATCTTCTAGGCTCAGCCCCAAGCCCTCTCTCCAGCAGGAGAGACCTTTTTGGTATAAATTTACGGTTTTGCAGATGGAGAGGAAAATTTTCCTTATGTTCCTATTTTTGACTGCAATACATGTAACTACTCCCTAAAGGACAGGAACAACATAGGTAGAAGTGGCTTTCTAAAATCTAATCTTAAATTGCAGCAATATTAATATTGACTATCTATTGCTATAGTACAGGAAATATACAGATAATATAGTCCCTTCTCCACAACATATATTCTAATAAATAACCATATAATCTATTAAATCTTAACTGTGCACTAATAAGCATATTTTTCCTACAGAAAAGCCAGTGCTTTCAAAGTGGCTTCATCAAATTCCCCACCTATCCCAGCAGATATATCCCTTTTTATAATTACACTTTTTGTCGATTTCAAATACAGTTAAAAATGTGCAAACCGAGTCAATTTTTACACCGTAAGTTTGTGTGATATAGGGCCCTTGTGTCTCAGATGGCCAGACCCCCCCCCTCCTTGGTGCTCCTCTCCTCCCTGATCCTGACATTAAACTACTCCACTTAGACTGGGTACCTGGTGCCAGGCAGGCTGACCTCATTAAAATAGATTACTGCAGAAGTAAAATCTAAAAGGTAATAAAAATTGCCAATATTTTTTACCGGGACACACATGTATCTTCTTTTTTTTTCCCCCTCTCTATCTCAGTGGGAAAAGCTCCTCTTTAGATATCAAAATATCCTGCCTGCTGCTGAAAATCCACATTTTCAGTATTACCCTCTAGGCAAGATGTTAGTAGTGACCTGGACAAGTGAGAATGCATTTACTTTTACTTCTTTTGCAGTTCTAGCAATTTATACAGGCAATGTAGTGATGTGACTGCAGCCGAGATGAGCTAAAGCTTATAAGCAAGACTGGGTTTCTAGGGAGAGACTTCATGAACCTGAAAATGTTCTTGTATTTTCTAATCGTGTCAAGTAGCCCTACAAAAGCTATTATCTCTCCAAATACTCACCTTGATGAAAGAGATGTAAGAATTTTTAATTTTCCCCACTGTTTTTATTTCTTTCCATGAGAAACGTGTCCTGTGGCGTTACCTCCAGGGCATGCAAAGAGCATTGCTTTGTAGCTCGTAACCACAGGTGCTTGACCAGAAAAGTGTCAGCACACAAAAAGCAGCACAAATGTGGTGAATTATCTTGACACGTGGTCTTCTGCCAGCCTGAAAGGGCTGCCAGTGCGCACAGCCATCACATCTAGAGACACTTGAGCGCGCAGAAGCCTGAAAACACCAGCACGCAGAGGATCCACTACCTGGTCAATGCCACCACAAGCCCATGGAAGAGGATGGACAAGGTCTCCCTCAACTGCAGCAAGCTGACGCAGTTGGAGGCATTCTATTTAGCCCGCCAAACTTTTTTCCAGCAGGACCAGGTATTTCCTTGGTTGATTAGGATAAATTCTTCTTGGTGAGCTCCCGAACAACACTCCCTTAAGAGGGGAGGAGGCTCAGGTGGAATTGCACCTGCAGTGTGGCTCCACCATGTCTTTTCCACCCATGCTGGGTCTTGGATGAGGGCAGCTGCCTGCAGGTAGCCTGTAGATCCATGGAGTGGAATACCATCCCACTTTAAACCCAAGCAGGGAGTGGGAGGTGGAGGCCAGTTGTGCCCGGGGTCCTCTGGATGGGCTCAGGGAGGGTGTCCTGGACAGGAGGATTATTATCTGCCCTTTCTTAGAAGGAGAAGGGGATTGCGAGGATGGCTCAAAACCAGACATGCAGGCAGTGGTCCTGTGTCTGAGAATGGCTAAAGTGTTCTGTGCCTGGAGGAACGAAACCCACTGTGAGATAGCATGCTTCCCGGGGCAGGCTCCTTGCAGGATGATTTACATTCAAAAAAAACCCTGGAAATTGCAGCCAAAACAAAAATGTATGCAGCTAATTAAGTGTGAGCAAGAGGTTCTTCCCAACCAGGGGCCAAGGAGGGAGCACTTGATCCTCTTTTACCAGCCTTCCCCGGCCAGGGACATAATGGGAGAGCTGGGCTTTTGAAATCCCCCTAGAAAGAAGGTCTGGCATGGGTGGGCTGTGGGTGACCTGGCCACCAAGCCCCTGTACCCCCAGACTCTCCCCATTTACAGCTCCTTTGAAAGGAATTCGAAATAACAACCTCTCCTGCCCCTGGAGCTCTGGGAAGCACTGGGGAGTGATTTACTCTGCGCAGGGGAAAGGAGATTTATCAGTTCTTGGAACCAGTGTTTATGAATATTCCTAAAGAGGAAAATCAATCAGTTCTATCATAACATTGCCATTTTTCTAAATGATAGAACAAGCATTTTTATACACCTCGCACTGGCTGCTTGAGAATCGATAGGAATTATGAGCTTCTCTCTGAATTTACTAATGTTCTGGCATCATCCCCTCCCATCCCTGAAGCTAAGACAGGGAGGATGCTCAGAGCCCTGGGGCTGAGGAGGCTCTGATTCGCCTCTTGCATGGCTACCCTCCTTCTTCCCTGTTTATACCTCTTCTACCTCCTAGACTTTCAAGTCACCCAGCAAGCCCAGCCTGCCCGTGCTGGGCTGGACCAGATCAAAGTGAGGAGAAAGGACCCTGCAAAGCATCATGAGTTTAAAACCAAGGGCTGAATTTGTGTCTCATCTGTGCCAGCTTGGCTTAGATGGCTGGAGCCAGGGCTCACCTGGGAAAAAGATGCCTAAGAGTTTTCTCTATCATTTCTCTTACCAGTGAGTCCAATGCAAAATGAAATCCAGGGACCCCTGGAACCAACCTAGCCCCTTAATATTTGCAAGAATAGGTCATACTTCTGGTAAACTTTCCATATTTCATAAAATAGGTCCCTGGGGAGAGACGTCGTCCATACTTCTCTGGTCAGTAAACGAAACAGTTCAGGGGCAAAAGCCATGATAGTATCTCCAACAAGACTCTCTCCCTCCACAGGGACGTGAAATCTCAAACATTTTGCACTATTTAGCTGGAAGGAGACCTCAGAAGATGCTTTTCATGCTGACTTGGTTGTCTTGGTTTTAAGTGGCCACAATTCCCTTTCTTGAGCCCATCTCCAGACATGCCACTGGAAGTACAGCCCTCATAAATGTGAAGTAAGAGCCAAAGCCTAAAGAAATGTACCCACACATGTGGTACAAAACATAATCAGCCTTCCAATTGCAGCCCAAAATCCACCCAGGGCTCTTTCCCATGCTGCTGAAGTCTGTACCTGGGGAGATTATTCCCCTCTCCTGTGTATGTCTCCGTGTTTGGAAAGTTTTCTGGTATGTGCACCTATACCTATATATGGCACCCAGGGCCATGAAGCCCCTTCTTTCTGCTATGACCCTTCCCACTCTGGTTAATTGGTTGTTTTTCTTCCCTATGGATTTATCATGTTGTGTTGTGCATCCGTTACAAATTTCACATTAGAAGTTTGATATAAAAGAAATTCTCTGGGGCAAGCAGGGATTAATTCAGGAAACCTATTAGGCTGGAAGAAATGCTTCTAATCATCCCACCTTAATGTTCAGTGGTTATGTCCCCATCTCTCTATTTTTATTTCCTCTGCAGCATCTTTCTCCCCATTCCCGAGTGTTGCTGGTCACCAGCTCTGGACCGGAGAGCCTAGTTGAGAGATGTGCCACGTCTCCATTAGGAGGTCTGCGCTGGATCAGGCCCCACAAAGCCAGACCTACTGCCTCCACTGCTAGCCCTTGCAAACCCAGACATCCCCCTTGCACACACCCAAACACACCTCCGTGGGGAGAAGAAGAGAGGCCAGTGCCTCCAGCCTTAAGTTTAGCCACTCGGTCATTTTTTCTTCTTGGGAGACATGAATCTTTGCAATAAGGGGCAGGCAGGCTAGCGATAAATCCCACTAAAGGTAAAAGTGATTGATTTTAGAAGACACTGTTTAAGAATTTGTTTTTCTAATGGATCCTAAAGTCCCGTCATCAATTTTGCCAAGCTCAGCGGTGCCAGGAGGCTGCTGTATCCTGTCCGGAGAGGAGGAGGGAGATACGGAGAAGAAGGAGAGATGGGGTGGGTGAGTCGGGGATGGAGGGGGTGGGGTTGGAAAAAAGGAGTTCATCATATGTCCCTTCCAGATGCAGTATCCTAAAATGTGGATTATACTCGACCATAAATACTAATCCATTAGTTGCTCTTTCACACACTGCTGGCTGGAATGCTACCTCCATTTGCCTGCATGATAATCTATTTGAATATCAATGTGGCTTCATGTTAAACTGCTTCCCTTGGAGTTTTAGATGAAGGGCAGGCGTGCAGGGCCTGCGCTTTGGGGATAGGGTACCGTATCGGGGGCAGAATCGGAAGGTAATTATTGAAATCCCTCTTCGCTCCAAAAGCTTCCTCGCAGCCGACCAAAAAGCAAAAATAAAAATTAGAAAAAAAAAAAAGGAGTAAGCCAGGCAGTGTTGCCTTGCTTTTTAATGGGACATTAAAATAAAGTTCTCCTTTATTTTTAATTCCTCCAAAGGACTGCATTGATTTGCTTGGTTCCCAATGATGGGGAAAGGCAAACACAGCCAAGCTATGCATAATAGGGGTCTGCACGGAGAAAGTGCTACAATGGGGGAAGGGAATCTCTCTAAATAAATAAGAGTCCCCCACAGCTGTGGAGAAACCTGGAATTTTCACAATAAGACTGCTACAACCCCCACCCCATCCCTTCCCCTTGTCCCTTACAGGGATTAGTTTGGTTTTGTAGGTTCCAATAAAAAGTCAGAACTGACAAAACCCCAGAACCTGAACCAAAATTGTCATTGTTTATAAGGTCACAGAGACCTTGTCTGCCCGAGCCAATGCAGGGATCTGCGAGCCCCTTGGAAATTACCATAAGACTGGGATCTGTGGCCACAGTCACAGTCACGGCTCATTACCTCTGTACTTAAGGGAGGTAGATCCAGCCTGGTCTACGGTGAGTGGAAAGAGGCCCCATTTGGTGTTTATCAGCTCCCTTTTCAGCAAGATACTCAGCTTGCTACACCATTTTGCTTTCCTTTAATGCAGATGAGGAAGTATCCCTGGTTTGTTCAAAAGGGAGCAGCATCTTTGTAGTGGCTCGTGTTCCTGTTGCACTCTCAACTGGATCTTGACATTGCTTTTTTTCTTGTCTTGAGAAGTCTAGATGGGACTTAGTTTGTCAGTAGAGGATGAAGCTACCCTACCTGACTTGTAAGGCCTTCTGGCAGATATTTCTCTCAAGGGAACCCCTCCAGCAGAGAACCCCAAGATCCAGAGCTCAATGGCTTGAGAAAAACAGCTTGGACAGATTTGTCCCAGGAAAGTTTGGGCAGATGATCATAGGCACAGACAGATAAAACACAGCTTTTTCTTAACAGATGTCCCAAGCATACTTTGAGAGTCCTGAGCATCAGCTGCAACCAAGACAGGCAAGTTTTAAACATTTCACCCATGGGGACTGGAGCATGGCCAACAGAGCTACATTGACTTCTTGCTTTGTTTGACACAGCAATGAGAAGCCATTAAATGCCTCCTGCTCAGGATGTTCATCCTTGACGAGGGGCTTCTGGAAGGTGGCCAGCTAAACCAGCCAGCACTCAAGCATTGAGGAGAAGGGTCAAAGGAGAAAATACAAAATGCCTGACAGAGAAGAAATCCAACAGTAACATTGACCAAGTAAGAGTTGTGCTCAAGTAACAGCCGCAATCTTGTGGGTTTGTTATATCAGCGTTAACTCCACACTCAAGTCATTAGCAGGTGATGGGTGAAATCCTCATGATCTTTTGCAGACACGCCTATATGCATCCCAAGCCTTTCTCCTGGGCCAAGCAGTTAGGTAGCCAGGACCCTTGCAGCTATAGCCATGTGCCTTTTCCTATTCCTTTGACCTTTCTTCAGCCCCTGCTCCCATGTTTGGCTTTCTGGGCAAGTGCTCCTTGCTGGAGAACAGGTCCAGTTTTAAGCCCTTCACATGAGGCCAGTGCCCCATGCTTAGACTGAGCATGTAGATTTTGGATGTCCAAGGTTTTTAGGTAAGCCAAGGCTCTAAGCAGCTCAGAAGCAAAAGATCGTGTTGGGAGACTGGGTATTTAAGCATTTCTGGGTTCAAATGGCAGCTGAGCTTCTGCTCTGGAAAAAACTGAATCGGAGAAATACCCACACAAGGCACATGGGACTTATGGACTTTTAGGGGTCTGGGCTCTTGTGTATTCCCTGGAGTATACAGCACCCAGAAGACTGAATGCAGCACTTTTATTTTTTTCTGGGAACATCAAAAAAATATGTTAGAAAGAAAGAAATTTTAATGGCTAAAGGGTTCTAGGGTCCAGCAAAGATGTAAGTAAAGCCCAGCTCCCTAGCAGTAAGGAGTGAGGATGCTGATCCTGGCGCTGAGGATGCTTCAATCTCAGATCTGTCTCTGCAAGAGATCTCCAGAAATGACAAGTACCTGATACCTGGTCTCGGTTTGCTGCCTGCTGTACCAGCTGCTCCCTTCTCCGAGGTGGTGGTCAAGGTTGGGAAGGAGAATGGCCACCCAACGCCAAGCACGATACACTCTCCACTGTATCAGCGCATCCCTCCCCACGCTGCCTCCTGCCTCCCTCCTCTCCAAGGCCTGGCAGAGGCTCCTTCCCTCTCCACGCCTCATCCATCAAGCCAGATAGTGTTGCTTGCCCACCCCATCTTCCTCGGCCTGTCAGTGCCCAGAGAAAACAATGATAAATAAACTGGCACTGGAGAAACTGTCTCCTGCTGCTTGATTTATCTATTATTTGTGTTGTAATCCAAGCCCCTTCTTCTCTTCCCTTGCACCCCAATCATTAACTCTTCTTCATCTGCCTCAGGTTGTTTTCCTACCTGTAGCCCTCAGAGCCAGCACGTAGATTTTTACAGACTCTTTATCAGCCTTGTCTTAGGGCTGAATTAGGTTCCCGAGGCTGAAGCAAATCAGATGGTACCCATAAGACATGTCAGCACTGGTGCAAGGTTAGGGAGGTGAGATTGCAGGACCTGGGACCTGTTTTATGTCCAGCCCTCAAGCCTGGCTCTGAAGTGCCTTTCCATGTACAGAGCAATCTCCAAGAAAGTTTTTGGAGGAAGTTTGGTACAAAAAGAGCAAAAGTCCATGTGCCACTATATAAATTGCACTGTGCCAGTCAGATTCATGCCTAACTGCATGCACAATCAGAAGAGGTCTTCCCAAATTCTCGCCTGAACTAATGACTTCTGTCACCTTGAAACCACTCACCCTCGACGGTGTGAGAAGATGCAGCAGGCATTTTCTCTGCTACTTGTTTGCTGCTATCCCTGTTGATGGTACATTTCTGTAAAAAGAGAGCTGAAGTGGGACCCTTTGAGGGAGCTGCTTTTGGAGATCTGCTGAGCCTGCTCAGGGGAAAAGCAGAGAGGAAGAGCCACAGCACACAGCTGGGAGTCTGCATCTCCTGCTAGAAGATGGAGAGACTGCAGGGAGCAGCAGGGAGCTGCTGCCAGCCAGGCCACAGAGCCCAGAAAAATCTTCCTAGGGATTCAGAGGAGACTCTTCATAGGGTAGTGCTCACTCGCAGAGGAGGGCTAGGCACGCCACAAAGCGCTTCCCATCACAGAAAGGAAGCACAAGCTGTATTACAGCCTTACGGGCCCCTACTGAACTTCCAAGCAGTAACTCCTGCTTTTCCCCTAGACCTTTCTTCTTTGTACATCTGCTGAAGCACAACACCAGGAGCCATGAATCACCCTCTGTACCTGAGCAGGGCAATTACAGGTTAAGCTCCAGCTGTCCTCAGCCCTGTGCAAGCACAGTGGGATGCCCTGCCACCACACTGGGGACCAGAAACCAGCCACCCAAATCGTGCTGGCCATCCAGCCGTATGGCCTGTCCAAGGACCGACTGTCAACGACAGCCCACGTGATTTCCAGAAGAAAAGCTGTGGCGGTTTGCAGGCAAGGGGTTTGAGTTGAGAGCCCACTCAAGCTGGAATTACCCCGTCCTGTACATGGGGTTTGGCAACACTGGAAAGTGGGAGTGAAATTTTACCTTTAGGGCTCCTCGTTTCAATTATCACCAACCCAACCAAGGCTGTTCCCTTCTCTCTCCAGCTGTGGTCACTGAGGACCTGTGGTCCAAAACACCAGCGGTAGCGCTGAGGGGCAGGGCTGTTAGCCAAACAACACTTTCCCATGCCTTGTGCAGATTGGTTTTAAAATATTAGAACTCATTTACATGAGCTAACAGTATATCCATGACTTATTACCAGGACTGATGTGTGGCAAGTCAGAGCTCATAGTTGCAACCTCTGTCCCCCATTTCTAGCACTATCCTTCACCAAATAACTCTGTAACGCCTTTTTTTTTTTTTTTGTGGGACACCCATATATTCATGGAGCGGGATTCACCTGTGGCCTGTTGAAGTCAATAGGAGATTCTCCACTGCTTGAAAGGTTTGAGTTAGACCCTGGGAGAAGTTACGGTTGTACTCTCCAAACCCCAGCCGTGCACCTGCCTGGCCTAGAAGAAACCTATTTTCTGGAGACACTATAACTTCCAGTATATTGTCCAATATTCAATACTCACTGTCCAATATTCAGGAAACCTTGTTTAGGACACTCTGCAGGGCATCTAGCTGCATAGCTCTGGACTGGGGACACCACCATTAGGAGCCAGGCATTGAAATGTTACCTGTGGTGTGACACAGCATCACGTCCTGCTGTGGGCTTCATTTTTCACAGCTTATCTGGGCTACAGAGACAGAGGGATTTAAAATAATCCTCATAACCTCTCCTCTGATCATCTTGCCAGCCTTGCACCCTGCTCACAGAAGGGTGCATGTGGCTCCATGAACACCTGCCTTGGCTGTTATTATGATGTTTCTTCCCACACAGTAAACCAGCGAAGGCAGTTCCATAACACACAAAGCGATAAAAATATATTGAATGTTTAATCAAACATTCCCCTCCTTTATTTGCCTCTAGATTGCTAGTTATTACATCATCTAGATCCTTTCCCTTTTTTAGGTGCCATAAAATTATCTCTGGCTTTTGCAGTCTGTGAGTTTATGATTAATCAATTACTTAGAGAAGTTATCTATTAAAAATCAAAACGTGATGCTCGGTGCACTTCCAATAAAACATCATACAGCAAGAGATTACTGGTCTAATCCTTTTCTTCATCAGTTGCTTATTACCAGTAATTGTGTTAAGGGGATCACAGGAGTCATTAAGTAAACAGGGTGCATTAAAAGTGTGTGCAGCATAACAGGGAAAATTACCTAATTAATGATAGATGGTGCTGGAACAGATTAATTGAAGAGCTCTTTCCACCAACTTTACTCAGCCTGATTCATGCCTTGCCTTGAAAATGTGGCCAGTGAAATCACCGTTTGGCTTGAGTAAGATTGCTTTCACGTTACACCGCCTCTGTCTAAATGATGCAGGTGTAGCAGAGCAGTCTGGAGTTGGACCATGCTTCCACCGGCTCCCCAGGGGACCTAGTTACAGATCTTTAGCTCTGCAAAAGTGAGCTGGGCCATAAATAGCAGAGGACAGGGGTCGAACAGTGCTCCGATATCTGCAGCGGGTACAGAAGAGCTGAGATCCTTGGGACCAATTTTAGGAGAGGAGCGGTTGTTTGTGGGGAACCTCTCCCTCTTCAACATAATCCTCTCCAGGAGGGGATTCAAACTGTTCCCATGGTGGCCCACCCTGCCTGCAAACACCAACCCAAGGAGTCATCTCCTCCAGGGTGGCAGGGATTGCTCCGTGATTTGAGTTTGCTGGGTATCATCACAACCCAACCCCTGGTGAACAAGCCTGTCGTCAACAGCACAGCAAGCAGCAGACAGGGGCTGGTACCTTAATTAGTAAAGACAGGACCAAATAAACAAGGGGGTTGGAGTTCCCCCCCCCCGCCAGATGTTCCCCCATTTCAGGAACCTTGACAGCACAGCATGTGGGAAGGGTTGGGGCTGCTCCGGGCCACCACATACCCGCCCCACAGCTCGTGCAGCGAGCTGCCTTCCTCAGAGTTGTCAGTTTGCAGAGCTCATTTAGAGACACCACGCAATTAACTACCCCGTCGGCTCCCCCGTCCCCCTCTGAGCCTGACATCTCAGGAGAGACAGGGACCGCAATGCAGGTCTCTCCCCAGCAGTGTGAGTGGCTCATCTCTGTCTTGGCCCATGCAGGCAGCGCTCAGTGGGTCTCATTTGTTTGCATTTGCCTGGTGCCTTGACATGATGAAGTAAAAAGTTTTAATATTCGCCGACATGAATTTTTAATGCCTGGCTCCTGCTCTCGTGTCATTATTTGCCTGCGCTTCAGCAGTTTTGGAGTGCGTTTGTTTAGATAATGTTCCGTTAAAGGAAAAAGGGGGTGGGGGGAAGCCGGTACCTTTCTCCCCATAGTGACCATTAAATTATATACCAGTGCTAGGCTGGTGTTCGACAGGTGCTGGCGATGCAACTTCCCCTCACATGAACAGGGGCTGCAGCCACCCTGCTTGCAGCAAAATTAATGGGAGAAATCTGGTATTGAGGTCAGCAGTGTGATACCAAGGAGCTTTGGTGTGTAGAGAAATTGAGCATTTCTGCCTTCTCCTGCTCTTCCTCAACATCTCTTACACTCCTCAACCTCAGCTGTCCTGTGGGACAGCATGGGAAAGGGAGAGGATGAGGGTGACAGGAGGAAGAAAGGGAGGGAAAGGAGGGGTTTGGTGAACTATAAGACTGAACTAAGATGAGGGGAAAATGGAATGACACTGGTGGAAGGTGGCACAGGCCTTATCACGGCAGCAAGGTCTCTTTCTGCAGTCCCACTGACTGAGCTGGAGGAGTGGGCAGAAATGGGTTAGAACAGGACTGATTAGATGGACTTATGAATGGTTCTGTACTGCATCAGGCAGGCAGAAGAGTAGTGGGATGGGTGCAGGAACAATCTGGCTTTTGTGTATGGTTTGTGTTATAGTAATAGACTCTACTGAGGCTGAGTCCAGGGCTGATATGCCCTAAAAGCAGCTTCTGCAAAGACAAGCTCATGAGTTAGTAAGGAATGCATAGAGAGAACATTAGGTGATCTACAGTGATGGATGGATGGATGGATGGATGGATGGATCGGGGCAGGGAGGATAGATAGGCAGAATCGCAGTGAGGTTTAAGCATGAAGCCTCATCCTTTCTCTTAAACATATGACCTGCTCCGCGTTGAACCTCCCAAATCAGCACCCTACCCCTAGCCTTCCCTCTGGTGGTCACACAGGCATTCCACTTACTCTTTCAAAGTCCCAGAAGAAACTGTTGACAAGGAAAGGAGGGTGATTGCCCACCCTGGCTGGATTTCAAGGTTCAGATGCTTCTCGCCAGCACCCTTTGCAACACAAAAGAAGTTTGGGGTCTCTGCTCTCACCCCCCCACCCCCAGGTTTGGCTTTGTCCCCCCCCAGGTCGGCTCCTACCTCTGTCCGTGGTGCTGAGCGCTGCCCTCCGGCTCTGCTCCCCACCGCCCTTGGGGGGGTCCCACCCCTCTGAGCACCCATGACCAGACATGGCTGGGTTTAGATGGATCAAAGCATTACATTGTGCACAGGTTCAGGAGAAGACATCTCAGGTCCCTCAGCTTCCAGCTGGAAGTCTCTAAGCCAAGCCGTGGTAAGAAGGAGGTCTGGGCAGCGCTGGAGACGGCAATGGTTTGTTGAGGGGAAGGCAGCCCCCACTTCGTCTGCTCATGTTTAATTTAGCTGTCCAACACAGCTGAGAAAACAGCCACGAAGGCTGACTCTAAAGTGTCAGGCTGGAAAGAGACAACCTGCTCTTCTACATGGATTTTCAGAGCCTCTCTCTGCATCTGTAGAGTCCAGAATCTCAGGGATTCATCATGGGAATGTAAACAGAAGCAATCTCATAGCGTGCTTGGTAGGAGGGAGATGGGGAGCAGGGAACTCACCAAGTAAGTGCAGTTCATCTGCTTTTCAGTTATAGGCTTGGAGGAGGCCAAATTGCCTTTCCTATGGCTTGATTCAAAGCCCAGTTCAGCCTCTGAGACTCTTCAATTGCTTTTAGTGAGCTTGAGACCAGCTTTTTAGTGAGTGGGGCTACAGGTTTTTTTCCAGAGTAAGTCATGGTTGAACAATGAACTGATCTTCACAATTCCTGTAGGAATAGGTGTGATCCAGTGTTCAAGGGATAATTCCCCAAGTTACCAAAAAAATGGGGTATAGGCAAGATATATGATGTGCCTGAGGACACATAACAAGTACAACAGCAGAAAACTCAAGTCTCTGGACCTCTGGTCTTGTTTCAGGACATTAGTTCCCACTGTCTCAGAACTAAGTGAACAGACTTTTGCTCCAAAGTGTGTTGACATATGGGAAGGTGGTCAAGTCAAGTTATGCACCACTACTCCGCAATGGAGAAAACTCTCTAGACTTTCTCACAAAGCAGATCAGGATATAAGAGATTGCAAGCCTACAAGTTCTCTGAGTTGTCATGCAGCTGGCCCTGCAACAGCAATGGCTTATCTCAGCAACGAACTGGGTGTCCTCTAGGAGAGCTCACGGTTGGAACATGGCTCAGGGCAGAAGTAACAGGAGCCTTCATGTCCCTGCGATACGAGCCTGAGGGAGCTGCTGTCCATTCCCAGTCCTTTAAAAGCTGGAGACAGCTCCAAATCGGGATGCCCTTGGCTCTTGTGTCTGTCAGCAGTCTCCTTCTGGCTGCCCGACACCAGCCCAGTTCCACGCAGGCACGAAGGGCCTGCCCGTGCTCGCGGCAAGCAGGGGGTTACGTTTCACACGCTCGCCTGCCTCTGTCGCGAGGAGATAAGGGCAGCGCAGTCTCCATTAGGGAACATTCTTAAGTTACTTGTGTCTCGGCTCTGGCCGATATGTAATCCAGGGAAAAGCAGGTGCAAGAGAGGAGCACAGCCAGGTGGCTTCTCTTTAAAGCCCAGGGGCGAGCTAAGGATAGAGGAGGAAAAATAGAGAGATGAACTTCACCTCCAGAGGGAATTAGCACCCTCTGCACGCTATTAAAGGATCCAGCACAATCCATGGGCATCTCGGATGGCACAGCCCCAGCACCAACCCTTTCTCACAGCGGCCAGCATTAGCTCCCATTGCTGTTCTTACCAATTCCTCATACTACAGGGGAAGACAGTGAGGATGCACTAGAGAGTGGTTTGAATCACAACTTTTAACAGCGAAAGCCATGTGATCCAGATAAAAGAGGGATTTCTTTTGCTGGAGAAAATCTGTTCTCCTTGTATGTGGACCAGTTGGCAAGGGTGGAGTTAGCCTTTCCCGATTTTAAGAAATATAATTGCCCACATGCAAGGTAGTTGTCTGAACTCCCGGGATAGTCAGTGAAATATGGTCAGGGCTCCTCTGACCCAAGTAGGCATCTGCTCTAGGATGAGACAACTCTCACCCTGACGTCCACTGAAAACTCAAACCAAGGACATGTTAAGGGATTGATGAGCACCTAAAATTAGGAAAACCTAACTCCACCCTTGCGACTCCCCACCCCTCACTGCAACTATAAGGGAAAGTGGTCTCAGCTGACACCTAGCAAGTTCCTACGGGCAAGTCCCTGCTTTATGATGAATTTGGAGTGCAAATGGTAAAATTTGGTATTTATGGATAATTAGAAGAATGAAGAACTCTACTGTGGGACATACCACATACTAGACAGCTTCTCTTCAGTTCCCTGTTAACTAACCTGCTTGCAGGCATATGACTTCATCCCAGAGCACAGATCTGTGGGAAAAAAAAAATGGTTCTGCGCTTCTTTCACCTGGGAGGGACATGGCTTTGATTCCTCTGCTCTTTACCTTTGCAATTTGCACTTTATTAAAGCCGTTAGACCCTCCATAAATACACTGATAATGATCAAGTGGCACTTCTTTAATAGACAGTAAGTAGCCTGCTACATCTCAATGAAGCAGGCTGTTAAGCAGACACAAGACATTTCCCACAAAGACACTGCTTCTCGGTGTTTACGCCCTTCAGATACTTAGGGAGATGTCACATCACGTCTTGATCACTGCTGTACTGATTCAGCTCTTTTCATCTTGCCCTTGTAAATCAATCCTTCCAGCCCTCAGTCATTTGTCGGTTGTTCTTATATGAACTCCCTGCCATTTGACAATATCTGTCTGGTAAGAAGAAGCCCAGAAATGAGCACAACTTTCCATATACATTAATGTTGAAGCTCCGCCATCCCTCCGGGATTTTTGATCTTTCTGCTGTTCATTATTTCCAGAAGGCTGCGGAAGGCAGCTCTGCTCATGAAGTGGCTTCTTGACTGGGAGCTGAGATTTGCAAAAAACCAAACAAACAGGGGCTTTGCCCAGACATTAAGACTACTCTTGTACATTAAATGTGGTGGGACTGTCCTCTGCCCCTGAGGATAGCCAGCACTGAGCAACCCACAGCCGTACTGTTAAAATCCGTTACCCTTCAAACAAGATGTTCACAACTGCCTGGTGATAATGGCTGGTGGCTGGTCATGATTCCTGATTCCTGTGAAGCATTTGAAAAAGGGCTAATTACCCTAGGTCATTAGTATGTCCAGGTCTGTTCTAACAACTGACCAGTTTAACAGTTGGGTGCCAGTGCTGGAAACACTCTCAGGCACTCTTAAATTTACTGATCCCAGTGTGGTCCTAGTGACCTTGGCTCTCCTGCTTTCCATGCAAAGAATAATGAGGAATTATAATCCACTCATGGGAGAAAATGTCCAGTCTGGACTGTGAGACCCCAAAGAAGAGACTGAAGGCAATAAGCAATTGAACTGTAAGCCAGAGGACCAATTTTTATATCTACAGACCCCACACAACTCCTCAACACAACTTCTTCAGATTGTTTGCACCGATCCTTCTAGTATATAACCAGTTTCTTTCACAAAGGAGGAACAGTCCATGAGGGTCAAGACAAGGTCTGAAGTTACGATGTTTGTATGTGGATCTCAACTTGGTTTTACATTGACAGAGCAGAGCTGTTTGACTGGCAGAACAGACATTCCCTGCCAGAATGAAGACCTGACCTATGAATCACAGAATCATAGAATCAGAACAGTTTGGGTTGGAAGACACCTTTAAAGGTCATCTAGTCCAACCCCTCTGCAATGAGCAGGGACATCTTCAACTAGAACAGGTTGCTCAGAGCTCCATCCAACCTGACCTTGAATGTGTCCAGGGATGGGGCAACTATCACCAGATCTCTGGGCAACCTGGTCCAGTGTTTCACCACCCCCAGTGTAAAAAAAATTCTTCCTTATATGTAGTCTAAATCTACACTCTTTTACTTTAAAACCATTACCCCTTGTCCTCTCACTACAGGCCCTGCTAAAAAGTTTGTGCCCATCTTTCTTATAAGACCCCTTTAAGTACTGAAAGGATGCAATAAGGTCTCCCCAGAGCCTTCTCTTCTCCAGGCTGAACAACCCCAACTCTCTCAGCCTTTCTTCATAGGAGGGATGTTCCAGCCCTCTGATCATTTTTGTGGCCCTCCTCTGGACCTGCTCCAACAGGTCCATGTCTTTCCTATACTGAGGGTTCCAGAGCTGAACACAGTAGTCCAGGCGGGGTCTCAACACGAGTGGAGTAGAGAGGGAGAATCCCCTTCCTCAACCTGCTGGCCACACTTCTTTTGATGCAGCCCAGGATACGGTTGGTTTTCTGGACTGCAAGTGCATATTGCCGGCTCATGTCCAGCTTTTCATCCACCAGTGCCCCCAAGTCTTTCTCTGGAGGGCTGCCCTCAACCCCTTCATTCCCCAGCCTGTACTGATATCGGGACTTGCCCTGACCCAGGTGCAGAACCCAGCACTTGACCTTGTTGAGCTTCATGAGGGTCACACGGGGCCACTTCTTGATCTTGTCCGGGTCCCTCTGGATGGCATCCCATCCCTCAGATGTGTCAACCTCACCACTCAGCTTGGTGTTGTCTGCAAACTTGCTGAGGGTGCACTTGATCCCACTGTCTATGTCACTGATGAAGTTATTAAACAGTACTGGTCCCAGTATGGACACCGAGGGATACCCCTTGTCATTGATCTCCATCCGGCCATTGAGCCGTTGACCACTACTCTCTGGATGAGACCATCCAACCAATTCCTCATCCACTGAACAGTCCACCCATCAAATCCCTATCTCTCCAGTTTAGAGAGAAGGATGTTGTGGGGGACCGTGTCAAAGGCCTTACAGAAATCCAGATAGATGACATCTGTAGCTCTTCCCTTGTCTGCTGATGTAGTCACTCCATCATAGAAGGCCACTAGATCTGTCAGGCAGGACTTGCCTTTGGTGAAGCCATACTGGCTGTCCCAAATCACCTCCCTGTCCTCCATGTGCCTTAGCATAGCTTCTAGGAGGATCTGTTCCATGATCTTCCCAGGCACAGAGGTGATGCTGACAGGCTGGTAGTTTCCAGGGTCCTCCTTTCTATTCTTTTTAAAAATGGGTGCAATGTTTCCTTTTTTCCAGTCACCAGGGAATTCACCTGACTGCCACAACTTTTCAAATATCATGGAGAGTGGCTTGGCAACTACAACAGCCAATTCCCTCAGGACTCTGGGATGCATCTCGTCAGGTCTATAGTCTCATGTACGTTCAGGTTCATCAGGTGGTCACGAACCTGATCTTCTCTTAGAGTGGGAACAACTTTGCTCCCCCAGTCCCTGTCTTGCAATCCATCCACTTGAGAGGTGTGGGAAGGAAGGCTGCCACTGAAGACTGAGGCAAAAAAGTTATTGAGTACCTCAGCCTTCTCATCCATTGTTACCAGTTTCTCAGTCTTGTTCATCGGGGCCGTAGACATTCTTTGACCTTCCTTTTCTGGCTGACATACCTGAAGAAGCCCTTCTTATTATTCTTTGCATCCCTTGCCAAGTTCATGTCCAGCCGCACCTTGGCCTTCCTGACCTGATCCCTACACAACCAGGCAGTGTCCCTACACTCTTTCCAGGATACCTGTCCCTGCTTCCACTGCCTGTGCATTTCCTTCTTGCCCTTCAGTTTGACCAGCAGGTCTCGACTCATCCATGCCAGTCTCTTGCCTTCCTTTCCTGATTTCTTACACCTGGTGATCGGGAGCTCTTGCACTCCATGGAAAGCATCCTTAAGGATCTGCCAGCTCTGTTCTGCTCCCTTGTCTCTGAGGGCAGTTTCCCAGGGGGTCTTATCGAAGCAGAGTCCCTATCACCAGAAGATGAGCCCTACCCAGGGTTAATCCTCATCATCAGCAGGTTGAGTTAGAGAGTCCGTGGCTGACACAGACCCTGCTATGTTGCCTACGCATGCAGCAGAAGGGTGCTAATGACCCAAAAGGCTGAGAAGTAGAAAGCAACTCGCATCTCTGTTAGCAAAGCTGGTTTCACTGGGAACCATAGTCCTCTCTCCTCCTGGAGATGTGGTAAGGGACAATGAATTCATCAATCTGTCATTTAAGATTGTTCGCTTGACAGCTCCAAAATGCATCTTAAAAAAACCCCAAACATTAAGAGCTTTAATAATTTAAGTTACTCTTAAATATGCCCTGCAATTCAAATCCTTGGAGTGGTTTAAACATTTGAAAGAAGTTCAATCTGGACAGTGATTTAAAGCCAAGATAGATGAGTTCAATTTGGCTGTGCACTGCAGACCTGGAAGGCCGTGGACCTGACATCACTTTGCACTGAGAGTCTCCAGAGATGTCCATATGAAACAGTGATTAGGTGGATGGCCAATTGTGGAGTGGGATGCAGAGACATTGCCAGGACAACTCCAGACTGGGTGAAGGAGAGACTAGAAGGTGCTAGGATTACTATCGTTTCAGTTGCTGTGTGACCTAAAATCTGTCCATGGAGAGACACCTCTGATGACAGTGAGATTTGGTGTCAAATGGCAGTGTTCTCTGACTAACTCTCAGCTTTCTCTGCTGTGAAAAATGACCTTGTAATTTTGTAAACCAGAATGACTTTAGTGGTTCAGAAACAGGAACGTCTCAGGTGTAATTTATTTGATCATTCAAGTGGGACGAGCCACCCCATCAAAGTGCTAGTTTTCTCTCCATTAACTATAAAGAGAAATGAGTCAAATTAGTTTTGAGGGAAACACCTGAGATATCTACACTGTAGGTATCTAGACTGGTCAGATGAAACCCATCCTCAGTACAAGAGCAGATCAGTATCACCATTGATTTCTCTTCCACTAGCGCTAATCTTCATTGAAATTGCCCTAGATTCTGATCTCTGTTGGTTTCTACACATTACTGTTTATTCCTACTAGTCTTGTTTTTGATCTGAGACCAATACAGCCCCAGCACAATGAGATATCAAATCTGTTGTCTGTAGACAGTACCAGCCTATAAATAATGGCAACGAGGCAATCACCCTAAAGAAAGAAAAGAAAGAAGAACACAAAAACCCTGATGTAGTCCCAATTCTCATAACTTTTTTAAATGCTCTGAAAGTTGTCCTTTGTGACCAAATCTATCTATCAACATTCAAGAACTCAAAAATGTGGTTACACAGGTAATGAGTTTCCAAAGTGAAATAGCATTTTGTTCTCTATTGCATGGGCTGAAGAACTGCCAACTCACAGACAGAGGTATGAGACCATGCTATGGTGAAGTGGAAGAAGAATATGAAGAAATAAAGTCTGTAGTTCTCCCACTACAGATGCTTCTAAACACTTCCAAAATTTACAAGTCATTTGTGAACAACAAAAAACACTTGCAAATGCTCACATGGAAGTTCCATCTGGAAATCGCTTAAAACGTAGGATGTATTTGTGTTTGTAGGGGAGCTCTGGTTAGGAACAAAAGAGTGTACATGAGGCCATAAAGTCCTGCAGGTCCCAGCACCTCCACTCCACATATCCCCACACATCACAGATGACATCAAGAGACCTGAAACGTGTTTTTTCTGCATAGCTCACCTTGGCTGTAGACTGTATAAATTGACAAACACAAGATTGTAAATGAGGATCTCAGTCCCCGTCACTGAAAAGAGTAAAGGATCCCTCATTAGCTTTGTTGAGATCTGGGAAGAGCCCCAGTGCAGGAGAACCGATGTCATGAGCTGCCACCTTCTGTAAACTTTCTCCCTGAGGCTTAAACATTATGCTGCCTAGCACATTCAAGAGTTATCTTCATAACCCCACTCTGGCTAACAAGACGCTGCTCTGTTACTGACTGGAGATTAAATTATAATCACATCCAATTCCTTTCCCCCCACTCCTAGCCATTTCATTACTCTCCATAATCAGACACTGACTCACATTCTTCAGACAGGGCAACCAATATTGCCTTCCATATTTCACAATAAAAATTGCATGTGAACCCATGTCACCGAGAATTAATTTTTGTAAGACAATGTTTATATTAACCATTCATTTATTGACTTCTGTTTGGTGGGTCAATTCTGAAATTTATGCTCCCCCGAGATCCACACATTGACCTCAGTTTCATCTCAGGTCAATATTCCCTTCTCAGGTCAATAAATCTTGAAACTGACCGTAGCAGAAGTCAATAGTATCTGCATATTCTTATATTGTCAGAGGCTTGGTAACATACAATTGTGTGTCTGAGAGGTGAGGAAGCACGAGAGACACCAAGAACTATTGAATGAGGTATTAAAATGGAATTCTTGCTCAATAGCTCTCCTTCCCATCCATCTATAGAGTTAGATCTGCCAGCAGGAGAGAAAATCATTGTTTATGTTATTTATTTGTATATAAGCATGTGAGCATCCCCTCACAGAGGGACATCCATGCTGAGAACAAATAAGAAATGGAGGATACTAGGTCCTGACCCTAAAATGCTTCCAATGGGTATGGACAGGTGGGACAGTTCAAAGAACTGGCATAAAAGCGAAGAGTGTAGAAATCATATATCTCAAAAGTAATCAGAAGAGTCTCTAAATATCTCAACAAAGGAGAATTTTATGCTGGGACTGAAAAGAAAATGAAGAGGTCACTTTGTAGAAGTTCATGGGAGGTTTCTTCTAAGTCAGGGAAGCATCAATCTGTCTGCATGAAAATCTGCTAAGGGAGCAATACCATCTGCACTCTTGGTTTGATTGGAGACGAGAACTGGTCTTTTGGCTGTGAATGAGAGATGAGGGGCAGGATGGAGACAGACTGCTGAGAGCTCAGACAGAGAAAACAAGTAGTTGATGCACTAAATGGATCCCCAACCTGACAAAGCAGTGCTGCACACAAGCTAGCAAACTGTGCCCAGAGGCTCCAGGACCAAGCTGCCTTTGTGGAGCGAGTCACTTATTGATGGATGGTCCCACAACAGTGCGGCCAAAGTTTCCTCTGGTCTTTTGCCTCCTGCTGGGATTCTTGGGAGTCTGAAATATCTATATGCCCATGGATGTCCCTCTGCTTTCCAGTCTCCTCCTCTCCATCTCCTCTTTGTGTGGAGTCTGTGCAGCCTTCCCCTCCATGGAGGCACTGTGGACACTTTTACCCAGCGATGTGTTTTCACAGATTTTTTCAGGAAATGAATTATTTAACAGCCCACTTTTTCTGTCAAACCTGATGAAAGCTGGCCTGGGAATTCAGAGCTTACACGTGCTGGGGATGGCCAACAGGCAAGCAAACGCATGCAAACAACAGGTTCCTGTCTGCCTCTTACAAACTGGCAACGACTTCTGCTGGGACTGAAACTGCTCCCTCTTTCTGGCCATGCCATGAACCCTCAAGACTCACCACATTAAGATGGCCTTTGTCCTGAAAGCCCTGAAGCCCAGCTTTAAGTACTGTTCTGTTTCCCAATCTTTCCTTTAAATCAGGGTTCTGCCTGGAAAGGTGTGGTTGAACTGGGATTGCCTTCTGGCCTTCCACAAGCTCTAGTGATGGTTGGACAGGCAATATTTATCTAGCCCGTTATAAAGTTATCACTGCTGGGTTTTTACAGGCAATCCATAGGAAAAAGACTCTTAACAAAGGGAGTATTGACAGTACATAGGTATGAATAAGAGTATATCTCATTAAAGAGAAACCCCAAAGGATTTTGAACCAGATTCCAAGTCAACCCTTCAAATTACACAGAGACCATCATGCCTAACACATGAGTTAGCTCATGCCAGCAACACACCTCACATGTTTCTCGCCTGCTGGGCTATCTGACGAGGGAGAGCCAGGAGAGTGTGGGTCCATGTGGCAGAGGGCTCAGAGGGATCTATGGAGCACGGCAGGGTCCTGCAAACCAGGGGTGGGTGTGCAAACTGTGACACACTGGGATCTGAGAGCACCCTGCAAAGCCTAGGATGACATTTCCATCAGTGCAGGTGGCTGCACAGAGAGGTTAAACACGCACCCACGGTCTGCTGAAGAGCTAGGAGCAGAACTTGGAAACCTCCTGAACAATGTCCTTGGATAAATTCTCCATGTCCTGAAGGTGCCTGCGGCACAGGAGTGCCTGGGTGTTACATCCAGACCTCACAAACCTTGAAGCAATGGACTTCCCTTGGAGCCACAGCATTGCAGCCAGCCACGCGTGCTTTTCCCCTTCCAACCAGAAGCTCCAGGCTTTGTTTCAGAGGTGCTCTCAGGGCTGAAGTTCATTCTGCTCCATGGACCCTGGTCTCATTTCTGCCTCTCCCCCATCCCCAGTGCTGCCGAGCTTTCCTTCCGAGGGCTCCGGTGGGATGCAGCCCCCCTGGGTGGGGAAGACAAGTGGATTTCAAGCAAATGTAATTCTCCCTCCCACCTTCCCCGGCTGAGAAAGCACAGCTGTTACCTGTCGTCTTTTCCTCCACAGCTCCGACGCAGGAGCCCGGATCCTGCCAGCCACTAATCTTCCCTGCCTCAGGGCTTTCCTGACAGAGCAAATGATCTGCCAGACCCAGCTTAATGGAATTGTAATTGCCAATTAAAAGCTGTCCTGTTAATTGCAACAGCTTGAAGGTTTGAGTGTGCATTCATGTGGGCGCGCGGGTGCGTGAGCCGGTGTGAGTTCCTGAAGTCTCTGCTGCTGAAATTGATGGTCTACCCGCAAGGAGGTGAACTTGGGAATAACCAGTGTCTCGGGAACTTTGCTGCTGTTGAAACACCACCCAGAATGCCCCTCTGGCCTGTTCAAAGTAATGAACAAGCTGAAAGGCAAGAGGGGAGGACGAGCAACGTGATGGGGGGAGAATCTGGTGTCACTGATGGGCAAAGCAAACAGGAGGAGCCATCCGATTTACCATCAGTCCAGAGGGTGAGCTTGATGGATGCTGGGGGAAAGCTATGAGAGCGAGCTTGCAGATTTACTAATGCAGCTAATATATTAATGAACAAGGTCTGATAATTTATCGCACCTCTGTAGCTTCCAGCACTGTTTGTCCAGACCCGACAGACTTGTACTGTCAATCCGAGGGACTTTTCAGCTTAGGTGAAAAGAAAACACCTGAACAGAGGGAAGAAAATTGATTTTTTTCTTGCAAAAGCAAGAGAGCGGAAACCATGCATTTTTTTACAGGAACAAGCCGCTTTTGAACTCTCTGCAGAATGACAGCCTGTCTCCACTCCTCCCTTGGAGTCCTGATTTCCCACTGCTATGCGTGCAACTATTTATACCCGTGCAAAGCAGGTGTTTGGCTGTCCAATTCCACAGGGCAATGCCCCTCACCCACTGTTCCCTGTGTAACAAAAAAGATACGTGGAGGTAGGACACTTTGGGTAGGAACCTGGTCTGCAAAAGACCAACATTCAAACACCTGGGGTTTTTTTCCAGCTCTGCCACAAACCCTTTCTTTGACACTGGGCATGTTACTTAAGCTTAAGTTTGCACAGAGATTTGGGCTGAGCTTAATAAAGCTCAGGTTTTGCACACATATTTCATGCCAGCCTAACCAGAGGGGCTAGAAGAAAAAGCAGGCAATATGTTACACAAATGGCAAGTGGCTTGCAGTATCTTCCTTGAAGCATTCCATATTGTAATCTATACTACAGCCAAGAACATAAGGCCACCCAAGATGGAAACCCATCCCCATGATGTGCATTGTCTCTCCCTTTCACATCCAAGAGCAGAATCTCTTGCTGCTCTCCTTGGGCCAGGATCAGGCCCCTGAGCATGGAGACAGGATGGGTGGGTGTAAAGAGGTTACTAAAAAGCCATGGCTGTTTAAACCTCATTACTTATAGAGATATGGATAGCTCAGCTACACAGGTCCTTATGAAGACAGTCAGCATTTCACCAGCCTTTGCCTTGACTTCTTTCCTACTCCTGTAGGTTCTAAGCAAGGAGGTCTTCTTGGGCGAGGGCGATTGAAGAGCACAGATCCATTCCCATGGATTCCCACCCATGGGGAAAGGCTTTTCATGTTGACCACTCGGACTCTTTCCAAATCCATTGCTGCTTTCCCACAGGGCCATCCTGATTGCCTCCCCTCCACACCGGCCAGCTTGGGACCCTGCTGAGTCAGGGTTCACTGCTGCCAGGAGCCTCCAGATCTATAGGAAGAGGAGATTAGCTCTTTGGCTGGGGTTGGGAGATATTCATCAGCCTGCACATCTCTGGTCAAGCAGACTCTGAGGGGCCCATTTATCAGGGGAGCTGGAGAGATGTGGTGCTGTCAGGGGACAGTTCATCGTTGCGTGATGTGGCTTCTCTTGCTCTGGGGTTTGCATCTTCCCTTTCCATTTTGAACAGGGACAGTTGTACAGCAGAGAAATCGCTGCATCTTTGCTGTGCTTGGACTGTTCTTCCAAGGAACAGACACTTCTGCACTTTCCCCAGTTTTGTCCTATTTTTTTTTTCAGTTGCACCTCGCCCCATCCCAGGAGAAGGGTCTCCGTACCACCCACTGAGGAGGACTGAAGTCCTTCCTCAAGGTAGGTGTTTTCTTTCCCTCTTAATATTCTTCTCCAACTTTTTTCTTGATGTCTCATCTTCAGACTTTGAGCTGAGCCATGGAGTCTCAGAGCTTCTTTATGCATGGTGACATCTCTGGAAGAAAATTGGAGACTTTCCTCCTGAATCTACGTATTCTGGGCAAGAAGACGAAGTGCATGGGAGGCTGAAAAGAGATCCTTGAAGACCTGGCCAGTTCACCACGAATGGAGGCTCCGCCACCTCTCTGGACCCCTTTTTCTTTGCTTAACCACTCTCAGGGGCTTCAGGGTTGATTTTTTATATCTAATTGGAATATCCCTTGCTGCAACTTGTAGCCATTGAGAAGGCAGTTGACATTATGGCCATTGCCTGAGACCCTTTCCACTACAAAAACAGGACAAGGTGGGTTTTTTACCCCTGGGATTGCTGGTATAACCTGCTTTTGCTTTGAGTGGTCTTGTCCAGTCTCTCTCCCTCCCTGGCTAGCAGGATCTGAGCCCCTGGGCCACTTCTTTGTGCTAACATCACTAGAAGCCACCAGTCAATGCAACAGTGAGCCTCTGTGTTTTGCTTTGGTGACTGCTGCTCTCTAGCGAAGCAGTCACCCCACGAGCGTGGGACTCAAAAGAAGGCTGATGCATGGTTTAAATAGTACCTAGATATCAGCCTAGGACATTTTGGGAAGCATCACTGTGTTTTTTCCCCTGCTGCAAGTGTGATCGTCTGGTTCACAGAGGCTGGATCTTGGCTACTCCTTTGCTGTATGGGATGTTCCAAGTTCAGCCTGGAGTTGCTCACGGCTTTGGCTTGTGCATTGTAACGTGAAGGGAAAGTCTACCACAAATCTTCAATCTTTCAGGTGAAGGATTTCGGGGTGATTACGGCCTTTAAACAGAGGAGGAAACTGGCCTGCCAGTGTGGCCTGGGACACACGTCTGTCAGGACTTAGCTCAGCGCCCCAGCGTCCCAAGGAAGCATCTCACCAGTTTCTCTTCCACCAAGTGCGTGCACCTCCTGCAGTGTGAGCTGGAAAGCTTTTAACACTAAGTCCCTGCCCCAATATCCCAGGGGTGCCTCAAGAGGCTGGAAGGACTCATCGACAATGTGGCAGGCCCTGTTCAATAATAATCTTTTCAAACCTGGAGGGCTGTTCTTTACATTGCCTTGAGATGACACTACATTGACTGACGGGTCGTTCTCACCCCGCTCACTTAAAACCTGAATCAGCATCATGTGCATTTAGCCAGTTTGATGTGTCTGTAAATGCTGGCAGTTTGGGATCAAGCTAAAGCATCACCATGCAGACTTCTGCAGTCCTGACAACCCTACCAACAGCCCCCAGATCAGTGACTGAGTCATCCAAATCAGGAATCTACCTAAAAAAACACAGCATTTTCAAAACAGAAATCAATGTTGAGTTCTTTTTTATTTGATTACCTGTCTTTGAGTGTGTAAGATCCATATTTTAATGTGTTTGTTCACAATTAGGTCAATTAGACTATTAGGTCTAGAATGTGACCTTATAAAAGTAATAATGAAAAAAAATTACATATAAACATGACCGAGGAGCTGGTGCTTTAACAAAAGGCAGATGCTCCTCATTTATCAGATTGTAGAGCTGTGGGACTGCTTGCCAGGGGATGTTGTGGATTTGGTTAATGGTTTCAAGAGGAGGCTGCACACATTCTTGGAAAAGAGATCTACTGGATGTTATTAAATAGACAAGTGACAACAGGCTCAGGAAATCCCCTGAGCTAAGAACAGCTGGAGCCCAAGAGACTGTTAGAAGAGGTATCATATGTTTGTCCTCTCCTTAATTTTCCCATTGAAAGAACCTGCCTAGGGCCAGCACTGGGAAGAGGGCTCTGGCCAGGGTGGACCCTTTCTTCTGCTCTCATGAATCAATGATGTTGCAAGACCACAGATAGGTCTCAGGAGTGACCATGCTGACTTTGGCCCTTTTGACAGTCATTTCATCATCAACTTGTAGAGCTATTTTTAACAAGGGTTCACAGCCCCTCAAATTCTGGTGTTGGAAATCAGACTCAGCAATGCAGAAACACACTAATCTTGTTAAAGCAATAAAGCACCAGCCCACGGCATCAAAGGGGATTCATTTCCCTTTTGTGTAAGCTCCAGACGAGACCTCCTCTGCCTAATTCTCCTTTGCCTATAAGCTCTTTGGTGGGTGACTATATCAACGAGGCCGTAGAACGTGTTTGTTATATGGTGGTTTCAAGAGTTTTAACAGGTCTTCTCTCCCCTTCTCTGTGCACATGGACATCCTTGAGCTCAAAGAAGCCTCCACAGGGAAAGCTACTGGGCTCTGGTCTCACCTGGAGTGCTCAGACACTACTGTCAGTGCTGGTGACGGGCCCCAAGTTCATATTGTTCTCCTCTGCTGATAACCTACTGATACTCTGCTGATAACTCCCTGCCCCTCAGAAATGGATCCTGGTGCTTTCCCTCTTTCCCCCCCTCCCACATCAGCATCCTGCATCCTTGCAAGCAAAACGCTGTCCCTGTTTCCTCAGCGGCACAAGAAAAGATCTCATGGGATGGTTTAAACCAGTGACTAACAAGTTGCTTCATCTTAGGGGTGCTTCGTGAGCATGGAGGAGGCAGGTGGGTGGAAAAGGATTATTACTATTGACATCCTCAGCCCTCGAGTCTCTCCTGGGTGCTGGGGAAGGCAAAGGGGTGATTTAAGGTGGGAAATGTTTGTACAGCACTGAGCACTGGGGACACCTTAGTCCTGGCCAGGCTCTTCAGCTCAGTTGCAAAACAAATTAAGAAATAAGTGTAATGAGCAAGACTGCTACCTACCAGCTGTGAACGGTGTGTCCAGAGGCACAGTGACACCACACCGCTGGCATGGCTGGGGTACAGCTATATGAGCCAAAATAAACCTCTTGCGGGGCTAGCTTGGCTCCAGACGGGAGACAGTGATGCACATACGGTACTGTCCCAATCTCATAAAACCTTCTGGACTGAAACAGCAGCTGCAGAGCCCTTGTGATCTCTCTAGAGCATCCCGCAGGGATCATCTTAGCCTTAAAAAAAAAATAAAAATCCTTCTCCCAGGCATTACATACCCCAGAATCCCAGACGCATCCCTCCTGCTTGTCGGCACTTAACTGAAGTACCTGACTTCAAAGTATTTTTGCCCTCAGCTAATTCTATATCCAATGGAGAGGGTCAGGCAGAGAGCCAGCACAGCCTGCTGCTTCCCAGTTATAGGGTGTGCTCTCAGCTCCTTTGGATGGGCTGGACCTGCTGCCTGATAGTCCCTCTCCCTGCAAAAGGGTGCCCCGGGTCTCCTCCAGGTTTGTAGGAGAGGTGTCCGGAGGGCACAGGGCTTGTTAAAACAAGATACAAGCTTAGATGCAAACATCCTTGCAACCTCAGAGGAGTTGCAGCGATCCTGACCTGCTCTCTCTCACCGGCTCAGGTCTGTGTCAGCTTTTTCTTTGTTGTTCCTTTAAGCGGCTTTTCAAATTGATGCTATTGAGAAAAAAAGTCTAAAAAAAAAAAACAAAAAACAAAACCACACCAGAAAAGGCTTGCAAGGCATGGTGGGGACTGGCCCAAAGCAGGCTGGACTCTTTGTTGTGGTCTGTCACAGGGTCTCAGCTCAGGGATGAGGCCCCACGGCACAGAGCTTTGCACTCATGGAGAGCACCCTGTCCCATTTATCCAACCCTGCCTCGTGTCCCCAGTCCCAGCCAGTGCCTCTCCTGGGGTCCCTCCTCTCCTGGGATCCCACAGACCTGTACCACTGCACACAAACAGCCTTTGCAGTCCTACGCATGCTGGCAGGAGCCTACACACACACACACAAACACGCGTGCACTGACACATGCACACTCAAGCGGGTACACGCAAACAGAAATTGCTCCTCCAGCTTGCAACCCCTGTGCAGGCATCACACAGGCTTGCACAGACCACACACACACACACAAGCATATAGACACCCCGCTGCCAAATAAACTGCTTTTCCACCCTCTGCACCCACACATCCTCCAGCACCCACCCTATGCTCTGCTGATCCAGCCCCACACATGTGTGCAAACCCGCCGTGGGGGTACAGACCCCCCCCACGCACCTCCAGCTCTACCAATGCTCCTGGTGAAGCCAACCTCATGGGAATCTTCCTCACCCTAAGACCCGCTCCTAAGGGGGAACAAGAGGGTGAGGACCCCACCCCACAGCCCGCACCCAACCCTTGGTCACCCACCACCACCCCAACCTTGCAAAAAGGCTTTACCAGCCCTTCCACCCTCCACGTATGTCTTCATTTGTCCTCTTCTCCTGCAGCCACTAGACGGCAGGTCAGGCTCGCAGAAATGCTCTTTCCAACCAGGCAGTCGATGGGCTCATTTGTCCCAGCTCCCCCAAGTCGATGGGGCTGACACTCGGCAGTCAACGCTCTGATTAAGATGCCACAGTTGAGTTAAAGCGCGCATTAAGATTTGATGAGTAATTGATCAGCACATCAACAGGGACGCAGGGCTGGAGAGAGAAGGCGAGGCTGCGGACACCTGGGTAAAAGCTCCAGTTGCACGCACGGGTTCCGTCTTTAAATAAAACTTATTAGGGAGTTCGAATCTTAAAGGGATAATGTCGGGTTTATATGAGATGGGACTGCTATGGAGCCGCTGAGTGCAATAAACAGGCTTGACATAATATAAATGGTGATTTAAAATTCTGGCTCCCTCGTATCCTTCGAGGGGCACATCCAGACGGAGCGGGAGAGAGGGGGCTGGGCTCAAGCTTATCCAGATCACCTTTATACCGATGGGAAAGTGCTGACATTGATGGATTCGTTCCTGATTTTACACCAGCGTAGCTAGGTGTCTCTCACTGGACCGGGAGGTATAAATAGGCATGTGTGTGTCTGATGCAGATATTCAAGGCTCCAGCCTCTCTCTTGCCTTTTTAAATTGTGCCATATTTTGTGGCTGGGGAAAAATGAATGAGAAGTGACTGTAAAATGGTACTACCTTGCTTCACAATTCGATCAAAGCCACACTTGTGCATAAGTGTTCGTAGAAACAGGGACTTCACTGCCAGCCCACCAGAAAAAGGGTTTCCTTTAAACTCTGTGCTGTCATGGGAAGATAATGTAACTAGATATAATATACCTATAATAAGAATACACAATTCTTGCAGAGAAAGTCTGATTTTCTTTTTACATACCCACCCATAGACTCTATAATAAACATGCACATGAAAATGTACAATAAATCCTGTGTATCGTAGGTGAAGGAAAATCTGTTGTAAATCTGTGTCTCTTCCTTGTTCTTAAGGAAGGAAGATAGAAAAAGACCAGGTCCACACCCTGCAGAGAAATAATAATGTTATAAGCTGCCATAAGAATAAATTCACACTTTTCCCCACCAAAAAAAGCGCAAAGTCGTTCTGTGCTCTGGCATTTGACTGCCCTTTCCAAAGGATTTTCTGTTCACTTTCTGCCAACACTCAAATAATATCTTGATTTGGTGTGTGGGGCTCACTTCATTGAACCCACTGAGCTCTTCTCCCACCCACAGTTGCAGGAACACTTATGTGGCCACACGAGCATCACCCTCCTGGGAAGGGATTTGGGGTTTGTTCTGCCAAGGAGGTAAATAATTACAGTGCAAATCGATTATTGAGCATTGAGGTAGGGTCTGGCTCTTCTTTTCTATTGCCTCAGCTGTTTTGGCTTCAGAGGACTCACTCTGGCAATGCAGGGGGGGTAACAGCACAGACCGAGACACAACCTGTGTCATCTCCTGATGCTCCCCCCCCTTTAAGATCCATCTCTTCATTTAGGTGGCAGGATCCTGGGAGCAGACATTATTTTCTTACTGAGGGTTAGCTCAGCTCTTACCAAGTGTTGGGCTGTTTTTCTGACTGTGCCTCTAATGTTCTCATTAGCACAAGCAGTGATAACCAGCACACATCTGGAAAACTCCTGGGATACAGACAGCATTAGGCAGAAAAGCACTGATGACCCTCCTGAAGAAATATTAAAGGCTTGATTTCTTTTTGCAAGGCAGAAGGGCTTCAAACCAGCTGGCACGTGAAGTCCTTTTTCTTGCACCCACTGGTTTTGGTGTCTGAGAGCCCCAAGGTGATGGTTGCAGTGTCCAACTGCACCAAGAGAGATGCCTAAGAAGCAGGGACACATTTCTACCCAATCGACCCATTTGCTGATCATTAATCACATTTGCATGTGGACTACTCTCACATCCATAAGTGCACATGTGAAAAAATAACATCTTAAAAAAAATATGCTGTTAAAAGAAGACCGGGGAAAACCCACACGGGAACCTGGAATTATTTTTGGAGCAGTTGTCTAAGTGTGCAGCACGTCATTTTGCTGGAAAATGACATTTTATTCTGCTTGAAATCCTGACATCTGGAAATGGGTTTGCATTCTGAAGCCAAAAATACATATAAGAATTTGAAATTTATCCTCAGAACAAAATCAACCTGGAAATATTTTGTTCTGATGTTACACTGTTTTAGTTCAGTCAAATAAAAATGTTCCATCTCACTAGCAATGAAACATAGCAGAAATCTTAACTTTATAATCCAATATATTGTTAAATCCAAGGTTTAACTATAAACACTCAAAGAAACCAGGATGCCTCGGCAGAGCTGAAGCAGTATGTCTTCCCCTGGCATTACAAAATATTTTGTTGCTTTGAAAGCGAAGTGAGACAGTTGAAATAACTCATTTCAATATTTTTAATATAAAAAACATCGCCACAATCAGCCTGATCCCAAGACGATTTTTGACAAGAATATGTTTTCCGGTAGAAAATTCCACTATCAAAAAGTGTTGACCAGCATTTTGTGGCATTATCGCAAAGGCACAGCTTCAAATAATACTGAGATGGGTATAAGCTGCATCTCTACAGACTGCAAGATTTTCCCAGGTTTTCGCGTCGGAGGGGGGGAAGGTACCTGCGACAAATTCAGGGCAGTGGAGAAATGAGAGCCGGTCAAGAGCTCGGGCTCCAGCTGAGGACTAGCAGCATCATGAAAGCATGTCCTAAAATAAAAGAAGAGCTCCCAAAGCTAAAATTGAGGAGAAAAACAACTCCACAGCAAGGAGAGGGTGAGAGACTGAGTCATGACTGCTCTCCAGGGACATGAAGGTCAAGCATGGCTGATCCAAAACCTCTGCCAAGCCAAAACCCGCCGGGCTGGCATGGACATTGAAGCTCTGGGCTAGGGCTGGCTGCAGAGATGCCCTGGATGCTCCCAAATCAGCCTCAGTTTCCCTTCTGCTCTTTATTTTGTTGCTGCAACGTTTACTCAAGTGCAAGTCCAGATTTGGGGTTGGAAAAGCAAGAGCAAGAGAGGAAACTTCAGCCCTTGTGGTGCAAAGAGGCTCTGCTGAGGCAAGGGCAGTTTTCTGCTTTCTTAAGGGAGCCCAGAAGAACCAAAAAAAAAAAAAAAAAAAGGCAAGTGTGCATGTATCTGGCAGTTCAGTCTGCTGAGAACTGTTTCACATCTGATGAGATCACCCAATTCACCAGAAAAACAGACATTAGGTAAAAATCGCACGAAAGAACTGCAGCCCTAATATTTGCCATCACATCTTGCAAACTGTTTTTCTGCTGGCTGTAAAGGTAGCTAGAAACAGAGGCAGGAGGTCAGTAAAAAAAAAAAAAAAAAAAAAAAAATCCCAGGATTCCAGAAGTTGGAGCTTTCTCTGGGGCAAAAAAAAAAAATAAATTATAGAGGTTGATTTTATTAGGGATTTTTTTGAAGCCATCATACCCTGAGGCAGGACGGTGCGGGGGGAATCAGCAGTGCCCTGGCAGTGCTCTGCGGGGCTGCGGCAGGGAACAGGCTGGCTTATCTGCAGCCGCAATTGAAGGTGGCATTTTGAGTGTGCAATTACGCACATCCTTTCTTTTCTCATCTCCGCCAGCTCTTTCAGTCCTGCTGCTCCTGCTAGTATTTACTGCTGAGGGCGGCTGAATTCTGTACACTGCTTGCTTGGCCTGAATTTCATCACACACACACACACACACACATATACGCACAGAGCATCCCACCTCCATCTGAATGCAGAGGTGGCAAAAAAAGAAAAAAAAAAAAAAAGCTAGCTCTTTGTTTTACAGCCATCTCTGTTTATTGCACAGGGAAGGGAGGGCTGGCACGGTGGGGCGGGGGAGGAAAATTGGGGAGCACGGAGGAGACATGGCGGGGAGAGAAAAGGTGAAAAACTGCCAGATTTCATGTAAATCTCCCTGCTTTTTTTTCTTTTTTTTTTTTTTTTCTTTCTCATACCTCCCCATTAGCTTCAACCCTGCCTGCTCCAGTGGAAATTTCTGCTAGGGAAAGGTGGGTTTTTTTCTGTTACAGCTGTGCTGGCAGCACACGGGGTTTGTGCCTGCACAGGAGCAGTTTTGGTACCCTGGAAGCCACCAGACCCTCCCTGCAGCTGCAATGTCTTCGAGACCCCTGGGCCATCAGAGGTGCTTGGAGTTTACTGAGGGCTTATTCTTCTGTCCCCAGAAGCCCCTTTTTTGCAAACCTTGCAGAAAAGCCATTCCCCTCCCTGCAACGTCCATCCCTTTGGTGGATTTGATAGAAATCAAGCAATGTGTCGCAGTTATTTTAGGGTATTTAAGGGTACTGGTAAAGATGGGTTAGGGGGACAGAGTTGGCCAGGAATAAAATTCTGGCCTCTGTGGTTTCTCCTGGCTTCTTAAAGATGCTTCACCAACCTGGGTGATAACCCAGAAGGGTAAAATGACATCAGAGCCACAGCTCTGGCCTCAGCAACCACATGGATGTGGGGTCACCCCCAGGTCCCTGCACCTCTCTTGCTGCTCCCCATAGACCAGGGCTTTCCAGCTGTGCCAGAGACACTTTCTGCTCAGTGGTGCTCTACCAAGGAGGGTCAGGCAGTGAGAGATCAAAAAAAATCAGCGAGAAGGGATGTCTTAAAATGCTAATAAAAAAAGCAAGCCCATCATTTGAGGAAATAATATAAAAATCCATGAACCCTCCATCATTTAGCAGCTCTAGCCCTGGCCAAAATGACAACAGCAGTGTCCCACCCTCCCAGGGACATCCCTCTGTGACAAGAGGGATGCAGAGGGGACAAAAATATCCTGGTTTGCTCAGCAGTGGATGTTGCACCCCAAATCCAGCCAGTCCTTGGGTGAGCCCAACCTGTGCCAGAACAAGGTGGCCGCGCTCACCCCTTTCCCACAGCAAACGAAGCCAAAGGACGGAGCGAGGGCTGGAGCTTTTCCCCCTGGTTTCTCCTTGCACAGCAAAATGGTGGTTCCAAATGCTGGTTCCCTTCCAGCATCCCTTGCATTTCTCCTCTGTTTTGACTTAAAATGTGACTTTGGCTTTCAAGTTTAAAAGAAGAGAAACAAGAGCTGACACTTGCGTCAATATGAAACAACAGTTTTTGCCTCATTTAGACTTAGCGCCACGAGTGTTTCTGCTTGCTGGTTTTTAAAAAGGAAACAAAACAACATTTGACACTGAGTGCTGGGTATCCCTTTCCTTCAGAAAGCTTTTCTGCAGCAAAGCTTCCTGTTCACATTCACAACAGTGATTTAGGTTGGATGGGACCTCCGGAAATCTCTGCTCCAATCCCCCCTGCTCAAGAAGGGCCAACTTAGAGCAGGTTTTTTTGTACTTCACTTGTGAAAAAAAATGCAATTTTTAGTTCAAAAAATTATCCAGAGGATTTCGAGTTGCAACTTCTCGCGGGAAAAACTCTTCCTCTCCTGCTCTGTGTTTTTGGAAGCATCCCAATGCTCTTTAACCATCTAGAAGCTATCAAAGTGAGGACTTTCATTAGCAACCACTAGCTCCATCCTGGCTGACTTACCACTTCATGTGGTCATCTGTATCATTCCTAAATCTCACTCAGAGTTTGCTGGGGATCATTTAGCAAATGACTTCGCGTTTGCAAGTCTGCTCCCCCAGTAAAATCTTCTGTGCTTCTAACCGCAAAAGGAGGCAGCGGGTGTGCATTAAGCGCAGGCATGCTGTGTGTTTACAAACACATCCAAACACTGCGGATCAGCTTTATGGGCGCCGTGCACGGCAGCGGATGCAAATTGGTTTAGCTCAGTCAACGGAGCCGGAGCGTTTCGCAGTAGCCACAAGACCTGGCCCTCTGCATATTCCTCTGCAGCGTATATTTATCTAACTAATCTTCAAGATATTAGCGATAATCTTTGCCGTTTTCCTTTAATGAATGGCTGACATGCTCGCCTGGAAGCTGTTACTGTAGAGACCACCAGAGAGAAGAAATCAGATATCCTATCTCCAATCGTTTATCACTATCAGATCAGGGACGGAGCTTTTTCCCCTGCCTCTTTCCTCAATACCTCCTGGCGTGTTCGGTTATTAACCTCACTTAGCCTCCAGCAGAGCCTGGGAGACCAAACCAAAAAGGTTCACATTTTATTCCCCAGCTGCTCCGCACCAGAAATCTTGGGGCAGAACAAGATAAGGAGGGAGGGCAAAGCAGGACGGAGGAATCCTTAAAGATCTTGGCCACAAACAGGGTTTTCTTTAAACCATATCACTCACCCAGTGACGCAACCTCTGCTGAGTCGGGAACCAAGGAATTACTCGCTTGTTATCAGCTCCCCACCAAGGGCTGTGATCTCATTAGCTCTCCTAGACTAACGAAAGAGGGATGCCAGCCAAGGATGCTGCAGGAGCAGAGGATCATGGAGCAAGGGATGCTCATGGCCACCATGCTGCCAGGAGCAAGACAGGCTTCCCAGCGAGGGGACTCTGTCTCTGAGTTAATATCCCTCCAACAGCCAGGTTTCCCCCACAGCCATCCCAGTGCACAGCCAGAGGGTGTCTGCTTTCAGAGCACTTCTATCCAAGCCTGTATCCCACAGGGCTGCTAAAATCCCCGAGTTAGCAAGAGCTGGTGCCACAGGGCTGACCAAGTTCTGTGTCCATTAACCACTTAACAAAATTCTTTGTGCCCGCCTCCGCCTCCAACACATTAGAGTTAATGCTCTTCCTCATTTCCAGGCCAAAAGCCAAGGCAGATCTTTGCAGAACTGGTTTGCCTCCTATCCTTGGAGTATTTGGTTTGCAAAAGGCTGCAGAATGAGCACTGCAGTCATCTAGTTCAGTCTGAGCTTTCTTACCCCCACACCTGCATCACACTCTGGCTAGGAATGTCTAGAAATATCCACAACAGCCCTTCTTCTTAATGCAATCCCATGAACAAATCAGGAGGCATCAGCTCCTAAGTCCTCCATGCAAAATCTACATTCTGTGCTCAGTGACACTGCAAATGTTTACACTTTCTTGCTGCTTTGGGGTTGCTTTTCACCTTCCAGATGGCATCTGGGATCCTCGGTTATTTCTAATCTGCAAGACATGGGAATACTCCAAGTTCCTAAGCCTCATCACACACCCATTGCTGTCTCCCATCTCTGTTTTAGGGTGAACCCTAGGACACGTTAGCGCACCTCTGCTCTGCACCCTGGCTTTACTCTGTTGTCCATCTGGAAACCTAGTTGCTGGAAGCCAGCGTTTAAGAGCCAGAATTAAACACTCAAGCTATCCATACAGGATTCCGTTTATTTCACAAAAGAATCAAACTTATATATGTTTCAACAAAGATCTAGAAAGCACTAATGGCATACAGCCAATACTACTAACACAGGAGCACATATCTGGCTCAGCTGGGATGTTTGCTAGTCCTCAGAACAGTTAAAGATAAAAACATTCCATACACATACTCATGACTGTCTTCAGCCACATCTTCCCAGGCATACAGAAGGCCATCCTCCAACCTGACCTTGTAAAACTAGTTCTTCAAAGGCTTGGCAAACATGCAGCACAACAAATTCTAATGGTTCACTCAAAAAAAAATGCCCGGTGTTCCGAGCTGCTCCCGCACAGCACATCCCTCAAATGGATAGCAGAAGGGCCAGGAGCCCAGGTGTAGCAGATAAACCTGGATGTGACTTTTTGGGATACTTCGGATCATCTGGACACAAATGACAAGCACTTCTAGATGCCCATTCATGCTGGCTGCTGGCAGCATCACCCTCCCAGGAGCCATCTCTTCATTTTCTCCCTCAAACTGGAAGTGTTACAACTTTAAACTATAATGAAAATTTCCACTAAACCCAGTTGCTCTTCACCCCACTGACCACAAACCTGCCCTCTCAGGGACTGCAACACGCATATACCATATTTTGATGGTTGCCATGAACACCAAGGGACATTCAGTATGTGTCAATTTGACCATTGAAGGGGGTCTTGGCTGAGTTTGGACCACCAAGCTTGGAAACCACTGAAAATCCTCTAAACAGCTGATATGACAGCAAGGAGGGTCTTCAATAGATCTTGACAGCTGTCCAATTTTTCACTTACAAGTTGTGAGTGACAAGGTCTTTACTCTTTCCCCATGATTGGGTGGATATGGAGATTGAGGTCCATACACCTGAATTAAAAACCTTGGGCTAATCGTGGCATCTTCTGGGTAGAGACAGCCCAGACATGTACACAGGCCCTCTTGCTTTGTTCCTTGGGGTGAGGAAATTGGATTAGAAAGGGTGGTGGACCTGGCTGTCAGTGACCATGTGCATGGCAAGGAGTGGGTGGTAAGAGACGCATTACCCAAAGGGAACTCCCTTGCAGCCATCTAGGTGAGTTGTCTTGTGACTTCCTAAAGACTTATTTGTCCAATTGGCATCACCTTATGCAGTGGATTCTGACTAAGGCTTCTGCCTCATCTTCAAGGAAATAGGTTCAAATCCTGTGTTAGGATTCCCAGGTCAACCTCCACTTGCAACACTGGGGCACCTAGAGTCCTTGGAGGAAGCCATGCTATGCTTGTTCTAGTCTAAGGAAAGAAGAAATCCTCAGGAATCCATGAATGAGGCATTTCACAGATTCAGAGCCAGAATGTCCAGAAACAGCTGGAGATAAAGTCATTGTCCTCTTGTGCCAGGTGAGATGCAATCCCTTTACCTCCCTACCTTGAGTATCTTCTGCCAGAGTTAAATTACATTTCCTTATTGTCTTTCTCACTCCATGAAACCCTCTCTCATCTTCATCTTTGGTTTTGGGGTGTCCTCTGTCCTCCCCTGTTCTTTGTGCCTCTCAGGCTTGAGTATTCTGAATCCATGGGGTATTTCCCCACCTCTTTCAATCATGTCCCCAGCTTGTTCACTACATCGCCCTGCTCCCTTGCTCTGGGAACAGGACCTAGCAGGAAGGACCCCAAAGAGTTAACCCTCTTCAGTGGTTATCTGGGTGCATCTCTGCAGCTCCTGGGCACAGCTCCCTGGAGCCAGAAATACTGCTGAGGATTTCAGCAGGGCGACAAAGCCACTTAGTATGCGCCGCTGTCGGTAACGGAGTGGTGGTGGCGGGATGGGGCTGAAAGCAGATCCCCGCTTTCAGGTGACACTGAGGAGGGGAGATAGGGTTTCTCCTGGGGGAGGAGGGGATGAGGAGCAGCCCAAGGAGAGTGTGGGTACAGAGGGCTGGGAGGGAGAAGCTGGTATCCATCATGGTCAGATGACCTCTGGCCATTTATTTCCTGCAGCTGCCCCGTCACTGGCACTTCCCCGACAGCTTGAAAAGTGGGATAACAGAGTTAAATCCTTTTCTGGGAATCGGCAATGCAGGATGAAGAAGCCTCCACCTTGGTTTAAGCTTGCCCTTTGATGGGAGGCTCAGGCGGGGGTAAAGAGGGGGTGCTTCCTCGTGTGCGTGCAACGAGCAGAAGCAATGCAGAGCACGGAAAGAGGATATCCAAGGGCAAACCCGTGGTGCACCCTCAGTAAGTCTGCAGACGACACCGAGTTGGACAGGAGTGCTGATCTGCTCGAGGGTAGGAAGGCTCTACAGAGGGATCTGGACAGGCTGGATCAATGGGCCAAGGCCAATTGTATGAGGTTCAACAAGGCTCAGTGCTGGGTCCTGCACCTGGGTCACAACAACCCCCCACAACACTACAGGCTTGGGGAAGAGTGGCTGGAAAGCTGCCTGGTGGAAAAGGACCTGGGGGTCTTGGTCAACAGCCGGCTGAATATGAGCCAGCAGTGTGCTCAGATGGCCAAGAAGGCCAATGGCATCCTGGCCTGTATCAGAAATAGTGTGGCCAGCAGGACTAGGGAGAGGATCATCCCCCTGTACTCGGCACTGGTGAGGCCACACATCGAATACTGTGTTCAGTTTTGGGTCCCTCACTACAAGAAAGACCTTGAGGTGCTGGAGCATGTCCAAAGAGCAACGAAGCTGGTGAAGGGTCTAGAGAACAAGTCCTGTGAGGAGCAGCTGAGGGAACTGGGGTTGCTAAGACTGGAGAAAAGGAGACTGAGGGGAGACTTTATCGCTCTCTGCAACTACCTGAAAGGAGGGTGTAGCGAGGTGGGTGCTGGTCTCTTTTCCCTAGTAACAAGTGATAAGTCGAGAGTTACACCAGGGGAGGTTTATATTGGATATTAGGAACAATGTCTTCACCAAAAGGTTTGTCAAGCACTGAAACAGGCTGCCGAGGGAAGTGGTTGAGTCACCTTCCCTGGAGGTATTTAAAAAAATGTGTAGACGTGGTGCTTAGGGACATGGTTAAGTGGTGAACTTAATGGTGTTAGGTTAACAGTTGGACTTGACGATCTTAAGGGTCTTTTCCAACTTATGTGATTCTATGATTCTAAGCCAGCTCCTGGCAAAGAGGTGACTTAGCTCTGTACTCAGACAAGTACAGTGTGCCAACCAAGGTAACCATGTTGATTGTCCCCACATGGACATGTTGGTATCAGGCTGGAGAGCTCAGAGATGGGTGGGAGGTCCAACTGCACGCTGCTACCCAGAAAACCTCATGCAACAGGTTATCAACGGAGAGGAGCATCCCAGACGGGAGGAACGGACCAGCAGGCAAAGTGTTAAGAGAAACCACCCTGGTGAAATACATTCTGTAAGAGCTGGATGAAAGAGAGGGAGAGGAGATTGAAGTCCAGCTGGACCTCTCCTCTATCCCCCTGTTTGATTTTATGGGCTCTGAAATGTTGCCCATCTGCCCTCGGTGTATGCTGCTCTTTTTTAATTGAAACGGACAGAGGGTATTGACTAGCTATCAAAATTCATATCTATGCAACATTTCATTTCCAGTGGCCTCAGCACTCTGCCGCCACCTCTCCGTTATTCCCCATCGTTGCGATATAAAGGCAACTGTCACTTCGATAAACGGCCCCTAATGGTGGGCAGTGAAGGTGGGAGCTGAGGGTGAGCTGCGGGCAGGGGGTGGGACAAAAAGCTTTCAGATCCTGCTGGAAAACTTCATCAGGAAAGGGAAAAAAAAAAACCCTCCAAGGGCTTTTATTTTTTTAATAACTGGGAGATTTAATTAATTCATTGACTATTAAGGCTAATATAATTTTGATGATGTCGCCTATCTTTTCTGCCATTGATTTTAAGTCAGGGTCTCTTTCTCGCCTTTTGGTTGTATTTTTGGTAATGGGGCCCATTGTTATTGCAATTCAATTGAATTTTCACTATCTCTGCACCATAAGCCAGATGAGCCAAAAAGAAGGATGAAAATGAGTGTTATTGGTATTTATTCAATTGAACATTCACTACAGCTGGTTTGGCTCTTCCTTTTTGCCTCGGCAGGCTGCTCTTTATGACGGATAGCAAGAAAGAAGTGCCTACACTGTTTGTTCAATTGAATTTTCACTTACTTTCCCCTCCACATTAAGCGGCTTTGGCAATGGGAGAATTTCTTAATCCAAGAGAAAACAAAGAAGAAGAGAAACAGGATCCAAAGCAAAGCTGCCTGTTCCTGATGTTTACAGCAAATACAGGGAGGTCACAGGAAAGCAAAGAGCTCAGTCTTTTATTTTCATGCATATATTGATGCCAAGGTGGGTGTCTTGGGCATAGGCTCCAGCTGTGCCACCAGAGAAATGGGTGGCACACGCAGCCTCGTGCACTTTTTGTACCTACAGCAGCAAATAAGATAGGTAAGGCAAGTTCTTCATAGCAAGTGACATGCACAGGTCACATCCAGACAGCTCAACGCTGTTGCCCTCCGAAGACTACAAGCAGGCAGACAACCATGCTTGAGCCCTTGTGATGGTGCACACACACCTTCTCCCTCCACCGAGGGTCATGGTGTCAGGGTGAGCTGGATTCCCAAATGCAGGCACCACAGCGACCAGCTGCTAACAGCAACCATCCACCCTCGCAAGACAGACACCAAGTCTGGGTCCTCTTTGGTGGAAGAAAAAAATCAGGCTTGGCTGAATTGGAGGCAGAGGAAGGTCATCCTCAGCCTGATCTACAGCCTGGGTGAAAATGGTAAAGCAGAAGTTCTCCTTGCCACTGGGTCTGTCTCTCTGACACATCGGGATGGCTTTTTGCTGGCAGTGCGGGTTTAAGACCCTCGTTCCCTGCATCAGCAACTCCCCAGTTCCTGTCAGAACAATTCAATCGTCCTCGGCAGCAATTCGGGAGAAGACTGTTGGGTCAAGCCACCATAGGTGAATGTGCTTTGGTGCCACCAGCCGACACCTCCAGTGCTGCCCCTAACCCCTAACCCAGCAACTCCATGCTTTGCCCAGGTGTGCCTTAAACCCCACCTTTATCCCTCACCAGCTTACCTGGTGCAGGCTGCAGCAGGGCTGTGAGTCCAGAGGGCTGGATAGTGATGTGCAGCTCAACAGCCTTTGGACATGGACTTTCTACTTGGCCTGCCGTCCTCAGGTCTCCTTTCTGACATTTGGGTGGTGCAGAATATCCAGGAACATTTGTTCCACTAGTCCCACCTATGCCTCAGGGACAACAGACCCTGCCAGGTACCGCCTGCCTGTGCTGGTCCCTCCTTTACCATGGTCCTGGCCACGCAGACCAGCCCCTAAAACCTGATGCCGGCAGACCTGGGAAAGACCCTTCAAGTGTTTTGCATACCTCCTGCTAGGCAGGCTGCCCACCAGCGTTCCCCACCCCAGCTCAACCACGTAGTATCTGCTGTCCCTGGAGGACCCTACCCCTGTCCTCCCACCTTGCCCTCGCTGGTATGTGCTCATGGGGTCAGCCTCACCGGTACCGCACTCAACACACATTCAACGACCATGTGCTTCTTCTCACATCCCATACGTGTTTTTGGCATTCCTGCCTGCAGAGACTACTTTGCAAGCCCAGGTGACACCCGGGGGGGTTTGCTCAGGTCCCTGGAGCCGTCTTCCCCTGGGAGAGGTGAGGAGCGGTCAAGAGGGACACGGGGAGAGCTGGACCTGCACCGGCAAGGACGCACTCTGACATCTTCCCGCATCAGGTCACCCTTGCATTAGCTGCACCGTGTTGCTTTTCGAAGCCTCGGATACCTCCTTAGTAAAAACAGCCTTTCTCCATCTCAAACCAGGTGCAGGAACCTGCTCTTCTGACCAAAGAGAGACATAGTCGCTGGCCACCGATTTCCTCCTACTCATGTGTGGCTCCAGAAGCAGCCTTACCAGGAATAAATCCGACAATTAAACTAGCATTATGACATTAGCTTTTAAAACCCTCGTCCTATGAAATAATGTCCCTGTGTTAGCACACCACACGCAGAAAGCACCAGAGGCGTAAAACTTTTATTATTAAAATTAACATTTAAAACCCGTACCATGAAGTAATGTGTGAGGTGAGTGTGGATAAATCAGACAGTTAAACTAGTAACGTAACATTAGCAGTTAGAATCGTGACCATGAAATAAAGTCAAGGTTAGGAGATGGATAAATCAGATGGCTCAGCCAGAGCTTCTTTATGTTAACACTTGAAATCCCCAGACCAGGGAGAAAAAGCCAGATGGAGAAATTAAACAGGGCACAAAAATGACCTCTACAGGGCCTGATTCCGGTATTGTACAGCCATAAGCTAAACCAGGAGGCACTCAGGAGAAGAAAAACACAAGAGATGAGGATATTGGGGCTGTTCAACTGTTTTGGAGGTTGCAGGGACATTTCTCTGGGCTGTGGTGAAAGATGGGGTAAAGGCACTTCATTGCAGAGATCTAGCAAAAGCCTTTTTCTCCTGACTAAAGCTTCAAAGGAAGGACTTTGGGGAAGGAAGGGATGAGGGTCTGTTCACTAGCACCTCCAAACCCTTTTGCAAATCCAGAGCGGCTCCTCAGCCACCTCCTTGAGACACAGGACTGCACAAAGGTGCAGACTTCAGAGCAGCTGAAGTCCCCATCACCCTGCAACCCATCTGTACGATTTGAACACGGAGGGCTGAGCACAGCCAGCTTCACCCATGTACATGGTGAGGTTGGCTCAAACCCATCCTTCAGGCCCATCTCTTGGTGCAGACTCAGCCATGGGGAGTATCTAAGTGAGCTATGTGGCCACTAGTGCTCTGCCATACCCCTGGCCATGGCTGGAGTTGGTGCTAGGTCGTTAGGATGGCACTGAATTTATCCAGGTTGGTCCTAGAGCCCCACAGAACTTGATGCCATGTGAAAAATGCACTTTGCAGAAAAAAAAAAAAAAAAAAAGAAAGTAGGGAGTAAACTTGGGCTATCTGAGTGTCTCAAAAAGTGCAGGAAGGATTCAACAAGTCACATACAAGAGGTCTTTTGGTCTTCTCCCAAGGAAGGCTGTTGTTCACTCCTTGTTGTGTTTCTCACACAACCCTGGCAAGGTATTCAGAAAGTATTTACAGATATATTGGTCTCTCTGGATCTTGCCAAGACGTTTTCTAGCCCATGTGCGATAGAGCAAGGAGCCCTGCTAGCACCCCGCTTGGGGTGGGCAAGTTCAGGCATCCACGCTGTGCTGTGCAGGCAAACCCAGCTTCCCATGGTCTTCCTCATACGCTGCCAACACCACCAGAAAGGTGGACTTTGACACCAGATGCCATGAGTTTCACTGAACTTGTGGAAGAAGGACCATGGGGAGATGTCTCGGTTGACAGCACTAAGCACTCATCTGCTCCCAAGAAAGTGGTGTACCCTGAGGTTCGGTTACATGGTCTGAGGATGGCTGGGCTCCAGGACTGGTAGCGTTTGGTCTGCATAAGCTGGAGGTGACATTGGGCTGGAGGACCTGAAGGAAACAGTTCATTCACTGGTGACAGCCACGCTGCAGGCCTCCTCAGGACACTTGTACTTATCTGTATTCTCCACAGTGACAGCCTGCACCTCTATAACCACAGCCACAACCTGTTTTGCCACCATGAGCTGTCAGGAAAAAATTCCAGCACTGCTCCACACAGCAGAATCCTTCCTTACCAGCTTTCTGTCTTCTGGCTGTGAGACTCAGGCCTTGCTTTCTACCATGAAGTTTGCTAGGACCTTTACCCATTTTTTGCCCTACAGTCCTTTCTAAGAACAGGCGACACCAAGCTGCTCTCACCAATTTGACGAAACCATCACGGGGTGATCAAACTCACCAGGGAAAGATTGGAGACAGAAAACGATGCCCAGGTTTTTTCCTGGATGGCTGAAGGGGACCAAACCCCTGACTAAAGAGGGGTGAGAAGTCTGTTTATAGCAGACATGGCCTTAGGTGGTTACAAAATGTAGTGCCAAGGTGTCCCCAACTCTTTTGCTGCATGAAGTTTCAGGTGCAGAGAAATGACGAGAAAGAGGGAAGCGAGAGGCAGGGTGGCGATGGGAACAGGGTGGGATATGATGTCATCTTCCCACCCCCCGAGGGAACCCTGAATTATTAATCGGAAAAGAAAGCGGTCCCTGCAACCCAAGCCGGGGCGGCTCTGATTTCATCTCTCGACAGCCCTGGCGCTGGGCTGCGCCGACCGGTCCGTCTTCCGGAAGGGAACACGTCTCGCAGGGAGAGCCGGCGGCAGGGCTTGGGGGGAGCGCGCCGGTGTGGGGGGCGACAGCACGGACGCGTGTCTCCACGGCATCAGCACTGAGATCAGCCGTGACCTCCAGCCGCATCTGCAGCTCCCGTTGGGTGGTGGAAGGAGGAAGGTGGAAGACTCGCTCCCTCCTCGCCGCCCGCCGGGGTCTCTTGGCATGGATGGAGCTTGTTGGAGACATCCCATCCCACGGGGTCAGCAGAATGGTCTCTAGCTATCATAGGCACTGGGAACATGGATACGCCAAGAGTTTTCTTCATCCCAGTGCTATGCAGCTGCCTTTTGGGGATGTATGTGCAATGAGCTGCACAGGTCTCAGCCTAGGTGGAGGAAATAGAGACCAGTCTCTTCAGCATCACTCTTTCTTATTGGCCAGTCTCACCAGCCTGGACCAATTCTCTCACTCTCACCTTGTCCCTTTCCTCCTTTCCTTTCCAGCCATGGACTCCACAGTGGCATTTTTGGTGCCTCAGGGCCAAATCCTGCCCTTGCCGTTGCTGTGAGATTTCCAGTAGCATGCATTGCATTTTCACCTCTTGGTATCAAGAGGGAAAAAGATGAAGAAGCTCAGAAAAGAATTGCAGCATCTGCTAAAACATCTTGACAGCGATTCATCTATTTGAGGATATGGACAATTATTATTTTATAAATTAACAGTATATTTTAACCAATGAAAGGGTAATGAATATTGGTTGGGAGGGAGTTGGAAGTCAGGATTGGGAGGCATTTCTAATTAAAGAAGCAAGAATAATTTTCCCAAAAACTCAGATTGCTCTGTGGCTTGGAGGGTGTCCAAATCTCTGACGCTTCTCTTTGCCCCACAGCAGACCAGTAGCTTGTGGTAGCTGGTAGCACACCTCGCAGTAAGGCTCATCCTTGCTTTGGAGCTGAGTTTGGGAGAAGGGATGATGAGGAAGGCTGACTTTCCTGGTGAGCCATTCCTGCAGATAATGATGTCTGATCCTCTCCTCCAGCCCTGGGATCCTGTATGAGGAAGACTCTTCATTTGTCTCATGACAGCAAAGAAACAGAGAGCCTTGGGGATTATCTAAGCACAACATGAAAGCTGTTATTTTCCATTTCAACACCCATATCCAGAACTCTTCTGCAGAGAGTAAGGACTGTGGCAAGCCAATAGGCCAGCTAACCACTTCAGAGAGTTTGCATCTATCTTTAATTCTGCAACCCTATACCATTTTCTCCCCCTTAGGGAGCCGACACTGGGCTGATTCAGCTGAACAAATGCAGGAATGAGGTGAGCTGTGTCCTGAACTCCAGTTCTTGGCTCACTCTGCGTTGATGCCAGAGAGAGCCCAAGGTAACCGGCCCGGGAAAAAACACAGCAGATACTTCCCTATAGTCAGATCAATGTCTCCTCTAGGAAAAATGAGCCATGTGGGTAGTTGGTAGTCAGGACAGAGAAATCAGCACTGTTTCTACTCTTCAGACTACTCTTGCTTGATAGTTTTTACGTTTTTATTGGTTGGGATTCCACTCATGGGGCATCTAATATCCCTCATGTTGCTTCACATCCCCACAAAACTTCTGAATGCTGTGGAGCATGTCATCAACATGTGAGGCACCTGCAGGAAAAATAAGAATATTGGGAAGACAGGATGAAATGCCACTGGAAAATTGATCAGTAGGGTTGGTGAAAAGTAGGGAGCAATTCCCTCATCTGAAAACAGACACCTACATTAGGTTGGAAAAATGCACCCTAAACTCCACTGGCAATATCAACTGGCTCTGCATAACAGGAGCCTGGATATACAGCTCAGATGTGGATGACTTTGCTGTTGACTCCTCTACTCAATGAGATGAATCTTACCCAAAGTTTTTAGCGAAAATACCTATTGGCATTTGTTATCGTGCCTGACAAGGTCTTACTCCCCGAGACCAGCTGCGCTGAACATGCTGAAAATATGGCTCTAAGTAAAGAGGGTGTCTACAGGTTGATTCAAGTGCCTTGTGCTTTGTATGCAAATTGCAGTGTGGCTGTGATATATCAAAGTCGAGAAGTGTGCAAGTTCAGTTATTCAAACTGCAATAAAGGAAACAGATCTTAAATTCACAGGAACGTGTTTGGAGACTGGTACAGAGTTACGGTGCATGAAACAAAAGGCAAGTACAACAAAGAGCAAATAGTTCAGCGTCTGCAGCAGGGAACTGCCAAAAAGAAATTTTCTTGGAACCTTCAGTGTGGATTAAGAAGTAAAATTGTAAGAGTGATTGAAAAGGTGGAGCTGAGACTGATTTTTGTATTGCTGAAGCACTGAGAACAAAGATGATATGGCAGGTACAGAAATGGGATTGCAGCAAGAAGTGAGAGGAGCTGAACTGCTGTGGCCATGCTCTGAGTTTGTCACTCGAGAAGGATATTAAAATTATCACAGTCCTCAAGGAAACTTTGAAAACAGTTTAAAAATAAAAAAAAAAAAAAATCCTTGCAGTGAGAGCAGAGGATCACTAGGATAACTTCCAGATTTATAGCCTGTGAAGGCTAATTTTAAAGCACCCAAATGAGATTCTGTGTTTCAAGGCAAAGGAAGACATGAAGGGCTGAAATCATCGGCAACACATCCTATCCCTGACAGACCCTCATTGCCAGTGCTTTTGTTTCCATCTCTGAGAACCACTTTGCAGGGTGAGTTCCTGCAGATGTGATGGATGCATTGAAGAAAACGGTGGAGAGAGTCCCCTTGCAGTGAAAGCTTGGCTCCTTCGCAGAAGTTACTTTCCTCTTTGCTACTTAATTAGTCTTAAAAGTCCTAAATGCAGCAGACAGTCAGAGCACAGCTCTGCCAAGGGGATGGCATCCATGTCTTCTCCATGCTTACATGCGCAGCTTCATTTTAAACAGACCTGGAGAAGAACTTCCTATTTCCACCCCACCACCTTCCTCTGCATGTGGCCTTTCTCATCTTTGCTTTCTTATCTCCTTCTTTTTCATCTTCTACCGAATGAATCAGGGCTGACTGTAGAAGGCTGCATCTTCCACAACAGCAGGAGCTTAAGACTGGTAAAGTTTTTCTTTGAGCATCCCAGTGCTGCTGTGGGCTTGCCATGAGATTCGGGGCAATAGCTGCCCCTTCACTCCTGCCGCCTCCTCCCTTTGAGACCATCCCTTGCAGCTTCCCCATCTGTGCCATGGCAATGGGACGATCATCAGCAAATTTGGGGTCCCCAACAAGGAAGACCCCCGTTAGCATTTTCATTGTCTTCAAGGGTGTGTTCAGGGCATGAACTCTGAATGCGTCCGTGCACACATGGACCTATGTAGGTACATATAGGTAGGTATACCTGGAGGTATCGGCATAAATAGATAACCATGTGCATCTCTCCATATAATACATATGTGCATATGTGTGAATATGTAACGCTTATTTAAACTGGGCCCCGAAACCCAGCTGAGACCTCTTGCGGTTCCTACCACGGATGGCTACTCAGAAAGGCTGACGCAAGCACTTGCATTCCTGGGAGACCTCTCTCTCTGCCTCATAAGCAAAGTGGCTTTCCCGAGAGGTTTGAGGATGCAGAAGGGAGCTGCTCGCTCAGCAGCTGTGCTACGGGGAGTTTTTCCTAATGGGGCACTTGCAACAGGGTCAATGGGGCAGAACCTGTTTCTGGAGGGAAGAGACTTGGGGAAGAGGAACCTTTCTCCTGGCTTTAGGGGATACCTGTCCAGCTTTAAACCAGTACCTTGTCTTTTGGAGCTCTGTTCATCCAATCTGTCCTGGATGCTGAAAGAGCCTGTGGAAGACACTAGGAATATTCCCCTACCTCTGACGGACTGGCAGCCTTGGACAGAAGTCAGTATATTGCTTATTAATTGTGTTTTCCTCCTTCCAACAGCCACAAGAACCAGCTTGAATGCACCCCAGTTGCCATGTTAGACCCAAACATGTAGAGCCAATATTTAGAAAACCTCAGTGCTCCCTGAATAAGAACTCCTGAAATTCCCCCCTTTTTTTTTTCCTTTTTTTTTGCATGGATGCCACAGAAATCCTCAATGTCACTTGCAGTCCAGCATCCAACAGGCTTTTTCCCAGTGCTCAGTGTAGCAGCCCAGGGCAGAGCAGAGGGGTTTCAGTGTGTGTTACCCTCTGTCCCAAGCTGGTAGTAGAGCACAAGCTTCTCCCCAGGAGGACTCGTGGCTCCGTGACTGGGGCAGCGAGCAGTAGATTTAAAGTTCTTGGATCTACAGTTTAACCCACAGATTTTCCAAGTAACATTTGCTCAGTAAAACATTTCCAAGAGTGGGATTTACTGTCATAATTAATAGGTTATGATTAGGTCAATAACTTTCATCAACCTAGCTGGGAGAGAACCTATTAATGAAACTGTAAAACAACGTAAACTCTATGGAGAAGATAGGAGGGAGAATTTACAACTTCCCAGAAGCCCTAGTAACTAAAGGGACGATTTACAGGAAGTAAAATGAACCGGGCGCCCATAAAACACAACCAAAATTATACCCATATCCAAACAAGACAAATTAAAAAGGTTTAAGTGGATTTCTCAGCCCAAATAAAACAGAGCATCTCAATTCAGAGGAGACATTTCATGTTGCATTTTATGGAGTGCAGGAGGGGAAGATGCATGGAAATGTGAGAGCATATCAAACAGGTCGATAAGAAATCAGTGGCATAGCCTGACACTCCTGATTGCCCCTTCAGTCTTAGCCCATAGGATGTGGTCCAGTGGTTACAGCCAGCTCTAGAGTAACAAGGCAGCACAGTCAGCAGCCACTTCTGCACCACAGCCAAAATGACGATGTCCTAGATTAAAATTCAGAAAGCCTGGTATGAAACCAGTTCCTCCTGCAGCCTGTGGAAAGGAGTCCTTTCCATTTTGGATGTCCCGAGAGGACGTTGCCTAACACTACAAAGTAAACCCCTTCAGTTGCTGCCCAGAATATCAGACTCCTGCAGATATGTCACCACATCTTCCGACTGCAGGACCCAAGAGAGCACCAGATCTGTCCTCTACTCCCTTTTTTAACTTTCCAAAAACTAGATTGACATTTTCTGGCTGTACAATCCTCAAAATCAGTGTTCTAAACCCAGAGTACTTTCTTAACTCTGCAGTGAGGACCACGGCCAAGAGTTCCCTGGGACCACAGAGCAAACCTTGTCTATGCAGTGGTGCTTTTCCGAGGCTAACCATGGACTTTCCCATCCTGGCCTCTCCTGTGGGTTATACGTCTTCAGCTTGCCTTCTCTAACACACAGCACAGCAAAGCCTTTTGAAACGAGACCTTTCCCAAAACAAGATCTAACTCTCCAAACACCATATGAGGTCTGGAAAAAATACGTGTAAGAAACGTGGATTGCTGGATGTTCCCTGTACGAGTCAGCTGAGGGATGGTAGGACACCATGGCATGAGGACAGCACAAATAGTTGTACAAGCCAATTTATCCCTGTACTTAGATGCCACCCTACAATAACAAAACATCTTCCAGTTCTCCCTTTCCATTGCAAGTATTGTATACCTCCCAGTCACCAGCCATCTGCTACCTTCATTAGGAGGAGCCAGCAGAAGCCACGTTAAAGTTTATTTCTTCATTAACACATGGGTTTGAGTGCCAAAAAGCACCACTGTGAGCAACTTTTCCAAGGTCTTGGATATCACAACCTGAATGGATATTACTGTCCTGAATGAATGTTCCCTGCAGCTGTGGTGGCTGTGGTTAAAGTGTTTTGACTCCAGTCCCTCCAGGAATGGACAAAACCCCCATTGTTCTGTACACTGCACAAATCACTTTTTTTAAACAAAACTTCTTGATTTAAACATCTACCCAAGAGACTCTACCACAACCCTCTGCAAGTCCCTCCAGTGGTTAATTATCCTCACTCTTGTAATTGCGTTTATAAAAGCTACTTAATTTGACAAGACCGATTTCCCATAACCCCCTGCTGATTAGCATCATGTTCCTGTAATTCTTTATTAATCGAGTCCTTGTGAGGTGTTCCTTCATTTTGTCTAGAATCAATGGCAGGCAATAATTATCCAAGTCATCCTGTTTATACTGTTTTAATGTACTAGCATGACATTAGTTTCCTTCTAGTCCCCAGGATTGCCCAGCCCTCCAAGGCGTCTTGAAAACCAACAGTAACACTCCTTGGCCACTTCCTACAAAACACTTGGATGTAGTTAAGACCTGTTTTCAGAAAGTTCAGTGTTTTTAAGAGGGGCTATTTGGTATGTTCCACAGTTAATGCTGGCCTGTAAACTGTCCCTTCACTTTAATCAGATACAAGTCTGCTTTTCCCCCCAAATACAAAACAAATATCTATTGAAAATGCATGCTTTGCACATTTCCCTTCCAAGGAGGAATCAATACTGTGGTTATTATAGCTCCTTCTGTTCCCAAAGTATTTAAACTCTTTGCTGTCCTCAGCTCTACTGGCCAGAGATGTCTCATGTCTTTTTGCTCATCTTACTGATTTTCTACATTTCTAGTGCAAATTCAATGTCCTTTAATCCTTTTTTTTTTTTTTTTTCATTTGATGTGTCTCTTGCCACTTTTCCTTTGCCTCTAAGCCAAGCCAGTTTTTCAAACCAGTGTCACTCTTGGTGGAGAGATTATTGCTTTGGGGGCACTTTGCTGTTTGTTAGTTTTTTTAAATTATCCTCTATCATCATTCACATTTTTCCCTTCCATTTCTTTTTCTTACCAGCTGAATTGTCTTTTAGGAGATTTTAGTTTTCCATGAACTGATCCTTGTAAAATAATGGATGAGCTGTTCTGAGCTAATTTTGTTTGAACATGATAGATGCAAAAAAGGATGGGCATTGCTGCCCAAAAACCAGCGACAGATTTTGTTCTGGCCACCCAGCACCCCTTTGCATCCCAGTGGAGAGATCCACACTTTGGTTGCAACCAGATCTGAGATTTGCAATTGTTACTTGGAATTTTTGGAAAAATCCCAAAGTTATGTGAAGGCTGGCAGTCTGACAACTCCAGCACACGTTGGTTCAGGTGAAATGCTTCAGCAGCTGCCGCCTTCTCACCTATGCATCGCAGGTAAGTGCTTAAGGTGCTGGTCAGCCCACTTTGCAGTGGGAAGTGTTGGCAAGGTGCAGACACCACCAGCTAGCACAGCTCCTGCCCTGTCTCTTAGGACACTGACCCATAACCATTCCAGATCATTTGCATCCGAGCTGCCCATGGCTTGCAGATAATGGGGGTTTTTGATACTTTCACCATTCTCCCCCATTTGCTTGCTCAAAACACATTGTAATGAGAGACTTAAGCACACCAGTGGTTAAAGTTGGTGGAACAGTATCCTCAAAAAAGTTTCCATGGAAGCATTTTTTTCTTGCAGAAATAGAAATTTTGGATGAAAAGAAATTTTTCCACTTACTGCTGCATCAGGCTTCCACTAAACATTTATGAACTTGAAACCAGTTTATTTTTCAGGCTTGGGTTTTCTCTGAGGGAAAGTGTTTCAGCTTACATTGTTTTGTTACACTTGACCATCTACCCTCTTCTTTTCCTTTCCTCCTTTCCCAGATTGCCCAAAGAAAAAGGTTCTGTGAACTTTTTTTTTTCCTATCCTGGTGACTGTTATTTATATTTCTAGTCCCTTCCACTGCTTCTCCCCTTGAATCTGCCAGGCTTGCAGTAATTTGAGATTCACACTCAAAGTAACTGAGTCGCCACTAACGTGGCAAAGACTCTGCATGAGCAGGACAGCTGTGCTTGGAGGTGACCCTCTGGCCTGAGCTGGTGCATTTAATCTGGGGGATGCCAGCAGATTGGGAGGCATTTCTTTACTTCTTCAGTCCTTTTATTCCTTCAGATCATCCAGAATTTATCTATGGCAGGTGAATTTGCCAATTCAGTGCAGCAGATGGTTTCCCATGGGGATGAAGTCTCAAACACAGTAAGGAGACATTTCCCTTTCTGTTCGACATCCTGGAGGTTAACACATCCATCCTGGATGCAGGGCACCAAAGTGTGGTTTATTTCAATGTAGAATAAAATATGCAGGAGAAAGTGAGGGAACACAGACCCTTAAACTTGTGCTATCTGAGCAGGGTACTCACCTGAGGGATGGAGGCTCAAACCCCATCTGGCTGATTCAGAAGTGACAGCCAAGTGAAGTGACTGGTAAAAAAGAAGATGGAGGCAGATCTGAGGTCTCTGAACAGACAAAGTTTCTGCGTTGGTCCTTCAACAGCTTCTGCTGGAGCTTCTCACAGGCTCATCTCTGTTGCTTTGAGGTTTATGGACTGTCTGGGGTCTTTAAATTGCTTTTACAATTGCTCAGCTCCACTGACTGAAAATCCCACCAATATTGAGAAGATGACTGGAGAAGATTCTCCTACAGCTGAGGGTTTGTGAAACTTCATCCCATCGAGACCGTCAGTTGGAGACTCGCAAAAAAAACCCGAGAAGGGCAAAGAGGGGACAGAGCTGCAGCTGAGAAACCTGTCATTTCAGCTGGCCAATGGGGATTATTTTTTCTGGTTTTCTAGTAGGATAAATGTTTTCTAGTATCTGCCTGCTGGTGCTGGTATTCCGCCCACAGATGCATGTAGCTGGCCAGGATGGGTCATGAAGAAAAGCAGGTGATAACCCAGGTCATCTTGCCCTTGCATCCCTTCCCAACAGCCTATGGGTCTGCTCATACTTTCTGCTGGGGTGAACTGGAACAGAATCAGGTACATTACACAGAGTCAGTGAGAACTAACTGCAAAATAAACAGTAATACTGCAGGAGAGTGTTGGTGTTAGGCATGAGTGAAGTGGTATGCCAAAACAAAGGCATTCAGGATTGGTCGGAGGTGTGTTTAGCACCCAGGCTTTTAATTGGTCAGCTTTTTCACATAAAAATGAATTATTACATGTGTAAAAACATCATTGCACATGTAAAAGTAAATTATTGTGCATATAAAAACTTTACTGCACAGCTAAAAGTAAATTATTGTGCATGTGAAATAGATTTCTGCATATTTTTTTTCTTGTACCTCCCGGTCATTATTTTCTTAACACTTGTAATCTCTGATTTTGAACATGTTGAAGTTACACTACAGATTCCTTCCCTTTCTGCTTTAGCAGTTTAAAAGCAGATTCACAGCTGCTCTTTGAAGAGGAGTATCCAAAATATGGTTCGACTTCCAAAGAATTTGTAGAGGGCTTGATGTTCCTGGAAATCATCCCTGCCACCTTGATTGCACGGATTACTTTCTGAGCAGGAAGATGAAGAAAAGACAGCGTCATACAGTGCAAACACAGCGATGCAGGTTCACGTTTACCAGCACCAGCCATACATGAGCTGGGGGAATCAGGCACAGAAGCAGCACATCACACTCCTCTAGACGAGCACTTGTGTGCAAAATTTCTATGACTGCATGTGAATTCCTGGCAACCACATGTATTAATTATGATCACAAAACTGCCTGCCAAACTCCTGCAGTAGTCTGATAGCCACATGCCTTCAGGTTCCTGCCACGGCCAGAGCCCATCTTCCTGCGCCCGGGTTAAGATTTATGGGTAATATCTTTCCCCTCTCTCTCACATGAGTTTAAAAGCTTTGGCCTCAAGGGCGGGCCAAGCTCCCGTCACATTTTGCATTGCTGTACCAGCACAAAACAGCTCCTAGGCTCAGCAGAGCTAGTCCCAGACAACCTCTGTGTCCCTTCCCCATGGCAGCTGGGTGCAGGGGGAGCGTGCAAACATGTTGCTGCCCCCCATGAGATCATTGTGAGCTCATTGACAGCCACCACAGATCCAAAATACATGGTTCAGAGCACAGGTCTGTAGCTTTATGCATGAAGACCCTGGGCTTGGCGCTGTCCCAGACAATTTCAGCATCAACATCCAACTGGAACTTCTTTACCACATCTCTGAGTGGGGTTGATCAGTTGTTTTGCAGATGTTTTCACCACCACAGAGGAAGATGTCCCTACAGATTTCATGTGTGGGGTCCTCCAGAGCTGTATAATGAAGTCCCAGAGGGCTGGGCAGCTGCATTCAACATCAGAAAGGCTGGAAGAAGCTTGGGATCGGAAGGGTCTTAGACTCACCTTCATCTGCAAGGAGAAGCTAGAGGAGAGGAGAAGGAGGCACAGAGAAAGGCTTCAGCAGAAGCTGGTTCAGCCTCCAATGTCTGAACTTGGGAAATGCTGAACTGAACCTGAGCACAGAATCAGTTCGTATCCAGCCCCATCATTTGAGGTCCACCCATCATCCGTCAAGGAATGGCAAGCTCTTGGTAATAAAAATTAGACTTGTACACCATACCAATTTTTACCACCATCATTTTACCACAAATTATGCCATAGCCAGATATGCCACCAAGACCACTTCTGGTCTTATCCCTAAGCAAGCATGAGTCCTTCATCCAGTTGTGATGAAAATCTCCCCACCTGCAAGACACTGCCACAGCAAAATAGGAAGCCTGAAACCTTAGTGAATCATGCAAGGATGTCACCAGTTTGGGACAGAAGCCTTAATACACCCAGCTAGGATGTCATTCTGTCAGAAGGAAACAGCAATGATGAGAGATGTCATGACTGGCCTCAAAGTGACACTTTGTACCACAACCTCACGACGTCCTAATATCGAGAAGGAAATTTCAGCACATCAGAGACAGGATCATTCCACTACAGAGGCATCAGCATGCTAAGCAAATGTAGTACAGCATTTCCCTTCAATGCAAATATTGATCTATGCTATAAAAGACTGATGCTATCCAGTCATGACACCATCCTGAAATATCATGCAATGTCATCGCGACAAGACGTCACTGACATCAAGGCTGTGAGCTGATCCGGTGCAATGTCCCAGGGTAATATTGCCGTTACGATGTTTCTCATTCCCAGGAGATAATTTGAGATCTTTGTCAGGGCCTGGCATCGCATGTTGTCAGCAAACTAGAACGAACCATGATCATTTCTTTAAGGTCTACAGTATTAGACTCTGATGATGGAAAGATATTTGAATCTGTCTACTTATCTGTGTCTTTGCAGTTATTGAGCAACCTCTCCGCAATGGGGCCTGCTTTGTCTGGTGGCTGAAGTTGTCGTGAATCAGTTTGGTGGCGAGAACTGGGAAGTCTCACTGGCTCGTGCCCTACAGCTTGCAACCCTGGCTGCAGTCCGACAGCATCGCAAGCCCTGCTGACACGTCCGCTCATGCGCTTTCTGCAGATGGCTCAGGTGACACAAACCACTGATGCCAAGTGGAGCATCCCATGAAAGTGGAAACAATGGCCCATCTCCTCTCTTCACCCACTGCCTCCTCTCCCATAAATCCCAGGACAGTTCGATAACCTATATTCCCAGCCCTTATTACTTCAGTGAATAGTCTATAGAAAGCAGGTGATATACATCTTATCCATAAAGCCTTTGACACTTGTGATTAATAATCTACAATGGTACAAACTAGAACGATGTAATTTCTCGTGTCGTGCTCTCTCCCCTGCTCCCTCCCTGCCCTGGCCATGCCGAAGGCAGAGAGCCCTCCCTCTCCTCTTTCCCCCCGCCGCCTCCCTTCCCCCTTTACACCTTATCTGACGAAATCATCAAATTTATGGCCAAATTGAAATGAAATGCAATTTAGTTCCCGTTCTGCTTTCAGTCCATCACCTCGCAGGCCAGTCCCGGAGGATCTCCTAACCTAATCGCCGGATGGCAGTAACTTCATTAGTGCTGCCAGCAATTCCCTGCTTTCTGCTGCGTGTGGCTTCCAGAAATCATGGCTGACACCTCTCCCTGGGAATTACTGGAAGCAAGAGCTTTCTCAAGTTTTTCTGTTTTATTTCTGACTTGTGCCCAGTCAGCGTATTTGCTTCTTTGGGGTGATCGAATCCCCACTGCTTGGCTGAGTGTTTTCCACCCAAAAGCCATCTCCAGCTCCCAAGATGCAGGTCAAGGTGGAAAGACGGGCAAGGTGGGGAGAGAGACTGAGATGCAACACCCACAAACACACATTGCCAGATCACCTTGGGTGCTGTGGACCTGAGCAAAATGATGATGGCCAGGGAAACGGTTAGAGAGGCAGCTCTGTATGACACTAGACTCTATGGGGCTCACACCAAGGAATGAGCATGAGCATCATGGAGAAGAAACCCTGGTACTGTCAAACCCACCAGTCCAGTGTAGATATCCCAGCACTCACTCGTATTGCCTTGCGAGCCAGCCAAAATGCTGGAAAAGACAGCCAGGTGGACGTTTATCTTCCCTGTCCCCTGCCCCATGGCAGGATCCACTCTCTTTAAGCCCTTCTTGACACATTTGTCCTTCAAACCTCCAGCACTGGTGATACCACCCTTCCCCCCCTCCCGGCAATTAATCCCAGCCCTTCTCTATCCCCACAGCTCTAAATCTCCTTTGCTGGCTTTTAAGCTCCTTATTACTTGTCCTATCCACAGGGAAACATGTGTCCCTCCCCTTCTTGCAGAAGCCTTTTACATAATTGCAGGCTGTTATCCCATCTCCCTTCAGTCTCTGGACTAAACAATCTCATGTCTTCCCAACCCTTCCTCACAGGCCACATTTTCTTGACTTTTGAGGAGGTTTACTACAAAATCCTAAGCTCCTATGCAAGTTGGCTGGTTAGCTGGTCACCAGCCTCTTGCAAAGACCCAAGAGGTGTCTCTGAAGCCAGGCTCCTCCAGCTTCAGCTCCCCAGCTGCATTTGCCCCCTTCCGTCAGTTCAGTGCCCAATTTGCAGAGTGCCATACGCTGTTGTGGGTGCACACAGGGCTGCTGGGTTATTGGCAGAAGATATTTCAGCAGCCCCCAGACCTGAGGGCATGCTGAGCTGCACTGTGGAGAACCCATGTCCTGCTCTACCCTCCCTTACCTGTTCTCGCATGGTCCCCTCCGTCTTCCTGGCACTGCTGAGCCACCCCATGGTCTTTTTTTGGTGGGTCCTCATTTTCCCTTCACCAAGGGTGAGTTCAGAGGCAGGCTGACTCCCCCTCTCCTTGTGCAAGGGGTGCTCAGCGGGTGCGAGGGGCAATGGGAGGATCTGACACCCCTCTGGGATGGGGTCACTCATGGGAGATGAAACACCCATGCCTGAGCAATGTCAGGAGCTGGTGTCTGAGGGTACAGCCAGTCCTTGGCATTGCCACGCCAGCCAAATTTGACTCACAGGGATGCTACGGGTTTTTTTCCTCAGTGCAAAGGTCCAGTTGCCCCTCAGTTTCACACAGAACAAGAAGAAGAAAATAGGAAAGGTTGTGGACTGACAAAAAGCTTAGTCTCCTCACTCCCACCTCCCACCTAGGTCTTTTTGTTAGTGATATCCAGTGTTGAGACCGCAGATGATTTGGTTGGAGGCAGGTGAAATGACTCAGCGGTTGAGGGCCTCTGGTCTGTAAATTATTGCAAAATAGCCTGTGCCATCCCTTGGCAGAAACACTTTCATAGTGCAAATGAACAAAGCAGGGAGAAATAATAAAAAAAAAACATTTAGTGTTTAATCTAATTTTGCACTGGTTGCAAAGGAAGGGCTTTGGGGGAATAATACAGAAGCTGGACTGTGGCCTTATTCCTAAGAAGTTGAATAGTGTCACAATTAAAAACATTCAAGAAAACCAGAGGAGATTTCTCTGGGTTTCTCCCAGCCTGCTTTCGAGGATTTTTTTAAGTACTTAGTCAATAACAAAATGGAGGGCTGTGTCAGGGTGAGAAACTGAGCCCAGATGTGAAAATCTTTAGCTAATTCCCTAAATCCTTGGCCAGGGTCAAAACACATACAGGCACATGCTCCTACATATGCACACCCGCATATGTACACATGCGTATAATACAAATATATTGCTGCATCTGTTTGCAGTTCATGAGTCAAACTCTCTGTTATTTAGCTTTGATTTAGATTTTGAGACAAAATTTAGATAAGTTGTTTCATTTCCCCTGCCTGCCCATGTGCACTCTTGCTCCAAGAGAAAGCCCATCCGCATCTATGGGGGCATCAGGCCGGAGGAGCTGTTAGTTCATGAAGGCAGGAAGCAGAAAGATCCCAAGGAAGGCAAGTCTCATTAACACAAGCAGCTTAGCAAGAAAAACGATGCAAGCAGAAATGTCTGGAGAGATCAGGAAGGTTGCTTGGAGTTAAACCTGCTCCTGCCTTTCCCAGAGCGAAGCAAAGGCTATCTGAGAACACAAACAGAAATAAAATCTATTTTTTTTTTTAAAAAAAAGGGAAGAAAGAGGTGAGGGAGACTCAGTAGGTGGTGCTCTTCCCTCTGAATCTGCACAGGGCCTGGGGAGAGGGTGATTGTTGATGCCCAGATGAAAAAACAGCACAAAAAGCAGCTCCTGGTCCTGACTCCTGCCCTCGGTGGTGGACGTACCACCTCAGCACTTGCTGTGCTCCACCCTAGTAGCAGCTGCATTTCGGTACATGATGGTTTTAAAGCACAACATCCAGCTTCTGCCTGCTGCCTAACCCTTAAATCCACCCAAATACTAAATGCGATAAATAAGTGTCAGCAAGTGGCTTGAGTCAGGGGTTGAGGTCCCAAGAGGAATTCAGCCCTTGACCTTGTTTCTGACGCAGCTGATATTTTATCACATCCACAGCATCTCCAGCACACGCCAGGACAAAATCTTTGCAGGAATGGGAAGCGTTGATTAATCTGGGGTTTTAAGAGAAGGGAGTCGAGCAGCACCAGCCCTGGACCCGCATGGCCCCCGTGCTGGAGAGGAGGCGAGAGCCCGATTGATCCAGTAACACAGAGCCATATATCAGCACAGCCTCTCCCATTACTTTCCCTGATGGATTCCCATCCGATGAGCTGATCTGAAAGTGATAAAGGGAAGACCGGAGCATTTTCAACACGCCACTAACTCCAAAACCGGGCTCAATAATCCTGCAGATTGATGGCACCTAAAGAGCGGGGAGGGAGAGGCGGGCAGGCTAGGCGGGGAGTTTATTTAATACTCACAGCATTAACCGAGCATACATTTATCTGGGTAAATGAGGGGGTAGGACAGGTACCACTGCCAAGGAAATGTTTCTCCTGGCAAAAAGCAATCTGGGGCTCTCAGGTGGGGTCCCGGGGTAAGTGAGTCAGCCTGTCCCCAGAAATGGCTCAAGTCCAGGATAGGAAACCAGAGCTTGCCTGCAGAAATAAGAGCTTTTCCACAGTTCACTTTTTTCCCTTTCTCCCTCACTTTTCATGCCCTTGTAGGTAATCATACGGTCACCTCAGACACCTTCAGGCTGAATAGCAAAGCCCTGGGCAGTGGTGGGACCTTGCTTCCTTGCCCTCCTGGCTGAAGGAGTTTCCATTTCCATTGCCTCCAGGTTGAAAGTGAACCAAATATCCTCTCAACAATTTCTCCAAGGCCAGACATCATGGGGAACATGTTTTCTGTCCAAATCATAGAATCATAGAAATATTTAGGTTGGAAAAAACCTTTAAGATCATTGAGTCTAACTGTAAAACTATCACTGCCAAGTCCACCACTAAACCATGTCCCCAAGTGCCACGTCTCACGTCTTTTAAACACCTCCCGGGATGGTGACTCCACCACGTCCCTGGGCAGCCTGTTTGAATGTTTGATAACTATTTCAGTGAAGAAATTTTTCCTAATATCCAACCTAAACCTACTCTGGTGCACCCTGAGGCCATTTCCTCTCACCCTATCACTTGTTACTAGGGATAAAAGACATTGTCCTTACGGGTCCCAGCAGGGCCCTTTATAGTTCACAGACAACTTTACTGCCTCTGTTGCCATTGCAACGGGGTCCACGACAGCCTCACCAAGCAATGGGAGCTGCTGTTGGAGGACACAAATCTTGAGCAGGATATTCCCTGTGCCCTGGCTCACCAGAGAAGCAAGATCTTGGAGGCAGGATCTGCATCTGGGCCAGCCTTTTGAATAGCCACCAGCAGATGTCCCAGCCAAAAAGGTGTCCTAGGACCATCCAGCATCTCCACCACCCTGGAATGAGTTGTCCTTCCATTGCATGAGGAGCTGTTTAAAAAAATCCAACCCTTTCTCCCCACTGGAAACCCACTGCCTGATCCTTCAGCCAGGGCAAGGAGACCTCACACTGATTTTCATGAACATTACAGGCCCCCAGAGTACCCAATACCAGTCCCAGCTGGCATCCTCATCCTCCAGCTCCTCCAAGCTGCATCTCTCCACTCCCATACTTGCCATCAAGACCTCAAGCCAGCAGGGATTTCGATCTCAGGAGGCAGCTATTGTGCTGTAATTAAACAGCAATTGATTGCAAACAGGGTTCTTTTGTGTTTGGGATTAATGAGAGGCAAGAAGATAAATTTGGTCACCACTAATTAACCCCAATTACAGAAGCAATAAATTAGGAGCGTACCAGGCTATGTGGCATCCACTGCCACTGTCTGAGCCATGGGGAGGGCCCTGGGTTCTTCCCCCTTCCTTGATTTCTTCCTAAAAGTCTGTGGGGCTTTCAGAAGTGAAATGAATCCAGAGAAGGGCTGTGGGGACTGGTGGATACACCGGGATGTGATGAACAGGCAGCGGTTGGGATTTTGGCCATGTGGGGAGCATGAGGATGCTGTCATGAGAAAAGCAAGCTGGGAGAGCCTTTTTGATCCCTAATGCCCCAACAGGGAATCGATGATTTCACTAATTCTAAGTACTAATCCCTGGCAATTTTTAAGAGCTTTGATTTTGCATGCTGGTTGAATAGGGGCAGACTTTGTGGGATGGGAAAGCTGCACGTGCTCAGTCCAGGCAGTGTGCATTGCCTGCTGCCAGCAGCGCGTTATCCTGCTGGGTCCTGGGGGTGAGGTCCATCCACAGGGGGCGTGGGGTCGACCCTTGCTAGCTCCTCGAGCAATGGGGAGTACAAAGCTGAACAAGGCTGGAATTACAGCGATTTCCTTCAGCTCGTTTCAGTCCTGGGGTTGAACCGCCAGGCTGGGTAGTGGGCTGTGGTACCCCACTCACGGCATCGTTCCCCAGGCAGCAGAGGGGTCGTTTCATCCCTGCTGCCTTCCTCTGGTTTATGTGACTCCAGACTCCATCCTGCCTGATGCCCAAAAGCATTTCCAAAGCCTTTCTGTCTTTAACCTCAGCTGTTTTCATAGCTGAACAGCTTTCAGGCTGGGCCATTGACCCCTGCACCAACAAAGCATTAAAGCAGATGCTTAAGGGTTTCCCAGGGCCCGGGGCCTTCCAAGATTTTCATTGCATGAAAGCCCCGCAGTTGCAAAAAAGGATTCATGTCCCAGTCCGAGGGAGAGCAAGCCCTGGTGTTTACGTAGGTGCAACCCCCCCATCCTGCACCAGTGCTAAAGGCATTACAGGAGATTTGGGGCACGGGGAGGTCCTTGTGCTCTCAGAAAAGTGCCCCCGTTGTTGGGGAGGGCTGCAACAAAAATCTCTGCAGTGATCCAGCCCCCCACAACAGCCTCCAGAGAGGAAGCCAATGCCTAAATCTCAACCTAACGTTTGCAGCACCAACCCTGGCAAAGCTGTGGCAGGCAGGAAGGGCTAATCCTCACTTGGAGATTTAGGCCAGGTTTAATATGTGAGCGTCTAGACGAGACCCCAACTCCACCTCAGCTGAGGATGGGAGGTGACGATGTCCTCGTCCCCATCAGCTGCTGCCTCTCCAGTCCCGCATCCCCTGCGTACATCTGAGACCCTGGCCCTGGTCCTTGGGGTTGCTAACCTGGTCTTTCTCACTGGGAGGAAGAGCAAAGGGTTGAATCACAGCCTCTGTCTTCAAGCAGCGCCCCCCACATCACTTTTTCCTATTGCTGTCCCCACCTGGGGGGTGCGTGCACATCCAGAGAGGGGTCAGCGGGTGCCGGTGCTCGGAGGCCAGGGCAGATCTCCATGGCTAATGTTATAATCCTCCCCCCTTTCAGGCAGCAGGAAAGCCCCGGCCAGCAGGATCCCTGTGCAGACAGGGTGTAAAAAGCCGTGGCAGCTCCAAAGCAAACACTCCCACATCTTCATTCCTTCCACCCTATTGGCCATTGATTTCAGATAAATATCCGTCCGGCCCTGACAGGGCTCAATTCTCCTAATTATAGCCCTATTGACATGTGATCTTTAGCTGCTCAGCTTGTCAGGAGCCATCTATCAGGCAGACAGATTTCTTTGGCTCAGGAGGAAATGAGATGGGAAGGGGGGAGAAAGGAGGAGCAGGGACCGGAGAGGGGAGAAATGGCTGTACTAATGTGCCAAAGAGATATCCTGGCCCAGATTTCAGTTTCTTAACAAGTATGTTGTGGAGGGCCCTGAGCACCAGCCTTTAGGGCAGAAGCAATAAGGGAAGAGTTAAGGTTAAGAGCCCCTAGTTTGGGAACAGCATGTGTGGATCTATGCTGTGCATAGACTGCTCGTATTTCTCAACTCTTTCCTCTTCACACACAGCTGAACTGATTTTTTCCAGGTCCGTGCAGCGCAGAAGCAGCAAAGATGCTTCCCTCCAGACCACGCTTACTGTTGGCGGTTGATTTCTGCAATCAAGCCAAGGAACTCCTCGCTGCAGGATGTTAAAAGTTTGCATGGATAATGGGCACATTCATAGAGGAAAAAATCCATCCCCTGCCATAACACAGAGGCAAAACCTCTGGTTCAGGAGGTCCCTGAGCACAAATTGTTGGCAGCAGGGAGACCACTCTGGGAATGCACTGCTTGTTCATCCTGCCTTGCATTTCTCCAGGCATCAGCTGTGGGCTGTTGTCAGAGACAGGACACAGAATAAGACCAGCCCTGGAGAGAACAAAACTGCTGTTTTCTTCTCCCAGTCCCAGTCTTGGACTGGCAAGACAGGGCTAGGCTTTGTACCCAAACTGGACCCACTGGGAGGCATGGGGACATGGTCAGGAGACCTGGATGGGACATGGCTGGGGAATACACATCTTTTCCAGTCTTCATTGTAATGCTTTTATAGCCGGATTGCATTGATGTAAAAGCCAGCCGGTCAGTGTCGGGGGGGGTCTTCTTGGTTGCTTTTCTTGTTGCATGGACTGCATCAGTAAAGCCAGAAGCTCCGTGGACCAGGAAAGGTTGCTTGTATCACCCCCAGAGCCCAGAAATGAAGGAATAAATGCGTATGCCTTTTGCCTGGCTTTTTTTCTCATAAACTCAGGATGAGTACAGTGCCTTGTTGGCTGGGGAGCTCACCAATGGCTGCTGTTACGGATGGGCTGTAGGCATCCCAGGCTGGGATGCAGGCAAAATCAGGTGGGATGGATGGGATCTAGGTCCCCGGCTAGTCCTTGCCCTCGGAGAAGATGTGAGCTACCCCATGCTCCCCGCACCAGGCAGCTGTCAGCCAACATTGCAAAGCAGTGTCGGGCCGGCACTCGGTCAGCGATCAGGGAAAGAGCCCTGTTAGCTGACTCATATCCTGGTCGGCATGTCTCTGTATTGTGAAAGGACCCAGACAGCCAGAGTGTCTGGAGATAACAGCCTTTACCGGGGAGCCCTGAGAGCTCAGGGTTCATTTACAAAGCTGGGCTTATTCGTGCCGGGCCAGCTCTCTCCATATCTGCATTATCGATCCTCTCCCCCCTGCCCTGGCCCATCCGCAGTATCAGCCCATCCATGGAGATAGCTGTCTGCAGCACCTGCTTCCACCCGGCTCCGGTATCCGGCACAGCCTTACTCTCACAGCACTTTATGAACGGCAAGGACCATCTTCGCGGAAGTGCTGAGCGCTCAGAAAACCCAGCGCCAACGGAAAAAGCAAAGCCCAAGCAGCTCCCATCTCCCCCAGCGTGGGAAGGGAGAAACTAGCTCCACTTTGCTGTCTGGGGAAACTGAGGCATGGAAAGAAGGAGCGATTTCCCAGCGTCTTTGGCGCACACTTCCGAGGCATCAGTGGAGTCGCCTGCATCTCTCAAATTTCCTTCGCTTTGGTCCATGCAATGACATTGCCTTGAGAGGGACAGGACTGCTGCATTTCTATGCTGCAATGGGATGGAGAGGAGTCACCACGGCACAGCCGTCCAGAGCTGCTGAGCTGCAGATCTTGGTGCAGCACGGTCTCCATGCACCAGCCATGGCTGGACCTAGCCCATGTCAGAGAGACGGTCAAGGAGGCATCCCTTCACGTGCATCTCCCGCACTGCCAAAATTGCTTGACAGTGCTGCTGACCCACTGCATGGTACGATCCTGCGGGACCTGCACGCCTCGCTGCGCACCATGCTGCCGAAACTCTTGGGGTGTAGGAGTCAGGTGGCCCTGCCAGCACGATTCAATCCCTGTTGTGCCTTCATCCCAGACATCCCTTCATTCCTTGGGGGTCTCTGGTCGAGGTGGGGACTCCCCATTCCTGATGACTGCACAGATGAATATGGGATGTCCCCAAGAAAGGGGATGTGCTTATGGGATCGTTCTTCCTGGCTGTTACTTGCACACCAGGAGTGTGCGCACACCACAGCATGAAAGCTTTGGCTTACAGGGCAGATCTGGATTCCCCAAATGAGGAAGACAAGCCAGGGTGTTTGGGCTGGGATGGGGGACCCTCATGGTTACACAGCTCTGGGCAGAGCTGGAACCATGTCAGCAAGACTACTGCATGATATTTCAGCAAAATGGTTGGAGACCACCTTTCCAAAGGTGTTTTGGAGTATCAAGATGTGGCCATTTGCCTGAAAGTACCTGACACTGACCCTACCAGCCCTCTCTGAGTGGGCAGAAAAAGAAGTGGGAAGAAAGCAAGGCCAGAAATCACTGGAAAGAGCATTGACCATCTTTTAATAACACAATCTTTTCTCCTGCTCCCTGCAGAGAGTCCGTCCCCCCATCCCAGCATCCCTGGCTGGGTTATCCCTAGCCACCCTGCCATGGGGCAGGGTCATCCAGAGCATCTCCCCTCCTCTTGTCCATGCTGGTCCACCACGTGCCCCCCCAAAAAGCCTCATCCCTGAGCTGCAGGACAGTAGATTCTCACAGGTAAGGAGCAGGGGTGTTTAAGGCCAGCAGTGACTTTCTACGTTGGATACACCTTTAGCTGGTTCCCATGTTACATTTATAGCTGCCATGTATACTTTTATTCCCATGTACACATTTATAGTCGGTTCCTTTATTTTGCACTTTCCATTTTACTGTAAGGCTTCTGCCTGCACACCAGCAAAACTTTCTAAAAGGCAAGGTTATTCCTTCACGTGGGACCCTCCGAGAAAGAACACACAGCCCTTAAAAAGTTTCATTTTGACTCTTTGGGAGCCTCACTGATATGAATTCCTGCCTCTTAGATACCCCCAATTCTTTTAGTGTCCAAGCAAAGCCTTGCTTTCAAATCACCCCAAGCAGAAACAGAATGACATCTTTCTTGTCAAATCAAGTGTTGTGTAAATCAGAATTTCTTTGACTCCTCAGTTAAGCATGAACTTCAGAAAAAGGAGGAGGCTTTGTTTCAGCCCTGAGAGAGCTGCTGGCAAATGGAGTGCCCCATTGCTGCATCATTTCATTCCCCACAGTCTGAACTTTGCAGTGACATGACAGGTCTTCTCAGGTGATCAGACGTGTAGGGGCAGTTCTGGGCTATGATCCCAGGGCAGTCCCTGCCTCTCCAAGGGTTTAATCTCAGAGGGAAAACCTTATGCAAAGTCAGGAAATCTGGGCAACACAGGGTTAGTTCTAGGCACAAGCCAAGGCAGGGATAAAACAATTTGGCAGCTCCAGAGGAAGGCAAAGGGGATGCATAGGAGGGAGGAAGCTGGGTCAAGGCTGACTGATCCTGATGCAAGGTGTCCCCCAGCTCCCCAATCTCTCCCTCCATCCTCATAGCACAAGCAAATCAGTATTTTCACCCTGCGAAGTTAAAATGCAACTCTGACTCGTTACATGGAGGTAAATGCTAATTGCAATGTGGGGATGAAGGACAGGCTTTGAGGGGGTCTTATTCTCCTCTAGCACCAGTTTGACACCACTGCGATATCCCTGACTCCAGGGTCAATTATCATGATTTATGCTGGATCAGCATGATAAAAACAAGGTCTTAACACACACGCACGCACTCTGGGCTGACATCGCTTAGCCTGGACAAGGATCAGTGCCTGGGGGGCAAAGCAGGCTCAACACAGCCCCACACTATGCAGCAAAGCCCTCACCTACCCCAAATCCATCCTGCCGGCATGGGAAATGCAACGTCTCGGCCACAGCCCCGCATCTCACCAGCCGGCAGGGCAGTGGGTGCTGAGTCAGCATCCCTTTCCTGCCCTCCCTGCATGTGACATCCATCCCAGAAAGGGGGAAATAAAACCCCCCACCAGACTGACATCCATCTGAATGCTCTGCAAAGAAAAGCGCATCCGCTCCCCTTCGCCCCCAGCCCCTGGCAGAAGCACCGGCAGATCCTTCACTTTAATGTTAACTGAGTTTTAGCGCTGGCCCCGGGCTCTGCCGTTTATCTACAAGGCTCCGAATAGCAGGAGAGCAGAGTTAATAAATCCGCTCATGTGTCGCCTGTAATCAGGTCTGTAAATAAAGTGGAGCTGTCAGGGACCGGTGGCCTGCGCCGCTGGGCTCCTCACCGTCCCACAGGCTCAGGGGTGTCATGTCGGTGCTGTCATCGCCACAGGGAGCAGGGTGCAATATCCAGCTCCATTTACCCGTCCTGCAGCCCTGGGTTGCCGTCAGCTGCTCTTTCCAGGGTGGAAATATTGTTTTCTCCTACGCTGGACCAAGCGCCAAACGGTTTAAGGAGACTTAAAACTTGCACTGCCCCAAATCTAGGAAACCTGCACAATCTGTGAGCACGGGAAGAGCAGAACACCTTCTGGAAACAGGCAGATTTACCATCTCAAATGCAAAGGTACTGGCTCAGGGATCACCCTCTAAGCACCCCCACCTTCCCCCTAAACTGCCCAGCTGGGTCTAAGCTCTCCCATGAGATGCTCTGATACCTCCAGACAGCATCCCGACTCTGAGAGGGGAAACCAAGGCATGGCAGGAAGGGAAGCAACACATCAAGGTCACTTAGTTAATCGGTGGCAGGATCCCAACGGCAGCCCGCCGCTTCCTCTGACAGCAAGCGGAGGAGAATTGATTCCAGCCAAGTCCCCCGGCAGGCTCGGGGACTGCAGAGAGGTTCGGCGGGGGAAGATTTCCTGTAAGACGGGAAGTTTTCCTCCCACTGTGCCCTGCTCTCCCCGTTCTGGTCCGGCTCTGGGAGGCAATCCAAGTGCTACATATCTTTAATTATTAAGCAATCACCCATTGTAGTTACTTATGTGCTGCGGAGCCTCTAGGATGTTCTTGCCAGCAGTACCAGGGCGTAAAACATCCCTCGATGCTCCCTCCGCAGTGGCTGAATCACCCGGCTCCATTAACTGACATCCACCGCGGCCCCGCACACAAGTACATCGCCCTGCTCGCCTCCCCCCCCCCCTTTTCTCCCGTCCTCGCTGAGCCCCTGGGAACCCTCCTGGCCACTGCTACCGATTGCAAAGCAGTTACAGGAAGGCAGACAGAGGTGCGAGCTCATCCGTCATAGCCCAGAAGGAGCCATGAGGCTGGGGAGCATCCTGCAAATCAGCAGATCACGGCAGCTCCAGGGAAGGGCCCAAGAAAAACTTCCTCCTCTTTTCCTTTGGATTTTCATGCACTGCACTTCTCTTTCCCCACAAATCTTGAGAATCCCTAAACTGCCATTCACCAGCTGTTTTGGGTAGGGTCTGGAGCATGCCAACAAGGAGAAAACTGCAATGGTTGTTGCGGGGAAGGACCTTCCACCAGCAGCATGAGTAGCCCATGTCTTGCAGCCAAGACAGCCAAGACTTCCTAGATAGAGCCAGGGTCACTTGCAGGGAAGATTTCTTGGACAAGGAAGCAGCTCAGGATGGGGTGGCTCTTGGAAAAGCCCCAAGTCAAGGTGAGCTTTCTCTGTGGTGGTGGTATCAGCTTTTCAAAAAGCTGGTGCCGCTCTTCTAAGGCATGAGGGATCAGCTTCTGCAAGCAAGGAGCACAAATAGGTAAGATGTTCCAAGAGCATTTGTCCCCACCTTTCTAGAGGTTAGCAATACACCCTAGCCTCTCACCACCGCTGTCGGCACAGCCTGAGACCATTTCAAGAGCACTCCATCTCCTTTCATCCACCTGCCATTAAACATCTGTCCTTCCTCCTCTCCATCCCCAAAAACCCTCCAGTACAGAGTTAGCATGAAAGATGCTGGGATCAAAGCATGGGAGGGAGATTCCTGTCCACAATTACATGTGTCCTAGATACCACCATCCCCCATGACTGGCCTCACACCACTCTGATCTCCTCATCTCCAACAAGAGCTGTGGAGCAAAGCAGTTTTCAGCAGCCCAGGGCAAGGTGAATCCCTTGCCTTCAACTTCCTTCGAGCTCATGCTTGCCAGAAGAGCTGAGCAAATATTTTTCATGGAGCATCAGAAAAATGCTGTTTGGGCAAACTCCGAACACTTCTAGGGAACACAGAGCAGAGCAGCACTTGCAAAGAAAATATCTTCAGAGGTTTGCAGGTAAACTGGAAAGTCTGGGTTTGGTTTATTTATTATCACAGCATGAAACATTGACACAAACATGATTCACATTTGGCTTTGAGATAGTAAACCTGCCTGTTTCCAGGAGGCATTATGCTGTTCCCATACTCACAGATTCTGCAGATTTCCCAGATTTGGGGAATGCAAGTTTTAATCTTCCTTAAACACCATTTCTGAAATGTCAGTGTTTTCTGAGGGTCCAGATTCCTCTTCCCATGCACTGAGCAGGCAGGGATACACAGGAGGATGGAAGAACATGGATTTACCCTGCCATCCCAAGCTGTTTGACCTGCTATTCGAGTGCACTGGATAGTTTAGGAAAAGCTGTAAGATAAGGGCCACAGTACAGCAAAGTTTTTCTGGATACTCCCAGCCTCCACCATGTGCTCCAGGGCTTCCTAAACCAGAGATGGGTCGCTGTGTTGAACCCACACAGGTCAGTGGTCCAACCTTGCACTGCTCCCACTGGCTTGAGTTTCACTAGGGAATTAGGCTAGGACTGTGTGATTTTCACCCCAAAAGAGGACAGCACTGCACAACCCATGTGCCAGTGCCTGTAGCAAATGAGTGACTGCACCAAAATATAGCTGCCATGCACAAAGCAGAAGTCCCTATCCCAGCAATGCAAGAAAGGGGTGCAGGCTGACAGTGAAGGGCTTCATTGCTGCTTTACAGCTGAAGAGGCTTGAATCGAGACATTGCTCTTCAAATCCCTTGAAATAAATAGGTCATTTTTTGATTGCAGTGCACTGGGTTTGCTGTTTGATGCAAGCTTTTCAGCAACAGTGAGACAATCTCAACATTACTGACCAGAATTCATTCATCACTTTTTCTTCTCTGGCCAAAGAAATTTCCCCCCTTCAACAATCTTCTTTATTAGGTAAATGCCCAATACTTTTCACTATTTCAAGCTAGATCCCAGCCATTATGCCAAATAGTTCCCCAGACTCTCAGTCTGGAAAAAAATTATTCTTTTGGTAAGCTTTTAATTTTCTGTCTTTTGCTTCCATCAGGCAGCTTAGATGGTCTCTGCTTATGCAGAAGGATAAGTGTCTGTTCCCAACACACTCCATCCCCTGGACTTTGATGGGTTCCATGGAGCCAAGTAGATCTCTCCTATCTCCAGTGCTGAGGAGCAAGCTTATTCATTTTCCAGTATGATGGTGGTGAAGTACGCCTGGGGCTGATGGTGCATTTCATAACTGTTCAACATCTTCATCTGTCACCTGGATGGAGATGCATCCTCCACAAATTTGTGGGGAACTGTTAATTAGGAGGGGAGGCTGGCACAATGAATGACAGAGCCTTGGTCTAGAGGGACCTTGAGAAGGGCTGGGACAGCAGGAACACTACGAAGGTCAACAAGGAGGTGTGCAACGCTCTGTGCTGGCATTGGAGTGACACCAGACTGGGAACTGATGGGAAACCAGCTGGGAACTGCATGGGAACCAAGTGGCTGAGCAGCCATGGTGCTATGGGCTAACAGCTGATGCCAGGTTGAACATGAGCCAGCAGTCACTCTCATCCCAAACAGGGCAAAACACACACAGGACTACAGACTCCAGAGGATCTTCCCACCAGCCAGTCTAGGATCGCAAGAGACAAGCCCTGGAGCACGGTCAGGGCAGTGGGAACCCAGCGCAAGGAGGGATGAGGTGATACCAGGGGTTCGCTCTACTGTTCCTTTGGAGGCCACCCAGCCAGGGTCACTCCCGACCCAAGTTGTTCATACCTGATGGCTCCCCAGCAGCACACAGGGAAGGAAAGGGCTACCTTTGTTCCAGTCAGGCAGATTGCAACGAGAATTTGTGAGCCTACAAAAGAATTGACTGAAAAATGGACACAATTAAAGACGACAAAATAGGAACCAAATTATGGACACCCAGTTCCCAGCAAGAAATTGCCCTCAGGTGGTTTCATATCCTGCATTATGCTGCAGCCAACATGGACAAGAGGAGCCCGATCCACAGAGCTATTTGTGGAGATGTTGGTATCCCCCTCAAACAAGGGCAGTCAGGTTCAGTGAAGCAGCCACATGCTAACACATAACTGTTTTTCAGCCAAATTTCTCTCCAGAAAAGGGACCCTGGAGAATGGAAGAAGTCCTGTGGGTGAGGAACTGCAAAGGGACCTGCCAGTGTTGTATCTAAAAACTGAATCATGCACCTACCCAGGCACAACTGAGTGGAAACACATCCAGAGACTTAAGAGGAGGGAGTTTGCTAGGTCCTGTTGACATCCATCAACTTTGCCATTTTCTGGCTTTGCCAGCCAACCTTTAATGTGACAACATGTTGTTCCTCCAGGCCATTTGCAGCAGGTTCCCACTGGACTCTACAGAGGAGCTCATCATTGCCATCATCCCCTGGGAAAACTGGGGTTCAACGATGAGAAGCGACTTGACCAAGAACTCCCCCAGTAGAGCCAGCATGGAGGCTGTCATGTCCTAAAATGTGTGCCTTCATCCCCTGAGCTTCCTCGCCTTTCCTGGAGAGCTGTGTTTTAAGAAGTCTGTACAAAACCCACCCCCAGGAGTCCTTCTGGCTCTCCGCAGGCTCGATTAGCTGGAGTTGCATTTCCAAGGGCCTCGTTGGACTCCTCCAGCTCAAGAGGGAGCGCAGACCACTCCACAGCCTCAAACAACTTCTTGATGTTAAATTCCCCAATCTCCCAGTGCTGAATCCACCTTGAAATTAGTCTCGAAACCTCTCTTTTCAAGCAGTCGGGAAGGGGGCTTAGGAGGAGGAGGGGAGGTGGAAGGGAAAAGAAATTAGATGCATTTTCTGCCAGAAGAAGAATTAAAAGCAAAAAAATCAGTTTGGTAGCGGAATAATGGAACTATGTCCGGGAAATGCCCTGTTGTGACGGAGCAATGAGGAGAGGTAACCGCGGGGAGCAGGCATGTGATATATGCTGGCAGCACTGGGAGGACTCCAGGAGCACCGTTGGCAGCAGTGATTTGGGCAGGCTGCCCAGGTCAGCCCTGGCCCAGGTCAAAAGCCAGGCTCCAAGGCTGGGGGGCTCTGACAGGGTTTCCTGGCAGGGGGAGTGCAGAAATACAGGAGGGATTTAACCGCAATGATAAGAAATATTAAAAAGCTGTTTTCCCGTGCTTTCCCTCTGTGTGTGCATCTGGGGTGTGGGATGGATTATTCCCATGGAGAGGGTCACAACCTATACCTGGGATGAGGGCTAGTCCTATTTCAAGCTCAGGGGACTAGGTTTCTGTGAAATGGTGAGAGGAAGAGATAGGATATTACCCAAACTTGTTGCTCTCCTTTAGCATAACTCTGCCTGTCACTGAAGGAGGGCACTTTGGCTTTCTCCAGAGAGGAACAAGAGCAGCACCCCTTTAAAATCAGAGCTTGATACTTGAGGAATCATAGAATGGTTTGGGTTGGAAGGGACCTTAAAGATCATCTAGTTCCAACCCCCCCTTGCCATGGGCAGGTATACTAGATCAGGATAGGATCTCTACTGATAGGACTCAGAGATACCAATGTCTCTGCCAGCCCATGGCTTTCCTCAGGTCTCCCTGCAAAACCCTGGTAAAGAGGTGAAATCTTCAAAGCTGGAAACTTGTTCTTGATCCAGCCCTGCTGAAGGCAGGGAAAATGCCAAATTTCTCTCGTGCCTGTTTTCCCAGGGAGGGTGGTTTACAAATCCCCTTTCAGGACATATGAACTGATTTGAGGTGATAATTGGAAAGGACCTAGGTCCAGTTAGGGACTGGATACCAGCACTGCCTGCTTTCCATTGCCCGCCCCGAATCATCCTTTTCGGAGGGGGGGAGAAGGCTCTTTCTCCCTCTTTTCTCCCCCTACTTCCCCCTCATCTGCTCCAAGCTTGACAGGGACAGGTCAGTCAGTCCATCACCACTAATCTTTGGATACTTTTAGTGTCACTCTAATGACAGCACACCTCTCAGCCAAGCCGCCGAGCTGCCGCAATAAAAGCCTCTTAAGGCCAGCAGCCCCTCTGAGCAAAGTGGCTTGCCCGCTGCCGGGGCTCTTCCTTCCCCCTGGAAATGGCATCTGGCCGATTAGCCCTGCCTCCCGTGACAAGAATCGGACGTGAAACCTTCCACTTTGAGATGCATTAAAGCCCTTTGCGAGAAGCGCTCGGAAACGCACCGCTCACCCTCTTTGTCTTCCCTCCCACCCCTTCTTCTCCGCTCTGGGGACCCAGCAGCTCGGGGGATGCTCTCAGGGGCACCCAGGGTTGTTTGGCTCATTCCCCCCACCGCTGCTTCCTCTCTGATTTGTAGGTGTCGAGGATATATTTCCACTCTGTTAGGCTATTAGAGGTCCGTGTTGCATCAGGATGGCATTGCCCTAAGACCCCAGGCTTAGCCATGGCTTGCCATAAGATACCCAGGTTTGTTCCCAGCAGCTCTATCCATAGCGGTAAATTCAAGGGTGCACAGCCAGCACTTTGGATGCTGTTGCCTTGTTTTACAGGATAAGAAGTTTAGATAGTGCAAAATCATCCATTCCTTGCCCATTGGCCTTGGAAGGAGGAACTGGGACTGTTTAATTTTAATAGAGAGATAGCTTTGGTGGCTGCCAGCCCCAAACCAGATCTTCTTGCCACCCCTGTTCACAAGGGAAAAGGAATCAGATGGCTACCAGGGGGTGCCACAAGGCAATGCTCTTCCAAGCCCCTCTCTTCATTGGCCTTTGGCTGTTTCAGTGCTTGGTTTTCCCTCCTGTCACCAGCAATACATGTAAGTGAGAGGGCAGCACCTTCCTGGATGGGAAGTGAACCACGCAGCATCGTGTCTCTGTGTCTGGGGTGAAAGTCTAGGGCTTCCAGCCAGCTTTCCCAGCCCCACTCTATCCTGGGCCCTCTGCTCCCTCCTCAAGGGAACCAGCGTGTTTTTTTCCCACCCCAAGTGGCTGCAGAGCTATGCTGCTGCACCAGTAAAGAGCTGATGAATGAAGTGTGCAATAATATTAATAATAAATAAGCTTGTCTGTTGGTTTAGAGGATTTTGTTCTGCTGCAGGGCTCATCAAAGCATCCGTCGGGACCTGTTGCATTCGAAGGCACTATCGCGTCCCTAAACCATTAAGACATCTCCATAGCAGTGTACAATACATTCGCTTGCTTCGGCCATGGTGTGTTGGTACAGACCCTGAAGCCCGGCTCTCAGCATGATGGGATGCAGGAAGGCAGAGCGAGCTCTGGCACAACTCAGTGGCAGCAAAGCTCTCACAGTGTTTCCCCTCATTTCACCAAATTTGGGCTTGCAAGGTAAAAGGTTGATAGCTCAGTATGGTTCTGTTCAGCTCAGCAATTCAGTTGCGTTCAGAGAAGTGCACCCTGGGGAAGGTGAGATGCGTTATTCTCATGCCCTGGCGCATGTCCCAGGCAGTGTAGGGATGAAGTCAGCAGGCTGCCAGGGGCAGATGAGTGTGCTGAGAGCTGTAGGCAGTGCCAGCCTGAGCTGGAGCGTGGATGAACCAGAACCAAGAGGCAGTAAGTCACCAGGAGTCGGGAAGGGCACAGTGGGAAGCCGGGATTGCATGAGGCAGCCCCAGCATTTGGGGCTTTGCGACTGACTGTGCAACTCACTTGCTTGACTTTATGCGAGGCCTTGGGTATGTCTCAGGCTCTCCCATTAGAAAACAATTTCACCAATCCTCCTGAGTCACTGGGGCTATGACTGTATTAGAAATCAGGCAGCAATAGGGAACGTGCTCAGGACCTGGAATCCAATCATCGTTAAATTATCAGTGCAGTCCCTGGGCACCCATGGTCCAGCCCAATTAGCTGCCTCCCAAATGATTCACAAAGGCAGCTCTGCAATCATCACAGGTCAAGAGGCTGTTCCCAATAGTCATAGAATCATTTAGGTTGGAAAAGACCCTTAAGATCCAACCATTAACCTAGCACTGCCAAGTCCACCACTAAACCATGTCCCTAAGAGCCATGTCTACGTATCTTTTAAATACCTCCAGGCATGGTGACTCAACCACTTCCCTAGGCAGCCTGTTCCAATGCTTGACAACCCTTTCAGTGAAGAAATTGTTCCTAATATCCAACCTAAACCTCCCCTGGCACAGCTTGAGGCTGTTTCCTCTTGTCCTATCACTTGTTACTCAGGAGAAGAGACTGACACCCACCTCGTTACAACCTCCCTTCAGGTAGTTGTAAAGAGTGATAAGGTCTCCCCTCAGCCTCCTTTTCTCCAGGCTAAACAATCCCAGTTCCCTCAGCCATTCCCCATAAAACTTGTGCTCCAGACCCTTCACCATCTTCATTGCCCTTCTCTGGACATGCTCCAGCACCTCAACATCTTTCTTGTAATGAGGGGTCCAGAACTGAACACAGTATTCGATGTGTGGCCTTACCAGTGCCGAGTACAGGGGGATGATCCTTTCCCTAGTCCTGCTGGCCACACTATTTCTGATACAAGCCAGGATGCTATCGGCCTTTCTTGGCCACCTGGGCACCCTGCTTTAGGATGACTCCAAGGATCCCAGGCAAGGAGCTGGCCCTGGAAACAGAGAGAGGCTAAGCTGCAATTCAAGCTGTGCAGAAGCCTTCTTGGGCATCTCCAGCTGTAGCTATTATTCTTAATAAACATCTCATGCTTGGGAAGCATTGCCTGTCGCTACAGGAGAAAAAGACAAATGATCATTTCTCAGTGACAAATGCCATGGAATCACCTTTTCCTAAACTGAAAATCAAGACTTCCAAGCAAAATCCAGAGGAATTTAAAAGGAGCCCTTCTGACTCCTGAGTAGATGCCCTTCCTCCTTCCCATGTTTTTAGCAGCCAAGTGGGGAGAGTCATCTTCTTCCTAATTGCCATCACCCTCTTTTTGGTAGAGTGGGGAGGGGCAGGGAGGAGACCACATCAGCACTGTCTCTGTTGGAAGGGAATCCTACACCAGAGTCATGACAGCCTGCTTTGTGGGGCTGGAGGAACCCCAGGAGCCATAGAGGGGATGAGGAAGCAGAGCTGATGGAGGATGGACTGACTTGAGAGTTGGGGGACAGGTCTGGCTTGGGGGTCACAGTGAATCACCAGCACAGGGCCAGGTAGATGAAAGCACGAGAGCTGTTGTTATAACGCTGGATGAAAATCCCCAAGCCCCAGAAACCAGCCCGGCTGCCCCACACATGTGTCTCCATCCCACATCCCCAACCAAGCAGCACATCCGGGAAATAGCCAAATTTCCTTGGATCCTGCCTCTTTCTCCGGCTCTTTCTGCATGGTGCATCTCAAGTGCAGTCAATTAGAGCCATGGATCAATTAAGCATTAACGGGCAAGGAAGATAAATTACTCAAATGGGCAATCCCAGTGTCCGGAAGGGAAAATTCCCTGGTGTTGATTCATGCGGATTCTCCTCTTTTTCAGGCCTGACCAGATGCTCCTTTGGCTCTCAGCACGAGGCATCGCACAGGTATGAGGTGCCATGCAGTCTGCAGCGGGGTTGTTTTTCCCGTTAGACATTTCACTCAGATTGCATGGGGAGACACGCTTATGTACTGCTTGATTCCTTCTCTCCCCTCCTCTCCCTCATCCTCTCCGACACATTCCCAGCAGCTTTTTGGCTTGGGAAAAGCTTTGCAAAGTGAAAAGAAGCTGAACCCCTTTCCTGCTTTTCCTACCCCAGAAGGCGAGGTTTTGAAGGTATGCATCCACACTGCCTTTTGCCAATGAAAGCCCAGACAAGAAGGTGGCTTTGTGTACTTGTGTGTGTTTGCATGTGGATATTACCAGTCCTGACCTGGCTGGAGTGAGTCTCTGCATTTGGATTTGCCCTTCCCTAGTAGCTGGAAGATTGAATGGGGAAGGTCTAGTGAAGGGTGTAAAGGGAAAGAAATCTTCCTCAGGAACTCCACTGATGGCACAAATCTCTGTGCTCAGCTGCCTTCTCCTACGTTATGGCTCCCGGACCTTCCCTTTCTATATAGTTGTGGGGCACTGAGTCACCCCTCCATGCCCGTGCAGACACAGAGCCCCAGGCTCAGGGCAGGGTGGGAACACCATCTCCTGAAGCCTTGTGGGGACAAATTTTATAGCTCTTGTGAACCCCTAACTAAGCTGCATCACCTTCAACAAGGTGTCCTCACCAGGGATCCTTTTGAGTGTCTAGGATCACCCACTCCTGAGGTGGAGCAGTTTCAGATTACGTTTTTCTATGCAAGGTCCCAAATTTGGTCCCAGATTTATTCCCAAGATACAGGGCATGTAAAAGGTTCCTGGTGTTTAGTATTTTGTGGTTTTATTTATTGCATTTGGCTCCACATCTCCCTTGTTTGAGGGTCCCTGGTCACTGACAATTTGCAGCCTGGACAAGACAATGCAATGAAAGAAAAATCCTGCCTTTCTCATGGCAGCTCCTGTGTCTCTGCCTGCTTCATCCTTGCTTTTCCATTCCCTTAAACCTCCACAAGCCCTGCTTATACCAGCCGTGCACATGCAGGAACTATTCCTTTCCCTCCACACTCCTCCTCCTCTCTCCGCCTCCAGCTGCTTGAGAAATTCAAACCTTCTTCCTATTAGGAAGAAAAAATGGTGTGCTATCAGGTTGAAAGGGAAAGTAGAGGAATGGGTTAAAGGGGTTTAAATTGGAGTTTTATGGATATTTCTCTCTCTCCTTTGTGAGCGCATTAAACTTTTCTTTCGTTAAAAACCAAGAGGACAGGAATGGGAAAGGAGAGGAGAGAAGGGAAAGAGAAGGTGGGGGGAAAAAAAGCCCTCAGATATTCATGTGTGACACAGCTCAGGGAGGTGAGATGTACGGCTGATTTGCTTAATGCTGACAGGTCTTTCTTCTTATTGGAAAGAAAACACAGCGGGGATCCTAAAATGTGCCGTGTAAAGGTCCATGGCAGGAGCATTTCCAATCTTCCGTGGTGACGCTGCGGGCCAGGTATTCACACAGGCACATCAGGGGAAAATAACACAAAAAAGTTCTTCAGTAGGCTCCCATTAACCTGCTGTCTATGTTAATGTCGAGCCCAAAGCTGCTCCAAAGCGCCCGGCGCCCCTGCGCTAGCCGACACAGGGATGTGTGTGTGTTGGTGTATGTGCATCGGCGTGCTTGCCAGCCTGCCCGAGTGGGGCAGTTAAAAGGGAGAAGGGGGGGGAAAAAAGGGAGAAAGAGGAGTGTCAAAGCAAGGGCCAGGAGGGGGGAGGATGGAGACAAAGCAAAGACAAAGAGGGGGAGGGAATCTGAAAGAGGAGAGACAAAATGAAGGAGAGAATTAGGATGGAGGATGCTTCCCATGCGGTCCTGCTCACCGCTGGGTTCCCGTATGGGGCTCCTACAGGTTCACCCAAGGAGGTGTCTCCCAGAAGTGTGTAGGGGGAGTACCTGGGCATTTGGGCGGTGGGATTCCTTCTGGGATATACCAGCCCATCTCTTCCCAGTGCCCTGGATTGCTGTGACTCCCTCCCAGGGGAGAAGCACCCTCCGGCCAGCCTGACTGTGCTGCCTGTCTCCTCCGATGAGCGGATGGCTTGTCCTGGGGGATTGCACGTTCGCCTTTCCTCGCGTCAGCTCAAGGGAGAGCGGGACGTGTCGCGGCAACATCAAGCACAACACACAAGCTGACACAGCTGATGGCCCCTGATGCTGGGATGGCTGAGATGCTCTACAGATAAAGACAAGACTCAAGGGCAATATCCCAGCTGCGGATGAGACCGTGATGATGACTGGTATGTCACCTATCCAAGGGGAACCGTCTTCCACCCATTCTCCTCCCCATACCTGTTGGCACTGACTCGCTTGCGACAAAAGCTGGAGCAGAACTTTATGGCAAGTGATGAAAACAGATGCCTGCGTGGCTGTAACAGCAAAGTCACAAGCAGAGGTTGGTGAGAAGGGGTAGTTGAGAAAGAGAAGAGGAGATTTAGAAGCAGGCTGGATACCTGCAAGGAACAAGAGCCAGGGGGCTCAAGGATTAAGCCAAAGCTGGAAAGGTGGTGGGGTTTGGAGCTGGGAGTTATAGGCTGGTCAGCACGTGCTGATGGCACGGTGCAAGCTGGACGTTTTTCTGAATGGCTGGGCCACACAGCAGGTACAGCAATAATGCAGAGGGAACAGTTTGCAGCTTCCAGTTGTAAGGAGAGCACCTGCATCGGGTATCAGCTGTTTAGTCTCTCTGCTCTGAGTGATGGGAAAGGAGCATATAATGGGTCAGATCAGAGAGTGTTGCAAAAGCAGCACTTGGGGACACCTTAGGGAAGAGGACCTGACCTTTCTGAGCCACCAAAGAAACAAAAGCACCAAAGCTTCTTCATGGGATTCATCTCACACCCACTGTGTGAATGTCACTTCTATAGCATCTTCATCTGAGCCAAGCATCCTGGGCTTCCTTTTTGCCTCATAACTAGCCCCAAAAGTGAAGTCTGGAGTATAGTTCATCTCATCCTAAAGTGGACCTTGTTCAGACAAATCTTGCTTACCTGCCATGGACTGGCCCACCTCTTGCACAGTCACATGTGCAAAGTGAAGGAGCACTTTCAGTCCTACTAACCAGCACAGGGTCCAGGACACGCAGGCCTTTGGGCAGGTAGCATGCAGGTGCCACACGCAAAGGATCCATGAAGGACCCAGGTGCATGGCACGGCCTTTAATTAGCAACTGGGTCTCTTTTGGGAGGGTCTGTACAGACCAGGACAAGCAAGAGGTGCCATGTTGCAACTGAAAGATGTACCAGCAAAGGAGTGCTGTGCTGCATCCCATATTTAACCCCACATTATCTCATACATTGAGGAGGCAAGACAGATGGAGCAAAAAAAGTCAAGAATATCCCTTCTCATTCTTAAAGACAGCCTTGAACAGCCCCCTTTCTGGACACCACTGTGCAGTGGCAACAACTGATGAAGCCTCTGATTTTACAAGCTCTTTTGCTCCTCAGCCCATCTTGCTCCCAGGGTTGGGCCAGATCTGCCCCGGGAGCACACAGTTGCAATTAGCAAATGTAACTAGCTGCTGCCCGACATGAAGGTACATGTTTCTCCTCTCCCCACTCCACTGTGCTGAATTGGGAGTTTTTCCAGCAAAACCAAGGGAACAACCTCATGGGCCACAGGTCAGGGTTACAATTTCTTTCAGCTGAAATCTGTGAGCAGATTTCACACCAGGTTGGTGTCCATCTGAGAGCTAGAGATGTGGTCGGGGGGGCTGGAGAACTTTTCCTCTCATCCTTAAAGTGCATGTCACAGAGAAATCAGGGCATAAACCACACTGACCATCCTGGTTTTATCCCCACTGACCACAAAGGGGTGGTGGGCACACAGCCCACCTGCAGGTCCCTGAAGGTGAGGAACGGCCCATCCTGGTTTCTCTTTCTGCCAGTGACTCATTTCTCCATGCCTTAGTTTGCTATACCTCTAAAATGGGGGTTATGGTGTTGACCTCCTTCATCCATTGCCTGGGGATCAACCGATAAGAAGGGTTGATGGTGGTTCCTCCTTGATGGCTGTGCAGAGAGCTAGCTATCAAGATTTCAGCATTCAGACACCTAGCCATGTGGCCCTTCCCAGCTGTTTGGTTTATGCTTCCCATGTTGTTGGTGTCAGTCATTTAATCTTTTAAAACCGAGGCAGTGGTCCAACAGCAGAGTAGTGCCTTTCTGAGAAAGTCCTGCAAGAAGCGTCAAAAGCCATGTCTACCATCCACGCTGGTACAGGGTGGCAATGGTCCTCATCACTGTCAACTTCTCTGGCTTCTGCACATGGAGATGGCCTAAACCAGCAGTTTTAATCAGCTGATGTTCCTTGTGCTGCTCAAAGAAATGTTCCCCATCCCAACATCCCCATCCCAGCCTGTCTTGGGACCACCATGTAAAGCAACCCAGAAGACAACATCTTCTCCAAGACATGCAAGTCACCTCCCAAGGAATTTAGGGCTTCACCACTCCAAACTCCATATCGGAAATATCTCTCTACAGTCATCCATCAGCTGGCATGGGGGCTGGAAATCAGGAAAGGCACATTGCCATCACTCGACAACCATGATGTAGTGGCTGCATGATGAGGAGATGGTTACTGTAGTGGCCCTGCTCTCCAGACTGGTGCACAACGGAGGTGAGACAGAAAACAATGTGTCCAGCAGAAACCACTGATAAGGCCAGGGCCGGAGTACAGGACATAAGATGAGGGGCCAAGAGATGGGTTTGTTCACCAGGAGAAGAGTAAGCAAAGGGGAGATCATGGCGTCATCTCCATCTTAATGGGAGAGTGTAGGTAAGACAGAGGCAGCCTCATCTCAGAGGTGCACAGTGGGAGGACAAGAGGCAACAGGGACAAGCTGGAACATGGGAAATCCTGACTGATAAGAGGAATTTTTTTTGCCCGTGAGGGTGCTCAAAGCCTGAAGCAGGGTGCCAAAGTGTCTGTGAGGTCTCTTCTCCTTGGAGACAGTCTGAACTCAACTAGACAAGGTTATGACCCATTTTGGCCCTGCTTTGGGTAAGCAGTTGGACTGGGTGACCTGCTGAGGTTCCCTCTGTCCCAAGTCATTCTGTGACTGTATGACATCTCTTTGCATGCAGCCAAGGCAGGAATCCCACAAAAATCATGTGAGGGTCACTCACGGACCTCTACTTTGTGCCCATCAGCAGAAAATAATGTTGACCCTCTCCTGGATCTCACACCTCTGTGCCTTCTCACACCTCCACACCTTTCCATTTTATTTGGATGACTGCTGGTTCCTGCAGCCCATGCCCACCACTTCACACCTGCCAACATCCCCCACACAATGGGATATTTCTACAATTGAGCCTGTAATCCTCCCTTCATCTTGACCAGATCTGTGTGTGTGTCCCCACCATGCATCTCTATCCATGTCCTCGTCTGCGTGCAAAAGATGGCTCCAGGGAGACCTCATTGTGTCCAGAGAGACCACCTTCTGTCATTCTCTGGCTAAATTAACTGTTTGGAAGACAGGTCCTTGTCCTTCCCAGGATTTTTTGCCAAGCTGTGAGTCCCTCCTGTTTCCCTTTCAGGAAAGCCAAAGTTTTTCTTACATGTGGGACAGTCAAGAGCTTCCAAAATTTATTTTTTCCCTGGCATACTCCAAGACTGCGGCTTCCTGATCCCAGTTTGGCCATGGGCCTGCCCCATCCTTCCCTCCACCAGCTCTGACAGATATCTGCTCTCCCCCTTGAACAGAGATGAGGTTAAGGGAGAAACATTCAGGAAAAACTTTCCCCAGAAGTTCTTTTTTATTGGCAAGTATTAGGTCCACTTGGTCCTTAATCCTGGGGTGAATCTCGCCAGGCAGACATCTGGGCAAGATGAAGGGAGGGACAGAGGGGTTTTCCATGGCATAATTAAATCCTGGAGCAGCCTTACAGGTATGATTCACCCTGGGCTGCCCAGAACCTTGTGTCCTCGCAGGACTTGGACAGAGGGGTCACAAGCCATCAGTCCTTACTGGCATTTTCCTGGTCTCCCCAGTTTCACAGCATGAAGACTGGGGAGGAGCAGACGACTTTGCTGAGTGCCCTGGTCCCCATATTCCCCCAGGAATTGCATCTGGTACAAGCATAGGAGTTCAACCTCCCTTCCCTCACCCACAGGCACACAGCTGGCTCAGGAGAAGGACTTGGTCCCTCCACTCTGCTCTCCTGCCTCCACCTACCACCATCCCTGCTCCCACCCCACTGCAGAGAAATCAGGGAAACTCCCCATTGCCATGGACTAAGCTTTCTGGCTGCATGCTACCTTGGTGTGCCTCCCCCCGAGTCTGTGACCCCCTTTGGTGTTACCATGCTGGTAGTGACCCAGTGCTTTTGGGCAGTCCCATGCATCTTGTGCGGACAGGAGGGTAATGCCCCTCTCGGCTCGCTCCTTCCTCCTCCTCCCAGGTAAAGCAGAGTCCCATGCGGAAACAAGCTCTGCTCCTCTCTCCTTTCTTCCTCTTTTCTCTCCTTCCCTCTCCATCACGCCAGTTGTTTCATCCTTTGAGAACTCTCTGCTTCTCCCTATGGGACCCACTTTAAAAAACAAGGGGAGGGGGAGCAGGGGGGGAGAAGGAAAGGAAACTCCATTGTCTTGTCAAAGGGAATAAGTGAAAAGTTGCAAGTGTCTCTCTGCAGGTTTTGGCTCCTGTGTGTTCTCCTTTCAAACCCTGCCAGCCTCAGGGGCTGTCATTTCGCCTTCATCTCAACGGATCGACCCGTGGTTTCCCACTGCTTCCCCTCCCCAGCATCACTGAGCGTGGAGCTGCCAGCGTTTTCACGGCCACCACCAGCTTGATCCTATTGACAGGTCTCTTCTCTTTGCTTTCCTTTCAAAGGGGGGCTCGGTGTCCCTTCCTTCCTCCCTTCCTTTTCCCTTCCTCCCCTCCCTCCCTTTCTTTTCCTGATTTTTCTTCTTCTCAGAGGTGTGCCGCCGAGGTGCTGCTGTGCAACGACTTGACAAGGCCACACGCAGCGGAGCCGGGGCCCAATTATAAACCCCTCTTTAAGAGCGGCCTTCGTTTAGAGAGCAAGATCGGAGCTGTCGGAATATTAACGAGCTCTTGCCGGCGGCACAGCATCCAGCAGCGGCGCGGAGGGGCCGTGCGCCGGCATCGGGGAGGTGTGCGCGGTGGAGGGGTGCATGCACCAGACCAGGGTGTTGCCCTGGGTAAGAGCTTCCAGGGTTGCAGATGATGGTGTGCAACTGGTGTGCCAGGCATGGTGTTGGTTAAACCAGCTTATCCCAGCCAGGCTGGATGGATTTAGCAGGGGGGGGAGCACCATGGACACGTCACCCCCCCTTCCACCGGGCATCACCCAGCCATGGGGAGGCAGCGTGGTCTTATGGTTAGAGCAAGCAAGAGCAGTTCTGTTACCACCTCTGAAGGTGGCCTTGGGGCTTGTCTCCTGGGTGGCACAGGGCTTCCCAGGGTGCTGGGAAGTCACCCTCCCACCACCTTTCCTCATCCCTGCAGTGGGGAAGGGATTTTTTTGGACAATCAGGGGCAAAGTGGTTGTGTGGTCTCCCATGGCTGGCGTTCATCTAGCATTGCTGTGGGTGGTCACAAGGATTGGCCCCAAAGCCAGTTAAAGCCTCAGAGGGGAATGAGAAAAGAGGTGGGTCTGGAAAGATCTCCCCTGTCCTCTGGAGTGACATATGGATGCCCACCTATAACACAACCATGTTGGCAAACATGTGTGGCCAAAGGGGAGCGCAGACATGCAACTGTCTGTCAACACACACGAGTACGTGCATCCAAATGGGAGGCATGTCCACAAGCACACGCAAGCCAGCAGATACTTATGAACCTGCGCACACAACTACAGCCCTGACAAGCACATGCACATCTACAGAGATATGGAAATCCAGAGAAGTGAGCATTCATGTAGCCCCTACCCAACATGAGCAAACAGGCTCACACATACGCACGCTGCACACGTGCTCAATTGCAAGCAAGCACTGAGCCCTGCAGAGGGTCCCAAGTCACGTCTCGCCCACTGTCCACCTACAAGATCCCTCCTGTCCTTTCCACATCACTAAGACACCTACGGGGTGCAAGGGTTGTGGGGGTACAGGGGACTGTCTGCTGAGACCCACCCAAGTTATCTTACTCGAACGTTTGCCTGGGGGGCTTCTACCCAAAGGTAAGTCCCATCCCCTGGGAGAAGGAGGTGACTGTGGAGAAGGGGTGGTGAGGGGAGGAGATGCAGAGCCCCACCAGTGAATTCAGGTATCTAGAAGGCAGGCAGGAGAATGGTACACCGGGAAACTGGCACACGGGGAGAGGGGAAGGTGTATATGTCTGAGTTAATGGCTGGATTCCAAACTGCCCCGTTGGTGGTCACAGGTCCCACGGGGCTAAAAGCTCCTGTAGTCTCCTTCCATACACAGCCCAAGACATCCTACCTTATCAGGCTTAAAGACACTGGTCCTTGTCATACAGCCCAGGACGTCTTCTTTGCAGCCAGAGCACACTCCTGGCTCGTGCTGAGGTCTCTGTCCCCCATGACCAGTGGGGCCTTTTCCACAGAGCTCTTTGGCAATGTTTTGGCCAGGGAAGATTTGTTTTCGGGGATGTAGCATTTCCAGATGGTCCCCACTAGTTCTGTTCACCCGTGTCCAGCTGTCAGCCTGGTCCTAGCTAAAGGATGCAGCGCAGCCCATCACCTAGCCTTGCATGCCCCTGCTCACACTGCTGTATTAGACAGGGAACGGAGCCCTTGAAATTTCTGCAGTGTCTGTAGATGGGAAAAAAAAGGTTTTAAGTTAGGCTTCTCACAATAATCCTCAAGAGGCTCAGGGGCAATGCCACTGAATTTGCTTTGAAGACCAGGCCCTGGTAGGGTCAGACAGTGCCTAGCACACCAGCTGAGCATCTTACTGGGCTCCGAGTAACCAAGTGAGGCTGTGCAAGACCTGGGTCTTGCTCATGGCATCCAATAAGCCCTCACAACTAATGAGGTCTTTCATTCATTGCTGTGTGTCTGCTGGATCCAGTGAGTCTTGCCAACAAGCCATGCACAGGTTGTGTGTGTCACTGTGGCATCTCTCCTGGGGTATGTACTGTATCACAGTCTGGGTTAGGTTTAGGGTGGTACCAGGGGCTGTAGCCCTCTCTCTTCCCACCACATATGACCCACTTCTGGCCAGTTTAATCCAGGAGGTGCCAGTCCCTGTACCCACATCCATGGTTGAGTGTGCCGCTGCCCGTGCCATGTAAGCAGGGTCCCCTGTGCATATAACTACCCCCTTTTGCTGCACAGGGTGTACACCAAGCCTGTCAAACCTCCCCCCATGGTGCAGCTTCTACGCAAGGTCCCAGTGGGATCCAGTGCCTGTAATGCCCTGGGATCCAGAGTTGCCTTGCAAGGTCCTGGTGACCGGTCACCGGTGTGACCCCTGTTGAACACCCTGCCTGGGCAGAGGCTCTTGCTCCACCTCCTTGCATTGCAGCTTTCCCTCCTGCTACCTCAGCACACGCAAGACCTCCTGAAGGTCTCTTCCAACCTGAATTATCCCATGATCCATGTTTTCCTTCCCTGCCTCGGCACGCTACAAAGCCTCACAGAGCAGATGCTGAAAAACCCACATCCAACCCCTTCCCAAGTCATTTAGGAGCAGGAGGTGAGGAAAAGATGGAGACTGGGAGACATAACACACTGGTGCTGCCCCATGCACAATGACTGTGCTGGTGCAACGGGTACTTTTGGAAGCAAAGACCTCTCACTTTGCTAGAGGACACAAGCGCTGGCCTGTGTGAATCAGCTGCCAGGAGGGTAGAGCTGTGTCCTGGTTTCAGCTGGGATAGAGTTAATTCTCTTCCTAGTAGCTGGTATGGTGCTATGTTTTGAGTTCAGTTTGCAAAGAATGTTGATAGCACTGATGTTTTCAGTTGTTGCTAAGTAGTGTTTAGTCTAAAGTCAAGGATTATTCAGCTTCTCATCCCCAGCCAGCAAGAAGGCTGGAGGGGCATAAGAAGTTGGCACAGGACAGAGCCAGGGCAGCTGACCCCAACTGGCCAACAGGGTATTCCATACCATGGGACGTCCCATCTAGTATAGGAACTGGGGGGAGTGGGGGCCGGGAATCGCCGTTCGGGGACTAGCTGGGTGTCTATTGGCAGGTGGTGATAAATTGCACTGAGCATCATTTGTACATTTCAATCCTTTTATTATTACTGTTGTCATTTTATTAGTGTTATCATTTTCATTATTAGTTTCTTCTTTTCTGTTCTATTAAACCGTTCTTATCTCAACCCATGAGTTTTACTTCTTTTCCCGATTTTCTCCCCCATCCCACTGCGTGGGGCGGGGGGAGTGAGTGAGCAGCTGCGTGGTGCTTAGTTGCTGGCTGGGGTTAAACCACGAAAAGGTGCCACCCCGGTGAGCTTTGGCTTAACTCCAGGTTTGGGACCAGTTTCACAAGGGGGGGATACATCTCTGAGCATCATCATGCTCCTGGGCACATCTGCGCCTAGCACCCCAGCTCAGGCAGTCTCTTTCCCTCTGTCAGCTCATTGCACTCCCAATCCCTTCATTTAGGACCTAGCAGGGTCCCTTAGAGCTCTCCCCTCAGCCTTGACCCTCCACATCTCCCTTTCCAGCCAGCTTCCCCCTCACCTCCTCCTTCCTCTGCAGGGTATCTCTGCAGAACGAGAAAAGGACCAAAACCCACACAAAGATCCCTGCTAGCAATGGCCAGAGCTACAACCCACCTGAAAGCCTCAATAACAACAGCCACAGCGGAAAGACTTTCAATACCATCGTTATAACAAACATGCCTAAAATGAGCATGAAATCCACCTCAGCAACAGGGAGAGCTAAAATCCAATGAGAATAATCAAGGAAGTCCACAGAGCATCGAGGCCCCCAGGACTGGAAGTTCGTAAGACTAATGAGTGCACCACAGCAGAATTTAATAGCCAGGCATATATAGACTGGCAAGGCATGGTGAGACAGATAACACTTTTATCAGACCTTCGGCAGAGAAAACAGGTGGATTTTCAGCACGAGTGCTTCTTCAGATCTGCAAAAGAGGAAGAAATTGTCAGCTTGGTAAAAAATTGCATCAAGCACAGTGGATTTATGTTGATCAGCTGGACAGTCTGAAAGAAAAAGGCAGCTGTACGTGCAGACCAGAGGGGATATTAGTGCCTTGGGACAGAGGGAGGAAAGAGGTGCACATAGAGCCCATGGATCACTATGGAGTTAGCACCTGACAATGTGTGGGGAAACTGTAGTGTAGCATTAAACCCATATAATGCCTGGTACGGAGCAGCTCTGAATCCTGAATTGCTCTGTGATGAAGGTGTTAAACAGGTCTGCCTTGAGGATCAGGACGAAGAGATCAAAGGCTGTTGGGAAGCAATTCCCTGCTGGGAGCTTATCTGACACTGTTGCTCTGGTCCATGGCAATCATCTGGTCTCACAGGATTTGTTTCCATGAGGACATCGGGTGCATTATTTTGGGGACAGTGTGTTGCATCCTTGGATGGTCACAGTCTCTGGGTGGGAAGTCGAGCTGCTGGAGGCTGGAGGGTTTAGTACTTCTTACCTTTGCATAGGGTACGGAAAATCATTCTGCAACCTGGGGATGGGCAGCTCCCACAGGGACATGAGCTCCAACATGAGTTGTTACTCAGCTTGCAGCAGCCGCTGCAAGAGCTGTCGGGGACCTACCTCATCCCTTGCAATGCAGTAGCTCCCATGGTAGAATAGAATAGAAATAGAAATAGGAATAGAATAGAATAGAATAGAATAGAATAGAATAGAATAGAATAGAATAATATGGTCCCAAGAGCAAGCAGCAAAGGCCTAAGAAGTTAAAAAAGACAAAATTTTGATGATTTATTAATTCTCCTATTAATATGAGATAATAGCTAATATTATTAGCAAAGAAATGATACAGGAGGGATGTTGTCTCCTGCACTACAAACCTGTATGAGCAGTGTCTCCAGAAGGTATTTCTTCTACCCCACCACTTCATCCCTCTTAAACACAGCACATCTGAATTCTCCACTGGGAGCACTCAGATTCTCTGCCTGACTCAGAGGATCTGCTTCACCTTGTCCGATGGGATGAGAGTTTACCACACAGCCATGTTTCCCACCCCAAAAACCCCCCTGAGCTGCTCAGGAGCCTGCAGCACCCTCCATCACTTCAACGACGTCGTGCATCGCTCCAGGTCATGAACACCCCTGAGTACGTGCCATGTTGGGCACAGGCATTGAGCAAGCCCCAAAATCCATGGGGCAGCCCCCTCCCCACGCTGCCAGAACATTTAAAGCTCTGCACAGAGGCTGAAAGCCAGCCTCCAGCTGGGCTAATGGCATTCAGCAATTGCCTGCCAACATGAAAGACTGCAAGGAAGCAGGAAAAGGCACTTATCTACGCATCGGAGATGGATTCACCCCACAGTTCCTGCAGGGATACTGGTCTTTTCCATGCATGCTGGAAAACAGGCTTTCCCCCTAAAGGATCGCAAACTCCTTGGTGCGTGCAAGAGTTACACAGGTCACTTCGAGGGGAAACCAGAGCTGGTGTGTATCTGCTGCCCAAGGCTGGTCTCAGGGCAGGGAAGGAGGTTGTAAACTGGTGATTTGAGGTCCCAGTGTGAATTAGTGGTGCAAAAGTCTCCATCGGGCACCCCTGGGTCAGCGCTCCTCTGGATATCTCAGGGTGAGAGTGTCTGGCTCCAAATTTGACAACAGCTGCATGCTCAGGGACTCATCCCTTGCAGCAGAGAATCAGAAGGGTCTGACTCCTAGGAAGGCTGGAGAAGAAGGAGGAGATCGGACCCAAGGAAAGGCAATCACAATATCCATGGAGAGCAGGCAGTAGGGACTGGCTGATGATGGAAGGGGGAGCAGGTTCCCAAAATGCCCACACAGAGGGTTGTGCATAGCTTTTAGGGCCAGATAGTCCTTTGCAGGCTTTTTAATCCGATTTGGACTACGGTGCTGCTTGTCATCAGTTCCCACCTTCCAAGCCCAGCGAAGGCGGCCGGTGGCTGGGGCAGGCACGGTGCTTGCCAGACCTTCTAACGCTGCATGGGGCCGTAGGACACTGAAACATTAAGGGAGCAAAGTGTGATGCCGTGGCGTGTTACATGCTCGGTGTTGCTGCCCGGGAGCTTTGGGGACTGCTGATATAGCGTGACAGCGGATTTCACCCACCACTAACCAAGTCCAGCAACTTTGGGTCAGTAAAACTCCCCCTCAGAAAAGGACCAAGTCAGAGACCAGAGTCCAGCCCTTCTCACGCCCTTTTCGGAAGGTAAATCACCACAGCTATCAAACCCAAGTGCCCTAACACTTCTGTTTGCTAACTAGTCACAAAGACATTTGCAATGAGCCAAAGCTTCTGTCAGCATGGTTTGGAAGCTGGTGGCCGTCGGTGGCAGGATGGCTAGGGATGGGGCAGGCAGGGTGAGGGGATGCACCACGCAAAGCTTCAAGGCAGCATCTCTCCCCTGCCCATCTACACGCTCCAGAGAAGCAGGGAGGGGGAGAGAGACCTGCAGCCCCAGCCCCGCCAGCTCAGCGCTTTTGTGCTTCTCTTGTCAGGGAAAAAAAAAAAAAAAAAAAAAAGAATAAAAAGCCCCTTTTTGTTTTGTTTCCTTTTTTTGTTTGCTAATTTATTGTTTTGTCCTGAGCTCGTGCTTCTTGAAATCCCTTGTTCTTGATGCTCATTAAAATATTTTCGGCGTGCGCGGGCTCAGTTAGTTGCTGCTATGCTCTTTTTGTATTTATTTTTCTCTCCTCCCCAGACCCCCCCGCTACACAACCCCGCGGTCAAAACGTCCCTGTGTTTTCCGTGTGCTTATTACCCAGAGAATCAAGGCTCCTTAGCAATTTGCGAGTCACTCCAAAGCAATCAATTATGCATCAAATGACTTTTTGATTCTTTACCTTGTGAGAGGAGAGATGGAAGAAGAGGCTGTCTTTTTATTCTTTTCCCCTCCTCTATATTATTATTATTTTTATTATTATTCCCGTCTCTCTCTTCTTTTCTCTCTCTCCCTTTCTGTGCTCGAACAGGTCTGCCTGCTGGCATCAGGATTATGACATGATCAAATGGCTTGCTCTTAATTGGCAACAGCTCCAAGATGGAAAGAAGACAGAAAGATTAAAAAGAAAAGACCACGGGAGCTGGAGCCCTTGTGTACGGCTCTAGCAGCTTGTTGTGGTGTCAGGTGAGGTGGGAGGACAGGGCTGAGCTGAAGGGGACCCAGGCACTTTGGTGTCAGGGTGAGTGGGCAGCTGGATGGGGACAATCATGAGGACAGCCACAAGGATGATGGAAAAGGAGAGGGGCCGCTCATGATGCTGCAGACCAGGAGGGTCTATGTGCAGAGCACTCTTCTCCCAATCAAGAGCTGGCCCAGCTTCGCCTGCACCCATGAGTTCAGAGAGAGTAAGTGACCTGGGGACAATGCCCCTACAGCAGCAATGCCAAGACATCTCCTCTGAAGTCAGCTGTGAGAATCTCAGACATGGAAACAAATTGCCCAGAGAGGTTGTGGACTCTCCATCCTCAGAGATATACAGCCCCCATTGCTTACCTTCCCCATGACTCACTCTCTGAGTCTAGCACGTTCTCCAACCAGCATCCCCCAAAACCTCAAACCTTGGGTGTCAGCAAAGCCTTCCTATTTAACCCTCATATCTGACCCCCTGTCCCCACCAGCAGAGATCTACCAAGGAAATTTCCTCTGTCTCCAGGGGACAGGGCATGCCCTGGAAGTCGCAGAGGTCAAAGCCAGTGGGGTTTTTCTGGGTGTAAGCTCTTGTCCCTCTTCCTCGGTTTAAAAGCTGTGGTGCCTCAGTGACAAGGATATCCAAGTACTCATCTTCAGGTAGGGCTGCAGTGCAAGAGTCACAGCAAGGAAGAGCCACAAATGGGATCTAACACATCTCAAGGAGTTTCTCCACCAAGGGGCACAGTCCTGGACTGCCCAAGGTCCCAGGCAAGACTTATCCACATCCTGCTCTAAAGCCATGGAAGCAAAGCTGCCCACACCATGTCCACCAGCCCTGCTCTCTGCAGGTGACAGCATTTTACCTGCAGACCCTGAGATTGCAGATGACCCTGTGCATGTCCCTCATGAGCGGGCAGCAGGAGCCACATCCTTGACCCCTTTTCCTTTGCAGTTTTATCCCTAGATCTGTTTGTTGTAATTTGTGGCACGGGCCTGTGCCATGCTCAGTGCAGGTCTCTCCCCTCCTCTGAGTGGGTGACTCCCACAACTGGGTTAAAACAGAAGCATAGGAAAATATACAATTTACAGTGGCTAAAACAACCATCCAGCTTCTCTCCATCCTTCCAGCTCCAGCCTTACACCTTCTGGGTCCAGTTCACATGACAGGGGTGATCATATTGGGATTATGTATTTGCCAGGACATATGAGCTGTTTATACTCCTAAAAAAAAAACAAAACAAAAACAAACAAAAAAAACGAAACAAAAACAGAAAACCAAACAAATAAACAAACAAAAAAAAAACAAAACACAAACAGAAAAGCAGGTTGTGTTAACTTGTGTTTTACCTCTAGACTTTCCCATCACAACCTAAAAGCTGTTGAAATGTGATGTGTGGTTTTCCTCAAGTTAGTAAACATGATTTAAAAATATCTTTCTCCTCTTTTCTTGAAGATGAGGCCTATAGAAGAGACAAGCATCATCCAGCAGTTGAGCTCTCTGCTATTTAGACGTGCTAGCTGTACAACACCTGAGACTGCAGCTTCTTACCAGCCCTTAAATGATGGGGATGACAAATACTGTCCCCTCCTCCATGGCCCCAAACATCCCTGAGGGTATCCCCCACAATAAAAGCCTCCATTGCCCATCCATTTCTATGGCTCCTCAATCAAAATTCTAACAAGCCACACACAGGTGATGCCTCAGGCTGTGGACGACCTTTGTGGGACACAATAAGGATCTGACTTGGATATGCTGCCTCCATCAGCAGCATCCCTTTCAGCAGCGAAAGGCAACTGCATCCTGGGCTGCATTTGCAAGAGCTCAGCCAGCAGGGCAGGGGACCTGATTAGTCCCCTCGATGTGGCACTTAGGAGGACACATCTGAAGTACCGTGTACAGCTTCAGGGCCCTGGTATAAGAGACATGCTGACAAACTAGAGCAAGTCCAATGGGGCTCACCAAGATGGGTTGGGGAGTGAAACGCATGAAGTACAGGAGGGGTTGAGTGAGCTTGGCTTGCTCAGTTAGAAAGAGGGAGGTGAAAGGAGGACCTAGTTGCAATCTTCACCACCCAACAGACGTTCGTAAAGAAGATGAAGTCAAACTCTTCTCAGCGGTACACAGCAAAAGGACAAGTGGAGGCAATCACAGGCTGCAATAAGGGAAAATTTTCAACCTAAGGGTGGTCAGACCCTGGAAGAGAGGCCGTGAATCTGTGAAATCTCCATCTGTAGCTAGACAAGGTCCTGAAAAGCCTGATCTAACTTTGAGGTTGGCCGTACTTTGAGCAAGGGATTGAACTAGAGATGCCAGCACTCCCTTCTAACCTCAGTTATTCTGTGAATCTCTGATTTACCACTAGCTGGGCAGATCCCACTCAGGCTACAGTCAGCTTACAGCAAAAGGTCTTTGTTGAGAAGTAAACAGCAAGGGGAGAAAACATTCCTGCTGTACCACGTTCAGAGGTAGTTCTGACTGCTCGAAGACTGGGGGCACCATCGAGCTGGATTGTCCCTAGTCCTCAGCCATTTTGGCAAAGCACAGCGTTCACAGCAGTCAGCCTGCATCCCCTGCACCACATCAGTAATTCCAGGATGACGCAAGACTCAGGACGGAGCCAGCAGAGCATCCCTTGGCAACCATAAATAGAAAGGAAGGAGCAGGCTGAAAGGATCACAAGCAACAGCTACTATCAGCATGACGTCTACAACACCCAGATGCCCTCGCTCAGGGACTACAAGGTCTGAGGAAGAAGGCCAGAGGGATTAGCTCACTGGTGAAATCTGTGGGCGATCAGGGTGGGGCTAGGTGGGCTTGACAGTGGTTGGACTCGATGATCTCAAAGGTCTTTTCCAACCTGAATGATTCTATGATTCTATTCTGTGATTGTAGGTGAGGTGAAGGAGAATTAAGGTGAAGAGAGCAATATCAAACTCCAGCATGCAAGCCAGCAGGTTCTTTACAAGGGAGGACACTATCCAGTCCAACACCAAGGACCACACTGAGGACATGTGAAGGAGAAGATGTTCATGGTTTTATGATAGCGTCAGACAAGAGAATTTTGATATCCTGTGAGAACGGCAACAGTCTCTGGCTCAGTGAATGGTGGTGTAACGTCACACTCAGCCATTTCTTCCAAGGTGAAGATTCAGTCAGGTCTTGGCCAAAATCAGGCAGCATGGGAAAGATCTGAGCACTGATCCCTTGACTGAGTGGATGAACGTGGCTCATCAGCAGAAGGCACAATATCAGTGAGAAATTAGACACTTGAGAACAGCCTATTAAGTGGAGTGAGACAAAGAGGAAAACATTGAGTGTCAATGGAGGGGTCCACACACAGGAATCTCTTTCTCTCCACTGCCTACATGTTGAATGCTGGGATGGGTTTAATCTTGGCTATCTTTGATTGTCTATGCTTTAAGGACTATACCTGAGCAAATCACCTTTAACTGTCTATATAGACGATGGAGAATTAGGCAATACAGTCAACAGTCTGGGGTACAACTCGTCTCATTCTCAGATAGACACGACTCTGGTAAATGTAAGGGTATCCTAAACTCACTGCATTGATCAGCTCTCCACCAGCTATACTGGGATGTAGACCTCCTAGTTCACATGTCCCATAGAAAAATAAAGTCAAGTAGAATAAATCCCACTCACAAAAGCGAGCCATCCCACCTGCCCAGCAGCTGGACTAGCTTTACTCCTGTCTGCCAAGCAGCCAAGTCCAGAGATACAGTACCTAGCTGACTGGCAGAGTGACTCCACCAAGATACATGTAAGGGTGCCATCACATGCAGACAGCCAGATGTGTGCCTGAAATTTAGGGTAGATGAGAAGGAATCTAACTCCTGTGGCCAGTAGCTGGCATCTGGGAAAGGACATGAATTTCGCTTACTGGCAGTGAATGAGAATTCCCTGAAGAGAAGTTGGAGTTGAGCTATTCAGCAGTGTCCCACCCTGACATCAGGTGAAGCTGCAATGCCCTCTTAACTGAAGACCAGTCTTCAGAGAGGTCTGAGGTTGTGTTTCAGGTGGTATAAGAGCCTTTTCATTCAAGAATGTGGAAGAGGCAGGATCTCATCCATCGCTTTCCATGCACAGAACAGTCATAAAGCAGTTAACTTAGTGTCCGATCAGTTTAGCTTGTTAGAAGAGGGTGAACCAAACCCAGGGATGGTGAAAGTAACCATTCCCATGTACAGCAGGATCCGGGTGTGTTGCAGGCTGTACAGATTTCTTCAGTGGGAATATCACATTGGAAACAAAAGTTACTTGAAACTGGTATTCAGAAAAAAAAAAAAAAAAAAAAAAGAATTAGTGATTCCTGCAATTTCCCAGAAATTCCTTGGGCCATTGGGATGAACGGCTGAGCCATGCAGAGAGCAGCTGTCCAAACACACATGGTGTGAGACTTTAACTAAGCATGAACAAGAAATAAGGGCTACGGGGAGAAATACAGAGAAAGCACATACCGCTGCCATCCATATGTCTCTAACTCCCTCCCCAGACCTCAGAGCATCAGCAATGGTTAGTGCACAGGCAAAAGGAGAGGATAGGTTTTCAGTGCAGTGCACCTGCAAAGAATCAAGACATAACACTGGAGAAGTCAAGCTCCTGCTCTACAGGGTCCAGGGAAGGTGTGCAAGGGAAATTGATTGTTTACTGAACTGCAAAATTTACCACCTCGGGCTGAGTAGTAAGAACTCTCCTGGGACCAATATTCCTTTTAGTCCGACAAATGCACTTGGAGTTTTCCAATGCCGCCTGAATGAGTGTTTGACAAGTCCCAGGTAGATCACATCTCAGCTTTAAAGCTCTGGTTCTGACCACCGTGGGGAAGATAAAAGAAAAGTTTAAATAAACTGCAAGACGAGGGGATAAACTGAAACCGTTTAGATGAAACCTGTGAAAAACTGAAATCAGAAAATTAGCATGAAGCAATGGATGCTCTCAGAGGACCTGCTCCAAACACTGGTGGACAAAAGAAGAAACAGATGGATAGACTATGACGTTTTTGACATTCCCCCTGCATCCCACAAAAAAGCTCCATTTGGAGAAAGGCACCAGAATATTTGGGAAATCTGGTGCTTGCTTGTCAATACTTTATCTTCACATTGATCCATGTTCAAACCGTCAGTGACATTAACCCACTGATGCTTCATCTAAAGAGCAAGGGGAAATTGTATTAATGTCAGGGGAACGTGAAAGCATTATCTACAGACTGCAAAGGCAAGAGATATTGTTACTGCACGGGGAGTTTAGAAGCGCTGGGTTCTTGTGAGGCACTTGGGAGGGCTGGACTCATCCTGTGCCACTGGCACTTACAACAATTCTTGTGCATGAAGGCTACAGTAAAGCTAGTCCATGCAGACTATTGGGGTGGCTGATTTCAAAGCTCTCCTATGGGTTAATCTGTTATGCACGTATCCAATTAGCTCACTGACAGTTGCTTTCTAGTGGCAATTTAAAGTTACGGACTTAGGCTTATTTTGCAGGTGGCAAACTCAGAAAGCGTATTACATTCCTTCTCGGGTACCAAGGCATCTGAGATAGGGGAAGCTTTCTAGGATGCCCTTACAAAAAGAAAGCAGCAGATTCTTGCTGACTGTGTGAAGCTTTTCTACATTGCAAAACGATTGTAGCTAGAAATGGAGTTGTGAGATGCAGTGCGATCACAAAGCATGAGGAAAGCAAAGTCCTCTAGCCATGGTCTAGATTCTGGAGAGCTACAGAAGAAAATTATTTACAATGAGGTACACAGAAAAGATCATCTAGCAGTTTATTAGCTAACTGAACATGAACTGCAGATGGCCAGATCCCACTGTGCTGGCTCTGCCCAAATTCAATTCAGCCCTGAAAAAGCCTGTGATCTAAACAGCCCAGAAAGAAAAAGGTAGAGACATTGCACAGAGCCAAGAAGATGAAGTCTTCTGCATTATTCTGCATCTGCTCTAGACCTCTGGAGACCATACCTAGTGTCTCAGCCACAGGACCATCCTTCCTCCCCCACGCAGGTAGCAAAGCACTTGGCTAACAGCATTCCAGCCTTGCCAACCTGTGCAAGTGAGAAAGGCAAGCTGTCACCCAGCCCCATCATCCTGATGGACAGGAGCTTATATCCCACGCTGGACCCAGGAACCACCAATTCCAACAGCTTATTCCAAAACAAAGTGTGCATTGAGGGGTTAGGTTTCAGTTTTTCCGGCTGTGAGAAGAGGCTGCCAAACAAAATAACACTGACAGCTGCTCCGGGAGTCATGCACTGCTCGGTGACCTCAACCCCTTCACAGCGTGGCCTCCAAACAGACATTGGCCAGCAGTGCCACCGAGCACCAGGGCAACCATTAGTGGCAGCCAGGCCCACATTTGGAGGGACAGAGCATGCAGCCTACCAGCTGTGAAACACACCACCTCCCTCCAGCACTGTCCTTCCCCCCTTCTGCCCTCTCCATGATGCTCTCCCAAGAGTTAGCGCTTCAGGATTGCTTTGGGGGGGGCTTTGTGTCACGGTGATTTTCACTGAACTAAAGGCTCATGGAAATGCAAGCCGTTCAGAAGGCAGGGTGCAGAAAAGGGCTCTGCAATATTTGGATCATAGACAGAAGCAGTCACCTTAAAGGCAGTTTTCCTGATACTGCACGCAGACAAAGACAGAACCCAATGCACTTTGCAAATCCCTCTCTTATCCTCTTCTTCACATGCTGAGCTATTGAGAGGTGTTGAAATATCAGCCGTGCAACCCTCTCACCTGCCTCGTTCCTGTCTCAAAATAAGCTAATGATGGACTCATTGCAAAGTGATTGCCATCACAGGGGACAAATAAGGGGTGCCATATTGGGGACCGCTTAAAAACTGCACTGAGCCTTACCAGTTTTCAGGTCCAGCCATCAGATGGCAATGGTTTCAACCACAGTGGATTGATTCAAATCTGCTAACGCTCTGAGAAATCCTGTACTCCAGCTGTCCAGCCCAGAGACATATTATGTTCAGGAAGAGATGATACTCTCAGTGTTTCCGTCGGATCTGCTGTGCATCCATGCCTTTTATCTCCAGGAACTCAATCCAGTTGTTCACACAAGCGCCTTTGGAGATAATTTAGGACATCCTATGGCTTTCAGTTGCCAGTCTGAAAGGGCTCAGGTCTGCCATGGATCCTGTGTGAAATGGCCAAATCCCATGCAAACATCTTGCATCCTATTAGTTACCTCAGATGTCATAGGTGCCATCTTTCTATTGGATACCTCAGATATCAGCAGACACCATCTTTAGCCAGCCAGATGAAGCCCCTGAGAAATGGATAATTCCAGAGGAGTTTATCAAAAGTGACATTTGAAGACTACTTTGATTCTCCAGCTTGTTGACGACAATGGCCACCCAATGCTTTAGGGCTGTTTCATCCAGCATCACACCGCCTTGCTTGCTTCTCATGCTTTCTGTCATGCAAGTTTCTAATCACTTCTCACTGCACTTCTAAGTATTGTTTTAACCTACAAAATGTAATGATTTAGGCAATAGCTACAATGAGTTAGAGGAACAATCTCCAGATCCTTGTGTGCTTCCTCCCTGGTTGAGGCACCTAAGTTAAAGGTCTCCAGCTTGGGACTGATTTGGTTTGGAGATGAGGAGTTCTCACTGGAGGTCTTGGATTCAAGCTTTTTCCCTAATTCTTGATCCAAGACAGCTGGCAGTTCATGACTATTGTGACTGTGGCCTTTCAGAAGCTAGAAACACCATGGATGTAGTTACCAGGAGAGACCATGGTGATACCAGTTACGTTCCTTATACTCTAACTTCTATAAACTTCTCAGGTGTAAATTATGCTACATGGGCAGGTGTGATTGCTGCACAGACCCTTGTAGCCTATGACTCTGAATCTGACTTTTTCCTTGAGTTTTTCTTGCAGCAACAGGTGATGTGAGGAAGGTCCTTCCAGTTTTGAATGGTGGGGGAGTAGCCCATGGACTAACTAATGATGCTGTCTGAGCCACCTTCACTTTCCTCCCAGATTCCTGACTTTCTTGCATATGTGCTTTCCTGCACGCACAGCAATTCACCCTCCACAACAGCAAATTAAACAAGGCCGGGAAACTAGCAGAAGCCTCACTGCCAGAGGCTCAGACAAGAGACTTTGCACAAGCAGTCACAGCTCTGAGAAAGGGCAGGACACGCGCCCAGGTGGTTATCTGAAAGCTCAGCTCCTGCAACTTGCACATACAATTGCAGCACTTGGATGCCCAAACTTCCTGGCCAAAGGAAGTCCTTGGGTCATTCCTTATTCCGCATGTTTAGAGGAGATGGCGAGGTCACCCTCTGCTTCGGTGAACCTTAACCCTTGGAAGCCTGGATAGGGCTAACTTGCCTGGTTTGCTGGCCAGAAATGCACCCCTCTCCCACCACCTCCTCCCCACACGCCGCCTTGTTCTTTGCAAAGTGGAGAAGCGAACAGATGTTTGTCAGCTTTCCCACCTAGCTCCCCCTCGCCCCCCCGCTGGAGCGAGCTCACCTCCCCAGTGTGGGAAAGCCCCGGAGCAACCTCCTTTGCAACTCTGCAGACTCCGCGTCACCTCACCTGTCACACAAGCTGGTGACAAGGCAAGCAACAGCACGCAACCCGCCAACCACCACCATGAGCCAACGGGGGAGAGGAAGAGGGGGCGGCGGGGGCAAGCAGATGTACCACGAGTTGCTCCCCGAAAGCATTTTTTTGCATCGGGAGGTGTGAAATGAAGAAACGAAGCCTGCACCTCCCTCTCCCAGCGTAGGTACCATAGCAGCTGCCAATGGCTACAGGCCTACATCAGCCTTGCTATTTCTGTGAGATGTCAAACATGCAGCGCTAAGCAATCATCTCTCCTGCCATCTGCCAAGGTGAACATGGCGTGTGGATGTTAGCTCAAGAAACTTGACAGACTCTCATCCCCCTCCCTTTTTTTTTTTTTTTTTTTTTCTTTTTGAAGAGTGAGCGAGGAGGGGAGGGAGGGAACAATACCACATTAGTTCAGAGACTACTTCCATCACTACTGCTCCATGGTTATCAGAGCAGGAAGGTCATTTAAAACTGGGTTCTCTTCCATTCCCAACCAGGATGGAAATGGGACAGGGCAGGGACTCCTGCCCTCACAATACCAACAACTTTCTGTGGGATTAAAATGACCCTGGAAATACTACCAGTCCTAGAGGACATCTGCTGTTAGCCAGCATCGAGTCCCTGTTGAAAAGATATGTTCTTGCCTAGGAAGAGGACTTTCAAAAGACGTGGACAACAAGAAAAGATTTAGGCCTGAGAGCTTCCCTCCCCAGCAAGAAAAGGTGATAAACATAAAAGCTACTAGGTGTCCTACATTGCTATGGGATAAGTTTCCCAGTTCCTGCCCTCCGAACTGAACACTGCATGGAGTTATGGTGCTGGACAAGCTCAGCAGCAATGAGTAAGCCACTCTTCCCTCATTAAAAAGTAACATCTGGAGTGATGAGCAGGAAGGGCTTACCTGGGCACACTATGGCATGTCCTTCAATAAAACATGTTGGGAAGAGATGTCTTCTTGTCATCTCCTTCGCAGTCGCTTACTGAGGACACACTAGAAACAGAAGAACCTGGGAGAAGCTTTTCTTTGTTTTTCTTGAAGGTTCCTTGCAACGTTTGGGGCATCTCCAGTCCTCCTGTGACATTTATCCAGCAGATATTTCAGCAAAAATGGCTATGGTTCTGGGAATCCCAATGGATGATTTGCCATGGGAATCCCACTGTGTTCCAGCTGTAGAAGCCTTCAGCTTCACTCCTATCTTGATTTCTAGGTCTTTAAGGGCTCCATATTATTCTTGCCCAGTGAGACTCTGTGACATTTTCAGGTTGAAATGGCTATTAAAGCTTGGTGATTGGGAAGGAGGATCAGTAACAGCTGCCAGAGGAACTAGCTGGGAGGGTGATCGATCACCTTTGTCTTGACTTCTTACCATACTTGACACCTTCACAAGACACAGGGTCTCCTGAAGGAGAGAGAAAACTGATTCCTAGAAGAGCTGCTCATGTGACTGAATCTAAAGAAGGGAAATCCTCCAGCCTAGCTTTACCTACAGACCCAACTGATGGGACTGAGACAGGCAAGTCCTTTCTCCCTAGTTCACATGAGATGCTGTTTAGTTGCAGCCCTTGAAGTGTTAACTATCAGTTCCCAGTATCCCATCTCTTTTCCCTTTTGTTTTCCTTCCCCTCTCCACCCTCTCCAAACACACACCTTACAATTTCCTCATTCTGCCTGTATATTCCTGTGATAAAATAAAGTCCTCTTCAATCTTTGTTGGAACTCCTTGATTTGGGCATGTCTGATATTTGGTGTCCATCGCATCCAGAATTTACAATCCAGTTCCCTATTTCTCCCGCACCTCATTATACACCTACTATGGTCTACATACAGTCTTCTCTAAAGCCTGCCCAAAACCTACCTGTGAATCCTTCTGAAAACCCATCTATGCCAGTACACCAAAACCAAAGTTAATCCCAATAAGGAAGTGGAGCAACTCTCAATAATCTGCGAAAAATAGAGTGTCTTGTCTTAACCCTTTTACAGCATTTATTATGATACAGATATGACCAGAATAATGACAATTCTAAATTCAATGTATTTCATAAGCACTGGGCTGAAATTTTTGGCTGAGTCAGTAGGCAGCATAAGAGAAAATTAGCAAAGCCTGGGGCTAAAGAATGGCTAGAGGGTCAGCATGCTGGTGTCTACGCTCTGTTGGCCAACACAATGGAATCAAATAAATGCCATAACTATGGAATTAGTACAGTTTCTACAGTCTCACTGGAAACCCTTCAATTCCAAATCTTCTCTAGGTTCAGTGATCAAACAAATACTAATCTCAGGTAGTGCTAACTATGTTTCAAACTTGAACCAGAAACACCAGCTTACCACCACTGATGCACATCGTTTCCAGAGCAGCTTGGACCGGACTTCAGCAATATTGAGAGACCATAGGTTTCCCTCTGATCCCCAGCATTCAGCTCTGACTTCATGGGTGGTATCTAGGCCTCTTGTTTGCCCTGATCAGGGGACTTGCAAATGCTTTTACAAAAACTTCCCTGAATTGGGAAAAGAAGACACTGTCCTAGAAGGAAAGGACACTAAAGGAAACACATAGGGAAACTTCTTCTTTTTCTGGCTTTGCCTTCTGTTGTAAGACCTGTTGCCAGCCCGTATGACTCACGGTCCCAGTGAACAATATGGATTTTGGAGGGCATAATGGCCAAAGTAGGCATTGGCTAGAAAAAGTGCAACTACCCATGGCAAACAGTGAAACACAGCCATCCACACCTGAGCTTTATTCAGTGCAGTAGCACAGTACAGCCCTTAAGTTTCATTTCAAAGGAAACTGGCAAATGTAGCTCACCAGAAAGAAAAAGATATCAAAGTCAGTTTGGTGCATTAGGGATTTATCATCCACATCAGTTATAAGATCACTCACTTCTATGCAGAATCCAAGTGAGAAGAGAAATAAAATTTGTTGTGTTCAATCTGTGGGTAAAGGTGAGGAAGAAATATAAAAATTTAAAACAATCTCCAAAGGCTGAACACTTAAATAAATAAATAAATTGTGCTTACTATGTATTTTATGAATATATGCAGATACATAGTTCCTGTATATGTTTATACAGAATAGGAAGATTCACTTTCTTGATAGGACAGTTAACCATCAGAACCTATTTCCTAAAGCAGTGGAAGATCATGTCACCTGTATATCTTCAAAACATACCTGGATGTTTTCTGAAAGGTGCATACTAGTTCAAACTGTTTCTGGATGCTGGGTTGTCAACCAAGTGATCTTGTCAGATTGCTTAATGGACCCATTCTGCCCTGAATAGCTCTGGGCCAGGTGCTTCTCAGATGCCAGTCATGGTCATGTAACTACATTACACCGGCTGATGAACCACTCAGAGGATTGGAATCCCTTTATAAATGGGATAATTCAGTACGGCCAGCCAGGCACTGACTCATGGTTTCCTAATGTTCACCTAAACCTTTGCAACCCCAACTGATGGTCAGGTTACGCCACATATACCTGCCTCAGGGGTTCTTGTACCTTCAGCTGTTACATGAGACCACAAGCAAAAGAAAAGGCTAGACAACCCCTGCTTGGAGACAACAGGCAATATGAGTAATTCTAGGCTGTAACAATTTGAAGAGAAGTTTCTAACGGAGGGGAGAAAAGCGGCAAGGCTCAAAAGACAAATCATTCTTGACAAAGATGATGCTGAGTAGAAATCTCTCCAGCTGTTCGGCCACCACCGTGACCAACCGAGCCTGGAGCTTTAGAGCAGAAACCTTAGCATGCCCTGCCTGGAGAACAGGGATCAACTGAAATGTCACCAGCCATGTGGTTTTTCAGGGATTTAGTTCAAAGTTAATCCTATGCAACTTTGAAAGACTTGCAATTCACTTACCTAGCATTGTGGGTACTTAACATCGAAGCATCACCTGCTCAGGGAAAATCCTGGAGCAGTTCCTAAGATGGGATTGCATTACTTTGTCAGGCAGTCTGACCAGCATGTGTGCTCTGTGAATGGGGATGTGAGTTTGAATATCTCTGTCCCAAAACACAGGAATATGCTTCTTTGTATTCATATCTAGTAGCAAGAGAGTGAGACTGAGTTTATTTTCTTCTGAGCCAGCTGGTTTCACAAAACCAGTACTGGTGCTGTCTAAATGGAGCAGAAGGTGAAGTGCATGGATCTTGTGATACAGAGCACGATGGGATCAAAGCCATGGTGGGATCATTCAGGAGCTTTGACAGACTAGACAGTGCAGATGACTGCAGAAGGGAAGGCAGGTCTCTTGTGCCCAAGCATGCCACCCTGGGAATCCCAAATTCTTCTCCTGGCTGTGCCCCTGCTTTAAATCACTTGATCTGTCTGTGCTTTACTGCTTCTTACGTTGGGGAAAGTTGCTTGAAGAGAAGGTTGTTGACACTTGTGTGATTGTTTGTCAAACTGGGAGGTGCGAAGAGACGTCCTCTACACAGATCACTGCATGTTGAATCCAAAATTCTCTGTCCTCCAAGACAGCAGAGGGGATACAATTCCTGTCCTTCTAATCCCAAGCCCTGACAAATTACACTAAGAAGAATGATGGTCAGAGAGAAATGACAGAGCATATTTAAAACTGTTCAGGTCTGCAATTCAAATTCTCTTTCTCACAAACCCTCTGCATGAACTTAAAGTTGCTTCTGATGCCTCAGGTCTTCCTTTGTATGCTAAAAAGACTGCCTTCTAAGATACTACCATCAGCTAGCTTCAACAGGTGAAGATACCATAGTCAGGTCAAGAAGTTTTTGTAGTAGGAAGGGACAGGCTTCATGGCACAGAGCAAGTCTGCTTTTGGAGTCACCCCACAGCTGTTCCATTGGTTGCCCATGGTCCATAACTCTATGATACATAACTCAAATTGTGACGAACACTACACAGTCTGCCTCACTCTTAAAGAAAATGTGTCTCCACAAGGAGGAACTGAGCCCATTTGACCCCAGCAACCGCAGTTAAGAAGAATGCCAAAACATAGGTCTACCATGAGACCTTTGATGAAGCATTTGCCCCGTGGTGGTCGTGATAAAAACACTCCTTACGTCTCACCCCAGGTATAATCTTGAGCCATGTCACACCCAAATTCCCCTGGACTCTGTGCTAGTGCCATGTTTTCCACTCCCTAAACTAATCTTTTTCCTGGCTACAGGGAATTCATGCCCCAGCACAGAGACACCCTCTGAAAGTAGCTCCATCCTAGCAGTAGCTGAAATAAGGCTTCCTTCTCTCCAGGCATGTCTGTCTGTCCATGCAGATGGCAAAATCTGCTTGCTGCTCTCCCCTTTGAAAGGTCCATCAGCATAAGGATCTGTGCACAGCCCCGTCTCCTACAAAAAACATGACTCTGATGAAACTCAGCAGCAACCTAAGCTGTGGCCGAAGCATCAGAGGAGCGCTGAGTCCAGGTGACTGACCATATGCAGAGGCACTCAGATGGCAAATGGAGATCTCCTGCTGTGAAGCACATCGCAACTACACCGTATGCATAATTCAAATCCCCCAGGAGTCAGGAGCCCTCAAATACAGGAGGCAGATGCACAGAGAAGTAGAGAGGATGGACTGGAGGGCAGTTGCAGCTCCAGAGAGGTGGCTGTGATTCCCAGACTCATTGTGGTTGCGTCAGGGTTACCAAGTCCCGGACAGACATCAGACATCTGTGAATATCTGGGACTGATTCCGAATGCTCAGGGCTCACGTCTCTGTTCTCCAAGACAATGAGTTGAGAAGGTCAAGAATGCCAATAAGATGGGGACTGTGGGGAGCCCCTGAGGTGAACAGGAGTCGTAAGGCACTGTGGCACCATAGAATTATCAAATAGTTTGGGTCAGAAGGGACATTTAAAGGTCATCTAGTCCAACTGCCCTGCAATGAGCAGGGACATCTTCAACTAGATCGGGTTGCTCAGACCCATGTCCAACCTGACCTTGAATGTTTCCAGGGGTGGGACATCTACCATCCTTTAATCCTTCATTTTATAAACTCTTGTAAAAGAGATTTACAACCAAAACTCCCAGAGCTGGTGACCCTGCAGGAGAAGAATGTGAATCATCTTCAGAGACAGAGCTGGAGACCACAGAAGCACTCCTGTGGGATGCCAAGGGACAGACAGCTTGTCCACATAGGCATCCTCCAAGACCCAACATTCTCATGATGATTTGTCCCATCCTGGGTTAGGGAGAGATTTGGGGGTTTCCCACCTTGTCAGACCCAGAGGACTGGGATATCTGTCCTCACCACCATCACTGGAAGGAGAGCAGGGCAGCTGCCATCACCAGGAATAGCAGCCATTCTTCACCCTCCAGGGATGCCTCGTCCAGTAAATGATGGAAACCCGAAACCACCATCAAGATGGGCGAGTAGCTCTCTGGAAATGCAACTTGCGTGGAAGCTCCAGCCCTCATGGCTAGCCAGAAGAAGAAGAAAACTACCTGGGGCTACCAGAGACTTAACTGAAGGCTTTGTACCTCTGAGCCCATCTCATCCCCTGGTTTCACTCCAGCCACACACTGCTGCCATCCCTCTCTGAAAGCAGAGAGCCTCAGCAGCTGAATCCATGACTGATGGAGAGCAGCAGCCTGACTCTCCTGGCCTTCCCATCCCAGACTGTAAATCAGGGGCCTGTCAGAGGAGTCGGCCCTTTGGAGAAAGAGGGGCAGATAAATCAATCCCTCCAATCGACAGGCTTGCACTGAAATGCATTGTTGGTTTATCAGTCGATAGTTATCGACCTGGATCATGTTCCCAGGGTGATATCCTGCTCTCAGAAGGGAGCCCACACCCCGGCGGAAATGTAGGCTGTAGAAGTGCTCAGCAGCACTGAGAGGAAAGTTGGGAAGAGAGGTTAGAGAGGTGCAAACTGGAAAGACGGGGAGAAGATTGGCACCTGGTAAGGATGTAGGTGAGTGTTATGGACAAGGAGTGATGGTGAAGGAGGAGAGGAGACAGAGTGTGATGGTTTGCACTTGTGACAGATACAAAGACAAGGAGAAGGGTCCACACTTGCTTCATACACCCTTCTCCAAACCCAGTGAGGAAGCCAGGAGTCCCAGTTCTCCTACTCCCCTCCAGCCAGGTTGCAAGGTCAGGCACCAAAAGTTAGGATAGTTGGCAGAGAAGAGCCCATGGCCATACTATTAAATTCTCCATGTAGGGTGGCAAATAACCTAGCTCCTGGCAAACGCACCCAGAAAAGGTCGGGGCAGTGTTAACTGGCTGAGTTTCCGTGTGTGCTAGGAACCTTTCCAAAACCAAACAGCATAGGCACGCGAGATGCAGCTTCCCAAGTTGCCTGGGCAGCCTCAGTCCCTGCCTTTGCCTGTGTGTACGGTTGTGCTCATTCAAGACCAAACCGTGGACTTTTTTCACAAGACTGCTCCTTCCATGAGTGCAGAGCCTGGACTTCACCTGCTTGAGAACAAAATGCTCAAAATGTTTTTTCCTATCTATTATTTACTGTGCATTGTATGACCCCTGGTCCAAATACAGAATTATTAATTTCCCCGTGAGCTTTCCAATGCTGCTCTTTGCTCCAACATCTTGGCAAACACACACTGTTTCCTCATCAGTTAAATAGGTTTTTCCAGGGAAGGCTCAGCCAGGAGCTCCTCTCTCAGTGTCTTATCCATCACAAAAAAAACAGTTCAAGGCTTTCCTGCAATGCAGGTCATTGCATTTTGCTGCCTGGCAGTGAACAGCCAGAACCAGGTTGGGCAGCTCTTGCTGGGAGAAAGGGAAAGGGAGGGAAAAAAGGATTGAAGGGAGAGTGGAGAGCCCTGGAAAGCAAGTACTGATGCTGGGGGAATGAGAGACATGGCTTTTCAAGAAAGAGTTGAGATCCTGGAGCAACATGCCCAACACAGCTTACCCCTTCCACGGGTACAAGAGCCATCCTGACTCTGCAGGGATCCGGTATAGCCAAAGCAAACACGTCTGCAGCAATTTTTCTTGCTTCCCCTTGTCCACCAAGACCTCTTGAAAATCATTCCATAAGCAGCTTTGGGGGACCCCCCTCTCCCCGATTACAGTAACACGCGCTACCTCCCAGGGGCCCCTCAGCTCCTGTCTTGCTCCTACCCCATTACTATTTCAATCAGTCCCTAAATTGGCTCTTTGGGAACCCACACTGCTCACGGTTGGTCACTGCCCTGTCTCTTTTTAATTGGAGCCTTAATCTCTTGCCGGCTATGATAATGCGATTGGTATCACCAGGCAGTTTGCGAACGGTTAACTACCCGTGCCGTCCGCAGCCCATTAGACACACGAAATCTGCCAACTGCTTACATTAGTTGGAAAAAGAGTTTAGCAGAGGGAAAACTGACCAACTGCAGGTGTGGGGGCTGTGAGCAGTGGGGTAGGGGGGCAAGACCCCTGGGTCTTCTCCCTACCATGCCATTTAGGAGCTGGTCCTGAGGGGGGTGCAAAATCTGGGGGTTGCCCTTGCAGATCTTGGGAAAAGCAGCAAATAAAGAAAATAGTCTTTTGAAGCAGGGTTGAGTGGCTCAGGACTCCTGGGTACTATTTTCTGTTCTCAGGGGATTTTGGATTTAGCGATTATCTTCAGAAGTCAATGTCCAAGCTCCAGGCAGGCATGAGAGGTATGGATCGGAGGGTGGGGTGTGGAAGCAATACCCCAGGTTTCCACCATGAATCCATCAACGATGCTCTGCCAACCTCTTTCTTCACATAATCTGTCAAGTGGCCTCATCCTGCCCCTTTTACTGGTGGTCACAGCATCCCAGCGATTAACCAGAAAGAGCAGAGCAAAAAGTACTTCCAGGATCACCGTTTTTATGGGGTGAGGCAGCAGGTCAGGGGGGATCCAGAGGGCTCACACCGCCCTGGAGGGATCTCTGCTAATTCCCTTCTGTGATGTTGTACAGCAGGACTTGAGATCCTGAGAGACAACAGCTGCAAAACAAAGCAGATATTTGAAGAAAAAATTAATTGCAAGAGCGTTGAGGTTTGGAAATAACAAGATTCAGGGAGTTCAGAAATTTTCAAGTGCTTTGATGCCAACGTCCTTTTTAACAGCAAAATCTCCAGGGTGGTTTGCTATTTTTTATAAAATCCAAGGGGCAGAGGTGGAGATGAAGTGGCTGAGTTTTCTCCTCAAGCTTTTCCAGCATGTAGATATGAGGCTGCTCATGCAAAAGAGCTCTGGTTCACTCTATCTCAGGCAGATTGGGAGGTAGGACTTCCTAAATGTTCTTCAAATCTGAGTGAAAAATGGGGTTTGTTCCCCTAATGTCACAAATCTCAGCGCAGCCCTGCTTAAAGCCCTCATAAATGAACAGCTACCCATGTGAGCACTTTAGGAAGCCTAGCCCTGATCCTGGCAGCAAATCTGACAGCCTTTAGTTTTAATGAGGGAATAATCCAGATGAAAGAATCGCTCCTCACATGCAAAACATTGCAAGGGAAAAAAAAAAACGTGTGCTGGCTGTACACATCTCCAATGAACGTCCTATTTTCCCAGGCTCAAAGCTTATTGATTTAAGTCTTCCCCTGTAAGGCTTATCCCATGCCATGTTTTGATGTCCCAGAACAACAGCTTCCAATATTACTTCCAGTATTACTCTACAGCTTCTCAGAGAAAAAAATCACAATTTTTTACATTAATTTGGGAAGTTGGTGGAAATACATTTGATTTTGTTGTCATTGTATTGAAAATATTATTTTTCTTTCAACTGCCTCTGGAGCATATCTATTGGGCTAAAAGTAGAGTTGGAAATTTCAGCTCAGAAAGTGAAAAATGCTAGACAGTTATGAGCAGGACTGGTCAAGAAAGGTTTTTGGCTTTTTTTCTTTAATGAAATGATTTTTTGCCAGAAAATTGCAGTTAGTGAAGACAAAGATCACACCTGATCAGCGTGGTGCTTAAAACATCCCCTCCTGCTCCTGGAGACCCTTGCTGAAGTCCTTGATCTGAATCGAGGTGAGCAAGGACTTAATGCTTGCAGGATCAGCATCATGAATACATGGTCCATAAGTGAAGGATGGGGAGCAACCAAACTGGTACAGTGTTGCGTTGCGCTTTGACGATGATCCTTTATTCACTGTAAAATAAATGTGTGCACAAGCCAGAGTTGTTTAACCCACCATGGATTATCCTGCTCCTTCTCCCTTTCCCTGCTACATGGGTATACATGCATGTGTGTGAGCTCCAGTCTTACACTTGTTTCATATAATTTATGTCCCCGTTGTGGAGTGCACGAATGACAAGGCGAGCAAATCCCATAGCAGCCTCTTAAACAACTCAATAGAGGGGACAACATTTTCATTTTATTGTTGTTCATAAAATTTTATGGGTTGGAACTTGCTATTTTTGTTCCACAGAATGAAAGGAAGTGGTCTTTTTTATTATTATTATTTTTGCATATCTTCAGTCACTAATGGAATGGCTCATAAATGCACAAGCCTGATACCTTTCATCTGCAGTGAGCTGGGCACTGGGGCAGGAAAGGTTGGAAGTGAAAGGAAGAGAAGAAATCCTCATCCCTTGAACATCTGCAAGTGAATCGCTCTGTTATGCCAAGCTCCCAGATAAGTTGTAAGACCAAATTTAACTTTGTGGATCAGTGTGTGTGTGTGTACGCAGTTATCCCTGCAACCTAGGGAGGGAGGATATCGTTATACAGTGCATAAAGACCATCTCGAGAGGTCGAAGCAGCTCCCCAACCTGCCATGCTCTTTCCCACAAGCACCCAGACCCACCAGATCACACACAGCGAGCAGGGCACCCTCTGCCTACACCCAAGGCTGGACTTGCTACCTAGACTTGCTTGCTGACTTATGGGCATGGAGATGCCCATGTGGGCTTGGGGGATAGAGTAGGGCCAGTTGTGCTTGCAGGACTGTGCACGGGGGAACAGCATCAATGCACACTCAGAAAATGTGGGTCCATCAGTAGCAGGAGAGAAGTCAAGAGCTGGCCATCCCCTGGCAGGCACTAGCCTTATATTCTTGGCTTGCAAATCATCCCCAACCCTCTTCCCCTCTAGCACCCCAGTAGTTGCATATGACATACTGCGGTTGCGTTTTTAGTGCCACAAGTGCTGCTTGCTCGCAGCCACACACTCTCTGGCAATGAGTCGCATCCCAGCCTGACCCGCACACTGAAATCCAGAACCTGTGGACACGTAACTCCAGCATGCAGCTCACATGCATGGGGTGTCCCAGGCAGAGAAGTCATCTCCAGGCCTGTGTTGATGGGACCAGCAGCCTCCCACCACAAGCCCAAGCACTGGGCATCCCCTTCTTAGGGTTTGGTCTCTGCAGCCACCTGGAGATATGTGCCCCTAATTGGAGAAGAGAGAGGCCACAGCTTCTGGTGTTGCCCACGGAAAGATGCTAGAGCTAGGGCTGACATCCATCACCAGCCAAGGCTGGTCCTTACACCAGGAATTGGGGCAGGCTCTCGCCCCAGTGCCTTGCTCCTCTGATGGGCACAGTGTCACCATCCTCAAGAAAGAAAACCAAAGTTGAAATGAAAGAAGGTCCAGCTTGATATAAGGAGAAGTGTTTTCACAAGGAGGGTGCTCACCGGTTGGTACAGGTTGCCCAGAGAGGTTGTGCTGAAGCTTGAGGTTGGAGTAGAAGACCTTTTGCTCTCATCTGACCTGAATTATCATTTGATCCTAGGATTCAGGAGGGCTGAGCACAAGGATGGGACCCAGAATCACCTGCCTTGGCCTATGGTGTCTGCTTGTCCACAGCACATGTCACTGCTGGAACTGGGAAGGACCAGTGGAAATACACCTGGGAGGTGCATAATCCCCAGGCAGAGTCAAAATCCCCAGCTGAATTGGATGCACTATCCCCATTCAGTTCACATTCATGGTTATGGTAGCATATCCATTTACCTTCATTCCTTCTCTAGAGGGACTGAACGGAGGGAATGAAGGTCATTCCATCTCCCCATCGCTGTGAGCTCTGCTAGCCCATGCTTTGTGCTCTCTAGATTTTAAATCACCTGAAGGAGCAACCCCCTTGTCCCAGGAGATGCTGCAGAGCCAGGGGAGAAGTTTATCTCTGGGCACTATGAAAGGTCACCCCAAAGGCAGCAGATCTTGCATATCTCAGGCAAGTATAACCGTCAACTTCTAAACACCAAAAAACCAGGCATTTCTCATCCCCCAACTTCCTTCGGAGAGAGCTGCCATAGAAGAGAGCTTAAGCAATGGAATGAAATTAAACCCAAATTGACTATGTGGCAACACAGGCTATAAATTGCGGTTATTGTGACCAAGGCCTGGGCATTATCCAACTGCCTATTCATCTTCTCCTTTGATTAAAACATCCTGTGCTAATTCCATTTCCAAAGCCCAAGTTTATTTACGCATAATCAAATTAATTACATTCCCTCACTCAGTAATCCATTCACATCTCCCAGATGAAAATGCAGCCCCAAGATTTGACGCCGAGATATTCCTGGCAGGAACATGGCATCTTGGGGGAAATCCTGTGGAGCAGGAAAAATGGAATAAATCACATCCTTCCCTTCATCCCGACTCCCCATACCTTGGGGGCAGGTTTTCACTGCTGGCTTCGCTAAGATGAATGTTACCCCCTCACATTACTACCACCTCCACCAACCTTCTCATCCTTGTTTGAGGGTGCTTTAGTCCCTGCACTGCTAACATGGCTGAGGGCATCAATGCAAATTTGAGTACGTTTCCAGTTCCAGATTTGGATGACTGTCCATTCTCCCATGTCTTCCCATGGTCCCAGAAGCTCTGGCCTCTCTTGGCCAGCCTGGCCCAGCAGCAGAGGACCCTTCATCAAGCTTGTTCTCCAGGGAGGGCAGATGTCTGCAGCATTTTTAAACCACTGCTCATGGTTGTTCCTTTTTTTTGTATCACACTTAAAAAACCTCAATCCCTCCTGAATATGTTTTCAGACTCCTAGGGCAATTAAAATAATGCCATTTACAAGGATGTTTTCAGTGCCTGGTTGTGGACACAGGGATATTTCTTTTCTCCTGGAAAACAAGCTAAGAGACAAACCTGGAGGACATGTGAGTTCTACCAGAGTGCAAAACTTTCCCCATCCTCCTTCCAGCCCTTTCTCCTCCCTCTTCTTCTCTCTCTGGGCTGCCAGAAGGGAACCAGTTTCTCCTGGGAAGGGCTGAATGTGGCTGCATGGTTTTCCCACGTTCACTCGCAAAGTCTCGCCGTGCCACCACCTCCACCAGGACCCTTGCCTTGCTGCAAAGCCCCACGAGCAGAAGCCCTCCCATGCCTGCCCCCCCCAGACATCCCTCCCAAGCACGCAAGCGTGCACAGCTGCAAGATGTTTCCTGCTGCAATAAGTGACTGGGTTCTCCACTAATCCTCCCACCCTCCTCAATACCTGTGCTTGTCCGGGTGCCTGAGAGGATTTGGAAAGGCAGGGGAAATATAATTAGACGTGATGTTGCCCTCGGAGTTAGAGACGGGGCCGGCTCGTTGAAGGGCAGCGGTCAGCAGAAGGAGCGGAGAGGAGTCAATTTAGCACGGCTTACAGTGCCGTTCCGGCTGATTAGGGATTTGATGAGGGAAGGGGTTTGATTTTGGTAGCCAGAGTGACAGAAGCCTTACGGTCAGTTGAGATCTTGTTTAAGGAGGGCAAGCGGATCTGGACTGGGGATGACAGATAGGGAGACGGGGACAAGCGGGACAAATTGACATGGTTCCCCATCCTTCTTGTTGTCTCTGCAGCCCCCTGACCTAATCCAACCAGGGCTGGCCACCAGCAGGGAAAGGGAGCCAGGAGGGCTGCAAGGAGTTCAAGGGAGGGAGAGAGGGTGAAAGCAGCAGCGATAAAGAACAAGAGGAGGCAAGAAAGACAGGCAGACGGTGACTCTAATTGGCATCTTCCCTTGGAGCCTCAGTCATGCCAGTGCTTTCTGGCTGTGGGCCCTCTGCCCATCACCTCTGCCTTCATCCTGCAGCTCTCCGTGCACCAAGAGCAGGTGGGAGAGGTGGAAGAGGAGATCCAGCCTCGCATGAGTCTTCTCCAACCTTCCCCTTCCTGGCTGTTGGTTTGAGGACTTGCCTTCTTGGAATGGAGGGGCCGCTGCCTGCACACACTGCTTCTGTCTCATCCAGGGCCAAAGCACAAGAGCACGTAGGGCTGTCTCAAGGACCACGTCAACCCTGCGAACTTCCACTTGCTCCTTCCTGTGGTTTGCAAATAGATTAGGCATGCTAAGTAAGTGATTCCCTAATTATACACCTTTTGCGTGCACTTAATTGTTGATGTAGCCATGTCCGGGTTAGCCCCATGCTCAGATAATTAGATCCTCTACTTGGAAGAAGTCTTAAGAAGCTCTGATGCACAGTGAAGAAACAACCACAAAGAGGCGAGTGTTAACATAAATTATCATAACAATGAGCCAGACTCAGAGGGGGGTGAGGTGAGGAGGGGGAGAATGGCCTAGCAAGCTTTTCCAGATGGATATCAAAGCCACTGCAGCAAAGGACAGTAGGATCTCTCTCACCCCTGGCCCCATCCCAAATCCAGGCTTCCTGGGATGGAATTCTGGGGACATGTCAATGCACATGCCCTGTTGTTACAGAGATCCCTTGCATCTGCTGTTCATTGCTCCCAGAGATAGTCAGGAAAACGCAAAATGCCCCATGATCAGATATGTCACTGGCAAGGGTGGAAGCCCAATTTTCACCTTGCGGTGTTGAACCTCCTCATTAGCTGTGATTCCACCCTAAAATATCTCACCCTCCATTCCCCTTTGCAGACTCACCTAGAGCCAGGGAAAGGAAAGTTAATCTGACACCATGTCTTCACTTCAGTGGTGGAGGGTGATGGAGAGGTTTTGACATCACCTAGAACCTTATGTGTTTGGGGGTTCACGATGGGAGTGTCGTGAATACAGTCACACCTTTCTTGCAGATAATGAAGCAGAACTGTTAATTGCAGTTGCTGTAAAGAGGGAGAGATTCTTACCCTCCCTTGATTGCACAGGTAAGAGACAAGTTCAGGCACCAGGGAAACTCTGCTATAAAGAGCACTGATCAGGCAGAGCCAATGAAAATAGCCCCAACTCCCTTTTCCATTGTCACATGGAGATTAAGCAATTTTCCCAGCTGCCCAGCCAGGGCTCCAGGTGTCATACCCAAACTCCTAAGCCCCACACTGATGCCCTAATCATGGGACAAGCCCTCTTCCATTAGCAGGTCACCTAGCAGCTTCTGGGAAGTTAAATTATTAGCAGGAAAAAAATGAAATGTGGTCAGCTTTGCAGCCCCTCCTGCCTTGCCAGAGAGGGGATCCTGTCCTGAATGTAATTTCAGTATTACTAAATGTCAGGGGATTTCATCAGGCCTGGGCAGAGAGCCTTGACCCATAACACCCTGTAAATCACTCACATGAGGAAGAGGATGCTCAGGGATGGAGGCCAGACGGGGCACATCACCAGGGGAAGTGAACAGCCTCCAACGCCCCAAAAAGCAAAATCCTTGCAGAGACTGGTGCCATAATCCTCACTCCCCAGCACCCAACGGTGCTAAAATGAAGCTAGAAAAGGTTCAGCGTGGAAGTCAGCGGGAGAGCAGTGCCAGCACGGCTGAGCCTTTAAGAAAGAAAGAAACTGCAATCTCCAGCCAGAAACCAAAATAGGGAAATATTCTGTGTTAATAAACAAAATGAAAGGGAAAGTTAAAACCATTCTTCTCCCTGTTGTACTTGTGATGTGTTTGGCTTTCAGTTCTCTTTGACAATCCATAAGAAATTAACACCACGAGATATACAATTATTGTCAGATGTGAGCAGGGCAATCAAAGCATTTCAAATCAATGTTTTGTCAACAAAAATAAATGAATGTATTTGCCATGAAAATTCCCACAAAATATTGGCCCTTTTTCCCCTGCAAAGCTAGGAATCTCATTTTATATCAGCTCTGAAGTTCCTTTTCATCTGTCATCATATCTTGAAACGATGAGAATTACTCTCAGTAGGGAGTTATTTCTTCTCTTCCCTTTCAGCTCAAAATAGAAAACACTTTTTTTTTTTTAACTAATTTGAAATAAGCTTAATATCATCAGTGAAAATTCATCATCAGAACAGAAAGATCAAATCTTTCCACGACTCATAATAAAGCAGGGAGCTCTCACCTGGTAACTGGTGCCTACCAGCTTCCAAATGCAGCTTCAATATAATTAAATAATAATAATCCAGAAGATACAAAGCCAGGAATCCTGGAGCAGTACTTAAAACTATGCCACCTCCATTTCAGATGACTGAATGCGAATGCAGGTGATTTATTTGATTAATTATCTGGGTAGGTTTCTAGCAACCCTCCACTGCATTTTCTAGAGGCTCCATCCAAAGCCCACTTAAGCCAGTGTAATAAAATCTTTTGCCTACAAAGGGCCTTCAGATAAATCCATGGGCATGTGCCAAGGGTTAATTTCTATTTCAGCTCATGCTGGGTCTACTCCACTGCATTCCCCGGTGATTTCACCGGAGTTATTCCAGATTATCCAAAATGAAGGCTGACACGAGCCAGCCCCAGGAACACTCCCCTGACTGTGCAGAGGAGATACTTTCAAAGACACCCTGACTCAGAGATAATCTCTTTCCTGGAGTTATCTCCTGCTCCCTACTCCTCTCAGGGTGGGAGAGCCTTGGAAGTTACTTTGGGGGGCAAATAATGGGGAGGGAGGTGAGCTTTAAGCAGCCCAAGTTCCCCAAAGATGTTGCACTATTTGCATCAACTGGAGCAAAGTGGCTTGGCTGGCACAAAATGCCATCTTCCCATCCTGGGTGGGCTGGCATCCCTCCAGAGCCGTCATCTCATTCCTCCCAACTTCCCAGAAGTGCCCTATCTGATGCCCCGATCATGACGGTTTGCTGCTTCCACCCCTTCCCCTGCCGGGGTCCGTGCGGTCAGACATCTCCCTCCCCGTGAGCCAACCTTCTTCCCTGAACTTAAAAAGCTTAAGGGGGTTGGTGGTTGCAACCCAACACCCCGTTGTGCTGGGGTGGCACGTGTGGGGCAACCATCCCCAGTGCGTCCCCATCTCATCCCCATCTCATCCCCCAGCACCCTGCAAGGTCTCCAGCCCTCCCAGGTGGCATGGAAGGACCAGGTACGGCCGGAGAAGAAGGATGGCAAACGTTGACCCCTTTTGGTGACAGGTTCTTCAGGTCAGGGCAGGTCTTGGTGTCTGTCCCCAGGTTCCACTGCGGTCAGGGACAGCCACCACTGCTCGGTGCAAGCCGACACACACACAGAGCTGTCCTCCCAGCCAAGCCAGCTCACCGTTATTTTAGGTTTCCACTCGCAGCATGCAGCGGAGTGGGGAGGGAGGAGGGGGTCTTTATCTTATTTTTATTTATTGGCAGCGAAGGAAGAGAAACCCCCTCAGCCCTCCTGTGCTATGCAACAAGGACGGGAGCCGCGCTCCCTCGTCTCTGAGCCCGGGAAGGTAATTGCCTCTCTCACTCCAATCCCTGAGAAACCTTTAATATATGTCTCCGCCAACTTTGAGGCCTTGTCCAATCTTGACAAATTGTAGTGGAACAAATCCTGTTTGGTTGTAATACAGCGATTCGAGGGAAGATGGATTCGAGAGAGATGGTAGGTCCCACACAGCCGTTTAATGCATTTTGGCTGGGGGTGCTCGGCGGCAGCGGCGGCAGCGGCGGCAGCGGAGGCGAAGCGCGATGCTCGAGAAATGTCCCCCTGCATGGGGAGGGATGGGTCAGGACCCCAGCCCGGATGCTGGCAGGGATGGAAGGAGATTCCTTGGGGACATTCCTCCCCACCAGCCGGTGCATGAGGGGAACTTCAGCTATGTTCCCACAAAGATGCCTTTGCAAGCGAGGCGGGTAGTTCTTCCCATGTCACCGGGGAGGAACGTGGTGGTGGGCATTCCTTCCTCAACAATTCCTTCCTCTTGAGGGCTTCATACCACCTTCCCTCCACCCCAGGATCCCCTGGCCATCCCAGGATTTATTTTTAAACCAAACCATCCGGAGGAGATGCCCGGGGTGGGGAGAGGCATTACCATCAGCTGTTGATCATCTGTTTGTCCAGGAGAAAAAGCATCCATCAGATGGCAAAGTTATCCCCCAACCGGACCAGAGCCTTGGTACCAGGACTTAGTCCCACCAGCTGGCATGGGAACTGAAGGACGTCAGAAAACCCCTGCTAGATTCGGTAGTATTTCTTATCCCCAAAAAAGGCACAACTCTGGGGAGTAGGGAAAAGAAATTTTGCATTACCATATATACAGTCATATGCATATGAAGCTGGAATTTGATTTCTGACAATTAAAACAGACTATAGGATTGCAGGAAGAGGATATTTTAGTTTTAAAACAGTAACAAAATTGCTCTTCTAACAGCCTTCTTCATACAGGTATAACCTATTTGTCGGGAGATGAATGTTAGTCCCCATTGCAGAGCAAATAAAAGAAAATCCAAAAATGTACCACATCAGGAAATTGACAGGGAATAAGCTGTTTTACTAAATCTATGACTGAAAATATATCAACTGAGTGATACTGCTGGTATTAGACTGGGTCACAGTTTCAAATTCTCTATCCTGCTTCTTCCCAAATCAAGATATATATGTATATATATTTATTTACATATATAAAAGGCATATATAGATACATATATATGTATTTATAATTGTATTTTTATGTGTGTGTATACAAATATACATATAAGAATTCTTATGAAAGGAGCAATCCTAAAAATATTTCATAAGGCATACATGCCTTGATTTTTCTGCACATTTAAATGTACTGTAAATCATAAAAACAAAACGAAGCTTTCTGGCTTGATTGAAATGCTGCTGAAATGCCATACAAATACAGGGATGAAATCCATGTGTCCCTGCAAAAGCTGTTTTTTCCCAATTTCTGTTGAGTTGGCCTTTCCCAAGTGAAATCTCCCATCTGAACATGTTCGACAAGCTCTGTTACCTTAATGCAAATTATATAAAAAGTTGTTATTTCTTTCAGCTGTTTAACACTGGTTTTGTACAAGGGAAAACTAGAAGAGGATACATGTTCAGATGGTTTTCAGGCAGAGCCTTTTACCCCACAAACCTGTCTCAGCATCATTTGGCCAAGTTTTGCCATCATTGGACCCAAACAGCAAATATCATGAAAATGTCTGAGACCACGATTTACATCCTCACTTCGCCTAACCCATTAACAAGAAGGTACATTAGCAGGAAAACCTCCTAACTACAAGTTTACGCAATTAATTCTTCCTCTATTTTTGGTCTGTCACTTGTACCGATAAAGATCAAGGTTTGCTTAACTGTTTTTGATCTCCTGCAAATATTCATTCATTAATTACCAAAGAGAATTTTCTGTTGCAATGAGATTGTTAAGAAGATGCTTTTTACTGATTCTGATTAGACAGCAAGGTTGGATAAGTATATATATATAGGCAGAATACACAAATCTGATGTTACGTTTCCTCCTCAAAAGTGCTAGTTATGGATATTTGGGCAAAGATTATATGAAACAGGGAAAGTGCAGAGCAATTCTTCCCTGGACAAATCATCCCACCTCCCTGCAATGAGTGGGTTACGGATCACCGGAGTTGTGGGTTGCTCTGATCTCTCAGTTTTCAGGGACATCAAGCCAAATTTCTGCTGTACTACTGAAAGGTGAGAATTTTGACTACTAGGAATTTGATTATTATTTTTTCAAGGAATATTCTGTGAATTAGGGATAATCATAGCTTGAAAGGCTCAGACTTGCACAGGCATCTCTACCTGGAGATTCTCAAAAGACAAAAGGCTAAAAATGAGGCGTGCACACAGGCACAAAAAGTTTGCTTGCAGGGTTTTTGTCCCTGCCTGCTCCCCCCCATGCAGGATGCAAACCCTGCTGCAGAAGCCACCATGTTCTTTAGGGATTTAGAGACCCTGGCACAGGTGGGTCTTTTTTCCAGGGCTACAAAATGCAACTAATCATTGGGTCATTTCACAGATGTAAGCAAGAGCAGAATCTGAGCACCTAACTGCAGAGCAGTTTTACTTATTCGTTTGTGGTTCAAATTCAGTGCAATTATGTGGTGAGATATTGGAATGTGGGCTGAGCTTTACCCACAGCAGTGCTATTTGTTTGAAACCGAAAGCAATCGGAAGGAAAACAAGCTATCTGGCCGCAGACCATTGAAAGCAATAGGCAGTTGCAAGGTCAAAAGCTTTGGCTGCTTGCAGTGGATTTAGGAGAGAGGGGAATCTGCTATAGCATTTATGAAACTCAGGCACTAAAATAAATACTGGAGGGCAGAGTTGGTGGATGCTGCCCACAAAATCAAGGCACTGTTTATTGCTGGTGGGATGGATGCATCTTTCTTGGCAACACACATAATTCTGGTCAAAATAGGGAGAGTCTCATCACCTTGAGTCAAAATGTGATGTAAAACATTTTTTAGATTGTGCATGTTCAGTGTTTGTAAGCGTACAAGGGATGGTAGAAGGGATGGGGGATGAGGGCCTTTTTACGCTATGTCCCTCATGCTCTTGAGCCCAGAAATCTTGGGAAATATCTGAGCAGTCCTCCCAATGGAATGCCAAAGTCCACCTCCATCACACAGGAGGCTGGAATCCTGAGGCACACTTGCATTCTCAACAACATGGGACTCCAAGATTATTTTGAAACTACCACCTCCAGTTCAAACAGCCCATGTTTGCTCTCCACAGACACCAGCTCCCTTGGCAGGTCTCTGGTCTCAAAGACTTTCAAACAGAAGCAAAGTTGAAATAAAGACTCATCACTCACTACCCAGGTACTGTGCTTGGCCTGGGTCTGCTTGAGTGTCTCCAACACTTGAATCCCCCTAGGCACGCTCAGATCCTCATGCTGCAAAAATGGAATTGCAAATCCACATGAAATATGCCTTCATTTCTTGAGTGCACTCCCTCTTTTCCCAATCCTGCCACTATATTACACATGTAAACAAACTTGAGAGGTTCTTAAGGATCTCTTGGGCATTAGTTCCTCGAGGAACTGAGATACAACACCCAAATTCCCTAAGGCCAGCTTCCCTAAGACCACCCAGAGAGCCAGTGGCAGAGCCAGGACTAGAGTCCAGATCTCAGCTGCAGACCCTCCTTCAGCTGCATAATTCCTATTTTTTTCTTGACTCCTTGTGAAAGGCTCCTAGAAACAGGAAGAGAAAAATCCTTTCTTCATGAATCATGGGGATAGACCAAGAAGTCCTTAGGTTTAAGCCACAGCAGGAGGCTTCAGGTCAGACAAATGCTTTTTAAAAAAGAGGATTTGAGCATTGGGAATTAGACACCCTGTCACTAGAGGACTGAAAAACAGTCTGGGCAGGAAAAGTCGATGAACTGCTGCTCTCAAGAAACTTACTGCATATGTATGACCCATCACATGTCCCAAATATCTATTGGCAGTCCTGGAGGGAAATATGGCAGCCCTGCTTTCCCTTGTCTGAGCAGGGAATGCAGCAGGCAGTGTCAGATGAGGACTGAGGAGACAGCCGAGTTAGGCTGCAGTGATGGACGAGCCAGAGGAATGGGTGGAAAATAGGAGCAAAGGCTAAGAAGACTTAGCCACACTGAAAAGAAGTCAGCAAGACCAGCACAACCCTGTTCATCTCCATCTCTGGGTGTTGCTCAGAGTCCATAAATATACATAGCCACAGATTTGTCTGCCTGTCAGGGGAGAGGGAAGGGAGATGTACTTTATTTCTAGTCCCAGTGCTTTTGATGAGCTGCAGTATTGCCCTTCATACTCCTCCAGTCTCAATAAACCTGGCTAATTAGCATCCTGACCACTCAATTAATTAGGCAGTACACTTAATTATGACAAACTACATTATTCGCTATAGCCCAGAGTCCAATGGACATTAGCGTCAGGTTATGTTCAGTAACAATTTGATTTGAGAGGGAGTTTATTGACCAGAAAAGACATATGATGAGATTAAAATAATCAGTAGAACTAGCTCAGTGCTATTGGCTTGTCGTAGCTGTGGGCTTGGGTTATAAAGACATCGAGGATGGCCAAATTAGTCGCTTCATTCTCATTAAGAGCCACTGCATAAATGGAAAGATATTGGCAGAGTGGGAAGGGAGAGGCAGCCAAGCTACAAGAGGGTCTCTAATAAGATGCAGGATGGTGGGTTTGGTTTGGCTTCTTCTTTCTGTTGGTCATGACCCTGGTCTTTGCCAAAGATAAAGGAGACACCCAGAGACTTTGCTGCTCCCAGAGAGCAGTGGAACAAGGCTTTGCCCATATACCTATATCCCTTGGGAAGGTAACTGCCATTTCTCCAAAAAACTATCTATCACTCTTTCTGAATAGATGGCATTGACCTGCCAGCGTCCCAGTGGGGGTTGCATATGTTGCCATAGGGCTGACCTAACCCAGCCAGGGTGCATCTACACCGCTGTGGTGGAGCAAGCTAGGCTGATGTCTGCTGCCCATCCACCCTGCTCATCTGGTAGCAGGAGAGCCCGGCACTTCTGATCACCACAGCATGCACAGGAGTGCATCAACCAGCAAGGGGATGTGGCCCAGGTCTCGGTCCATCCCATCTGACTTGAGAGCATCCCATGCAAGAAGATGGAAGGTGACATGCAAAAGTCTTTTGTTGTAAGGGTAGATGGGATTGATGGAACTGAGGAATTCAGGTCAACGTGAGCACAAAGTCTTTGGAGGTTCAGAGTCCTTCAGTAATGCTGCTAAATCTTCCCCTTTTCTCCCCAGCTCAGCTGAGTAGCAAAACTACTATTTCTGCCTTTTTTTTGATAACTGCCTGTTGTTTCAAGAGTGATCACAGGCAATTCAGTCAGAAGTAGGGATGAACTCTTCATTGCAGGTTTAATACCAATGCAGCTGATGGGTTCTGTGGGTCCTGAAAAGTAATTCCTGACCTACAAGCCTGACTTGCAAGCACAACCTTACCCTTCTCAGTCAGCACTGATGTTTTCCTTAGGAAGGGTCTATGGCAGCCTCCAGGTTGTGTCAGTCATCTGTCATTACTCTTCCTCAGTTGACCAGCCAAGGATAAGCCCAGCACACAGGCTGATGTTACCATCAAGACTTCATGCAGAATGTGGGACCCGCCAGCATCCCCAAAGGGTGTGTGCTTCAATGCCAGCAAGATAGTCCTACTGGGAGTCCTTGATGGCTGCCATCAAGACATCAAAAGTACTTTTATTGAGGTAAAGAGCTTTGAGAATCCCTGTAAATGTGGACAAGGGGTGAGAGAAACACGGGTGGCCCCTTGGAAATGGAGCATATACATTGCAGTATCAAAGACAGGGAGTGGCTTCTTGTTCTTCCTCAGAATCAAAAAATGAGGGGAATAAGGGCCTTTTCTTTGAGTTCAGAGGGTGTATTTGCTACCCCTGTATTAGCCCAGTCAGTTTCCTGATTCAAGACTCTTCTGTGGAAAGAAACCAGTGACATAGTCAAAATAGGGAGAGACTGAATACACCCAAACTGGGTGATACACATATAATCAACAAGTCAAGGGTTAACCCCCATGAAAAAAAAAAAACCACAAGAGAAAGATGGTTCCTCATTGAAGGGAAGGGAAAGGAAGAGATTCGCTGGGAAATCTGATCAAGCTCTTGGCATTTCCATCACAGCTTTGTTCTCCCAGTATCTGCTGTCTCTGGTGGCCAAAAGAGTGGAAGGAACCTACATTTGTGGACCTTGTGCATCTTCCTCAAAGCTCGGTAGATTAAAGTTTTCACATAGATGTGCCTTCCCAGCTGAAGAAGACACACCAAAATGCCACTTTTGTGGCAGTTTGGATGGGACCATCCTGCTCCAGGAGGCAACGAGTTCAGCCCCACAGATATGGGTTGCCCTCAGGACCAAGGAAGGGGGTCGGCTCTTTTATTCACAATTAGGGACATAGTCCATCCCACGCCACACCTGAGTATCTCACCACAGTCCCAGGCTGTCCCTAGACACTCTCAGTCTTTTCCCTCCTCTTCCTATTTCTTTCCCAGGGTCACCAGAAGTTCATCATCCAGATCTCTTGGCCTGGTACATGCAAGGCGGAAGCTTTCCACAGGACAATGCATCAGCCATATCTGAGGAGAGTTTTCCAAAAGACTGTACCCACTGCAGTTTCCTCCCAGCTAGTTCTTTCTCCCAAATTGTGTGAAAGTTTAAAATATTCAATTATATTCAAATGTATGTGATTTGATACAAGAAGGGGCATTGTTGTTTTAAGGTTCTTGGTCATTTTTTTGGCCATTATTTGACATAAATATTTTTCTTGTCCTGTAGAAACATACTTTTCCCTCATCAGGCAACTAGGTAGCAAAGAAGAAAATAAACCTACTTATTTTTAAAAGGCTTTCCTGTGTGAAAGACTATAGGGGGGAAATATTCATATTCATCCTCAAAAAGCAAATTTAGATTCCATACAAATTTTCAATGACTTGAAATGTGATTGGAAGTCTAGAGAGGCTGGCCAAGGGCAGAGTTGAGGCTCTTTGGATACTGGGAAACTCTACGCCTTAATATATTGGATTTCTTTTAAGTTTAACATTAACTCTGCATGTCTAGGTTTATTGCCCTTGGCTCCAGGATAATTGCAACATCCCTGTAATTTATTTTGCCATAATTACTGGTATGCACTGCCAACTTTAACTGTGTTTTAGGACTGATGCCACAGTCCCGTGAGAGGAGATGATGATCCCTTATGTTGTGAATGGCTGGAAAACACTTGGTGCCATTCAGAAAAATAAAGGGCACCCATAATTTTCTCAAAATGGCTCCAGACTAAGGGCAGTGCCAGCTTCAGTCCTACCAGGAACAACAAGGGGACCAACACTTTAGAGAAAGGGAGGTCTTCTTCCCAGTTAATGGCTGTATCCTTCAGCCTTCACTGAAGCAGAATCTTTCAGATATAAAGAGTAATGGAGAAGAGGAGGAATAGCCATTAATTCTAAAGAAAGCCTGTTCAAATACATACCTAGTTCTGGGTGTAGTTTCAGCAATACATAGGGTCCAAATATACCTTATTCTGCTATCAAGATCACCGAGGGCAAAGAAAAAAATAATTGGCATCTGACACCAGTCTAAATTACTATCATATACCTGGGCTAATGAACAGGCTTCCTGTTAATTCCCGTAAAACATCTCCGGTTCCCACAAAGCAAGGACCGTGGTTTGGGAAGGACTGGCCATATTCTGCACATGGGACGGGGAAGGCAGATTTCCATTTCTAAAGCAAACAACAGCTGCTACGTCTCCTGTGAGGTGTGTATGCATATACTCTGCATGAGTGGGCTGCACTGCCTTTACGTTTGTCTGGCTCGTCATCTCCAACCGATGCTGACCCCTAGGGTTTGGGACAGCCTGGCCCCAGGGCTGGCATGTCACACACATGGACTGTGCTTCCCACAGCAGCATCCCACGCAAAAAGGCATTTAGCACAGGATCCAGGTAGGACTGCATCCAGAGATAGATCCGCACCCTGGCGTAGCATCGCATCCAGGTGCGTGAGGACCTGGCCTGTGCTCTGCCAAAGACAAACTCCGTGTCCTTCCCTAGATGTGGCCTTCCTAAGCTGCTCTCTAACTCCATCTCACGTAACACGATTTGCTACAGCATGGTCTCAGGCGTGAGGAAAGCAGGCACTTAAGATGGGAGCACAGCCCTCACCTGGGCTACTAAATTAGCCAAGTGTTTCACACATGCAGCCTCCAGCTTGGCTTCCATGTGGTGTCCCAGCCAGGATTCTTACGATGTCTCTGCTTATCACAGCTCACCATGAAGAGTTGAGGCTGGCCACCTCAAGCCGTTCATGCTCGACAGAAGCAGTACTGCAAATGCTTGTCCCAGATGGAGAGGACGTTTGCTCAGGCTAATCTGTGCTCAGAACTTCCAGGAGCTGTCTGAACCATGGAGACCTTGCAACAAGTCCCAGAACCCCTTGTTCCATTCCCAGGGAAACAGGCAAAACTCAACCACACGGGCCCAAGAGCACCACATTTCGTTTTCCCATGAACAATTTCCCATGGGTAAGGAAAGCTGGACTAAACAGAGAGCTGCTTTAGCTCCGTGAAATGGAGGGAGATGGATAGGTAGATAGACAGAGCCACACACAGGAGAAAATCTAAGACCTCCATTTCTCTTAACAGCTAATTTGCAGAAATGAAGTCCAGGAGAAAATGCTGAACTCAGAGGCAATCCCTCAGTGAGGATGAGACACAAATCAGGAGATAGGAGGAGGGTTGCTCTTCTCCCCAGATCTCTGCTGTGAATGGTACAAAGACATCAGTTGGTCTACACATAACTATACAGTTTATCACTTACTAATCTCCCAGAGAGCAGAGCTTGGGGAGAAGTTTTCTACTGAAAATCTCTTATAGCCAAAAAATTGAGTTTTAACGATATCGAAGCATTTCTCAGATACATTTCAATTTCACTGAATTTTTGGTGCTTAAGTTCCCTTCCTAATTCCAAGAATAGAATTAAATGCATTAAAAGAGACATTTTCATTTTGCAGCTGGGAACAACTATTCAAATTCATCTTGAAAAAAAGGCAAAACTTGCAGCCAACTTGGAACGTTCCTAATTGAAACAAAATATTGCAGCCTGCTCACAACCAAACATCTCAATTGGCCAAAGTCAATTTTTTCCAAATAGTCACTCTGCTGAAGTACATAAAGAAATTTCCATTCCGATCCAATTTCAAGAATACTGATGAACCTAATGTTTTCATATCTGTCCTGCTTTAAGAACATACCCAGATTCTCTGCCTGTCCAAATTTCCCTTCTGGGTTTCTGCTGCTCTCCCTTCAGCTCCATCTCCCACTGGATGAACCCACAGATTTGGGCAGGCTGGTTGCATTGTTACCCAGAGCACTGTACACCAGCATCTGTGTTCATCCCCCCCCAACTTCAGTCCATCCCCGACTTCAGCTGATCAAGTTCAACCCCTCGCCAATCCCTTCTACACACATGGTGCTGGCTCTGGCATGACTTCCAAAGAGACTTGGGCCAACAGCTTCAAATCTGGGATGGACTGTTTCCCAGTTCCCTTCTCCCCATGAAGGATATATTGTTGGCTGCACCCTCCTCGCAGATAATCAGATCGTGCTATGGCTTATTTTTCCCTCGAGCACAGCTCCTGGTTCTGGCACTGAGTTGAGCCACAGAGAGAACTTTCCCATGGACTTTAGGGTTGGACCACAGCAGGGGAACATGTGTTTTCACAGACATGCTCTGAACATGGAGCCTTTCAGAGGCTCACTCCCTGAGGTCCCCCTTGCCCAGAGGGAAGGACCATCATCTGACCAAGACTGGGCTGGGTCAGTGTCAGATGCGAGATGCAGCACACTCAGGCTCTATCTGCTGGATAGTTTGCATGGAAATGTGTGGACAGGAGGACAGGAGTCAAGGATTTTTTCCCAGCCACATCTATCCAGCACCAAAAGGGGTGTGAGCAGCTCTCCCCTGCAAACCCATCCTCCTGCCCTACCCAAGGTGTTCAATAGAAGTGCTGCCTGGAAACTGGGGGGACTTTGGGCAGCCTGGGAAATGGGAAGGGAACAGATTTCATTTATGTGATGTTTTTTAATGACAGCATTTCACCTGGAGGCCCCATACCATTTCTCCAACCACTGCTCATCTGTAAAAGTCACTCCACCTCACCAGCTCCAATGTTACCCTATGCAAGCAGCAGGAAAGTTGGGAAGGCAATCACGGGTGGATTCCCAGAGCACCACTCAAACCAGCGCTGCATCCAGACCAGATGTGGGTAGGGGAAGGCAACACGGCAGTGAGGTGACATGAGGGTCTGGTCCACGCTCCCACCACTCTCATGAACACATCCTACACCCTGTGGTAGCTGATTTGTGGCCATTCACCTCTTCCAGCAGCTTGCTATCTGGGACATCTCCACACTCTGCACCCAAAGGTGTTAACGGCTGAGCATATCTGTGTAGTAACACCCTGGCTAACACAGAAACCATCACGGAGGTGCCACTCCCTGCTGCTCCTGGGCCTGATTCTGCTTACAAAGAGCAGCCTGGAACAGAGCTCACACCCTCTCACAGCACCACACCACCTTTGCTGGGTTGCCCAGGCCCCACAAGTCCCTGAAGCAATCAGAAGTACCATGCACAGAAAGCTGGGCTTGAGCGATGGTCCCTGCTGTCCGTCAGAGAGGGCTGCAAGCCACTTTGGAGGTCTGCTTTTTGCTCCCCACAGAGTGCATCCATGCCAGCAAGCCACAGAGGAGGAGGGAACGGTGCAGACAGTCTGTGCTTGGGCTTATCCCAGGTCCAGCAAGGCTAATTGGCACTTTTTAAAGGAAGACACCAAGACAGGACCGGCTGGAGAGAATCAGGCATAGCAATAACTGATGGAGGCCACCCCACGCTGCTGTAGTCGGGAAGATGAGCAGTTGGGGCAGGGAACCCATTTCTCCACCATTGACTTTGCAAGTCTAAGAGCATGAAAGAGCCTCTCTTCAAGATGTTGCTATCACACACATCATTAAAATGCAGCAATCCCCTTGCTTGGGGTTCCTGGAGGGCAGCTCCCATGAAGGGCACAGACCATGGTCCCTCTACAAACGAGATACTTAATGCAAAGAGAGTGCGAAGTGGTGCCTGCAGGAGAGGCAACCTTCACCATCTGCTTTATCCAAGTGCAGAGCCTGATGGTGGGCAATGGGAAAAAGCACCCAATAGGCAATGTAGAAACTTATGCTAGAAGGTGAAAATGGGGAAAGTGAGTTTAAAAAGGAGACAATATGACAGAGAAGGCAAATTTGGGAACTGGTAGGAGAGGGAAGAAAGGGGAAAGGGACATATCACTTTACAGAACAAGAGGCACTGAAGCATATTCTTCAGAGGTCTGTGGGCTGCAGAGGCACAAGAAACAATAATTTGCTCTACTGACCATTTGGGAGGGGAGAGAGGCCCATGACACTGTCCTCTCTCTGTCTCACTCCTTCTCTCCCTCCCTCCCTCTCAGACAATCAAGTGAATTAAGTTTGCAGAGTTACGTAGGAGGCATCGGGCGTCAGATACAATTACTCACCCGCTGCATCATAATTACTGCAAATGGTCCATTAAAGGAAAATTATCATCAATATGATATTATCAGACAGCGGGTAAATGAATAAAGGAAAGTGCTTATTCTTCCATTGTCCTGTTAATAGAGACGTCTTTGAAATTGATAATGTGAAGGATGCCACCTCACTGGGGACTGTGGGCCAGCAGGATGTGGAGGGGAACTGTGGGTGATGGCACACAAAAAGGACCCACCTTTTGGGGTGGAGGTGCAAATGCAGACGTGCACCTTCATCTGATTGTCCAAGCAGTGGCGAAGAATAGACTGGGACACTTGGGCAAGGTGTCATCTCTGTTCCAGACACCTTCATACCACCGGCCCTTCTGCCCAAGGGATTCAGCGTCACCTTCAGCAAATGGTGCTTTAAACTCAGTGCCAACAAACTTTAAGGGAGAAGAAGCCAACGTAACATGCAAATCCAGACCGGGGCCAGATCGTCGGTGTAACCTTGCTGTTAGAAGACCTGTTCCTCAATGGTTGCACCTGGAGATGAGGGGATGAGCGCTGCTCATCCTGCAAACACTTTTGCACTCATCATGCTGAAATTAGGCCACAACTGAGGAAAAGCACCAACTAATTGTAGCTCTGGATCAGCAATGGTGATCTTTTCAGGCATGGTTGGGCTCTGAGCATTGAAAACTTCTAGGAAGCTCAACCTCCACCTTCACAACTGGGAACTCGTGTTTTGGAGGCAGAAGGTTGGGGACAATTGTGCTGGAGCAATGAATGACCCATACCCAGGATGGCAAGAGGTATCCCTGCAGAATGAGAAAAATAAGGAGACAAGTAGATGAGATCTGGTTCCTGTGGGTCAGCAAGAGATGCCCTGGATGCTCAGACCACTTGAATACAGCCTGTCCGCAAGAAACAGCCCAATTATCTTGCTGGGAATTCCCAAGGTGTTTAAGGCAGGGCTGGGGGTGTAGCACCCAGTGTTACGGTTGCAACAGTCTCTTCAGATCTTCAAAATGGTGATCAAAAGACACAGAGCAGTGCAGGCAAAGAGAGCAGGGTCTTTCCAGAGCAGACAGCATGGGACATACAGCAAGCTTATCTGGATTTTGAATAGTTACTGCTGCAGAGGAATAATGCAAGAAAGGTCTAAACTCTTGTTTCACACATTAAGACAGTGCTTTTCGACCTGGGGACCTCAGGCCACAAAAGCTATGTCTGTCCTAGGAAATTATATGGATGCAGAACTATTTTCTAGCAGTGAGGCCAAAACCTTTCACCCTCACCAATGTGGGCAGTAGAGTTCCAGCAGCCAGTGAAGTTCTGCTAAATAATACTGGTTAATTAACTGCAGTAGAAATAGCCAAAGGTTAGTTCTGAGCTATTTTTGAAGACTAACTAAGCGAAGTGAGTCTCTTAGCTAGCAGTTTACATTTACTACAGTAGAGGTCTGAACCTCCACTAGTACAATTTTAGGGCCACAGCTTTAAACACACAAACAAATCCTGCTGCAGTAAACCATTTCCCTGCCAGGAGCAAGGATGAAGCTCCATGGGATGCATTACACCATCTCGGTTCCTTGTGGGGTCTCTTGAACCTTCCTCTGGAAGAACTATTTCCAGCTGAACTACTTCTGAATCTGCATACACAGAATTTTGGGGAAAACACATCAAACTTTTTCCAGCCATCTGACTTCCAAATCTGGGAGACCTCTTGTGCAATTAGATGGGTCCAATCCTACAGTAGGCGTGTTTTACATACTGATGTCATGGAGATCTGGATAAAAGGTGTTTTGATGGGATTCATCTGGCTAAACGATATGTCTGCAATGGAGACATCTCCATCACAGGCCCCCCCCCCCCCTTTCCCATTGATGGACAATGAGCTGATACAGTTAATTGAGGTGAGGGAACTTTTCCACTCTTCCTAAAGCAGAAAACTACATCTGAGTGGACAATTTACTCTCTCAGTTTTGTGGATGGCACAGATCTAAACTTCTGGTTGTAACAGGAGCCTAAACACCCTACTCAGACGGAGACACCTATGTGATGACTCCCAGAACAGAAGGGATGAATCCCAGCCTTTAGGTGACTGGGAGAAGGACACCTATGAGCTCCCCAGCTCCAGTGGAGTGACATCCAGTTGTTGTGACTCCTGGTCTCACTGTGATAACAATGTGATAACCCATTTCAGTGCTAGGAGCAGGTCAACAGACCCAAAGACTTGTTGCAACCCCTTGCTTCAAGCTCTAGCATGCAGCATCTTTACCTGGGTCTTTACAGTCTCCTCTCATCTTCCTCCAGAATTTTTTTTTTTGCATGAAGGGAGATGGGGCATTGTGGTCCTAAGTTATCACAAGGTCTACAATGAAACATGCACGTCCTTGTGTGAAAGGGCGGTCTAAACCATACTGAGACCCACTTGAAAGAGAAGAGAGTGCACTAGGACACTCTCGACCTTTTGAGGCTGCTGTATGCCCCATGGTCTGCCCACTAGCAAGCTGGTGGGACCACCTCCAGCACTGGGAGACATTACCCACATCTCTATACGATCAGTTCCAGACTGGGATGACCATGAGAAAGTAAGAGATGCCACTACAAGGTAAAGTGCCATCAGTGAAGAGGAGGTGGGGTGGCAACAGAGCCAGCCAGAGTCAGCCCCAGCTGCAGGACCAAGGAGCATCCTCAGTTTAGTTGCCTAGCAGAGTCCCAGTGAGAAGCAGTAGAAATGCCCACCGCTTACTGCTGAGCTGACCTGCTATAACAGAGCTGCCTTTTCCTTCCTCCAGCACATCGGTGGCTGGACACCAGGGTGACAAGGACCCTTTTAAGGCCATGGTGAGGGAGGCAGGCTCTGCCCAGGGTAGCCAGCCCACTCTCTGTTTCTCCACGCTCTGCCAAAAGTCCCCTGTTCCGCGAGAGCCCAGGATAGGTAGCCTTCACAGAAGAGTGAGCATCTGGCCAGAGCAGGAATACGCCTGCGGGGCCAGGTTTGGTAAAGCGGCACGGAGCTGCATCGGTCTCAAGTGTAGAAAATAGTCAGTGAAGGGAGTAAAGCGGATCTGCTGCTATTCATTTCACAGCTGTAGTGGGATTAGTGGAACGAGGGCGATGGGGTAAGCTGCCCCTTTTATCTCATTCAAACATGTTGCTAATTCAGCAGAGCACCGCAGCCAGGAGCAGCTCCCAGCCTAATCCACTGTATCATTCTCACCCAGCGTGAAGAAACGAGAATTTTAATCCGCTCCCCACCCCACCCCCCCCGCCCCATCAGCTGCTCCAGCGGGCTCTGCCTGGCCTAACCAGGCATGGGGACCCACTCCATGCCTGGCACTGATTCCCCTGGCCCAGTTGACTGGCTCTCTGGGAGCTGGGAGAGGTGGCTTCTCAGCCGCAGCTCCCACTCTCCGCTCCATGGGCTGAACTGGACTGTCAGTGGTCCCACACAACCTGAGGCTCCTGGGTGGCCACAGGAATAAAACATCAAGAGCATCAAGGGTAAATGCATCTAGGGGGGTTTCAACTAACTGCTGTGGCATGCGAGTTGAGTTGTTCTAAGAATCTTCTTCCAAGCTGAGAAAGATGGCTGTGGAGAGGTGGTGTTTCTGCAGCAAACAGAAAAGCACCATGCCAGGTGCCACAGGGACAGAGATTGACCCAGGCAGTCTTTCAAACCTGGGAGTTCAGAAAGAGGACAAACCAGCAGGTGACAGAAGATGCAGTGACCAGGTCTCATCACCCTGTGGCTCTCCTTTGAAGGACAGCTGTAATTCTGCAGGGGGGTCAGAGCTCCCCTTCCAAGCAACAACCTGTGAGATGTCTTCCTTCCTCTGGAAACACAGTCCCTAAACCAGCTTCCACCACAAGAAATGCCATTTGACATAACTCCCTTCTGAAAGCCAGCCCTTCCACACTCCCAAACATTTCAGCCATGCCTTCGTTCCCAAGGAAATACTGATCCACAGCCCCATCGCACATTTTCGCCTGTGAATCTCAAAGCACTGTGAGAACTGAGGCATCACAGCCCGACGTGACATATGACAAAAACGAGGTGGAGGAGGAGGCTCTGAATTGCCATAGGTCACACAACTGGCAGACTCTGAAACTCGAGCAGAAGTGCAGAGTCTGAGCCCAAAGCAGAACTCAGGTGTTTTGGCTCTGAACCTTCAAGGCCATGCCCAAGCATAAATTATGACTAACAGGCACAATTTCCAAAACCTGTTGTAGACCTTACGCAAATATTTGTCTGTATAACCAGTGCTTATGCCTTGTCCTCTCCACTGATAGTGCAAGCATCCAGACATGCCTGCGCACACCAGTGTGGACCAACAGTTCCTTCCCCAGGTCTCACTGTGTCTCTGCTTGTAATGCCTCCAAATCCAGTCTTAAGCACAGCTCAGTAAAACTCAACTAGGCTTGTGTACAACAGGTTAAAGGCAGGAGGGTACCATCACACCCCTGAATCTTTCTTTGCAAAAAACAGCATCTGCAAACAAGGCAGTGGCAGCAGAGTCTTCAAAAGCATCAACATTTATGAACCTTGAAGTCACCTTCAACCTACTCAAGTTCTGCTGGCATCTTTCAATATCATTGAAGTCTAAGCTGTGCTTCTTGTTTCTCCAGCAAAGAGCTAGGATTGCATTACACCAAGTGAACCCCTGCTAAGCCTTTTCTTGCAGTGTAGAAGTTCTCCAGAGCTGCCCTGGATCGAGCCAAGTATAGATCTGTCAGTCCTGGGATTAAGGGCAGCCTGAAGCCCAATACAATGTTAAACCAACGTATAAGTTTTACAGATCACCCCACCAAACCCCATAAGCCCAGCAAACCCCAATGGCTCAGCAAGAGATCATACCACTGATTGAAGAAAGAAGAAACAAAGAGATGCACAACACAATGTGATAAATTTCCCTAAACTTCTGTAACAGTATTACTGTAGAAAGAATCATGCCTTCAACTTGGAGACTATGTCTAAGAGGTTTGAGGTGGGAAGCACTCCTTAACAAAACTGGTACAAGAATCTCTCCCCCGGGCACATATTTGCCCAATTTCTTCTCTAGAGGAAACAGCAGAAGTGCTTTCTGGTGGAATCCAAAAAAATAGACAAGTGGTAAAAACCAGCATCAGCCAAAAGCTGGCGTCCAACTCAGAAAATATCAGCCAGTTTGGTGAAAGCCTGTGTTCAGAAAAACAGAGTTTCCCCAGAGGAGTTAAAGCAGAGTTTTCCCCCCATGTGATGGGAGACAGCAAGGATGCATAACAAGCTGCTATGCAAGAAAACAGAAGTCCTCGTCCTGAGTTTGGGCATGCCTGACTGTGCAAGGCGAATGCCCTCCTTGCTCAGAGAAAATGCTGTGGCTGAAACAACAAATCCAGACACTGGGGCTTGGCTTTCTGCTTCTCCTTATTCCTCACAGTGCCTGCATGCCCTTGGGTGTGATGGGAGCTCTCTACTGAAATAGAAGAAGCAGCTCCTGCTCCCCATGAGGGCTCAACCCGTCCTCACGCAGAGAGGAGACGCACAGCCCGTGGCAGAGCAAAGCAAAGGTGAAAAGCCAACGCCTCTGCCCCAGACCAGAGCTGGTGCATCGCGGCTACCCGCAGTCCTGAAGCATCCAAAAAATATCCAAAGACAGGTAGATGGGCCACAGAGAAGGGCTGGGCTGGATGCTCCTTTGCATAGCACCAGGGTGGTCTGAGTCCCTGCAGCCCTTCAGGACTGACCCAAAAACATAGTGCTCCCATGGGGTAGTGCCTCGGGGACACCCCACCTGACTTACTATGGGACACCCCCCCATCCCTCCCAGGATCTTTGGGATTGAAGCTAAAAAACCCAGACTCACCCTCCCTGACCCCAACCCCCCCTGCCTGGTCCAAGGCTCCTCCCCAAACACCTCCCTCCCCACAAATCCCCTGAACCTCTTCCAATTGCACACCAATAAAAAGTGCATTATTAACACCCCTCTGTCTCCGCTCCCTCACACTCTCTGATGGGCAATGAAACCTCCCTGAATTATGCCGCTCGGCATGCTTACAATTTAATTACATTTAAAGTCAATCAAGAGCTTCTGGAGCTGAGTGGCTATTAAAGGGTTGTAGGGGAGGGGTGGGAGGAAAGGTTGGGACAAAGACCCCCAGAGCTGATGTGCATGCACACACACAGACTCATACACAGAGGCATCTTCTGCAAAATCATTAGCATCAATCTATTTTCTGTCCCTCCTCCCATTCCCCCTCCCCCTGCCCACCTTGCTGAGCTTTCGGGGGCTTTCTGGGGAGCACCCCCATAGCAAACTCCCACAGGGAACTAGGGGGGCCAGGGAGAGAGGTGGAGGAGGTCTGGAAAAAGGGGATAAGGCAGGCAGCAGCAGCCTTCCCTGCTCCCCACCACCTCCACCCCCGTGTCATTGAGGGATGGCACGCGCCTTGGTTTTAATTAGATGGAGGTAATTGCCTCGGCGCAGAATAACATTGTTTGTGCTGGTGGGAAGTGAGAGGGGCTTCAGGCTTGGCTGCGCCCAGGAGCTGGGGGAGGGAGGGTTTCGTTGGGTGCTGCTCCAGGGGCAGAGGACCTGGACTGAGTGATGAGATTAATTCATTGCTCCAAGAGGACAAGGGGAACTGGGGTGGCTTAACCCTTGCACCCCCTGACACCACGAATGAGCCTGCTTGTGTCCAAAAGCAGGAGGGGAGAGGGTCCAGCCTTGGGACATGGGCAAGTCCGGTGTCTGCCTGGGGTCCCCTTGGGCTCTGCTGTGACTCCCCGCTGTGTGTCACTTGGGGGAGGCTCAGAGCACCCCAGGGAGAAAAATCAGGGGGAGGAAAGCCTGTCCACTAGCAGAAATCAAAGCGATATTCTCCCAAAGTGTCAGCAGAAGGGAGTGGGAGGATTGCCTCATGTCCCTGCACATTGCGATGCACAGCCTGGGTATTGCAATAGGCAGGAGGGTCCCCTGGGACAGCGCAGAACACTGACAGCTCGCAGAGCCCAGTGTGTTCACACACCATGCCAAAAGAGCCTGTAACTTAAGAAGAAATGGGGTCTTTGGAGCCTCAACCTCACTCCTGCTCCCTGGCCTCCCGTCCTGGTGGGCAATCCCTTCCTGAACCCTGGAGACACAGAGGTCTAGCCCTGGAGCATGACATTTGATTGTCTCCACCGGCAGATCAGCATGGTGGGTTCTCCATAGCACTGCTGGAGAAACCACCCTGGCCTCTGCCAACCCCTGATCGTGTCCACAAGCCACCCGAGTCCGTGGCAGCCAGCCCAAGTGAAAACAGTGTCAAGCTCTGTGCTGACAATTAGGGATGGTGACTGCAGGTCCATGCTGTGGTCCTGGTTAGTATGCAAATGCAGATGATAGTGACTGCACCCCAAAGTGTTCCCGGGTGTGTTTTCTCCCCGGAGGCTTTTGTGGCAGCAAATTGGAGCTGACTCAGGAGCTGCACTTTTGCCCTGAGCACACTGGGGCACGGGGTCTCTTTGAAACGAGTGCTTTGAAAACTCCCACAAAGGCTGTAGATAGTCAGACATCTCCTACGTGGCCCCAGCAGCTGGGATAAATATTTATGAGGGATGTCAGTGTTGTGTTTCAGGACACTTGCCAAACACTAACCACTTGAGGTTAGCAAGAAACTGCCCCCATTGGCATATTATTGGATAAGTGTCCATTACAGGGGCTGACTCCTTCCTCCAAAGCAGATGGGAGGGGATGCTCTCAGAGACAGGATATTGGATGAGATAGTGGCATCCCCACGTTCCTTGATGATTGCTCATAAAATTAGCCATCCCTTAAAAACAGTCCTCCCTTGTCGATATTTAACTGCAGGCTGCCGGAGGGGGAGAGGCCATACCCATCTTCCTGCTGCTTCAAACGGCCGCCCAGCAGGTTGCCTGTGGGTTTGCACAGCCCTGTCCTAGCCCTGGCTTTCCAGCCTGGTCAGGATTTCCCCCACCAGCCACGAAGCCACCCACGGTGTTGTGACTGCTGGCTCATGCCAGATGCTGGAATGTCATCCAACATGTAGCAAACCCCCTTGGTCATCTTCCCCCTCTGCAAAACTTGATGTTTCTGCATCCTGTGAGCCTGGTGGGTACCACACACGTCATACATCAAGTAGACCACGCCACTGGGCGCCCCAATGGGACAGAGCAGTTATGTGCTCAGAAATTTAAAGATTATTTGGGAACATCTTCCATGCAGTTGCATTGCTGCGAGGGTTCCTGGCATGGTTTTAGCCCAGGTGAGAGGCTGCAATGCCTGGGGTGGGTGTGCAGCCAGGGTTGTACCCATGGGCAGTGTGGATTGGGTGCCCCGGTTGGGGAGACGAGGGAGCACAGCTGGATAACATGAGCTGTTCAACACCACTGTGGCTCAGGACCATCAAATAACACCAGGTCCCCCAGGTGAGGGGGCAGCTGTGTGGACAGAATGCCCTGGGAGAGCAGTGTTCACCGTGCTTCTCCCACTCCGGAGCCTGTTTTGTACCTTGCAGTGTGGACACAGCCTGGGTCTTCTCATCTGCAACACAGGGCAACCAGCACCCATCTGGTTCGGGGCCAGGCGATGGGTGTCCATCAGCTGAGCACCAGCAAGGAGGAGGAGAAGGGAAGGTATTAAAGTTTAGTTAGTCTTGCTGAGGCATGAAAGGGCGTGCAAGGACCAAACTCTCACAGGCAGCTATGAGGTGGGGTATGGTTTTCGCTGGCACTAAGGCTGTGATACTTGCAGGGGCAAGAACGTAACCCACCACCCGTAGGAGGGAAACTGAGGCACAACAAGGCAATTTAGCCAAAGCAAGGAAGAGCAGCCCCTCTGCAAGACTGATCTTTTATGAACTGGCTGCCTGTGCTCTGTGTGTGGAGCCAGGTTCAGGAGAAGGACTGGGGGAGTCAGGACCAAATCAGCAATGAGGAGGTGAAACAGCCACTGTGCTTGGGAGAAGGATCCAGACTCAGAAAGCCACAATCGGAGGTCGAAGGGGGCCTTAGGGAGACACATGGAGAAACAGACCCAGCTCAACCTGCCCAACCCCAAGAGAAGGAGAGGAAGAAGTGGGGAGGGAGCATTTCACTGGCAAAACATCCCCTGGGGTTGAACCCAGGGCTGACACCAGATCACCACAACTCTCTTACAATAGCGTCTGCAACAGCCTGGGAGATACAAAGCTGGGTTGGTCAGAGCAAATATATGGTTCAGATGTCCTACCAGGATCTCATCCGAGCAAAGGGGGCAAGGAGGCATGTTCTCAGTTGTGGCCCATGCGTGCTGGTGAAGCTTCGCCTCTGCCACAAGGAATCTGGATGGAAATGCCTCCAAAGTCACTGCATGGTGACAGTGGAAGGAGACAGACAGTGAATGGGACTCTGGGCTTGAAGACCTGCTCTGTTCTGTATTACTTTTTCTGTTTGATAAGATCTTGGCCCCAGTGATACCTCCTATGGATTTAAATGTCTTTCTATAGTAAATAGCAGTAGGTCATGTACACATATCTAAATATACATGCATAAAATTCATTTGTAACAATAATAGAAGTGATGACCTGGCAATTTCCCTTTCCGCCTGTCAGACCTTCCTCTGCAGCACTGAGAGGATGGATTAGAAACGGCTTGATGTATGGATGGGTGAATGGATAAACTAACCAGAAATGGATGGAGGTGAGATGGATGGGTTTCCCATGCATCCTGACTATTGTCAGTGCATTTCAGTTCTCAATTATATAGACCTAAAACATTTAGGCTGCCTAAAGCTTTTCTGCTTTGAAAGGTGGCTGCATGTGAGTTGTTCAGCAGGTCTAAGCCACTTTAAACTACACTCACCCATTTTCATTGCTTTATTACATGAACCCTATCTTGCTCCCCCACATCCCCAACCTGATGCTAATTGCTATTGGGGAGCAATGGGATTGGTGCGGACAAAGCCCAAGAACTAATCTCTCTTGCAATGGAGAACAATTTCTCTTTCAAAGGATGCTGCTATAAAATGCCTCTCTTGCAGACCCTAACTCTAACCGTAAACCTGCACTGTCCCACCCAAAGAGACTAAATGTCCATGGAGAAGATCTCTGCTTCTCCAGTTCCTCCACTCCTACTGCAGCAACACACTCACAGCCACCACCACAGGAAACCAGTAAGAGAGGTGAGTACTGGATGGAGGAATGTACCCAGGGATGGGTGGCAGTCACGAGATCCACTGCTTGTCCATTCCTTGGACTCCTATGCTGTCGTGGTTTAACCGCAGCCAGCAACTAAGCACCACGCAGCTGCTTACTCACTTCCCCCCATCCAGTGGGATGGGGGAGAGAATCGGGGAAAAAAAAGTAAAACTTGTGGGTTGAGGTAAGAACAATGGAATAGGACAGAAAGGAAGAAAATAATAATGACAATAATAACAATAAAATTACAATAATAATAATAAAAGAATTGGAATATACAAAACAAGTGATGAAAAGGCTCTCAGTCCACTTAGGCAACCACACATCCATAACAAGCCACAGACCAACCACACTGCACCACAGAAAGCATCATGAGAGAATAAAGCGATAGCTGTCACAAGATGGGCCCATCCAGCCACCTCCGTCACATCCCCACATTTTCCTCTTCAAACCATCAATTGCCCGAAGTAAATTTGGTTCCATCCCAGGAGAATTATTAGCCAGCTTAGAGCATTCCCAGAGTTTTCCCATTGACACTTATCCAACACCTTGTCCCAAAGTGCTTTGCAGGGGCCGGATCTAGGCATCTGTCCCTGATATTCTCAGCTGAGGGGGGGCCGTAGCTCTTCTAGCAGCCCACAGCAACACAACAGAGCCAAACAGGCAGTAAAGGCTATATACCATAAAAGAACCTGCCAAAGAGAGGGTTTGGAGCAGAATGGCGTTAAATGTATGTGTATCTATATAATGCTTTCCTTGCCTTACCCATCAGCTTGGGATGAAGCCGCCAACCCCTGGGTGTCCTCACAGCTGAGGTTTGTTCTGTGTAAAACAGGCACATACCTGCAGGCCAGGAAAAGATGGGCAGAAGGAAGGGCTGTACAGCAGTAGGGATGCTCTCCCCTATGCCCAGAGCGGCTGTGCACAAATCCTGCCACCTCTCCCAAAGCTCTGCCAAGCATCTGGCACGGAGCTTTGGCCCCTCCATCCGCCTGCAGCAGTAATATAGTAAGTGCTCTTTCATGTCATGTTGCTTTGGCTTTCCAGGATCCGAGGGGGACTCTGACACACAGCATTTATCTCAAGCGGCTATTGATCCCCAGCTCTATAAAAATGATTACACTTGACCCAAGGCTGCACTCGTTTCAGTGTCTGAGCTGGAGAGAAGGAAGAAGCTGCCCAGCTGGGCACGAGCTTCAGAGGGAGGGAGAGACCACAGGGGAGGAGAATGCCTGCTGGGAGGTTTATTCAAAGATGAACAGATAAAAGTTGCAGGGCTCTTTTCTTTGGGCAGGTTGTAGGTGGGAAAATGTTAATCTGATGGAGCCGCTCAGTTGCTACAGGACGGTGGGGATTTGAGCTGAGGGTTTAAAGGTAGTTTTGACCAAAGGCAACACTTTTTAGGCAGTTCAGCCAAACTTTCAGCAGTTAGGGAGCATGCGAATTCAGGATGCTCCTGTGCACATGGGAGGATCAACACAGGGCTGGTGGTAGCCCTGGAGAAGACAGTGGGTTGTAACAATTGCTTTCCACCAGCACTAACTCACTGCAGACCTGGGCAGAACAAAGGAGATGAAAGAGGAGTCACGGTGCAAATCAGTGTCAAGGCCAGGAAAGCAGCTGGACAGCCCAGCCCAAGGGTCTCCCTCCTTGGGAGGACTCCTTGGAATCAGTAATGCTTGAGTTCATTGGCGAAATGTGGAAGGAGGACAGGAGCTGGGAGAAGACAGCAAGAAAGCACAGATACAACAAGGGCAGATACCCACCATGGAGTCCCTCAGCACACTGTGAGCAGTGCTGCCCCTGGCATGGGGATGGGTTTGCTTGAACTCAACATTGGGGTCTCTATCAGAGCCACAAGCCCTGGGTTCCCTCTGTAATCACAGTTTGCAGAGCCAGTGGTGTCTGGGGAGCCTTTGGTCAGACAGATACACCCTAGTGTATCTGACCCCTGCTGAGACAAGCCCTACTTGCCTCGTCAGGACAGTTGCTGTCAAGATAGACCCTCCTCCATCTGCCCAGCCCACTGGAACACAAATGTCCCCACAAATTGGTACCCAAACTGATGTGTCACAGGGCTTACCTGCCTCTTTCCTTTTACTTCTCCACATTCAGCCCCAGGCTGATGCTCCTGCCTTGCTCCTGGTCCCCATCAGACCCCTCTGCATGACTTTCCTTTGGATAGCATGAACAGACTGTGCACTAAGCATCAGAGCCCAGACGAGGAGACATCTAGAAGAAAATGGAAGTGGACTTTCGCATGGCCAGCTTAGTGGCCACAAGCTGCAAAGCTGTCCTTGGAAATGCAATCCTTTACCCTAAACTAGTGTAAGGCCTTGATGCAGGGCTTTGAGCCAGGAACCTACACCAGAAGCCAACAACCAGGCAAACAAGCCATGGACTAATTTATGGACTCACTACTGGGTTTAAACTTGTTGATGGAAATCAATGGAGAGGCTCATGATACAGCGGGAGGCCATGCGACCTGCTCCAGAGCATGGGTCTCTCCATGAGCTTCAGGAAGAACTGCCGGAAAAAGTAAGCAGCTTGGCTTGCAAAGCATGGAAGATGCTCAGGGAGCTGAGACTATGAAAAAAATCTCTGGCACCATTGCTGGAGGGCAGCATGGATGAGGCTGTTCCCAAAAAGCAGTTTGGAGCTGTCCCAAGAGGCCACATGGATGGAGCCACTGTCATTTAGGATACAAGGCAGAGTTTGGCAGTACCAAAATGAGCTGTACCATGCACTTGCCTCCAGGGCCAAAGAACAATTTCTGGGGGCTGGGGGTAGAAAAGCAACAGTGCGGCTAGATATCTCTCAGCCAGGCAAAGATGAAGGGTAAGAGGAGACAAAGGGGCCTGGGAGGCACAGCTCTACCTGTGGATGACAAGCAGAGATGATGAATCCCCAGGTATCTTCATGCCTGCTCCAAGCCAACCCTAAGACAAGGACAAGTAGAGAGAAGAGACCTGGGTGCAGCATGATGTTCATCGTGAGCTGTACCAGCATTAGCTCAAACAGCTGGCATGACAAGCCGCTTAAAGTGTTCCCATCCAGCGCTGGACTTGGGCTGTGCCTTATCCAGCAGGACTCTGGGGCTACCGAGCCCACTAGACCTGGTCCAACACAAGCCTGATCCCACTGACACCATCACAGGCTGCCAGTTTGACTGGATATGGGAAGGGACCCTGCAAGGCTCTTTCCCTTAGCCTGCTTCTTCTGCCTAGATACTATCCTGGAGCATGGAAAAAAACCTTCAAACAGAAACTAATCCTTTTGCAAACTGCCCTGAATTAGGACCTAAAGAAAGAGACGGGCTCAGAAGTATGGCACTTGCCTGGAGCTCCCAAGCAGAGAGGGAAACAGAGGGATATCACTGAAGCTGATGTTCTGCAGAGCTGGCTGTGCACACTTATTGGTGCGTTGAGTTGGGGAGGGCTTTGCTTCCAGCATAGGAGGGTTATCAGGGGATTTGCTGCTGTTGCAAAACTTCTGCATGGATTGGGAGGGAGAGGGAGAGGTTTTCCAGCAGTCAGCAGAGCACGATTTAGCATCTGCAGAGTTGAAAATGACCCTTGCGATTACACTTACTTTAGGGGACCTGGATTTTAGATTTCCCCATGTGCTGGATAGAGATGCTTGCGCTTGCTGCTTGCGGGAGGGTTATGTGGGAACACAAAGGACTGGCGAGGGGACAGGCCATTACTGCAAAAGTCATTACTCCAGAGGGAAAAGGCTGCACTGCTCACAGCTGTAATTAACAGTCTCCTCAGACCTATGAATTCAGGTCTGAGGATGGGATGATGGGGGCACTCATCTCTCTCCCTTGACTGTAGGAGCCAAAAGTGATTCATTTGGTGCTCAGTTTAACCCTGCTGAAACCCTTGAATGTGAGGATCTGGACAACCCATGCATCCCTAGGACATTTCTTCAACCGGGCAGCAGGAGGGCCAAGGTGCCAAGAGGATTCACCAAGCGCATTGCTGTAATTTCACTGTCACACAGACCTGTGCACAGACAGGGTCCTGCTCATGGCTGACCCCAGGAGACCTTCTTGGGCTGCTAATTGCAAACACAACCCCAAAAGGAGAGCAGAGCCAGGCCCCAGGTTATGTGTAACCATGAAAGCAAATTTTCTCCAAAAAAGGTGCAGAAATGGGTTCATCTCCTGGAATAAGGCAAAGTCCTATTGCTTTTGGGGTGAAGGTCCAGGAAAAGCCATAAAAGCAGCACATGAGCACAAGGGTGACCCCAAAACGGTCACATTACATCCCTCACAGTAATCTGTGTATGGAGTTCCTGGAGACAAACATAAGAAAGATGGAATCTTACAAAGAGCTTTTCCTTAAAGAACAATTTAGCTAAAACCAGGTGTATTTGCGGGGGGGGGGGGGGGGGGGGGGCGGGGGCGGACTAGATGACCTTTAAATGTCCCTTCCAACCCAAACTATTCTATCATTCTATGAAAACCTTAGACTTACCACATGGAAGAGGGACCTCTTCTGAAATATAGAAAAGGAATTGCAAGGGGAAAAGCAAAGTATGGGATGAGGATAAAAACCTTCTTAGTGACAAGAAAGATCTTTGCAGAGAAACAGCATCTCAGCTGGACCATGTTGAACACAGACAAATCAGGGATGTTGAGGAGAAGGAAAGAGTGAAAGGAGGAAACTTTTTGTCATATTTCCAGTACCGAGACAGCTTTAGGGCAGCCCAACTTTTCTGAGTTGGCTTAAACATTGCTAAAATTAGGGGCAAATCTCTGCTTTTTAAAACAAAGAAGCCACAGAAGTCCGTACCTGAAATTAGGGCATGGCTTGAATTGGGATTGTGTCTGTCTAGGCACAAGAAAAATTGAAAAAGCAAGTGACCTAAGTGAATGCTGCAAGGACGGGCCAGGCACAAGCCTGGGTAGTGCAGCTTGGAGATGCTCTGGAAAGAGTTTGCTGTTTCCTTGACACACAGTAATTGTGCCCAAAAACAGCCGGGCAGTGCCTGGGGCAGCTACCTGTACTGCTCAGACTTCACAGCACAGAGTTGAAGCATCCATGGCCATAAGCTATGCACAGGAACACAGATGCTTGCACACTCTACGTGTCCTGTAAAGACTTCACAACCTACAGCTACACAGGCACCCCCAGACATCCTGCAGGACTATCCGCACCAGGGAACCGGGAGAACATGGCAGAACCCCAGAAAGGACAGAATTTGTGGGACACTGTGGGGTCCAGCAATGAAAGCAGGGGGGTGTTTGCAGGGAAACCGGGCATGTGGGTGACCTGAAGGAGAAAGCTGCTCCAGACCATCCTCCAGAGCCCAGCTGGCCATGCATCCAGGCCATACAAAAGCCCTCTTGGCCGTTTCCCAGGGCTGGGGAGGGGAGGTGTACATCTTTTCTGGCCTGGTTGGCAGGTACATCTCAGCCAGGCATTCCCCCCCAGGGCTGCCCTCCACCGCTGGGGTGCAGGGAACTGGGTGCAAGCCATGCCTGGTTCTCAGATATCCCCCCCCATCCCCATCCCACAGCCCTCCCCTCCTGCAGGGCACCTGCCACGGGGGGCCGCTTGGCTTCCTCACCCCAAGAGCAGCTCCAGGTCCCCAGCCGCTGTTAGAAGACACCCTGGCTGGCACCCAGGGCTGTCACCCGATGCATCGCCACCTCCTGCTGGGAAGACACTGAGCTCATCTCCCACCCACGGGCTTCCCCCAGGGTTACCATCAACCCCACAGCAGGATGCTCACCGGTGTACGGAGCTACCCCACGGGCAGCACCCAAGCCCTGAGGTGCACGGCGCCCGCATCAGCCCCACCGTTCCTGCACACCCAACCATAATGAAGTCGTGCATCCCCAGGAGGTCCTGGGAAGAGAAGGATGAAGTAAGGGATGAAGGGTGCGACCAGTTTTACAGTACGGATACATGCTGGGGCGAGCCCTTTGCAGAGCACCTGGACACGGAGCTATTTGGCTCTGCAAGGGCTTACGTAATGGAGGGAAGATGCCATCTCTCACCCAGGGGCCTCCCTGCTGGAAGGAGCATCTCCAAATTCCTGGAGGTGCATGCTAACCGGCACAGACTGTGCTGGGAAACGTAACAAGCCACGAGCTGCAGGGATCCACTTACACCACCGGGACCGGGGACCTGGCAGCAGGATGTGCGAGGCTCCAACAGCAGATATCTTCTTATGCCAGGGGACAGAATATATCAGACTCCAAACTGGCACAGTCAGACATCCCAGCACCAGGCTAAGGTTTCACCCTGGAGGGACAGGTGGGCCAGGGACCGCAGCTAGACCATTCGGCACTGCAGGCAGGGCTGGAGCAACATACAGCAATACCCTGCTCAGAGGGGATCGTCCATCTACCCACAACACTGAGGGCGAGAGCGAGCAAGCCAGCCATCACCGCATCCCCCTTCCTGTCCCTCTGTCTGTCTGCCTTCGCGTGCTGCCTGTCCCCTGTACTCCCTTTCTCAAGATGTTAGACCTCACGCCCCGTCTCGCCGTCCCTACGCACGCTACCGAGCGGTTGCACCATCCTGTAGCACATCCACAGCACGTCAAGGTTGCACGGCCAGCCCTTGGGTTTGCCCTGGGGCATCCCACAAGACTCACCCCCCCCTGCCAGACCCTTCACTCCCCAGTGCTATTGTGCCAGCCCCGGAGCTCCGCCAGGAGCCATTGCCTCAATCCCCGGGCATAGGGCAGCCCAAAATGTCCTTGACAAACTAGTACCAGCACCAGCTCTCCTGACCATCCCTTGCTCCACGGCCACTTCTCCTTTGCGAGCAAGCAGAGGCCCTGAGCCAGGGCCCTTAATGCACTCAGGCTGGCTGCTGGCTCAGTCACTTAATAGAGCCCAATTGTCTATTTTTCATTATTGAACAATTCCCTTTATTGGGCTTTTTAGCTTGTCCAGGAAATCCAATCAATAGGCTTCTCGAGGCAAACGCTGGCTTTGCGTCCTCTTCCTCTCACCGAAGGGACCTGCTGTCCCTCTGCACCTCAGCACCCCATCGGCATCGCTGCGGCCAAAGGCTGGGGAGCTGGAGGGGATTTCTGGCTGTCTGGCCACTACTGAGTGTCGTGTCAGTGGGGATGTTGCTTTCCCACCCTGGGAATGGTGGCTGCTTCCCCAGGGGTGATAACCAACCCCTGAGGGATTTGGGAGGCTGCTGATTCAGGGTGGGAAGGGGGATGTACAGGGATGGGGGATGCTGGTGAGCAGTTCTGTTGATGCATGAGATGCTCTGTTGAAACGGTCCCAGCCGGCGCTGCCAGCTCCACTCCTCTGGATAGCACAGCCTGGTTTTCACACCAACCCCCTGCTTATCTGCTTTTGGAGGTGACCTGGGGGCTTTCCAACCCAAGCACATGGCAATGTGCATTACCTTGTAGCGTAGAGGGACTGCTATACCTCCTAGAGAAGAAACTGCACACAGCAGTGCGTCTACACAGCCCCAAACAGCTGATGCTGATCTGGGCACTGTTGTGTGCGCACAAGGGATCCATCCACACTTGCCAGTTAAACAGACCTAGGACTGTGTGACGTGGAGCATCCTGTAGCCACACTGCAGCTCTCTTACCTTCCAGCGCAATGTGGTTATCTACATGCTGTGCACTGGATATGGTCCTCAGCGCACCCTAATACCTGAACCACACTCACAAATTGGTGGAGACAGCATCCTCTGGCCTGGGCCCAATGGAGCAGAGCAGATAATGGAGTTCCACTGCCCAGGAACATCCTCTCACGCTGTTTAAATTGTCGCTATCAATGCAGCCAATGGCAGCCACCAAGGGGGGAGGGCAGGTGAATCCCTGCCCTCATGGCATATGGGGAAAGGCATAAGGGTTAGCAGTGTACGAGCCGTGCTGCTATTCCCTTTCCCAGTCAGTACATCCCATTTTACTGGGCCCATCTCGAGCTGGACAGGCAGGAGAGTGCAGAGATGGACACTGGAAAAGATGTTCTCAGAGAGGCACTGCAAGGGTTTTCAGCCCAAACTGATAGGTGCATTGTGTGCCCTGGGTTGTACTTCTTTCAGATCCAGCTTCTGGAATCAGGGTTTCCAGCACAGCACCGTCTGTCTCCCTCCTCACCACATCTGCTGATATGGCATTCCCACCGTGTCATGAAAGCGCGTCGTCATGGCAGGGGGGAGACCCTCAGTGCCAAAGAGAAGGGAAGGATCATGCCCAGGAAAAGCCACCATCCGGTATCACTGGCCCTACTAGCAACTGGGAACACTCAGCACAAAACTTGCTGGGAAAAGAAGCATCCTGACAGCACAGCCAGCTCTTACAGGACATTTCCACCTTGTGAGGCTGCAGGGAAATGATGGAAATCTTGCTAGGAGTGACCCCTAAAGGCTGCGAAGCTGAAGAAACCCAAAGAGAGGGATTTTCTTAAGAAAAGGAGAGGATGCATGAGCAAAGGCAGGAGAAGGGCAAAGGCTCCTGGTTTGGGTATGGGACCATCACCATACAGGGTAGTGCATTTGTGTGTGTACATGTGCCTGCATGGGATGCACGATGATGCCCGTGAGTGTGTCTACAGGATGAGGATGAATTTGCTGGGACAGGGCCAGCTCAGGTGTGTTTTCAGCAGATGCTGCTTCTACTTATATGTTTCCTTACCCTGAATGGGATGTTCAGAGCCACCAGTGGTGGCAAACGGGGCAGCATCCAGCCAGATGCAACCTTTAAGGCACCTGCAAGGTTATTCCTGAGCTTGCGATGCACGCTCACACCCCTTCTCAACACCACTTTGTGCCTTCCTGATGAAACGCATGGTTTTGCACGCACGGCCTCATGTGTACAGTGCCGTGTATATCCACACACACACAGAGACTCTCAGGGCCAGATCCAGGTGCCCTGTAACCACACCATACAGCCCAATTCAGGTTGGCATGGGATGGCTGTGGTTCAAAACCTTGCATGTCTCAGAGAAGGGCTTGGGACCGTCATGGTGCTGTGCCGTCTCCTGGCAAAACGCTGATGCTCGGGGGTCATCTGGGATCTCCCTGGTGCTGTCATCACAACTGCATAGTGAAGGAGCAGGATCTGGCCCTCAGAGACATTGCACTTTGATCCTAGAAGGGGAAAGTCAAAATGTCCCAACCCAAGGATGTTTTTAACCGTCCCCATGGCTCAGTGTAATCCGAGAGCCAGTAAAACTAAAATCACTCATCGCGGGATGTTGGCGGTGGGAGATTAACACACTTGAACCATGACAGCTCACAGGCCAGAGGGACAGGTGCTCCCAAAACTGTGAAGTGAGAAACTCATCTCCTGGAGGCCATAGCCAGGAGACTCCCGGGAATGGGCAAAGCCAAGTAGCCTGGGCAGCAAGGGAGTGCTTCACATTCCTGCTTTGGGGTGGATTTGCTCTTCTTTTTCTCCTCTAATCGTTCGTCAAAACATCCTGTTCCTTTCTGGACAGGACTATTCCTCTGCAGTTGATTTTGGCACTGCTCTGTTCCACAAAGTCTCTATTCCCCCTCCTATTCATTTGGCTCCCTGGTGCACAGGGGATTGTTTCTGCTCCCCGATGGAAGGAACCAGATTTTTTGCAAAAAAGTGCCTCTGAGTCTACCAGAACACGGACCACAAAAAATCCCTGCAGTGTCTTACACGGCATTTAGTACAGGGCTCTGCAAGCAGTTTAGGAGAAGAGAAATCTCAATTTGGAGAGGTCCCTGCTCTGCAGAGTGCAAAGCAGCATTTGGCAGGTGCTCTGAGGGACAGAAGGCCATGACGATGGGCACATTTAAACCCCAAGCATAGCCAGATGCAGTTCCCACTCTGCACTCCGCCCAAATTCACTAGGATTAATCCTCCTGATAAGTCAAATCCCATTTAAAAGCTACACTTCAGCCTGAGCTCAGCTCTCCCTGCAGGACCTCTTCTCCCAGCTGCTGCTTCTGCCAGGTATCACATCTGGGGGGGGGGTCTGCAGACCCATGGAGCCAGCACGGCCATGCTGAAGGGTCCCTGCACTTCTGCAGGACCCTGGCACATGAGAAGAGCCCCTCATTGGGATGGGGCAGCAGCCAGGCAGGAGGACAGGTCTTGTGGATGGACAGGCTTTCACCACGATGTGCAGGTCCTGACACTGAGCTGTTCAGGGCATCTCATTTTCTCTCCCATGTTTCTTTGACCAGTTTTCCTTTGGCTCTTCCGCAGTAGACAGAACTCTTCTCTTGACAAGCTGGAGGTGTTCGTCTTCCCCTCCAGAGATCATCCCCCCACTCCAAACGACCCCTGCCATGGGTCACCTCTAGGACACGTGCAGGGAGCTCTGAGCACCCACCGCTCACGTCAACATCCCCTGGAGCAATAGGTGCCTTCAGCCCTGAGCATCTGAAGGGAAAAGGGGGCCACCAAAATAAGAAGCTGTCTTTGAAACATGAAAGTTTCTGCTCTGCAGGAGCAGCTGGGGCACACCTCAGACCTCAGCAGACTCGTGCTAGTGTGAAATATCATCTGCTCTCCTTCCACCCCTGCCTAGAGGGATGAGAGTGATGCCACAAAAGTTAATCATTATATTGATTTTGCCTACGGCAGCTCCATGCACCAAGTGAGTGCCCACAAAACCCTTTGGTTGCTGCTTTGCGGAGATATCTTCTCCTTACCAGAGCCATCAGGCTCCTCCTTCCATCCGCTTGTCAAACTCTCCTCCGAGGAGAGGCAGGAGATCTGAGCGACAAGGAGACACGTTGTCGGCATCGCCGCCACTCATCGCATTGCTGCCATTCATCAGATGGCTGCTCATCGCACCGCTCACACAAAGCCCGATGCCTGACACCAGCGCTTTCATCGGGTGGCTCGGACGAGTGGTATCAGGAGTACCATCCACCTTGCCATATGCCCAAGGACCAGGTCAGCGTGATCTTGCTGCCTGGGCAGCAGTGGGCAGAAACAAAGTCCCTGCTTTGGATGGGGAGATATTCCAGGCATTTGCCTGCTCCTAGCAAACCAGAAAAGACTCTGTGCACTTGAAGGACCAGTGGGAGGGCTCGGTGGACCCTGGGGAACTGTCTGCTCCTTTAGAGCCTCCAACAAAACTGTCTGGTCCAGGAGACATATGCAGACTTGGGGGAGCCAGCCTGCAAGGAGCCCACAGGCCACTGGCAACAGCCAGAAATTGTGGTTTCTTCCCCAAAACAGGAATGGCAGTTCCCAGCTCCAGCTAAATGCCATCAGAGGGGTGCCTCCAGGTAAGCTGGGCACTGAGATGTGTGTGCGGAGCATCACCTCTTCCCCAGCACACAGCCAAGTGCTTGAGCCATCCATGGGAAGGGACCTGGCCGAAGACATGCAGAGGGGACTCTAGCAGCCCCATCCTGCCATCCCACCCCTGCCAGCTCCACCAGCGAGCCCCCAGCACTGCATCTATCTCCCCCACCATGGCCTCTTCCCCACACCTGTGATGCCTTTTTATTTGTGTGGCCAGCAAAGAGCTACTTAGGGCTGATGGACATCTTGTGTCAAAGCCAGAGGCTGGCAAGAAAGAGTGACAGGCAATTTGAGGATTAAGCACACTTGGGTTTATTGGTGGGAAGTAGAGCCCGAGTCGGTACTTTCATGGGGCTTACCTGTTGGGGCATCCCTGCCATATATCCAGGGAGCATGAGGTGAGGCTGGCTGTGCAAAACCTCTTCCAGGTGGGATTGTCCCATTTCTGCTGGTCTTGCAGCAGGACAGCAATGCTGGCTGCATGGTCCTGGCCGCTGGCTTCCTCTCTGGTGGGAACAATTGGTGCCCAGATGCTTTAGGCTTTAGAGAGGCTGAGAGGTTAGCAGCCTTGCCGAAACTGAGTGTTAGGAAATCACCGCATGGAGATGTTCAGTGAGGAATGAATATCTCAAGCACCACAACCCAGCGAGTCCTGATTCACACCCAGGTCAGCCAGATGCTCCCCAGTATAAATCCAGGATAACATAGATGCCTTTGGAGGACTTTTTATTTGTCCTCCAGTTTCTGAACTGCCACCTATGCTTCTTAATCTCTTTTTCCTGCAGCAGAGAGATGTGGCCATGGGCTTCATGTTCAGATGATCCTCTCCCCTGAATCTCAGGACTCCAGTCTCAAGGCAGAAGAACAAAACCCTTCAAGATAGCGTCAAAAGGCTGCTCGTATCCCAGCTTTAACCCTCCATTACTGGGGCCCAGCTGCTCATTCAGGGTCTTGGAGCCAACCCTGTGAGATCCCTGCAGGTCCTAGACCAAAGGAGGTGGCAACTTTCTCCTCTCTCTGACAAAGGTTGGCTGGGATGCCAGGGCCTGTGTTGAGAACAAATGAGTCCAGTCATAGGCACTGGCCAGGGACTTTCCCTTGTGCCAATGTTGCCCTTCATCCCTCAGCACCAGGGTGATGGGAAGGGAGAGTGTGGGGAGAGATTGTGCAGCTGGTAAATTGTAAAAAAAATGTGGTTTTGTCAGTGTAAATTCTGAAGTCACTATTTTTATGGGGTGGAATCACACTTGGAAAGATGCGAAGTGTGATAGTAGCAGCATTGCACAAGTGGCGCTGGTCTAAGGATGCAGGCACAGCAGGAAATGGAAATGTCTTTCACTAACGCAAGTGACATATTACCAAAAAAAACCCAGCCCAGTGTTCAGGTACACCAGCCCTTCCCTCTCATTCCCATGTATATGAAAAGCCCTTCTAGTTCAGGTTTAATTTAATAGCACCAAAGCCCTGGATCTTTCCCAGATGAGTGGTCCAGCTGGATAAAATCCGTTCAGAGCTCTTCGTCACTTCCAGTCCCAAACCACTGATCATGGAGCCAGGCAGTTGCCCCGTGCCTTTCTCCTCTGGCCTAGAGCTGGGCTGGGTGAAATTTTAAGGTTCTGCAGGGAGGCAGAGGAAGGTTGTCAGGGAAATAACCCTCTCCTCACCCTAATGCACATGAGTTTCAGAGGTGACATTGTTTGGGAGAGCACAGGTCCTCCCAGGTAAGGACAGCCATGGCAGGTTGGCATCTATGTGACATTGGAACAGGGCTTGACTCATTCACCACGTGAATTATCTGCCTTCGCCTGCTTGAAATCCCACTCATTCTGTTTTTCAGAGGGGCTCAATTTGCATTGACACCAGCACACGCAGAACACCCAAGCAGCAGCTTTTCACACCAGCTTTCCAACAAGCATCGTGCAAACGGCCAACGGGACCTCCAAAGGGCTCTGAGGTTGGAGAGCTTGACGGCAACCATCCCAGCACTGCCTGCTGGCTTGGAGGGGTCCGGCACCATGGAAGGCATTTGGGAGGGGGTAAGGGGATAAACTCAGCAAAGGGACAGATCAAAGGATGCACCGGAGAGACCCCACAGCCAGATGACAGATAGCCGGAGAGGTACAGCCGGCAAATGGACGCAATCCTGAAATACTGTACGGCAAAAGAAATGTGTCAGGGATATGAACAAGCAAATCGAAAATGTCTGGTGTAGGTGGATGGATGAGTGATAGGTCCACGGCACTGCTAGACGGGTGATGGATACCAGGGTGGGGGGACACCGTAGACAGGGGAAGGAATGTGTGTGCCGCGAAAGCCGTGTGTAATCTCTTTCCCTGTGTGCGAGTCGCTTGCCTGCAGTCCCCCGGGTCCCCTTTAAAAAAGCATTTCCAGAACCTGCTTCATAAAGATTACAGGGGGGCTCAGGAGGCGGGGTGGGGATAGAGTTTTTTCCCAACTCGCCAGGTTGTCTTCGACAGAAAATGATCCTTAAACAAATCAGGCTTGGTTTATCGGGGCTTCAAACACCCGTGTGCGCTCACACACACGCACGAAGAAAATCTCAAAAACAAAACAAAAACTGGGGGAAAAAATCAAAAGTAAAAAGAAGAATTAAAAAAAAAAGCCCCATATTTTAGAGTCAGCTGAGAAGTGACAAAGTAATTTGCTCCTGGCAGTCTATCACGGCAGTCTAATTCCCAGTGACACCATTCAGCTGCTGACTACACTAACTGTCAGAGTCAATTAGCCGGGAGCCAGCAGCGCAAAGTGTTTACGGGTGCTAAAATTCACTCCACACACTGTGCGGAAGTGAGAAAAAATTACTTTGAGGGAAGGGGGGAAATTCAAGCGGCTCGTTTAACGCTAACAATTGCCTCTGCCGCACCCTGAGACAACAGCAGGGCCTGGAGGATGCCAGGAGGAGAAGAGAGAGGGCAACGTGGCCAGGACCGAGGGCACCCAGGGGTGTCACGGGTGCCTGGGCACATTCACTCGTGGAGCTCGCTGCCACGGGAGACGGCACAGATCTTGCAGTAGAGCTGGGATGCAAGCCAGCGGGGCCAGCTGGAGGAGGCAACAGAGCTGTGGGCTTTCCCCATCCCTGCAGAAGTGGTTTGGCAAGCCAAGGAAAGGGGCAGGCACCCCTCCATGGATGGCATGAACTCACTGCAAGATGCCTAGCAGAGAAATAACCCATTTTTCCTGCCGTCAAGTCCACCTGCCTGGCACAGAGCTGCGCGGATGCCATCCCCAGGCCACCCTCTCTACCCTTCACATCTCACGAGGGCAGCAAGAGGAAGAAATCTGCCCAAATGGATGACAGCAGTGCAATTCCCTGAAGTCAGGATCTCTCCAGGAGCGGTGAAGAAGAGGAAGAGTGATCCCAGAGGATGTACATGGATGAGGAAAGCATGCACAGAAACAGCCCCATCAGCCCACAAGCACCAAGGCGCAGATGAGCATCAGGAAGGTATCCCCTTTTGCTGCATTGCCCAGTGACAGACAAAGGTCTTTCCATCCCTGCCTGAAAATAATGCTCTGTGGAGGTGAATCTCAAAGTCTGAGGGCCATCAGACTTCCCTGTGTCCTTTAAACCCTTGAAATTTTTGCTGTTGTTGCTTCCAGATGGGGAGGTGGGATAAGCATATCCAGAAGGGACTTCTGCAGCATGACCCAGGCATGTAGAATTCATCACGTAGGAGCTGGATGATTTTCCTATTTTGGGAAGTTTCAGATTTTTTTTGTTTTTAAGTCTTATTTTCTTCTCCCCCAGTCAGTAGACAGGAGAAAATTTGTAAAGAAATTGAAAATTGCCCTCCTCTCCCCAGTCACAACTCACTTGGAGCCAAACCAAAATGTTCTCTCTCCAACTTTTGCAAACACATTGCAATTATGACTTTTTCTTTTTCATAGGTATTTCAACAGCAGCGCTTTCACCTTCCCTGAGATGAAGACAAAAGGCTGAAAGAAGAGTTTGTGTGAACAAGGGATATTTTGACAGTCTCAAAGCTTTCCATGAAAAATTGATCAAGAAGTACCTGGGACTTCCCTTTCCTGGGAAAATTATCAGTTCCAGCCAATTGTCTGTTGTTTCTTTGGAGCAAGAAGGTCCTGGCCAGATGTTGCATGTATCCCAGAATGTCCAAGGCAGTGTGGTTAACTCAGGCTCTACCCTGCTGTAGGAAGGATCTCAGACTCAGCTCCTCAAGCCAATGGTAACACTGAAGCCAAACTCAGAAGAGATCACTTCTTCACCACTTTTCCTCCTTGTCATGTGAAATGTGCTCAGATGTTTGTGGGTTTTCCCAGTTCTTCTCAAGTCAGACATGAAACCAGAAATAAACCTACCCCAGAGGCAAGTTACACACGCACACACACAACCCCCAGCTGCTGAGATGTGGCGTGTCCCGCAGATGCCACCATGTTCATCATTTCTCAAAGTAGGACATGGGGCTCATGGGGTCAGATCTCTTGCCCCTGTGCTTGTTTTGCTACACCCTCTTTTGCTCTGATCTGCGTCTGAGGCTGGATGAGAACCAGGGAGGCAGGGACACAACTTTCTGGTGTCTTTATGTCCTTCTAGCAAGAGCAGGTGGTTGGGGAAAAAGGATATTGATCTGGATCCAGCCCATAGCCTTGGCCTTTAAACCTGCCCCTTTCCAGGGTTGCCTGGCCCCGCTCCATAGAGGGGAATTCTCCTTCCCTGCAGAACAGGGTGATTTCAAAGGGCAACTCGACACTTGTATTTACTGACGTACCTCTGCTATTGCTCTCGAAGCACCAGCTCTCTAATAGGAGGTACCGGCCCTTACGAGATCAGGCAACGCTTCCCTCCCCCTATTTAGAGATGGAGAAACTGAGGCAGGATGTAAGTGAGCTCACCCAACATAGGTATCTCCCTCTAGGGTTTTCCCATGGGAAAGACACAGGCTTTACGTGCATCACCTCACCCTAAAAGTTTGGAAATTGTCAGACAGCTCACACCCTAAAGCAGACGATATCTCCTCATAACAGGATCTGGGGCCGACCAGGTCATTCCACACATGCTGTCTAACTTCTGCTGAGCTGAATCACACTGTCACAGTCCAGCAAGAAAGGTCTGAGAGTCCCAGACTCACACTGTCTGCTCTCCCACCTTCTTCAGGGAATGCTTGAACGCTGGCATGTCACATTCAGCGTGGCTGCACCCTTATCTCCATTGCATAGAGCAACCAGCCACAGGCAAACACAAGTGGACAGACCAGGGTGCTTTAAACAAAACCCCGTGTTTTGTAGCTCAGACCTAAATTTGTTCCTCTGCCTGTTTCCCAGATGCACACACACTCACTTTCATGCCATGTGAAACTAAAGGCAGCAAAATCCCCCCCTGAAAGAAGCAGGTAGTGTCCCAACTAACCCAGAGCAGGAGGAAGGGGATGCCATTCCCGGGCCGGCTCTTGGGGAGAGGTCTTGGAATCGCAGCGGACACAAAACACCAGGTCACGCTCTGTGGCCGTGACCTCAACCTTCTGGCTCCAAATCACTAAATGCAACCTAATAGCAGCTATTTCTGCCCCTAAGCAGCAGTAACATTAAACGTTGGACCCCTGGCTTGCTCACACACTGCTCTCTCTCTACTTCTCCCAACCTTCAATAGATTGCATTCAACGAGCAGTCCCAGGAAAAGGTTTTGAGCCCCAGCTTTGCTAAAGCTGATTACACTGGAGTCATCATCTCATCTACCCTTCAGTTGCCTGCTTTGGTGTGAACTTTTTGCAGTTTTTAACTGCACAAGCTCTAGGCTGTGGTCCATAGCTTCTGTGAGCACTGCTGTAAAGCAGATACCGACAGTGGCCAGTGCTCAGGACAAGTTATGTAGCCCAACGAAGGAAGAGAAGCACCTACCACAGTGCAAGCAAGAGCCTCCACCCCCTCAAGAAAGGCCTGGGCAGCTCAACACTTCAGTGTTGGGAGTTTAACATCCCAACAGCACAAATCAGCAGGGGTTCCATTGCATCAGTAATGTGCCTGGTGCATGGGACTATTCTGGCCAAGTTGTCTTTTCTGTCCAAGGACAGTTGCACAGGTAGGATCCTTATTGTTCATGTTACAATAGGTCCCAACATGATCCCTTGGCCAGACTCCACCCAAACACTTAGGGAGCTCCCAAAATTCTTCTGCAAGGGAGCACAGACTGGTGAAGGCAGCATTGCTGCCCTACTCCATGGTCAGGCAATCCTGGGCAAGCAAAGCACTTCACCCAGGCCGGGCACTGTTACCCAAACTGAGCCCACAAGCCTTGAACCTCCCACCCAGGCCAGCGATGATGACACCAGCAGGTCAGCATCTTACCGCTGAGCTTGTCGCATTGTTAGACCTCTGGATTTTGTAGAGATTTTGTAACAGAAACGTCTAGAAAACTCAATGGGAGGAACAGGAGAAGGTAGTTGTTTATTTACCAGGTTTTAATTTCATGAAATATTTTCTATGGTACGATCCTTTTGAAGAAACCTCACTGACAGCCTAAGGCAAGGACCCCCAAGTGGGAGCGAAGCCTTTGCTGGTTGATAGAAACACCTTCCATTACCATGGAAGTGTAGGCTAGGCTGTATACTGCAGTGAATAGCTTGGGTACAGAAACACCCACACTGGAGTCCTGGGACCTGCCTCTGCCCACACAGCCAGATCTGCCAGGGAGCAGGAGAGAGCTGCACGAGGAGATGCAGCATCCTTGCAGCATCCCAAGTACCAGGAGCTCATTTTCTCCCCAAGTACAGAACAAAACCCACCCATCTTGGAGGAGGATGGATCCAAATCCATCTATTCTGCTCAATTGCTGATGAGTTATCAGGAGGCTACTTGGCACACTGTCCTTCAGCAAAGTGGGTAAGGACACCCTGGAAGAAGCTCTAAGTCCTGAGCACACCTGAGATCCCCTCATAGCAATATGGCAGGGCAGGCGTACAGTAGGTCCCACCTCCCAACCACAGAAGCAGTGTTGAGGTAATGCGGATGCAAGCAACGAAAGTGAGTTTTCTCAACTATTGGGCAAATATTGCTCCTCCCTTTTCTCAGCATCACACTGCACACCTCGCTTTATCCACAGTGTGTGTGCTGAGGGTCTCAAATGCTCCACAGGTAACTGGACAGCCCTTTGCCTGTCACCAAGGCTATCAGTTTCAGCTGAGCATCAACCAAAGACAGACATATCCTGGTGCAGGACTCCTGCCTCTCCTACACACCGAGTAGGGCAGCTTGGTAAAACACTCCAAGAAAAGGGTTTTGCAAGGGGCTGGGCTCACGGGAGCTCAGCAAGTAAAACAGGCCTTTGTTTCTCAGGTGCTTAGAGAAAACAGTGGTGCAGAGAGGGTGCTTGGACTCCATCGAACTGGAGAGATCTCTAGAGCATCCCTCTTGTCGTGGTTTAACCCCAGCCAGCAGCTAAGCACCACGCAGCCGCTCGCTCACTTCCCCCCCACCCAGTGGGATGGGGAGAGAATCGGGGGAAAAAAAGTAAAATGTGTGGGTTGAGATAGATAAGAACAGTTTAATAGGACAGAAAGGAAGAAACTAATAATGATGATAATAATAACAATAATAATAATAAAAGGATGGAACACACAAAAGAATTGATGCATAATGCAATTCCTCACCACTCACTAACCAATGCCCAATTAGTTCCCGAGCAGCGATCCCCCCCAGTAAACTCCCCTAGGCATTTTATATACTGAGCATGACATCCCATGGTATAGAATACCCCATTGGCCAATTTGGGTCAGCTGTCCTGGCTGTGTCCCCTTCCAACTTCTTGTGCCCCTCCAGCCTTCTTGCTGGCTGGGCATGAGAAGTTGAAAAATCCTTCACTTAGTCTAAACACTACTTAGCAACAACTGAAAACATCAGTGTGTTATCAACATTCTTCTTATACTGAATCAAAAATATAACACTATACCAGCTACTAGAAAAATAATTAACTCTGTCCCAGCCAAAACCAGGACAGCTCTGTAGGTACCAACTCACTCTGGTGGATGGCATGGATGAATTACCAAATACCCTTAGAGTCAAACGATGCAGGTGGCCCTGGAAGATAAGCAGAAAAACTTAGCTCTGAATAGCACCATCCGTGTTGGAAGCAGCTCCTAAACCAATGACTGTTTCACAACCAGAGGTTGAGCTCTATGCTGAGTCCATCTCTTCCACTGCAGCTCTTTATTCGGTGTTCACAAAAGAAGAGCTGGGGCTCTACCAAACATTGCAAAGGACACCCATGGGAGGTTTCCATCATCCTCCAGAGCTCACCCATCAGCTCCTTCCTGGCAGCCTCCATGCCAAGGTCTGAAACCCGGACCTACGACATTGCTGACACGAGACATCTGCAGGGCACGTTCCCCCACCAGATCCTCATGGTGTAGGAACCTGATACAGGGCAGCTGCTGACAGCAAGGCATTGTCATTGTCCTCCTGGGACCAATTCTGGCCAGATGGGCCTGAATGTCAGATTGATAGACCCTGTTTGAGACTCGGTAGTCAAAAGGCTGTTCACTCTGCTGCATTTTTCAAATGAAACGTGGAGTACAGAGCAGTACAAAAATGTCTGTGTCATTCAACTTTCTTTTATTCTGCATCAAAGCAAAGTAGGGGATTTTTGGAGATTTCATTTTTCACACAAAAAATTATGGGGAGCATTTTTCTATTGCAGAGATCTTTTTTCCCCTTTCATAATAATTATTATTCCTCACTTTCCTCCTCCTTTGCTAGTGGAGAAAAGGCAGGGGGGGGTGCTTTTGTTAAGGAGGAAAAGAAGAAAAAAAAAGAAACCAAAGGACAAATATAAAGGCAATCTCCAGCAGGAAGTTTGGTCAAAAGACACAGTTGTTTTTCCTTTTGAGATTTTGCACAGAAACGCTTCCCTTTCTGCAGCAGACCCTGAACCCAGGAGCATCTCTGGCTGCTGCCGAGACTGGCTCCAAAAGCAGGGTGCTGGTTAACATGCTCTGGACTGCACTAGCCCTTTATTTTTGCACAATAATGTGTTTTCCCCTCTGAGTAGCAATTCAGGGGCTTCAGCCCTCCAAGGAGTTTAGCAAAGGGCTCCCTGGAGCTCCCACTCGAGAGAGGAGGGCAGTGGCAGGGCGAGCACATCTCTCTCGCTGTTGCAGAGCAGTTTTTGTCTCCTCCACCGGAGTCTCATGCTCTGTCATCGAAATCACCAGAAGTCACTGATGACTGTGGGACCTGCAGAGATTCAATCTCCTGCTGCTCTGTCACCAGCCATGTGTATCATTACACTTAGTGTCACTTCAGGTAATCAGCTGGGGAGTGTGTCCCTTGCACGCCACAAGTGCAATAGAAGTTTGGCAAAACTTTTGTACTTATAGGCAATAAACTCCCCCCCCCGAGGTAGCTGTGGTGATTAGCAAATTTCACCCTTTTTCTTTTTCTTAAAATGTGTATATCTGTCCTGAGAAATTCAAAGCCAGAACCCAAATCAGTGTGAAACTGCAACTGAGTCATCATGGAGCTGTGGGAACCTGGCTATGTGCTGTCATCTGGTTTTTTTATACAACTTATCTTCAAGCAGACAAAGTCTGCAAGATCTGACAGCCAAAGGCAAAGCTTGACCAAAGCACACTGGAGATGCACAGCAAGTTGTTAATGAAGGGGGTAGTTAACCTTGGCAAGAAGGAAGCAGCACTTTCATTACTGTCCCTTCAACCTTTGAGGATACTGCTGTATGTGAGATGGTCTTGTCCAGCCAGCAGTTATGGGTTCAAGGGAGAGCTCACGGCAAGGGTAGAAGATCCAAAAAAAAAACAAGTTAGAGCCACTTAGTGAGCTATCCACCATCAGCTGAGCTGTGTGTACTTTTCACCTACAACCGTGTGGTTTCACTTAAGCCATATTCGACATCATTCACACTAAAGCATCTTGGTGGCTGAGATGCCCAAGGACAGGGGATTACCACAGCCCAACTGATGAATGCAAAGATGCTAAATTGTGGTAACTCCGTCACACGTCTGAGACTGGCATGTTGTGCTTAATGCAGTGATGACTGCTTTGAGGTGTCCTACCAACCTTGTGTAGAAGTTGGAATCAATGCATCTCACCCCCAGTGAAACACTTGAGAGTTTGGCACCTAAAACCTAGCGAAGATCTACCCTGCACAGTTCTGTGTTTTAACCTCAGGGCTGCCTCTCTGTACAGGAGCATTCCAGCATGTCCAGATGTTCATCAAAAGCCACCTTTTGACCCTAGGATCATGGACTGAGACACATAAAAGAAAAAATCTCAGACTGTTTAGAGGTGATTTATCAGCTATAACAATGGGGCCATATTTCTTTCATAAGCCCACTCCAGTGAAGCAATTGAGTCACTCATCTACAGGAAATCCTTCAAGGAGAACCAAAGGACTCTTGCTAACAGTGACCTTACCATGCTACTTGGTGACAGGATCTCCAGGTGTCACACAGAGGCAGCTGAGTCCATGGGGTTTGATGGTTCCCAAAGCAGAGATGACTTTGGGTGTGCTGCCTTCAGGCTGCATGGCCAAGAAGGCTGCAGAGAGGCAAAGCTTAAACCAGTAAGCCCTATGCAACTGGTTATCTGGGGCAACAGGGTGCAAACACTTCTGGAGCTCCATGCTCTGCCATGCTCTTGCCTTTGGGGCATTGTGTCAGTTTGGACACATCTTGGGCTATCATGAGGAACTGACATTTCTGCACTGCTGACACTCTGATACTCATCAAGAAGAAAAAGGAGTGATTAGGAAATATTCATGAGGGTTTTTGTTATGGCCCTGCAGTGCCAAGGGCCTCAGATCCTCGCTCCCAAACACACTAACCGTTTCAGATAAAGAGCAGTCCTGTGCTGCACTGCCAGGTTCAGGAGTCAGGACAGCCTGTGTGAACCTAACTGGGGAGGACAACACATCTCCCAGTCAGCTTGTGGCATGGGGGGGTAAAGAAAATTTGACGCTGAGATACTTAAATGATAGCCTTGGAAGAGGATGGATGGATGGATGGACGGACAGACAGAAAGGTGGATAACCAGTCGGATGGAAAGATGTGTAGATTTTATACTTTGCAAAGTCTTAATGGCTTTAATAGTTCCACTTAGACTCATAGTGGACACCAGACAATGCATAGCCCATGAAAAGGGGTCGTGTCCCACATCCTTCATGCACGAGAACCGATGACCAGGTCATCTGGCAGGTTGCAAACTGCCCCCACGTTGTGCCTAGCAGCAACCTTGCCCACCAACCAGCCCTAGTGAGCACTGCCACTGCCCCTAATCCCCAGAGTTAAGGCTGTGCCTGAGATGCGCTCAAGTATTAAATATGATGTGACAGCTGCCAGCCAGCAGCATCCCACCTTGAGCAAAGGACCGTTTGGAGCTGCATGATTTCCAAAACTCTCTGCTCCCACCGTGCTGTGGCTGGATGCAAGCTCGGCCTGGAAGTGCTTAAGGACGTGGAGATCTTGTGCAAATCTAGTCCCAGGTCTAGGCGTGGGGCTGGAGTGAGCACAGCTAAACATGAGTGGGGAGGGTCCACATCACCTCTCCAAGGATATCTGTGGAGTGGAACACCTCTGGGAGTCACACCAGGTTCTCCTGGAGTTATTAGGGAGAAGCAGGCATTTTCAGGTGTGATTCATCTGGCTTTCTGCAGACATCAAAGTTCAGATGAGATGAATTGCCCCTCCAGCAGGACTTATTTCTCTCTTTGGCAGCAGAAGCTGCCACGATGAGCACAGATAGCTGCTTTTGGAGGGATGAGTCCCTCCTGGCATCGCTTTTTTTTTTTTTAAACAAGAGTCAAGTAGCACATGCACTTCCTCACTGAAAACGCCCATCACTTTCAAAATCCCCCATGAGAAGAAGCCATCAAACTTCATTGTCACCCCTGTTTGCACACAGGTTTCCTCCACCCTCTGGAAAGCTCAGCTCCAGAGGAGGACCACCTCCCCTGTCTCCCACCGGGTGTTCACGTGGGGAAGAAAAGTGCCCCAGCCCCACAGCGGAGGGATTACAGCTGAATTCTATGCTGGCACCCGACATTTATTGAAGGGCCTACATCCCTTCCTGGATTTTGATCAAAATCTCTGGCTTGAGGGCAGGTGAGGAACCTGCAGCAGAGGCAGCACTTGAACTCCTATCAACTCCTGGATCCCAAGCTGACAGCATCACCGAAAGCCCACCTCTCTCCTCCCTGTGCACATGCCACTCCAGCAGCAGTTCTTGCCCCAACAGGAGGCAGGAGATAACGCTCCCCAAATTATTCACGACACAGCCCGTGGCAGGAGCTGGTAAAAGGAGGTGGGAGGGAGAGAGGGAACGAGGGAGAGAAGAAAAAAACACATACGACAAGCTTGTCAGTTGACTTCTTAAGCAAAAGCCAGCAAACCGTGCAGTCAGGCACTGAGTTGAGTTTCTCCCAATTAAATTTAACAAGTGACGCCCCTGAATCTTTCATGAGCATTCGGAAATTTTAGCCCATCTGTCTTTATGCGCACACACAAATCTCGCTCCTGCTCGCGCTTTTAAACGCCACGATACGCCAGCGATCAAGCCCTGCCTTTTTCTTCCGCACCAGCAGCACCCCGGGGCACTTCAAACCCCTCTACGCCGGGTGGCGAGAGGGGCGATGGTGGCCACATGGCCAGGTTGGAGATGGCCAAAAGGGGTTTCGTCCGGGCCATCTGCTCGGCAGGGCTTGCCGACGCTCCCGCGACATCCTCAGGAGAAGCATCGCTGCCTCCGTCGCAGCTGCATCCCCCCGCTTCCTCCTGCGTGATCGATTGTCACTTTAATTATCTGTCGGCCCCGTGACGTGCCGGCAGGTTCCCCAACCTGAGTCAGGCTTCAGAGTGGCTCCCGGGTCTCGGCGTGTTTGTGTGCCGCCTGCGCGCGGCGTCGACTGCTTTCAATTAAAGCTGGGAGGTAACCTGAAAGAGGCTCGCCGGCTGCCGGTGGGGGTGAGCACCAAGACGGGGAGAGGAGGGGAGCGAAGAGGATGTCACCGGGTTAACCACGGAGGGCTGCAAGGCTACAAAAGCCGGAATGGGATGGTGGAAGCTGGGGGGGACCTTGCCCCATGGGCTGGGGAAAAGCACCAGCATCCCAAAGATGCTTGATATTAAGTTTTTGTAGGGGAGGTAGACCACATGCTGTCCCTCCCACAGGCTGCCCTATCCTGCTGCTTCATCAGCAACATGATGCCAATGGCACAAGGCTGGCAGATATGGCCCAAGACATTCTTGATCCTGAGATCAAGGGGTTTGGGGAATCCTCTGCAGTTGCAACCGCTTGGTCCTGGCCTCACATAACCCCCCCTTGCATGCAAGGGGTCTGCACGGAATAGGGGAGGGGTGAATGCAATGCCAGCAAGTGATGGGAGCAGGACCCAAATTAGGCAGGTGGAAGATGGCTCTAGGGCTTTGGGACCACAGCAGGTTGTATCTGCATCTTCCTGCAGCTTTGGAAGCTGAAGGTGCAGCAAGAGCGAGGGTAGACTCCAGTATGGCCATGACGATGAGCTCAGATAGAGAAGCCAGCACAAGGGTCTGGGGGAGTTATCAGGATGGTCGTGACTCAATCTTGGTGACACAGTGGGTTATGCAAACGCCTGGCTCACCCACCCAGGCCCACCAGAGTGGGGTGCTGAGCATTGCAAAAAGCCCACACCATGCAAGACCCATCTCTTCCCAGGAGGTTCAGCAGCAAACTGCACTGAAAAAAATTCAGCTAATTTTACTCCTTGTTGACCTGGGAACAGTAAATCCTCATGGGTCTGACTGATGCATTGGTTGCCCCGTGTTGGATTCGTGTCTTCTCCAGGACACAAGCAGCCTCTGGAGCCCTGAGGGCTACAGTTCAAAAGTATTGATGAGTGCTGTGGTCTGTCCTTGTCACGCTCAGCGTGATAGCACCTGGCCATCCCGCTGGAGCCCAGGCCCTCACCATGCTCTGTGCAGCATACAGACAGAAAAGGACAGGTCCTCATCACCAGCAGCCAGCTTTCTAAACATTTTACAATTTAAATTGGATTGCACACGTTCACAGTCTAAATACACCTTGGTTATTTCTGGAGTGTGGGTTGTTGGGTTTTTTTTTTCCAGGCTGTAATGACTTGGTGCTCCAACAGCAAAGCTTTCATTGCTTCATCTGGTTATGTTCAGCATAGGAGCTGCTGGATGGTTTCTGTATCTAAGCAAAGCAATGCTCATGTGAACGTGGGTCATTTGGTCAGAGGAGCCTAGGTGGAAGGAGGTGCGATGGGAACAGCTTTCAGGTCAGCGGAGAGATCTCTGCCAGCTCTGACGGGCTCTGGACTTGACTAGCAATAAATTCCTTCCCAGACTGGGCAGAGTCAAGCATAGGCTGGCTACTGAATTATCCCCAATACAGGGCAAAACTAGCCATTGCATGGTGAGCCCATGTGCAGCGGTATTGCACCAACAACCCTGTCCCTTTTCCTCCAGCTGTGCCGGCACAACACCCACTGTAGACCCAAGGGTGTCTCACCTGGGACCTCGCAGTTTCTTTCCCTCCCCTCTTGCAAAGAGCTCATCTCTCCTGGTTGGCCAGGGGAGCCACAGTCCTTCTCATCCCAAACTTCCCCCAAATCTCAATCCACAGGGCTGCTGGATTGAACCATTCCCACCCTGATCCAGTCCCTGTTCTCAGCCCTCCACTTTGACAGACGCTGTGCATCCCGATCCCTTAGGGGCATGGCTTATCCATTTGGAAGCAAAGACATAAGTGCCTCCGCTGTCCCACAGGGAAAGGGACAGTGCTGGCTTTCAGCTCATGCACAGATTAGGAAAGTTGGTGCCAGCCTTGGGAGGATGCAGACTCACAGGCGTGGAGAGATGAAATTGCCTGATGCGGTTCAGCAGGGGAATTTCAAAGTGAGGACAATCCTCCTCGGACAATGTTTCTTTTTGTTTGCATCCTACCCAATGGCTCGACTGTTGTTGCCGCTTCTTGTCCTACCCTGGGGGCGGGCAAGACCCAAAGGCCCAGCAATGTCCCCTGTAGGTAGGCACGGATGCTGCAGGGACCTCGGTAGACAGATGGATAAACAGATGGAAGAAGGGTCTCCTGTACCTGGAGGGCAGAGGTCCCCTGGGAAAAGGGAGATGCTGAGGCTGCACTAACTAGAAGCAAAAGGTAGAAATTTCACAGTTTCATACACTGGCAGGGAGATGTGCTGGTCTCTGCTGCTGTTCCCGGAGGACCACCATGAAAACCTCGCAACAGCAGGCGTTTCCATCCCAGCCACCTCGGGGGGACAATCCTGCTGGCCCTCCTGGGAATGGAGGAGATGATCTAATGGGTCTTTAGCATTTTCCAGCTCTCAGCTTCTCCCCCTCAAAGCTAAGCTTGCATCCAGAGCCCAGGCTCTGGCTCCAAGTCCCATCCCAAGCCAGCAGCAGGCAGGGCTCCTTTCTCCTGAGTGATGGAGAAGGCAAAATCCAGCCTTTGAGTGAGGAGGGGGACTGAGAAATTTCCCCAAGCTCAACTTGTTTCATAAAGTCCCATGGAGTTTCTTGCAAATTCCTTTGTGCTGCCACCAGTGGTTGCTGCGCTAAAAGCTTCCCAAGCCTGTGCGGACACGGCAGTTTCTGAGGATATAGCCTGACTCAAAGCCACCATCATTCTTGAAGCCCCTTGTAGGGACAAACAAAGTCCTGGACACCCTTTTTCTGTGCTGGCTTGAGAAACCAGCCCTGGCTATACTGGAGCTAATGCTTATGGATTTGACCCACAGTTTTGACTTGCTCACCTTGTCAGCCCTGGTCCACATCCCCTCTCAGTCCTGGATGACTGAGAGGCAGCTATTCCAGTTCTGGATCATTGGGTTTTACTCTGCAGTTTGCAAAATCATGATTAGATGGCTGCAAAGGGAGCTCAGCTCAGCTCAGGACTGCTTTCTCCTTGCCTTGCTCCATCCCTAAGGCTCCACCACTGGTCAGCGCTGGAAGTGGGATCCTGGGCTAAATAGAACTGCATTACAAGGTGCCGTCTTTTTTAGCGATAATATTGCAGGGACTGCAGTCTGAGGATATGCAGCCTGCAAGATTTCAAAGAAAAGATGATATCTTTTAGATCAACTGAGGCAGCTGAGAAATGCAGACAAGCTCTCTGAAACACCAGCCCTCCAAGTGGCTGCTTTCTTTCTATCCCTGATGGAAAGAAATCCATCTCCCCTACCCGGTTACCCTATATCCCCTCCAGCCCTCTGCAGGTGGTAAGCCTCATCAGGGACCAGATCAAGGTTAAAAGGGCCCAGGGAGGAAAACACCAAGGGATTTTTCAGCCAGAAAACCACAGAGGACTTTGTTCACCCTTTTGGAGCAGCATGGCCTCCTCTGAGAAGAACTGGAGGTCTTGGATGACAACCATTAAGGAGTAAAAAAACCCTTCTCATGTGCCTAGTGGTTACCCTTGCTGGCACCCTTTGGATCTACAGCAACAGAGTTTCCTTATCTACATCTTGTAAGAGATTTTTATCCAAAAGTCTAATTCACATTCCCCTAAACCAGACCCTCAGGCTATCTCCGGTCTTTGCTACACCAAGAACATCCCCAGAGAAGTCTCAGGCCCATTTCTGCAAAGATAAGCTTCAGAGAAACCCTCCCTGGTCAGCATTCAACCTTAACAGAAGTGAAGGGAAGGAGATAATTATATGCTCGTTAGTTGGACAATAGGTCAGAGGCAAGAGGTCAGAAATACAGAGCAACATAGAAAAACAAAACAAGTGAATCATAATGTGAAAAGAACTGGTGAAGAAAAGAGGTTTTAAGGACAGGCTGGAGGCAGGAAGAAGAGGTTGGGACATCGTAACAGGCATCCCATCAGCCTGCTGCATGCCTAAAGACATAGGAGCTAAGGTGGCTCCAGGTCTGAAGCATCCTTCTGGCACTCTCCTGTGCACCCAGGATGCTGGTTTGGAGCCAGCACCATTGGTCCAGCCATGCTTTGCTGCCCTCAGGGCTGGCACATGTCTCTGCCTTACCAAAACCATTGGACACTTCCTAGGTCAGACCCCAGGACTCTGGGAATAGGGCTGGGAAGACTCCTTCCACCCTCCAGAAAGTTCAGAAGTTAGATTTTTAGTGCAAATCACCCCAGGGATAGGCTCTGGGCAGGTCCCAAGGACAGCTGCATTCACACAAGGCAGTAGCATGGCCCCAGGGCACAGGCAGAACATCTTTGGCTGATTTCTCCACCTGGGAACAGGACTCATCTAGCTGTAGGTGCCCTGAGAAGGTGTTTCAATGCCCTCAGAGTGATCCAGTTCACGGGAACTGATGGCAGAGAAGGAGCCAAGCGTATCCCAGTTCCTGAGAGCAGCTTTGCAATGGAGAGGAGCCACTCAAAGGAACAGCCCCTCTACCCAAACCCATCCATGTGGCCTAGTACCAGAGCTCATCCTGCCCCACTGAAGGAGCTAAACTAGCAGAAATCCATGTTACAAAAAAAGTGATGCTCTCCCTGTTGGGGAGCATCCCTGGACCAGCTCTCCACAGGCTCAGAGCATGGTCAGTGCTGGTCCAAGGGACAGGGCAGGACCACATAGCTGGGGTTGAAGGGATGTGAGATGGCTGCTTTTAGACAGTATCATCACTATTTATCTGAAGCATGAAACCCCACACTCACCAACATGCCCTGATGGTGTGCTGGGGCAGGTCATGAACACCAGACCCTGTTGGCAACATCAGCAGAGAAGCTGAGAGATGAGGAGAAAGCAAATGATGCCCTAACTGCTGGAAATGTTTCCTCCACGTGAACAGCACAAGGGCTCCAGGGACTTGTCCAGCACATCAGTCTCCTTGGCACTTGAATGACCTCAGCTCCCTCTTGGTTGTCGCTACAAACACACTGCTGGCCTGAAAGAAAATAATAAAGAATTAATCAAGACAAAGCTCTCATCAGTGTTAATGCTTCACAGCTCCTTAGCCACTGTACTTGAGCATTTCAAATGCCTGGTAGTTTGCTTTGCCTTATGAAATAATCAGGATGGAGAGGCGGCCAGCACTGTGGCCTCAGCCCTGGGCGCTGCTTTCACCGTCATGCCTTTGTACACACTCCCGAAACGGCCATGGAAGAAATGGCCTGCAAAGGGCTTTCAAAGACTTCGCTCCTCCATTTCATCAGCAAAGGGATCATGCTGCTATTTTCCTTTCCCATACCAACATCTTCTCTTTCTCTTCCTCTCACCCCAGGGGATGGCCATGTCTCCCCTGCCATTTAACCTCACACAGCCCCAGTCTTCTCCAGCGCAGACCTCAAGGGCACTAACTGCTCTGGTGACATCCTCTAGGAGAAAGTCCCAAGCTCTGAAGGATGACATGTGGCTAATGGCCCTGCAAACCTACTTCTGGGGGTCACAGCATTTCCATAGCATGGCTCTACCCACAGCAGCCATCACAGGGCAATATTACTGCAAACAGACCCCACACATCACTAGTCTTGGTGAAGTACCAAACCTTTGGAGCCCTCTCAGGACCATAAAGCTGCACAGGACAACTCTGAAGTCACGGTTGACCCACCACACCTGCAGCAGTGATTAGCAACCCCCCTGTCCTAGGTATTCATGGACCATGTTACTGTAGTACTGGAGCATCTCAAGGCCCACCTTGACCCCGAGGAAGAGTGATATGGATGGCAGTTTGTTTAATTCAACAGGCAGCACGCTCCAGCGCTCAAAGGATTTGAGAGCCAAAGAGCTGGTTTAGAGCAATGAATGAGCTGAGCTGAGCAGGGAATAATTTTCTTGCCCTGCAAAACTGTGCTTGGCCCTCAGCTCTGATTTTCTGATACACAATGTCTGCAGGTCATTGAAACATGGGCTGCAGACACCATGTTATGTCCACCAAAGCTGGATAGGACTGACAACCAGGGCTCAGCAAAAAACTTAAGCATCACCCCTAAACTTAGATGTCTGTGTTGTACATGCCTCCATATGAGCCGCGTACCCATGGCTTCATTCATAGTCCAGAGAGAAAAGCCAGCATTTTTATAATGCATTCATCCAAACAAACATAGGCACTTACTTCAGGTTGAATGAGCCTCTGGTGACTCTCTCCGGTGATGATAGAGTGACCCAAGCTGCCTGGCCCAAGGGAAGATGCTCATGTTTCATCGGATGAAACCTGCAGTACCTGACCACCAACCAGGCAGCATGGTCTGAGTGTAACCAAGCCTGGGTCTCCTTCAGCTCTGCAAGTGGGAAAGAAAGGAGGAAATTTAGGTTGAGGCTTTAATTGCTCTGGATTTTCTTCACCTTAAGAACATTTCTTCTTGTTCCACTCATGGCATAGTCAATTTTTTTTTACCTCCATCTCTGGCTCACAGTAGCAGGCACATACAGCTTAGCGTCTGCCTAAACTGCCCAGGAATAACAACTTTTGCACACCAAACAGGCACAAACAAATGAGAAGTAGCACATGGCTTCATGGGCATGATTGCACACACAACGGAGGAAGGACAGCATGTGTCCTTCACCCCTGCCCTCTCCCATAAGTCGCCAACCACAGCACCAGGCAGCAGTTTGCACACATTGCAACCGGACCTCCAGCAAGTCTACCTCCAGCGTCTCCATCCAAAATCCTCCTGCCAGAAAAGTATTGTCCGCTTGGAAGAGTGAGAACTTTGGGATCTGTGGGCTCCTCTCCTGGATTTCTGTGTGGCTTGTTTGCTGCTGCAAAGTCAGCCTCCACGCACGCATCGCCAGCAGTGAGACAGAAGCTCTGAAGAGTTCTGCGAAGGCTGATGCAGACAGCTTGTTTTCAAGTCTTTCTCACTCTCCATAGGAGGCACCGCCTCTTGCACTGGCTTCCTGAAATCACCTGTATTAAGATGCATCCCTGGTACCGTAAGCAGCTTCCAGTGGATTTTAATGGAGCACACAGGCTTGGACGCTTTCATTTCTAAATGCCTCGCTCAGAGCAGCTGTTGAGAGCCCTGACAGCATTTCATATAGGCAAGGATGGGGGAGGCTGAGAAGCAGGAAAGAAGGGGACTTGGAAGCAACACAAAAAGCAATGTTACTTATTTCATAGAGGAAAAGACACGATGGACACGACAGAAATGAAACTGCAGTGAGCACATCCCGAAAAACAGCCCTGGAAACCCCACGGTCAAGAGGCACCGAGAGCTGGATCCTTGCTGTGGGGTGCTGAGCACCTCCATCTCAGCCCTGTTGACACAGCACTAGAAGAGCCCTTGGGGGACGAGATGAAGCTGCTTTGGCCCACACCGGATTGGACCTCCCCGCTGCGCCTCTGGGCTTTGCCTCTCTCCAAGCCACCAGTCAGGGCTTGCACGAGAGCTGAGGCAAGATGCAAACCGCAACGGAAATGGGGTTAGAAAGCAACATGGATGTTGCTGATAAGCTCATTTTAAACCCCAGGTCACCCTTCCTCTGCCCAAGACCTCTCTATGCTTTCCCCAGGCCCATCGTCATAACGGGAAGAGTTATTGGAGACATGGTGGGACATGGCCACCTCCTCCTGCGGACTTAGAGAGCTGCACACGCAAAGGCTAGTAAATTAGACCATGCCAGGGACTATTCCTGGGTACCAGAACTAAAAGACACATCGGACAAGGTCACCCCACGCTGCAACTAAATTTGGCTGGTTGGACACAAGTCCTGCCATGCCAGTCACCATCAGGACCAGAGGTCTGTGGCCCCGTGGAGCTTAGCAGCAGAGAGGTAGCCAAAAGCTCAGCCTCTTG